>NC_058083.1:339599829-340199829 GCF_014858855.1 Bufo gargarizans
AGTGATCCCTCAAGATACAATATTCTGAACATACAATGTCTCTGACTCAGATCCAACCATTTCTCTGGTAAAGCTATATTAGTTGCTAGTTATCAGCTATTCCTGTGCTGTTATATGTAAGGACTTGTATCTGTCTTGGGCCTCTTTCACACGGGCGAGATTTCCAATGTGTAAAAATCTCATGTGCTGATGTACAGTATACTGCACCTGAAAAAGACAACAAGGGGGGAATTTATCATGAGGAGAATATTTGAACTCCGTTCTGCTTCAGTCTGCGTTGGCAAACTTTATGCCACATTTCTCAAATGTCTGATGTTACTTGATAAATTTGTCTTATCCTTAGGGCTCATGCACACGGCCGTATGTATTTTGTGGTCCGCCAAAAATACACATGACGTCCGCCTGCATTCCGTATTTTGCAGAACGGAACAGCTGGCCACTAATAGAACAGTCCTGTCCTTGTCCATAATGCAGACAATTATAGAACATGTTCAATTCCTTTGCGGAACGGACATACGGAAACAGAATGCACACGGAGCAACTTAAGTCTCAATGATAAATCTGGAGTGAAGCTCGTTAACATGGCTAACCACACCCACTTGTCCATCCACATTACAAAACTGAAGTGAGTGGTGTAAAGATACAAACAGTCACAATCGCTTAAATTTTGCTCAAGCAAGTGCCGAAAGTCACCAAAAGCCCTACTTTTGATGCCAGAATTCTGGATTGAAGGTATGATAAATCTGGGCCCATAGCTTTAAGAGCTTTTCTGTTATCCGACATACATGCCAAGATGCAGAATGTATTGGCCTTGGCTATATTCACCTTTGAACACAATTTCACAGTTTCTATATGAAACTTATCTGCATTAAAAAGTTGAGGAACTTTGTAAAAATCCTCAGTTCAGTTCCACATGCGGATTTGGTGTTGAAACGGTCAACGCCACACATAATTTGAATTTTGAAATCCACACTCGTGTGCAGCCACCCTTATGATGCCAGCACTGCGTGTTCCTCCTGCATCTAACCAATGCAATGCATCTACCCAGCAGTTGGCTGTAGGTGGCTTATATGGCCTCCTGTCAGCAGAGGGCGCATTGCAGGAGTTCATAAATGTCAGTACAGGGTGTTTCACAGGTTGCTTGTTAGTACATAAAAGGGATAGGTTTGGAGGGGGTTGAGGTAGGTTTGTGAGTGTAATAAATGAGGTAGGTTTTTTGGCTGGAATTTCAGAAGGGGTTGCGGTCTTTGGTGAAGGGACAAGGCCAAATTCAGTGGTATACAGGTATTACCAAATAATTAAATAAGAATGATAACTTTATTTTTGTCTTTGTTCTATTAAACGTGAAAACCAAAATAAGGCTAAAATGCCTAAGTATAAGAGGAATGTGGCAAGAGAAGATATGTACAATGTTTAAGTGCATCATCTGCACTTTCACTATGCCGGGTAACACCAGTACATTTGTGTAATTACATGAGCTCCTTGATCTTAACCTGTACAGTAGCAGCACAGTACATGTACGGCCCTGGCTACTTTGTCCAAAATCCCAGGTCCGTAGTACTACGGCGTGCTGATCAGGTGGGTGCAGGAGCTGTGCCCACCCGATCAGCTGTAGGGGTCCGGCAGTCACTGGTAGCTGGACCCCAGCTGTGCGCTGGCATTGGTGAAAATTGACCCTAGATGTGTTGTGGTCAGAGCTGACCGCAGCATGTGCGCGGTATCCTATCAGGTCCCCGTGCTGCTGTGACGGGGACCCAATGGCTGGGAAGGCAGCCTGATGCCTTCCTTAGGCATCATGACTGCCTTGCCTCTAAGCCTGTGAGATCCAGCCCCCTGGATCTCACAGGCAAGCTGGCTGAAGTGTATTACACAGTGTAATACACTTACAGCCGATGCATTGTAAAGGGGATCAGACCCCCCAAAAGGTGAAGTCCCAGAGTGGGACAAAAAATAAAGTGAAAAAGAAGTTTAAAAAAAATGAAATTTGTACAAAAACTAAGTTTCAAGTAAAAAAACAAAAGTAGTTTCCCAAAATTAATTAATTAAAAACATTATTTTTAAATAGGGAAAAGAAAAGTACACATATTGGGTATCGCTGTGGCCGTATTGCTCTATAAAAATATCACATGATCCACTCTGAATGACGTAATAAAAAAAAACTGTGCCAAAACAGCAATTTTTCTGGTTACCTTGCCTTGCAAAAAGTGTAATACCAAGCGATCAAAAAGGCGTATTTGGTAAAATTTTGGCCTAATCAGTCATCTCATCCCTCAAAAAAGAGCCCCTACCTAAGACAATCGCCCACAAAATAATAAAAAAAATATGGCTCTCATGGCAGTGAAAATGGCAACCCAAAAACAAGAGTTTATTCTGTTCAAAAAGGCTTTCACTGTGTAAAATAAAAATAATAGACACATTGGGTATCGCCGTGTCCATAGCAACTTCTTCTATAAAAATATCACATGAGATGGGCCCCTCAGGTGAATGCTGTAAAAAATAAATAAAATGCCAAAACGGACATATTTTTTTTTTTTGTCACCTTGCCTCAGAAAAAGTGCAACACCAAGCGATCAAAAAGTCTTATGTACCCCAAAATGGTACCAATGTAACGGTTACCTCATCTCTCAAAAAAATGAACTGCCACATAACGCAATCACTGAAAAAATAAAAACCAATGGCACCCGTAAACCAATCCATCAAAATCTTCAAAAGCAATATGGCTCTCCTGCAGTTTATGAATACTTATGGGGTATTGCCATAATCAGGAGAAAATGGGTAACAAATTATGGGGTGCTTTTTTCTCCTGTTACCCCTTGTGAAAATGAAAAAATTGGGGCTAAAGCGACCTTTTTTCAGAAGAAAAGTGTTTCCAAATTCTGTAAAACGTTTAGGGGGTCAAAGTGCTCAGTAGTTTCCCAAATAAGGTCCCTTTTTGAGGGTTTCCACTGTAGGGATACGTCAGGGACTCTTCAAATACAAAATTGTGCCTAAAAACCATTCTTGCAAAATCTGCCTCCAAAAGCCATATGGCGCTCCTTTCCTTCTGACTACTGCCATGTGCCCATAGTGCAGTTTACCACCGCATATGGGGTATTTCTGTAAACTACAGAATCAGAGTAATGCATATTGAGGTTTATTTTGCTGTTAACCCTTGCTGTGTTGCAAGAAAAAAATTGATTAACATGAAAAATCAGCAAAAAAATGAAATTTAGAAATTGCACCTCAAGGGTTAACAAAGTTTGAAGCATCAGTTTTGAATAATTTGACGGGTGTACTTTCTAAAATTGGAATTTTTCAAAAAAAATTGTAAATTTTTTTTTTGATTCTTTTATAAATATAGGTGAAATATATAGACTCTCTAATTTACCACTGTCTTGAAGTACAATGTGTTGCGAGAAAACAATCTCTGAATGGCTTGGATAAATAAAAGCGTTCCAAAGTTATTACCAAATAAAGTGACACGTCAGATTTAAAACATTTTGCCTGGGATTTAAGGTGAAAAGTGGCTCTGTTAACCACTTCAGCCCCCCTAGCTTAAACACCCTTAATGACCAGACCACTTTTTACACTTCGCCACTACACTACTTTCACCGTTTATTGCTCGGTCATACAACTTGCCACCCAAATTAATTTTACCTCCTTTTCTTCTCACTAATAGAGCTTTCATTTGGTGGTATTTCATTGCTGCTGACATTTTTACTTTTCTTTATATTAATCAAAATTGACCGAAATTTTTGCAAACAAATGACATTTTTCACTTTCTGTTGTAAAATTTTTCAAATAAAACTACAATGGCCCCATTTCGGAAAGTAGACACCCTAAGGTGTTCGCTGATGGGCATATGGAGTTCATGGAAGTTTTTTATTTTTTGTCACAAGTTAACGGAAATGGAATTTTTTTTATTTATTTTTTTCTTACAAAGTCTCATATTCCACTAACTTGTGACAAAAAATAAAATTTTACATGAACTCGCTATGCCCCTCACGTAATACCTTGGGCTGTCTTCTTTCCAAAATGGGGTCACATGTGGGGTATTTATACTGCTCAAGCGTGAGAAGTAGTTTGGAATCCAAATGTCTAAAAATCCCCTCCTAAAAGGTACTCAAAAGAAGTAGGGCAATGTGTTTTGGCGTGTATTTTTACATATACCCATGCTGGGTGAGATAAATATCTCTGTCAAAGACGACTTTTCCCATTATTTTTTTTTATTTTTAAAGTTGTCATTTTACAGAGATATTTCTCTCACCCAGCATGGGTATATGTAAAAATACATCCCCATACCACATGAGTGACATTTTTTTGCAGCCAAGATGTGCAAAGGGGCCCAAATTCCAATAAGTACCTTTAGGATTTCACAGGGCATTTTTACGCATTTGGATTCCGTGAGGGGTATGGTGAGTTCATGTAAGATTTTATTTTTTGTCACAAGTTAGTGGAATATGAGACTTGTGCCAAATAAATAAATAAAAATCTTCTATGAACTCGCCATGCCCCTCAAAAGTGATCTTTATAGCGCCGCAGCGATTTTACGGTGTTTTTGCAGTGATCAGAAAAAAAATAAAAATTCTGTCACTGTGGTGGGGCGGACTGAACGCAAGTGTGCGCACAAGATCAGCTGAACACTGCGTTTTTTTTTTTTGTATTTTTGTAGAGCCTATAGAACATGTCCTATGCTTGTCCGCAATTGCGGACAAGAAAAGGCATTTTCTATATAGTTCTGGCAGTGTGCGGATCCGCAAAATGCGGAAAGCACATTGCCGGTGTCCGTGTTTTGCGGATTCGCGTATACGCAAAACGCATACGGACATCTGAATGGAGCCTTACAGGGGGGTGATCAATGACAGGGGGTGATCAGGGAGTCTATATGGGGTCATCAGGGGTTAATAAGTGACAGGGGGTGGTTGTAATGTGTATGTGGTGTTTGGTGCTACTTACAGAGCTGCCTGTGTCCTCTGGTGGTCGATCCAAGCAAAAGGGACCACCAGAGGACCAGGTAGCAGGTATATTAGACGCTGTTAACAAAACGGCGTCTAATATACCTTTCTGATGCAATTATTTTAACATCTACAGCCTGCCAGCAACTTCCGAGCAGCGCGTCGCTGTGAACATGCGCGCGTTCACGCAAAATCTTGCCTCTCGCGAGATGACGTGTCGGCGCATCAACGAGGAACAACCCGACCGTCCGCAAGACACATCCCTCCGTTAGACGGTAGGGAGGCGGTTAAAGAGGTTGTACATGTTTAATAAAAATCCAGCTAGCAACAGTGAGTGTGATTTAAAAATAATAATAACTTACCATATTGTCCCCTGGTTCTCCCAGTATCTTAGACTTCGTACGTTCAGCCTTTCTGTTCTCCTGCCCCGTTTAGAACAAAAAAGGACGAAGAAGGCACATAACTGAGCCAAACTTAGCCCTTAGGACCCCATGCACATCTTTGGTCTCCACTCCAAAATAATGTTGTGGAGTGGAAATATGAGTGGAAATATGACTGACCCCATTATAGTCTATGGGGTCCTTAGGCTCCCTTTGGCTCAGCTATATGCCTTCTCCGTCCTTTCCGTTCTCCTGGTCCTAAACAGAGCAGGAGAACGGAAAGGCTGAACGGTGATGTGAACGAAGTCTTAGGCCGGTTTTGGAGTTCTTGCATCATCTTCCTGGCTGCAGCAGTGTTGTCCCATACACATCAGATCACTGTACAGTCAAACATTGGCCTCAGCAGTATACAGCACATAACTGTATATAATACATAACTGGTGATTGGCTACAGCGGTGACATGGTGTGTATGGGATGTCATTTCTGAAGCCAGGGAAGCAAATAATGATTGGTTAGGTCCCTGGAGAATGTTGGAGTAAGTGACAGAGAAGAAATAGGGTAAGTATCACTTGTTGTTCTGGAGAATCGTTTCTTATGACTATGTGTTGTGGTGGTCTTTTATTCCTGCTAGAAATTTACTGGTAAAGGTACATATGGGTTGTACCAGGTAGGGGTTTGTCCCTTGCACAGTATGAAACTGGCAGCACTAATTGGACAATGCCGGACTGTGCAGGGGTAACCCCCATCTGTACCTTTATCCATAAACTTCTAGCAGGAATAAGAGAAGAATGGTAAAACCTAGAGTAATAAGAATAAATGCTGCAGAATCGTCACTTCATGTAGAATACATTTTATTTCATAAAACAGACATGTCAGGACAGGTCCTCCTTTAACTCTGGCAACTCCATTAATGAGATTTAAAAATGCAGTATTTGGCCCAGAGTTTTTAAAGGTTTTATGCAACAAAGGTGGTGTAAATAAGTTGCAAGTTATGGCGCATGCCATGTTAGTGTTATCATTTGTGACTTCACTTTTTTCAAATACCTTGTAGATTGTAAGTCCTCGCAGGCAGGGCCCTCTCTCATTCTGTATCATTTTATAACTTGTCTTGTTCATGCTTGGTGCAATTGTCTGTATTATGTATGTGCAGCGCTATGGAATGGCGCTTTAATAATAAAATCCTGGAGTAAATTGTAGCTTTTCCACGCAGATTCCAGTATGTAATACAGTACCAGCAAAGGGAATGAGATTAAACAAATCTCACGTATGCTTTGCTTCTTTGGCCTCCTGCACATGAACATGTGCGCCCCGTGGCTGTGCTGTGGCCCGCAATATGCAGGCCACAATGCACAAACACCCACCGTGGGGCAGCTTTAGCGGATTGTGGACCCATTAACTTTAATGGGTCCGCGATCCAGCCGGTCCGCAAAAATATAGGACATCTATCTTTTTGCGGAACGGAAGTATGGGACGAAACCCAATGGAAGCACTCCGTAGTGCTTCCGTTCCACACCATTCCGCATCTCCGGATTTGCGGACTCATTGAAATGAATGGGTCCGCATCTGTGATGCGGAATGCACACTGTCTGCAATATGGCGACGGGACACATACGGTCGTGTGCAGGAGGCCTTTCCGTGCAGAAATTGACCTGCTGTGCAAATTTAGAAATCTACAGCATGTTAATTCCGACGCACCCTGATTTTAGAGGAGGAAAATAAGAAAAAATTCTTTCATCAGACCTCAGAATAGACCCCCATATCTGATTTCAGATCAGACCCCCATCAGAGCTCACATCAGACCTCCATATTAGATCAGACCCCCATCAGAGAAAAAATTAATTCCCTTACCTTTTCTGCTCTGCCACTACTCTTCCCCCAATTTTTTTGCCGAAAAACCCCCCACATCGTTTAAAGTAGGGATCGGCCGATTATCGGTTTTACCGATATTATCGGCCGATATTGAGGATTTTGACTGTTATCGGTATCGGCATTTATTTTGCCGCTATAACGTACTGGGAACACAGATCGCGCTGCTGACAGCGCTCTCCGTGTTCCCTCAGCAGCAGCACAGGGGAGAAGGAGCAGTGTCTCCCTCCCCCTGTGCTGCTGCTGCCGCTGCAGCCAATGGGAGGACAGGGGACAAGAGAAGGGGAGGGGCTGTGGCCACTGCGCCACCAATGAAGAGAAATCTCTCATTCATTCAAATTGAACAGGAGGCGGGAGCTGCAGAATGACATAGCCGGCTCCCGACCTCTATGAGCTGTAGTTGCGATCCTCAGTTAACCCCTCAGGTGCCGCGGATCGCAGCTACCACTCATAGAGGTCGGGAGCCGGCTATGTAATTCTGCAGCCAGCTCCCGCCTCCTGTATATCAATAAATGAGAGATTTAACTTCATTGGTGGCGCAGTGCACCCCCCACAAGCCCCCCAGTATATTAATCATTGGTGGCGCAGTGCGCCCCCCCCCCACCAAGCCCCCCAGTATATTAATCATTGGTGGTGCCCCCCCTATCCCCCCCCCTGTATCAGTGGTGTAGCGGATCCCCTCTCCCCTGCTCCTCCGATTGGAGCCCCAGCAGTGTAAGCCTGGGGCTCCGATCGGTTACCATGGCAGCCAGGACGGTATTGGAGCCCTGGCTGCCATGATAAGCTCCATGCTGCTCTGTGCACAAAGCACAGAGCAGCAGGGACACTGTGAGCTCCTATTCACCCTGATAGAGATCTATCAGGGTGAATAGGACAAGGGTTCTAGTCCCTAAGGGGGCTAAAAGTTAGAAAAAAAAAGAAAAAAATATTAATATTTTGGTGTTTTATTTTTATTTTTTAAGTATAAATGAAAAAAAGATTTACAAAAAAAAACTACACATTAACAATAAACATTAATTTTCTGCAAATTTGTGTAGGAATTTTTTTATTTATTTTTTTCAAAAATGAAAATCCCAGAATATCGGTATAAATTATCGGCCTGAAAGTTCACAAATTATCGGTATCGGCCCTAAAAAATCAATATCGGTCGATCCCTAGTTTAAAGCAGAAATAATAATTATGTTTGTGGATATTTTGTGCGGATTTCAGTTTTGCAAGCAAGTGTAACATCTGTGGCAAAACCACATTAAATCTGCACCTTAAACTTCATTTATGTTCAACTTTTTTCCGGAACAGAGGTTTGGACTGAAATCCTCCGAAAGCTTGTTTATAGTGCTTCCAATCCGTGCCTCCGCTCCAGTATCTTGAGGATTACGGACCCATTCAGGTCAGGGGTCTGCAATACAGGCTTGGAGCAGACACACTCATGCGCATGAGCCCTTATGTGAATGCTACATCACTCCTGATTAGGTAGCATCACTTTGCATGCCTCTGGTTTAGGAATCTGAGAGTCTGTGTGATCAACAGATACGTGTTTTTCTAGAGTTAGCGATTTCCTCTTGTGGTGGATCAGTATCTCTGAGGTGGCTGGTAGACTTGCTGCTAGCAGTTTGAGAAAATAATTGCTCAGGGTGGAGACATGGGTGACTCATTGGTGTAGGAAGTTTACTCCAAGATGAATCTGCTGTGTAGAAGGTGTCGCTGGAACACTTATTACTTTGCACATCTATGGCTGATATCACAAGCAAGAATTTGGAGCATCAGAAACCGTGTCTTCAGCTACACTATGTATTGTGATCTATAGTAATGCATCATTCTGTTGATGGGAGTATTTTAGTTAGTCACCACCAATACGCCTTTTTACTGACTTAAAGAGGACCTTTCACTAGAACAAAAAATGTAAACTAAGCATACAGACATGGAGAGCGGTGCCCAGGGATCTCCCTGCACTTACTATTATCCCTGGGCGCTGCTCTGTTCTCCCGGAATAGGCTCCGGTATCTTCATATGTTCGGCTCAACTGGGTGGAGCTTGCCGGCGTCTCCTTCTCCCAGGCTGGAGTGCTGGCCAATTGCAGCGCTTGGCTCATAGCTTGAGAGGAAAAAAAACCTCTCGGGCTATAAGCTGAGCACTGCGATTGGCCAGCGCTACAGCCTGGGAGAAGGAGATGCCGGCAGGCTCCTCCCAGTTGAGCCTAAAAATCTGAAGCTACCGGAACCTATACCGGGAGAACGGAGCGGCGCCCAGGGATAATAGTAAGTGCAGGGAGATCTTTGGGCGCCGCTCTCCATGTCTGTATGCTTAGTTTACATTTTATATTCTAGTGAAGGGTCCTCTTTAACCCCTTAAGGACACATGACGTACCGGTACGTCATGGCTTTAAATAGCGATGCCGGCGCCGCGGGGGTTAATCGGAACGGGATGCCGGCTGAAATCATTCAGCCGGCATCCTGTAACAATGCAGGGGGGGGGTCATTTGACCCCCCCGCATCGACGATCGCAGAAAACCGCAGGTCAATTCAGACCTGCGGTTTTCTGCGTTTCCGGTCCATTCGGGTGTCCTGTGACCCGATGAACCGGAAAAAGACTGCGATCGGTGGCGTAATTTTACACCACCAATCGCAGTCCGAGGATTTGCAGAGGCGGAGCTGGCCCTGGTGCTGAACGCCGCTGTCCAGGGTGCTGATTGGTGCAGGGGAGAGAGGCGCGAGATTCAAACTTCCTGCGCTCCTCTCTCCCCTCCTCTAACTGTTCTGCACGAGCACCCGGCAGCATCGTCCAGCACCAGCTCCTGTGTCCCCCTAATCGCCATCAATCACCCTCCTGCACCCATCGCCACCCAGGTAGGTTAGGGTCAGTGAGGGAGAGGCACCTTTAGGCAGGGATAGAAGGGAAAAGTTAGAAAAAAAAAAAAAAAAAAAATCACATTTATTCCAAACTTTTTTTTTTCAGCTACCAGACCCCAGACCCCCCTGCCACTTGCCCCCCCCTCACCACCAGCCCCCCCCCTCACCACCAGCCCCCCCCCCCCCCCCAGCCCCCCCCCCCCCCCACCAGACCCCCCCACCACCACTTTTTTTTTTCTGCGTGCGCTGACTGGCCGGCACTTTTTAGCGTCCGTCCACTGTTAGCGCATCGCCCGCCCCACCGCCCCACCACCCCACCGACCGCTGATCAGCGTTGAACCGCTGATCAGCAAGTTTGAACTTTTTTTTTTTTTTTTTTCTAACACTTGCCCATTTTTTTTGCCTGGACTTTTAGTACGTGAACACCCGTGCCCCCACACACACGCACATAGAATAAAGGTTTACACGCACGCACATACACACGCACACACACACACCCATGGCCCGCCGGGTGTTCTCGGCCGAGGAGGCATATGCCCAGATTGCCTCCGACTCTGAGAGCCCCAGTGAGGATGAGGATGACCCCACGTTCCTTTTGTCATCCGCATCCTCCTCATCATCATCGGTTGACGATGAGCCACCAAGGCAGCGGAGACGCCGCCAGGCGGAGCCAGGGGCCACACATGCTAGGGATCCTGTGGCCCACCCTAGTACGAGCCGCCCTGGGGTTCGTACTGGTTTCCCGGCCCACCAAATAAGTTCACCGGAGCCCCCTGCCGATGAACTTAGCTGGTGTCCCCCAGTGGACTTTGAGCCTGAGATTCCGGATTTCGCTGGCAATCCTGGAATCCAGATTCCCACAGTGGGGTTTACTGAAATAGACTTTTTTTAGTTTTTTTTTCAGTAACCCACTGGTGAATCTGATGGTGGAGCAGACGAATCTGTACGCCCAACAGTTCGTCGCTCAAAACCCGGGCTCATTTTTGGCTAGACCCGGTGGCTGGACGCCGGTCAGTGCAGCCGAGATGAGGACATTTTGGGGCCTCGTGCTGCATATGGGTCTAGTGCAAAAACCCAGTGTCAGGCTGTACTGGAGTGGGGACGTCCTATACCAGACCCCACTGTACAGTACGGCCATGACACGCTCCCGGTTTGAGGCCATCCGGAAATGTCTGCATTATTCCGATAATGCAGCATGTCCCCCCCCCCGAAGTGATCCTGCCTATGACCGGCTGTACAAGATACGGCCGGTCATCGATCACTTTGGGGCCACATTTCAGCAGGCCTACGTACCTGGAAGGGAGGTCGCGGTTGATGAGTCTCTCGTTGCGTTCAAGGGGAGACTCAGTTTCCGCCAATACATTCCCACAAAGCGGGCGAGGTATGGCGTGAAGCTATACAAAATTTGTGAGAGTACCTCAGGGTACACTTACAAATTTCGTGTGTACGAGGGGCGAGATTCCCGGATTCAACCACCAGAATGTCCCCCCACTCTGGGTGTTACCGGGAAACTCGTGTGGGACCTTATGTACCCACTGCTGGATAAGGGTTACCACTTGTACGTGGACAACTTTTATACCAGCATTCCCTTGTTCAGGTCCCTTGCCGCCAGATCCACGTTCGCTTGTGGGACCGTGCGGAAAAATCAACGCGGCCTCCCTGCCCACCCCCTCCAGGTACCTATCCCCAGGGGTGAGACCCGTGCACTTACCAGTGGAAACCTGTTGCTGGTCAGGTATAAGGACAAGAGGGATGTCCTTATGCTGTCCACAATCCACGGTAACAGCACCACCCCAGTCTCTGTGCGAGGTACCACGGCAACGGTCCTCAAGCCCGATTGTATCGTCGCCTACAATCGGTATATGGGAGGAGTTGATCTCTCTGATCAAGTCCTCAAGCCATATAATGCCATGCGCAAAACCCGGGCATGGTACAAAAAAGTTGCGGTCTACATGGTGCAGGTTGCCATGTACAACTCTTTTGTACTATCCCGAAGCGCTGGCAGCACAGGGACATTCCTCCAATTCTATGAGGCAGTCCTCAAAGACCTGATCTTTTCGGACCGGGAAAGAGCAGGCCGGAGTACCTCGGGAACTGGAGGCGCCCGGATCGTCCCTGGCCAACACTTTCCAGGTGTGGTCCCCCATACTGGAAAGAAGGGACGAACCCCAAAAAGATGCAGAGTGTGTCACAAGAGGGGGATACGGAAGGACACCACTACTCAGTGTGACACTTGCCCCGATCATCCGGGCCTCTGCATTATCGATTGCTTCAGGGAGTATCACACTTCCATGGAGTACTAAATTTTTATAATCTCCAACAGTCCCCTAGAGAACATAAAACACTATGGCTCTCAGACTTTGGAGACACAGAAACAATTTTTTTTCCCCAAAAAAATATTAGTTTTAGTGCAGGCATCCTCAAACTGCGGCCCTCCAGATGTTGTAAAACTATAACTCCCAGCATGCCCAGACAACCTACAGCCATCAGCAGGGCATGGTGGGAATTGTAGTTTTACAACATCTGGAGGGCCGCAGTTTTAGGATGCCTGCTTAGTGTCTCCAAAGTCTGAGAGCCATACATATTGGGCATCGTCGCGTGCGTAAAAGTCGTCGCTATAAAAATAACATTTGACCAAACCCCTCGGATGAACGGTGTTAAAAATATAAAATAAAAACGGTGCCAAAACACCCATTTTTGGGCAAAATTTCCATTTGAATCCTTTTTTTCCAGTAATAAAGCAAGGGTTAACAGCCAAAAAAAACTCAATATTTATGGCCCTGATTCTGTAGTTTGCAGAAACACCCCATATGTGGTCGTAAATGGCTATATAGCCGCACGGCAGGGCATAGAACGAAGGGAACTCCATATGGTTTCTGGAAGGCAGATTTTGATGGACAGTTTTTTTTTTTTGACACCACGTCCCATTAGAAGCCCCCCCTGATGTAGCCTAGACTAGAAACTCCAAAAAAGTGACCCCATCTAAGAAACTACACCCCTCAAGGTATTCAAAAGTTACTTTATAAACTTTGTTAACCCTTTAGGTGTTCCACAAAACTAAATAGCAAATGTAGAAAAATTTTAGAATTTAATTTTTTTGTTACCTTGCCTCAAAAAAGTGTAATATAGAGCAACCAAAAATCATATTTACCCCTAAAATAGTACCAAATCAACAACCACCTTATCCCGTAGTTTCCTAGATGGGGTCACTTTTATGGAGTTTCTACTCTAGGGGTGCATCAGGGGGCTTGAAAGGGTACATGGTGTAAATAAACCAGTCCAGCAAAATCTGCCTTCCAAAAACCGTATGGCGTTCCCCTTCTTCTATGTCCTGCCGTTTAGCCAAATAGTAGTTTACGACCACATTTGGGGTGTTTCTGCAAACTACAGAATCAGGGCAACCCATTTTGAGTTTTGTTTGGCTGTTAACCCATTTTTTTCAGTAATAAAGTAAGGGTTAAAATGGAAAATTTTCCAAAAAATAGAAATTTCTAAATTGTTTCTCCATCTGCCATTAACTCTTGTGGAACACCTAAAGGGTTAACAAAGTTTGTAAACCCAGTTTTGAATACCTTGAGGGGTGTACTTTCTTAGATGGAGTCACTTTTTTGAAATTTCTATTCTAGGGGTGCAACAGGGGGCTTCAAATGGGACATGGTATAAACAAAACCAGTCCTGCAAAATCTGCCTTCCAAAACCCATATGGCATTCCCCTCTTTCTACGTGCTCCCGTTTGGCCAAACAGTAGTTTACGACCACATATGGGGTGTTTTTGCAAACTACAGAATCAGGGCAACCCATTTTGAGTTTTGTTTGGCAGTTAACCCTTGTTTTACTCCTGGAAAAAATTGATTATATTGGAAAATTTTCCAAAAAATAGAAATTTCTAAATTGTTTCTCCATCTGCCAATAACTCTTGTGGAACACCTAAAGGGTTAACAAAGTTTGTAAACCCAGTTTTGAATACCTTGAGGGGTGTACTTTCTTAGATGGAGTCACTTTTTTGAAATTTCTATTCTAGGGGTGCAACAGGGGGCTTCAAATGGGACATGGTATAAACAAAACCAGTCCTGCCAAATCTGCCTTCCAAAACCCATATGGTGTTCCCCTCCTTCTATGTCCTCCCGTTCGGCCAAACAGTAGTTTACGACCACATATGGGGTGTTTCTGCAAACTACAGAATCAGGGCAACCCATATTGAGTTTTGTTTGGCAGTTAACCCTTGTTTTTTTCCAGGAAAAAATTGATTATATTGGAAAATTTTCCAAAAAATCTAAATTCTAAAAATGTATGTCCATTTGCCATGAAGTGTTGTGGAAGACCTAAAGGGTTAACAAAGTTTGTAAAAACAGTTTTGAATACCTTGATTTTTGGGTGGTTTCTATTATGTAAGCCTCACAAAGTGACTTCAAACCTGAACTGGTCCATAAAAAGTGGGATTTTGAAGATTTCCGAAAATTTCAAAATTTGCTTCTAAACTTCTAAGCCTTGTAACATCCCCAAAAAATAAAATATCATTCCCAAAATGCTACAAACATGAAGTAGACATATGGGGAATGTAAAGTCATCACAATTTTTGGGGGTATTACTATGTATTGCAGAAGTAGAGAAACTGAAACTTAGAAATTTGCAAATTTTTCAAAATTTTTGGTAAATATGGTATTTTTTTATGCAAAAAAATTTACTTTTTTGACCCAATTTTAGCAGTGTCATGAAGTACAATATGCGACGAAAAAACAATCTCAGAACAGCCTGGGTAAGTCAAAGCGTTTTAAAGTTATCAGCACTTAAAGTGACAGTGGTCAGATTTGCAAAAAATGGCCTGGTCCTTAAGGTGAAATAGGGCTGTGTCCTTAAGGGGTTAAACAAAGGGGGTTTAGGCTAGACCCCTGGCTTTAATGAATTAGCATATGTAGTCAAAATGGTGCATTAAAAATTATAACTTGTCCTGCAAAAAAAAAAAAAAAAAGCCCTCCTACAGGTACATTGATGAAAAAACACAAAAGTTATAGCTCGTGGAAAGCGCTGATGAAAAAATTTGCCTGGTCACAAAGGGGTTAAGAGATGAACACACACAAATGCTGTAAGGGTACTTTCACACTTGCGGCAGGATGGATCCGGCAGGCTGGTCTCCCCGTCGGATCCGTCCTTCCACTGTTTCGACTATAATGGGGACGGGGGCTGAGCTAAGGGCGCAGCTCGGCGGTGCACGGCGAAAGCCGTCGGACTAAAAAGTCAGGACTTTTTAACCCAGCGGCTTTCGCCGTGCACCACCGCGCTGCGCCGGAGCTCAGCCCCCGTCCCTATTCTAGTCAATGGGGACGGAGCGGCGATACGGGGAAACAGCGGAAGGACGGATCCGACAGGGAGACCAGCCTGCCGGATCCGTCCTGCCGCAAGTGTGAAAATCCCCTAAGTTGTACATATAATTACTCTGTGTTAGGGCTTGTTTGCAAGAACGTGTGAAGCCCATGCTGTGGGCCGCAAATTGCGGTCCGCAATGCACGGGCACCGTCCGTGGGGCAGGCCCATGGAGATCGCAGACCCATTCACTTGAAAGGGTCTGCGATCTTTCCATTTCGCAAAAAGAGAGAGCAAGTTCTATCTTTTTTGTGGTGCGTAAACACTGAACAAAACCACAGAAAGCACTCCGTAGTGTTCCATTCTGCATCTCCAGATTTGCGGACCTGTTGAAATTAATGATGCGGAATGGCCACAGAACGGTGCACGTGTATTGCGGATGCGCAAATGTGGTCTGCAATACGGCAACTGGCATCACATGTGAACGAACCCTAAGACTGGTGTATCTGCACTTTGTAGGTGTGTGGTGCATGTGAGGTAAGGGTATATTCACACTGCATTTGCAAGGTATGTGGCAGGCAACCTCCAGGTGTATTAATCCTTTTTATAGGCCCTAATTCACCCCATTTTTTGTACTAAGTACTTCTGTATGGAACAGGCCTGACGGGGCCGGTTGTGATCACGTTTACACTGCCTGGGTCTATCAAAGTGCAGAGGACGCGGCAATTGCAGAGAAAGCAGAGCCTCCAGGAGTAACGGCAATGCCCCCATTGCTCCTAGATGCTCATTTGCATAGAACTAAAATTTGCTGTATGCGGGCACATATGAACATGGGACCAGCACACATGCCTTCAGCTGCCAATCGCGCATGTAGCCGGTCAGCCAGTTTCATATGTCCAAATCTGCTTACAGATGCCCTTAGGCCCCTTTCACTGAAACAAGTTTACCATACAGGTACAATGTGTGAATTGAATCCTGGCCCATTAATTTCAATGGTTCTGTGTACATAAGCATTATTTTTCACGCATTTTTCACGCATCCCTGGTCCCATAGAAGTGAATGGGGCTTCCATCAAAAATGCATTGCATCCGGATGCAATTTTTTTTTTAAACTGATGGTTGCTAGGAGATGTAGATTGTTCTTCAGTTTTTTTTCATGCGCGTGAGAAATGTATCCAAACTGATAGCATCCGTGTTAAAATCGCAGAGAACACTGACTGCACTTTTATGTAAAACCATGTGTTTATCACACAAACCCCATTCACTTCTATGGGATCAGGGCTGCATGAAAATTGTAGAATATAGAACATGCTGTGATTTTTCCTGAATGCAGAAACGTTGCGTGAAAAACGACGCTCATATGCAAAGACCCATTAAAATGAATAGGTGAGGATTCAGTCCGGATGCTATGCGTTTGCTTCACTCGTCGCACCATGACGGAAAACTTGCTCTTATGAAAGAGCCCTTATGGCAAGCAGATACAGAGAGCTCCATACTGAAAGCATCTCCCAGGCTGGGTTCTAAGTGGAAGGGGTTTGTTCCTCTTTGTAGATGTTTCCAAATGTCTGTCCTGAACCTCCTGAAGCTCTACTCCCTAAAGTGTCCCAAATGTCAGTGTTCAAAGGTAAATTAATACCTCTGCTTCTGTCATAAGGCCCTTTAATTCTGAAATGGAACCTCTGTTGCTGTTAACATGAACAGCATTTAGTGATGCATGGGTTAATAAACCGGAAATAAATACTTAATTACAGAATGGCGAGATTGTGACACACTGAGACGCACTTCACCCTTTTTGTAGTAAAAGTTTGGTAGTGGATAGCAATTATTTTTAATAGAGGTAACTGAATATTTGATAGTAGCAGTCATGTGTGTATTTCTTCCATAAATAGATAATGGCATGTAATGGCAGCGTTCACTTTCTCTCTCACACGTTTCACAGATGTTACACTCCAGGTCATCATAGGTGATGCCCTCCCCTTAAATTATGGTGTCTGGTCCCCCAAATTATTTTATCTGCTGGAGCCTTAAAGGCTGTGTACACTATTGGGGGCATTCATTTTTTATTGCATTGTAAGGTAAAACGCACTTTTCAATTTGTCTTTATTAAACATTTTAAACCGCTGTCTTTGTGCAGCCTCAAGTTTCTCTAGCAGCAGGATCTGAACTTTCACTATGTTCCGTCAGGCAGCTCAGCTGACGGCTCCTTACCTCTGACTATAAACACTCAGATCTTATCTTACTTATAAGAATGTGGCTTAAAAAAGTGTTTAGGACTTTTTAGTAATTTAGAGATAAGATTTATTAGACACAAAGTAAAAGTAAAAAGTACATTCACGCAGCTAGAAAAACTGTTAAAGGGATCACCCCCCCCCCCCCTCCAATGCCCAGGCCTCTCACACAGATTGTACTTACCTCTGTCAATGTGTAATAGAATGTTGGTAAAATTGCTATTTACAGCAGTACAGTGACATAAGGGCACTAATAAAAAACTGCTGAATAAAGCTTCTGCAAATATAAAATATATAAAAAAAAACTTCCAATTTCTCATATGAAAATGCCAGAAATATTAAAATATTGAATTGTTTATTATACACTGTGAATGCAGAAAGAAGGAAAATCCTCAACGACAGAATATTTTTATTTATTTATTTTTTTGGGTCATGCCTGCCCAAAACAAATTGAGTATAAAAAGTCACAATCCCAAAAATGTTTTCAATAAGAAAAAAAAAAAAAATACAGATTGCCCGGCCAGAAATGAGCCCCAATACAACTGTCAGTAGGAAAAAAAATATATAGTTATCAGAACATGGTGACACAAAACTGTTTAAAAAAAATAAAATAAAAAATGCAGGCAGCACACCGTGTGCTGTCTGTGTCCGTACGTCCGTTCCGCTTCTCCGCAAAAAAAAGATAGAACATGTTCTATTCTTGTCCATTATGGAGACAAGGATAGGCATTGTTACAATGGGTCACAAAAAAAAAAAAAAAACAGATGCAACATGGATGTCATCTGTATTTTTTGCAGATCCGCATTTTGTTGAATGCAAAATACATACGGTTGTGTGAATGTAGTCTAAACTTTTATTACAATGTGAACACCTTAAAAACTAAACCAAGTGCAATATACTTTTTTAATTGATCCATATAATAGTTTATAAAGTACTACTCGCATCGCAAAAATGTACTGGTAGGCGAGTCTTTGAAGGCAGGGTGCTCCAATGTATGCACAGGTCCTGTACAGGTCTCATTCTGTGCTATCTGTATTATTCTGATGCAGCCATTCAATTACAAAAAGTGATCTGAAAGAGGTCTCGGACTCCCTTAGGCCTCTTGCACACGAATGATACGGATTAGGGCCGGGTGCGTTCAGAAAAACTCGCACCATTTCACAACCAAGTTCAGCCAGTTTTGTCTGCGATTGCGTCCAGTTGTTCAGTTTTTTTTTTTCGCGCGGATGAAATGTGCATTGATTGAGAATATAGAACGTTCTGTGATTTTCACGCACAAGGGATGCGTGAAAAGCAACGCTCATGCACAAAGACCCATTCAAATTAATGGGTCCGGATTCAGTGCGGGCGCAATGTGTTTGCATCACGCATTGCACCCGTGCGGAAAACTTGCTAGTCTAAAAGGGGCCTTAGAGGCCTTTGTTGCAGACTTCTTAAAAAAAAAAAAAAAAAGAGACAAAGTCGTACAACATGTGTCAGTAAAATGAGACGCTTTATCCATTGCGTGCCATTGGTGTCCGATGTGTCAGATCCATTTTTGGCTTCATGTGACTAAGGCTACTTGCGGATCCGTCATGGATCTGCACAAACGCATCCGTTCAGATAATACAACCGTCTGCATCCGTCATGAACAGATCCGTTTGTATTATCTGTAACATAGCCAAAACGGATCCGTATTGAACACCATGGAAAGTCAATGGGGGACGGATCCGTTTTCTATTGTGCCATATTGTGTCAGTGAAAACATATCTGTCCCTATTGACTTGCATTGTGTGCCAGGACGGATCTGTTTGGCTCAGTTTTGTTAGACTGATAGCAAAACGCTCAGCGTTTTGGTGTCCACCTCCAAAGTGGAATGGAGGCAAACTGATGCATTCTTAGCGGAGCCTTTTCCATTCAGAATGCATCAGGGCAAAACTGATCCGTTTTGTACCGTTTGTGAGAGCCCTGAATGGATTTCCCAAACCGAAAGCGAAAACATCAGTGTGAAAGTAGCCTAAGGGTCCATTCACACATCCGCATTTTGCGGACCGCACAACGCCGGCACTAATAGAATATGCCAATTCTTGTCTGCTATTGTGGACAAGAATAGGACATGTTCTATTTTTGGGGGATTGGAATTGCGAATGTGTGACTGGAGCCTAAACAGAAGAACAAGGTGCCCGGTGAGGATATGAATGAAGCCTAATTGTGACATTATGTTCTTTTGGTTTGTTTCTGTCTTATTTCTTCTGTTTGTATCTCTTTTTTTTTTTTTTTTATTTAACCAAGAAACAAAACTAATGTTCCACACTAGGGTGAGTTACCACAGCGTTCACATGGATTCTGCACCCAAAATCCACACAGAAAACACATGCATTTTCCCCCCTGCTTTTGAAATGGGAACCGCATGGAATTAAGAAGTAGTTTCCACAATGCTTTTTTCAGCACAGGTTCTGTGGAAACTCAGTGGGGGTTCTCCAGGATTTACCAATTGATGACCTATCCTTAGCACAAGTCAACAAAATGAGATCAGCAGGGGTCCTTATACCCCACCCCCCGTCAATCTGCTATTTGGGAGTATCTCCGACACCATAACTACACAGTTCTGTCTCTTTTATGTGCTGGATGGAGTTGGCTACTGCAGTGCTGCCCAAATTGAAGGTATGGCTGTGTTTTGAGGAAGCTACCCTACATGGCGGTATGCTTGTTTTGAAGATGTTTTTTTGAGGTGACAGACTCTTTAATATGTGCAGGGTTTAAGACTGCAAAAACGTCATGAAAACTTAATAAAACATGCAATAAAATCTGCACTTGTGAGTATACTGGTGATGTCATTGCAGGTCTACATGGAAGGGACCTCTTGCCTAGGTGTTCCACAAAGTGGCGCTAGTGAGATGGTTCTCTTACCTTGGGAGATAACTGTATATTTCCCCATGGAGCATTGCTGATAAGTCTCCATACAGAGCTGGTCTCTTTAAGGGGCACCAGTACCCCATGTAAGTTGTAAGGATAATGTCCTTTCAGCATGACAATATTTTTGTGTGGAAAATATCTTTTATTGTCAGACTCCTTGTTCTAATAGGAGCAGCATGTCAGGTTTGTGTAAGGCCTGCTAGATCTTTCCGAGCACTGGATACCAGGGAGTTTACAGTTACTGTATTGTCCAACCTAGGTTGACCCTTTCTTACTGCGGTGGGGGAGGTTACTTTTCAAGCATAACAGATGTTTCCAATGACAAAGGCTTGTGCTTTGGAAAGAACTAAAACAAAATTGGTTGATTTAGTTTTGTGTTACAGGATTGATTTGGATCCTTGAAAGTTGTCTGCTCTGATAACAATTAGCCCCTAAAGCAACTTTAGAAGTTTGATTGTACATTTGAAATCAGAGATGAGTCCTCTACCACACGTGACCCCTGAGGGCACAGAGTGGCTGCAGTGATCAGGGCACCGAGCCACTTACGGTCTGAAGAGGAGCCGAAGCTGCTGGGAACAAGGCTGTGGCACAAGAACAAGGACTGCTGACAAGTTTTTCTTGTTTTTTGGGGCTCAAAAGTTCTGAGGTTTGGGTTGTTTGGCGCCCAGGCTTCCTAGCCTTTGGAGTGGCTTCACACACAGCTTTTGGTTTACACCTTTTTTTTTTTTTTTTTTTTTTTTTTTTTACACTAAAAACGCCAGCTCCAGGTTAAAGCTTATAGAAAATATACAGTGCAGGACAAAAGAATGTTTTTGTTAATTATTGACCCGCAAATATATGTGTAGGGGCTGTAAATCTAACGTGGCTCACGTTTAGGTTTGTGGGAGCCATATTCTGCAGTACACAGAATATATCCTGGTCTCTTCAACAGGCATCTGAGATTTTACAAGTATGTTCGAGGATGCTCTACTGAAAACCTGTGTATTAGAAAAACACTCTAAATAATTTGCGCTGCTGTCTTGTAAGAATGTAATTGGATAGGTACCTTTATAATGCCTTTGCACGTTATGTCAAGCGAAATGGCTCATCTTTTAGAAGAGACATCTGGAGTTCAGCATGACACATCTGTCCTGATTCAGACTGGATTAATGAGGTTTCCTAGCAGGTATGTTTTGTGTTGTGCTGACAGTAAACAGGTTGAATCCTCCTTTAGCTGTAAACCCTTTCATACACCTTTTATGATTCAGTGTCTGTTTACTACACTTATGTCAGGGTTAGACAATGTAGTCCAGCCTCTAGGAGCTGTTATGAAATCTCAAATGTATCAACAGGTTAATTGACAAAATATTTTCTTTAAAAAAAAAATCCTGCAATCAATAACTAAAGTCATACAGCAACGTTCTTACACAAAACAAAATCTAGGGAGCAGTTATGGTAAGGACATGTATGACAAAAATGTGTTTAAGCTGACTGCTCTGCCCTTCTATACCTCTTCTTGCTTTATCAGTCCTATTTAAGTTGTCCTCCGTGTTTCAGGCACATGCGCAAAACAGAAAATGCCGCTGGAGACAGTGCTGGTTGTGAAGCTGATGAGTTTTCAGATGAAGCAAATGCCGAAACCTTCTATGGCACCTCTCCTCCCAGCACTCCCCGACAGATGAAACGTATGTCAACCAAACATCAGCGGAACGGCACGGGGAGGCAAGTCAATCGAACTTTATGTAAAGGTCAGTGACTAATCTATTCTTCATGAAGCAGTTTACATAATAGCCACTGTAACCATCTAAGAATTATTACATGTGTTTTTTCTTGCTCATTGCTCTCATTTTGAAATGTGCCTTTCTCGCCCAGTTTCCTTGGGGGACACAGAAGACCTTGGGTATAGCTCATCTCCATAGGAGGCGTGACACTAAGTGAAAACTGTTAAGCCCCTCCTCCACAGCTATACCCTCAGCCTGGAGAGAGAGACTGCCAGTTTTTTGCTTAGTGTCCAAGGAGGCAAGACACTCCCTGCTCTGCAGGGCTGTTTTCTCCTTGTTTTAATTTTTGATTTTTACTTTTTTCTTTTCTTTTTGTTCCAGATCATCAGGGACAACAGAGACGCACTAGACCTCTCTGTTTCTCCCGGGGTCGAGCTGCGCCAGTGCCGGTCATCCGCACTGCTGCCTCCCCCACAGAAGGCAAGGTGGATCAGGGCAGCCCAGCTCCCCTACATCCCGCCAGCACAAGGGTCGCCCGCACGCCAAGCCCCTCTTCCAGCGTCCTGCCACTACGGTGCCAGTAGCTGAAGGGGCGACCCTGCTGGAACGGACCGAGGGTGAAGACGGCTGTGGTGAGAGATTGGCTTCTCCAGCCCTACGTCCCCCCCCTCACCCCACCCCGGTCTCCTGCGTGCCTGACCCCCATACTGACAGGGCCTCTGGACCCTTTTGTCCCTGCTAGCGACATTTTGCTCCCATAGGACATTGGCACCCTTCTTCCTGCAAGAAGAATGCCTGGGGAGCTGCAGAGGTTCGCACCTAGCTGCCCCTGACGTAGGGGTTAGGCAGGCTTCCCACCCTCACAGACCCGGTCTCAGGTCCCCCTCCCTCTTACCGGCCACTGCTTCAGGGCCACAGGGCCCGCGCCTTGCTGCCCCTGACCCATCACGGGCACCGGTCCGGTCAGCACTAATATGGTGCGGCCGGGCGCCGCAAAAGATTTTAGGCTCCGCGGCTCCCGCGGCGGTCCGCCATTCCAGGCCCCCTTACTTCCGGCCGGCGGGGTGGGCTCCCGCGGCCAGCGAGCCACCATTCCAGTCCCTGTCTCTTCCGGCCGGCCGGGTGGGCTCCCGCGCCGGCAAACCGCCATTCCGGGCCCCTGTCTCTTCTGGCCGGCGGGGTGGGCTCCCGCGGCCGGCATTGGGTATGCCCCAGCAGGTGGCGGTCGGCGGGGCTCCGCTACTTTGGTCCCAGGCTTCGGCCTGCTGGGCCGCAATCCCGACCGGCCCGCGGGGTGGGCTCCCGCGGCCGGTTTGAAGCGCCGTTCCGCCGCAGGTCCCGGCGGTATGACGGGCCGGGGGCCGCAATTTAGCCCCCGGCTTCGCGGCCTACTAGGCCGCAATATTCCGGTCTCTGGTGGAGGGGGCGGGAACTTCTCCAGGCGCGAATTTTCCTGCCTGGAGGTTCCTCCGCCCCCAGGGGATCGCACGCCGCCCTCCAGGCCGGATCCCTGTTAACCCTTTGGGTGCAGGCCGGCTCCCAAAATTGGGTCTGTATAGTTGGCCCCCCTTTTTTTTTTCTCCTGTCTCTCAGGGCCCCTATATGGTGGCTCCCCTTTAGCCTCAGAGGCTGAGTTTAAATAATAATAAAAAAATAAAAATAAATAAATAATGAAATAAAATAAAAATAATAGATCATGATTTCTATTGGGCTGCGCTTGACGCTGCAGCCTCATCAGTAATGCTGCATGTCTGCATGACCTCTTTCCACAGGCGGCATGGTGTTGCGCTCCCAGCCTGCGTCGCTGCTAGGGCATTTCCCCTTTTAGGCGGTTTTCTTGCCTCTTCCAGGATACGGCGCTGGCCAAGTGCATTCGGCCCTCTGTAGGCAGCATTCATCATCTCTCCAGTTATGGTGCCTGCCATGTGCATGACCCCCTTCTTAGGCGGAATGCTGCACCTTCACCGGATACGGTGCTGGCCTTGTGCACGACCCCCTTCCATAGGCGGAACGCTGCACTCTCTGGATTTGCTGCCGGCCATGTGCGTGACCCCCTTCCGTGGGCGGAACGCTGCACTCACTGGATTCGCTGCCGGCCATGTGCGTGACCCCCTTCCTGGGCGGAACGCAGCACTCTCACTGGATCTGTTGCCGGTCATGTGCATGACCCCCTTTTTTAGGCGGGATACTGCACTTTCACCGGATACGGTACTGGCTATGTGCACGACCCCCTTCCATAGGCGGAATGCTGCACTCTCGCTGATGTGCGATGATGTACTTATGTACTATGTTATTGTGCTGCACTCTCACTGGTTGCGCTGCCGGCCATTTCTTAGGCGGTATGCTGCACTCTCATTGGATTCCCTGCCGGCCTTGGGTATGCCTCCTTCCCTCAGGCAGCATACATACATCCCTCTGTCTTTGGGTGTTTCCTCGCAGGTACGTTGCTGGCCACGTGCATGTACCCCATACATGGCAGGGTGCTTGCACTCTCGCTGGATCCGCTGTCGGCCATAGGCATGACTCCTCTTCCGTAGGCGGTGTACGCACTCTTGCTGGATTCGCTGCCAGCCAGGGGCATGCCTTCCTTCCTCTGGCGACATGCACGCGTTCTTAGTGACTGTGTTTGTCTCTCGCCAGTACGTTGCTGGCCAGGTGTATGGCTCCCATGCATGGCGGTGTGCTCGCACTCTCCCTGGAGGAGATGCTGGCCATGTGCTTTACCCCCTTTTTTCTGGGCGGTGTGCTACACTCTCACCGGATACATTGCTGGCCATGAGAATGGCCCTCTATCATGGGTGGAACGCTTGCACTTCCATTGGATACGGTGCTGGCCTTGTGCGTGACCACCTCTCACTTCAAGGGCAGAATTTGGCACGCTCATGGGATTCACGGCTGTCCTTATATGGCTGGGCTGGACTTGTACATGTCCCATTCATTGGCAGAGTAGTTACTCTCTCGCTGAGTTCAGTGTTGGGTGTATTATTGCACACTCATTTAATGCTAGGATACCCTGTGCATGTTCCCCTTTCACTAGGTGGACCTCCTGCGTTCCTGCTGGTTTATAGGGTATGTCCTGCTTCTCTGAAGTAGGTTCGGCCTTAGGCATCACTCCCTTTTGGGACGGGTCTTTGCACTCTTGCCAACTGTAGTTGGCCAGGTACAATTTCCCCCCTTTCGGGGTGGACTGATTGCGTTCCATCGCATGCTATACTGGTTTTGTGCATAACTCCCTTTCAGGTTGCACTTTGCGATTCCGTACATGCTGTGGCGCTCTGGGACGAGCCCCCCTTTTTTCTAGGTGGGTTGGCCTTCTCGCTGCTTGCGGGGCTGCTCGTTCGTATGCCTCACCTGCTTCCTGCGGCATACCTTTGTTTCTTGGGAGCCGATGCTTGCCGCCAGCCTTGCACTCGTCCCTAGGGAGTTCATTCTGTCCTCTTGACCGGACAGGCTCTATTTCTCTCTGCTGCACCGAGCTGGGTGGTGCTCATTCATTTAGTTGGCCTTTCATTCCAGGGAGTGTTCGTGGGTCCTAGATGCATGCCCTTTGCGTCCTTCTGCAGCATTGCTTCCCTGCGCTAGTGGTCCCATGGTCGAGAATGCTGTTGTCTGCGGCGCCTCTCGAATTCTTCATTGGCGCTGGCAGGACTGCGGTTCCCTTGCCTGCCGCAATTTCCTCCCCTTCGGATGCAGTGTGGTATGAGTCCTTCCTCTTGGCGCCTCTACGCTTCTGTCTGATCTGCTACCGGGTTCGGGCTGCTCTTCTCGGGACGGTCACCCAACTTCTCTTGGGTGCTGGATTACCCAGGTCCGGAGGACCTCCGCCTTGGGTTCTTCAAGGTATTCGCCTTCTGCGAGGCGGTGGACCGGGCGTCTCACAGTGTAGCGGGTTCTGCTTTTGAGCTGTCTTATGGCTTCCCTGTTGCCCACTCCTCCTCCTTTCGGTTGGAGGGTGTTATGTCGGCCTCTGTCTCGACTACCTCTTTTCACCGGCTTTGTTTGGCTCCCGCTCTATACAGATCACTCCGATGTGGCTTCCCGCCAGACTTCGGAGGCTGTGTTTTCACTGTCCTCCCCTCTGGGGTGAGCCTGGTTGTTCCTGTGGATGGTTCCGGTGTTCCTTTTGGCCTCGTACTGTCTCCCTTGTTCGCGCTGGCTGTATTAGCTGTGTGCTTATCTACCGAGTCTACCGCGTTCTGTCCTCCCGCTGGGTGCAGATTGCGTGGCCCGTTCTAAGACGATGGTCCTGATGTAGACTTACCTTCTCGGTAACTTGGGGGGACTACCTTTTCGGTTCAGATTGTCCTTTGATCCCACACAGGGGCTGTACAACGTGGTTACATCAGCATGGTCTTTAGCCTGCCTTCTCCTGGCATCTGGCGGATCCTTTGGGTTCTTTCCATCTGTCCTTCTGCTCCCCCATTCGGGTGGATGCGGGTCAACGTTGTTCGGGGCCGACGGGGCTAGTTTTGTCGACCCTTCTGCCCGTGTTACTGGTCTGCGCCTGTTCTCATTGGGTTTTCGCCTGCTTGCCAGGCGACTCCAGCGGGTTCACTGCTGTCCACTCCTGGCTGTGTCTCGTCCAGGATCTGTCGTAAGACTTAGGGTTTTTTGTCTGGGGTTCTGTGGGAAGCTGTGCATTCCCCACTCTGAAGTTCTTTCCCCATGGTTCTGTCTTTTAGTTGAGGTGTCAAGTGTCGGCGCTGTTCTTCCTCTTCCAGCGTTCCCGGCCCTCTGGGCCTGCCAAGACCTTCTTCCTCGGAGTGGCTCTTTGGTTCCTCTGTACTGTCCTTCGGTACCGCCCTGGGGACTATGTCCTGAGCTCTCGGCGCTCCAATCTTGCCCTTGGAGCCGTTACAGGAGTTCTCTCTATCCTTCTGTCCTGTACGGTTGTGTTCCGTATCAGTCGTGTCTCTGACGGGTGCCGGCTTGGCCCCTTTTTTTGTTACGAGCTTTCTGTCTTTTCCAGGACGGGGCTGTTCTGCATCTCGTTTCTTCCTTCCTTCCTTCTGAAGGTGGTGTTGCCTTCGCTTCAACACCTCACCTATTTGGACATTGTTTGGGCCTGGCCGTTTTTTACTTGGAGATCTCCGACTCTTGCAGTCGTTCGGCCTCTTGGGTTTCCAGGAGGTCTGTGCATAGGGTTGACAGACTCCAGGGTGGTTTTCCTCCGCTTGATCAGATTGGCTATTGCTGAGGTTACCGCACCTAGGGCAGGATTCTGTCTTTGGTGTCACCGTTCCTTTCACCAGAGCGGTCGGTGCCTCCTGGGCCGGAGGCATTGGGCTTCGGCCGTGCATTTGGGCACGGCGGCCACAGGTCTGCCTTGCACGCCTTACTGAGTTCTACAGGGTGCATACTCTGACTTTGGCAGATGCTGCCTTACCCCGCCTGGGTTTACAGGCGGCGGTTCATTGATGCCTTTCGGGTGCTTCGCCTTGGTGCTGTGGTCCCTCCCCCTTTTGGACTGCTTTTGAACGTCCCAAGGTCTTCTGTGTCCCCCAAGGAAACTGTGCGAGAAAACGAGATTTTTGTATAACTTACCAGTAAAATCTCTTTCTCGCTCTTTCCTTGGGGGACACAGCACCCACCCATTAATTGTTTTTTCTCTGTGCGTTTTCCGAGTTTTTGTTACCCGTTGGGTAGTTGGCTTGTTGGTTCCTTGTTGGACTTGCCTTTTCTCACTGCTTGGACACGCAACTGGCAGTCTCTCTCTCCAGGCTGAGGGTATAGCTGTGGAGGAGGGGCTTAACAGTTTTTTCACTTAGTGTCACGCCTCCTATGGAGATGAGCTATACCCAAGGTCTTCTGTGTCCCCCAAGGAAAGAGCGAGAAAGAGATTTTACTGGTAAGTTATACAAAAATCTCGTTTTTTGGGGGTGAAACTTCCTTTGTAATACAATTTGCTTTCTTGTATCAATAAGGCCAGTTTCACATATGCGTTTTGGCTTCCAGTTTTAAGATCCGGCAGAGGATCTCAAAACGTATCTGTTTTGATTACACATCAGGATGCATCCGTTCCGTTAGGATGAGGTTGTGTGAAATCAAAATGGACCAAACCGGATCCGTCACTAAATACATTGAAAGTCAATGGGTGACCCGGAATGCTGACAGAATGGAAGGTATCCTGGTGGATCCTGAAGGATCTCTTTTTATTCAGAATGCATGGGGACAAAACAGAACCGTTTTGGCCGGGGTGCCAAAATGTAAAAGCAGCCTAAAGAGTGAACGACCGTGTCAGAAACATTACAGGGAAAAAAGGCTCATGAATCCGAATTCAAGGTGCAGCACTTATTTGAAGTCAGGGGCAGCATGAAAATTTTACTTCCCGATTCTGTACATAGGGGGTGGCGGAAGGAGGAAGCTGCTATTGAAATCCAGAAAGATTACAGCCTCTTCAGAAATCCAGCGCCAGCGCCATTCGCTTCATTCCCCATAATGGGCAGAGGCACAAGGCCGGCTAGATGTACGGGCCGGCACATGCCCATTAAACGCTCTTGTGCCTCTGCCCATAATGAGGAATGAAGTGCGCAGGCGCGGCGAATCTTGTGATCAGCACTGGCGCTGGATTTCTGAAGAACCTAGGGTGGGCAGAGTGATGAAAGGGGAGGGGTTTCATATGAAAAGTGATAAGGGGCCCGGGAAACGGCCGCTTGCCCGCCGCCCCTGGTCACCTTCAGAACCCAATTTACATATTGAATAAAAGTGTTTTTTAGCAAAAATAAGCGACGGACAGCTATACGGTAAGGAGCATTCAAATATGGGGTCTATAATGCAGATCATGGGGTTAGTGTTCTATAATGGTCAGTTTAGGTGAGACTCCCTTTAACTGCTATGTGTATGTGATTGAAAGAGCGTGCAGTATTTCTTAGTGTCTTGTCTTTGTCAGATAAATAAGGTTTATGGGAATAGCACTATGGCTGTCCAACAGATATTTTATTTTATTTTTTTTAAACGGGGGCAGGGTTTAAGAATGGGATTAAACCAAACCAGTGGGGGGCCCAATAATTAAAAACAATGATTGGCTGGGCAACCATTTTAAAGGAAACTTGTCAGCACCAAAATGGATCCTAAACTGCCAGCAGTACCTTTAAAGCTGTTAACTTTAGGCTTCTATGTTCTTTTATTTATTCTGTTTTCTGTATGTAATTATGAGGGAAGCCATCTTGTCTGAGCTCTTAACAGCATTTTCAGATATGCTTTACAGCAGGCACATGGGCCATAGACACAATAGTCTAGGGGGGGACTTATTGACTTCTGTGTGAGAACTTTCTAGGCTTGCTCTGTGTAGAGGTCATTGCTCAGGGAGGGAGTAGATAAGCCTCGACAATCACCTATTGTGGTGGTTCCTGTGTTATCTATACTAGTTTTATGTCATTGTGATCCTTCCTGTGATGATAATAATTTGAATACTGAAAAGTGATCTGTACAGAATCGGAAGTGTCTGCTTATTAAGCCATTGTTTAACATAAAAACTTGATGTAAGCAATCATTTCATGATGACCCGTTCCCTTTACCCTGGGTTCACACCTGAGCGTTTCTAAAACGCGCGTTTTACGCGCGTATTTGTTGCGCGTTTTTATGCGCGTTTTTGCAATAGTAAACGCGCGTTTAACGTGCGTTTGTGTGATTGACTGCAGTGTTGTCCAATGAGTGTATGGGCCAAAACGCGCGACAAACGACCAAAAAAAAGCTCAAGATCTTTTTTATGCGTCAGGCGTTTTAAGTGTGAACCAGGGCCATAGGGAAGCATTGGTTTTCACGTGTTGAGCGTTTTACAGCGCGTTTGAGCACGCTGTAAAACGCTCAGGTGTGAACCCAGGGTTAATGTTGGAGTCAACCCAAGATATCCTGCAAAAATAGCTAAATATTAAACGTCATTCTCTGAGCAAAGGTCAACATAGGTTGTTTTTTTTCCATTGGTCGTGTTTGTCATTAGCGGGTCATAAAATGTTAGGAGTTAATTTGCTGCAGGGTGAGAATTTACAGCAACATATTATTCAGTTCTCTACGTGCTGATTCATTATGAGTTAGGAATTATAAATCAGTTATAAGCCGCTATGGAGCATGTCATCCGCCCGCTAATGATCTCGTTGGGGCAGTTGCTTTTCCTGTATAATGTGTAATACTGTTATATAGCAGCATTTTTCAAATCTGTATGTGTGAAATTTCCATTACCAAGGTGATATTTTTACACTTGTGAAATCTAATTTTGTTTTCCTGTTTTACATCTTAAATTCTCCTGCTAATAAGTCTTTATGAAAAATAGACTGAATGTTCATTCTTGGACAGTTCCCTGTTATGGGTGACAGATACAAATGGATGCAATTCATCTTTAGGTTATGAACCATTCTGGGCTACTACTTGTATTGTATTTTCTATGGAACTCTAAGCAGAGTTGCCTTTTCAACACACAAAATGTTCTGTTTATTTGAGTCTCTTACCTTGCATAGCGCCATGTATGGTTAGCTTACTGGATGTAGCGCTATGGGCAGTGTCCTTTCCTGTAGGAGAGTAGCGCAGTTCCTGTATTAAAGGATATCCGTCAGCAGGTTTGTAGCTATGGCACTGGCTGACCGGTTACATGTGCTCTTGGCAGCTGACGGCATCTGTGTTGGTCCCATGTTTATATGTGGCTGCATTGCAACTGAGCCTCTAGGATAGGGATGGCCAACCTGCGGCTCTCCAGCTGTTGCAAAACTACAACTCCCAGCATGCCCAGACTGCCTACAGCAGGGCATGGTGGGAGTTGTAGTTTTACAACAGCTGGAGGGTCACAGGTTGGCCATTTCTGCTCTAGGAGCAACCGGGCAGTTGTCATTACACCTAGAAGCTTCGCTTTGTCAGCCACTGCCGCACCCTCTGTACTTGGTCAGGGCCACTGACAGGGCTAGTGCCTGGCCTTGTCAGTGAAAGTGCAGAGGGGGCGGCAGTTGCAGAGAGAGCAGAGCCTGTAGGACTAACTGCAACGCCCCCGTTGTTTTTCTCCGCAATGCCTTCAGCTGCCAAGCGCACATACAACAGGTCAGCCAGTGTCATAGCTACAAATCTGCTGACAGATGTCCTTTAAGGGCAAAAAAACTTTGAGGATTTCTGTAAATATGTATACCTCATTAAATAACAGTGCTGGAGCAACTGTGCATTGTGCCATCCTGCGTTATTCATCTTGTAAATGTATTAATAAATTGACATCTGGTTATTACCACTTCCCTTGGTTATCGGTATGTCTCTACACAGTCTGACACTGTCGGCAATAATTCCACAGAGCCGAGGGTTTATAGACCAATCCCATTGAATAGGGGAATAGTAATGCCTAGTGGTTTACTCAAATATTTCCAGGAGGAATAACAGCACAATGTGGAAATTTAAATCTCAGTGATTGAGTACTGTTATTTCATGACAATTTTAAGTATTTAATCAATAGAGCAGATGGATCCACTTTTTAAAGACTGATCAGGGCTACAAAATCTATTCAGATGGGATACATGAGGGTAAAGAAACCTTCCTGTGCCTCTGCATTGTAACTGATACACACAGAGAGTGCTGGCTCATAGCTGTCTGTTGGTGCTGTGTTGTGGGTTTGTAATCCATCCAAAATCCATGTACAGCATTGGTAGATTTAGGATGGGTTTATTCAGTCTTCTGCTTTTATAGGTGTTCTGCTATGGTTACAGATGTAAAAATGAAACCCCTGTTCCCAGTGACCTTTACATATAGCCCATGATCATTAGGCAGAGTGATTTTATGGCAAATAGGAGAGATTTGCATAGGCTTCCTGCACACGAACGTGTTTTTGTTTTCCCGTTTACGTTCATTTTTTTTTTTTTTTTTTTAAAGGGAGTCTGTCAGCAGATTTACCCCTTTTTAACAGTTGCCATACCGCTGTAGCCGCAAAACAGATGATTAACACAGTACCTTTTATATGCTTTGGTGGACTTTTAAATATGCCAAAAACGAACTTTGAGGGCTCGCAAGTGCACAGGGCGGAGTCCACCGGGTTGGAGCCCAGGCAGCTCTGCCTCTTCGGCTCTTATCCCCGCCCAGCCTCCTCCTCTGCTCGCCTATCTGTTGTCTCTCCCCCTCAGCGAGATCCCGCGCCGACGCGATGACTTGCTTGGTCGGGGCATGCGCATAAGCTACTGCGATGCCGTGTCAGCAATGGGCATGGCAGTGCGCATGCCCCGACCAAGCAAGTCGGCGCGGGATCTCGCTGAGGGGGAGAGACAACAGATAGGCGAGCAGAGGAGGAGGCTGGGCGGGGATAAGAGCCGAAGAGGCAGAGCTGCCTGGGCTCCAACCCGGTGGACTCCGCCCTGTGCACTTGCGAGCCCTCATCAAAGTTCGTTTTTGGCATATTTAAAAGTCCACCAAAGCATATAAAGGTACCGTGTTAATCATCTGTTTTGCGGCTACAGCGATATGGCAACTGTTAAAAAGGGGTAAATCTGCTGACAGACTCCCTTTAAGTATACGGAACCATTCATTTCAATGGATCTGCAAAAAAATTGGAAGGCATACGGACTACCTCCGTATTTCCATTCCGTTCAAACATAGAACATGTCCTATTATTGCCCGCAATTAACGATCCGTGGCTCCATTCAAGTCAATCAATCCATATATCTTCCGTATCCGTTCCGTTTTTGCGGGATGATCTATTGAAAATGTTATGCCCAGCCCAATTTTTTTTAATGTACTGTTTAAACATTATTGTATGCTTCCATTTACATTTGCGAGCCGCAAAAAACGGATCGGGAACGGAAGAGGAAACCCAAACAGAACAACGGATCCGTGAAAAACGGACTGCAAAAAATATAAAAAAAAGCCATACAGTCGTCTGCAGGAGGCCTTAGTCAAAATCTTTTTTTCCACATTCAAATGCTTATGTAATCGGTATCATTTTGAGAAATTTTGGCTGAAAAAAACTGAAAGTACATGGTGTTAAAGCAGAATATTAAAGTTGCTGAACCTCCTCTTTCTTTACATTTCAGAAAAGATGAGCACACCAAATCCGACACCTCCGAAAGAATCGACTAAAAATACTGATAATGTAGAGGATCACAGCTATCGTCAGGAAAAGAAGAACAGAGCAGCGCTCAGGACTACAGAAAGAGATCGCAAGAAAAACGTGCAATGCTCCTTTATGCTGGATCCAGGCTGTGGATCCTTGCCAAAAAAATCCATACCAGATGTTGACCTTAATAAGCCTTACCTCAGCCTTGGCTGCAGCAGTGCCAAGCTACCGGTGTCTGTGCCTGTTCCTATTGCCAGGACAACACGACAGACCTCAAGAACAGACTGCCCGGCTGACCGCTTGAAGTTTTTTGAGACTCTTCGTCTCCTGCTTAAGTTAACTTCAGTCTCTAAGAAAAAAGAAAGGGAACAGAGGGGTCAGGAAAACAGCTCTTCTACCTGGTTTAATAGATCGCATGAACTCTTCTGGCTGGAGCTCCAAGCCTGGCATGCTGGCCGCAGTATTAATGACCAAGACTTGTATCTTTATACAGCTCGGCAGGCTATACCAGAAATTATTAATGAAATATTAACTTTTAAAGTAAACTATGGGAGACTGTCATCTGTCAGCAATGGGGGAGATCTCAACGGGACTTTCTCTGAGGGGACGTGTATCCATTCTCATGAAACTGTTGCAGGTGGTCACTCAAGCTATCATGACCACATCCAGAAACAGAGAGTCTCCTTTGAGCAAGTAAATCAGATAATGGAACTGCTAGAGTATATTGAGGCACTTTATCCATCTTTACAGGCTCTCCAGAGAGACTTTGAAAAATATGCTGCAAAAGACTTTCAGGCACGAGTGCAGGCACTCTGTTTATGGCTTAATATAACCAAGGACCTGAATCACAAGCTCAGGATTATGGGAACCGTTCTAGGGATCATAAATCTTTCTGACATTGGCTGGCCAGTGTTTGAAATATCGTCACCACGTCCATCAAATGGTCCAGAAGAAGAGGGCAATGAAATGGAACAAGAAGGGGTTATGAGCACAGAAAGCTCAGGAACTTGTACAGAAGAAAGTGACTATGAAAATGATGAGATGGACAAATTGCTGGATGCCAGGCAGGACGCAGAGAATAATTTAAACAGCAAATTAAAGGTTAATTTTATAAAAGAGGACACCTTTCAGAAATTGGACAAGTTAATGTCGGAGGATGACTCCTGCTGGGTAACTTCAGAATGTAGCCATGACAATGGCTGTAGTAAGGATTGTTTGACTTCGATATACCGACCCTTTGTGGACAAGGCATTAAAGCAAATGGGCCTCCGAAAGTTGATTTTAAGGCTTCATAAATTAATGCATGGCTCACTTCAGAGGGCGCGCACGGCTTTGATAAAGGCCGAGCATAAACTGGAGGTTAGTGTTCATTAGCTTTAGCAGATAGAATATTCCAAACGCATTGTCACTTTTGAATATCTGAAAATAATGATGCTTCGCTATAGTCCCGTGCATTTTCAACCAGTGTCAATGAAGCATGTGACATTGCGTCTGATTTTAAGTAGGGCCTGTCAACTGTAGTAAATTCTTCAATGAAATTATAGTTCTGAACCATGTTGTGTTGATCCTCTATTATCCCAGACACTGGCGGCACTGGGTTGGACAACATCAGACTGTATAGCAACACACATCAACTAGTAACACCTAGTGGGGGACATTTATTAAAGCCTTTACCCCACAATTGTGGAGTACAAAAGTTGTAAATGAGTGTGCAGTCCACATTTAAGACTTTCACAGCTTCTTAAAGGGAACCTGTCACCGGGATTTTGTGCATAGAGCTGAGGACATGGGTTGCTAGATGGCCTCTAGCACATCTGCAATACCCAGTCCCCATAGCTCTGTGTGCTTTTATTGTGTAAAAAAAAAAAACGATTTTATACATATGCAAATTAACCTGAGATGAGTCCTGTGTGTGAGATGAATCAGGGACAGGACTCATCTCAGGTTAATTTGCATATGTATCAAATCGTTTTTTTTTACACAATAAAAGCACACAGAACTATGGGGACTGGGTATTACGGCTGTACTAGCGGCCATCTAGCAACCCATGTCCTCAGCTCTATACACAAAATCCCGGTGACAGGTTCCCTTTAAGTTTCTGATGCACTAAGTTCCAGAGATACAACTAATATATTGAGAGGTATTTGCCTCTTAATACAGAGAGTAAATTGATTATGACTGGGGTTTTTATACAGCAGTCTTAAGAGCACACTTCTGTCAAAAATGTATTTCAATCACACACTAACAGCTTTTTTGTGAATATAATGTAATTCTTTAAAAAAAAATAATTACAAAAAATGTACAGGTCCTTCTAAAAAAATTAGCATATTGTGATAAAGTTCATTATTTTCTGTAATGTACTGATAAACATTAGACTTTCATATATTTTAGATTCATTACACACAACTGAAGTAGTTCAAGCCTTTTATTGTTTTAATATTGATGATTTTGGCATACAGCTCATGAAAACCCAAATTTCTATCTAAAAAAATTAGCATATTTCATCCGACCAATAAAAGAAAAGTGTTTTTAATACAAAAAAAGTTAACCTTCAAATAATTATGTTCAGTTATGCACTCAATACTTGGTCGGGAATCCTTTTGCAGAAATGACTGCTTCAATGCGGCGTGGCATGGAGGCAATCAGCCTGTGGCACTGCTGAGGTATTATGGAGGCCCAGGATGCTTCGATAGCGGCCTTAAGCTCATCCAGAGTGTTGGGTCTTGCGTCTCTCAACTTTCTCTTCCCAATATCCCACAGATTCTCTATGGGGTTCAGGTCAGGAGAGTTGGCAGGCCAATTGAGCACAGTAATACCATGGTCAGTAAACCATTTACCAGTGGTTTTGGCACTGTGAGCAGGTGCCAGGTCGTGCTGAAAAATGAAATCTTCATCTCCATAAAGCTTTTCAGCAGATGGAAGCATGAAGTGCTCCAAAATCTCCTGATAGCTAGCTGCATTGACCCTGCCCTTAATAAAACACAGTGGACCAACACCAGCAGCTGACATGGCACCCCAGACCATCACTGACTGTGGGTACTTGACACTGGACTTCAGGCATTTTGGCATTTCCCTCTCCCCAGTCTTCCTCCAGACTCTGGCACCTTGATTTCCGAATGACATGCAACAGTCCAGTGCTGCTTCTCTGTAGCCCAGGTCAGGCGCTTCTGCCGCTGTTTCTGGTTCAAAAGTGGCTTGACCTGGGGAATGCGGCACCTGTAGCCCATTTCCTGCACACGCCTGTACACTGTGGCTCTGGATGTTTCTATTCCAGACTCAGTCCACTGCTTCCGCAGGTCCCCCAAGGTCTGGAATCGGTCCTTCTCCACAATCTTCCTCCGGGTCCGGTCACCTCTTCTCGTTGTGCAGCGTTTTCTGCCACACTTTTTCCTTCCCACAGACTTCCCACTGAGGTGCCTTGATACAGCACTCTGGGAACAGCCTATTCGTTCAGAAATTTCTTTCTGTGTCTTACCCTCTTGCTTGAGGGTGTCAATGATGGCCTTCTGGACAGCAGTCAGGTCGGCAGTCTTACCCATGATTGCGGTTTTGAGTAATGAACCAGGCTGGGAGTTTTTAAAAGCCTCAGGAATCTTTTGCAGGTGTTTAGAGTTAATTAGTTGATTCAGATGATTAGGTTAATAGCTCGTTTAGAGAACCTTTTCATGATATGCTAATTTTTTGAGATAGGAATTTTGGGTTTTCATGAGCTGTATGTCAAAATCATCAATATTAAAACAATAAAAGGCTTGAACTACTTCAATTGGTGTGTAATGAATCTAAAATATATAAAAGTCTAATGTTTATCAGTACATTACAGAAAATAATGAACTTTATCACAATATGCTAATCTTTTTAGAAGGACCTGTATGTTTTCTGGATATAATTTTTGAAGTCGCTCAATATATTCTTCCTTTACCAGCTCTTTTAACTTCCTCATTTGTTTAGACTTTAAGCACTGCAAACAGTTTTGCTTAATTTTTGGAGTTGGACCGTTCACTTCGATCATTGAGGAAAGAGGATGGGTGGCTTAATTAGTGTCACACATTACACTAAGTGCTCTTCTGTGGACATCTTTATCTAAGTCTATCAAGAGGACAATTGGGATGTCATATTGTTGTTCCGATTATAAATCTACTTTTACTAACAACTAGTGATGAGTGAATCGATTCGTACAAATTGAATCTATTAAAAAATCGGCCTCCTTGAGCAGTGATGGGCTTGTCCCCTGCTAACTATGCTTGCACTGCTCACGTCTGGGTACACTCAAAAATGTAGTGTCGCATGTACAGTCGGCATCTGCGCGGCAGCAGAGCCTCTGCACTTGCTCTGCTAATTGGCTTAGCAGAGCAAGCCATTGATATCTGATACTTGTACTGGAATGGGTTGTAGGAGATTAGAAAAAAAAACGACTTCCAAAGCTAGTTTAGACACTTTTGTCCGTGAACGATATCTGGTATTTCAGCACTTCCCGTTAAATTGAATAGGGACATACCAGATAAAGCCAATGGATAAGAATGCATTCTTTAGTCAAAATAAGCTGCAGCATTCTGTAAAGAGTGGAGAACGTGGAATATATCTTCAGCCTAAACATCTCTTAGCAGCACCTGGATGCTGAAGAATAGATGAAAATCTGTAGTTTTCTGTTGAATTGTCTTGTTTTTTTATGACACGTTATATCAAAGTGCACTTTCTGAAAATAGCTCTTTGCAAATATGTATGCATAATAGAAGGACTATTTTGTACCTTTGGGAAGTTACAGTCTGTACTTTTTGTAGCAGATAAACACTTCTGTAATATTAGGAGCACAAACCTTTTTGAGGTTTTGCTAAATTATTACAAGTAATCTCTGCCTCTGGAATATTTTGTGCCTGTTGCGCCAGAATTTTTCTCTTCAGAATGGAAGACAACTACTAAAGCTACACATATACATGTTCAAATAATCTATCTTCAGCTCAATGACCTGCTATGGACAATTATAGTATATTAACATTACTGTTGTCTTTGTGTTTTCCTGAGTACAGTCTTCAGAGTTCCCAGACCTCATGTTATGCTCAGATTATTTACCGGACCTTCTGAAGCAATCTTCTAGTTCCATGCAGAACTTGAATCCATCGGAACCTATCTCATTAGAAGAGCTGGATGCCATGGACCTGCCATCTTTTGAGCCAGCCTTCCTAGTCCTTTGTCGTGTACTTTTAAATGTAATTCATGAATGTCTCAAATTGAGATTAGAGCAGAGGCCAGCTGGAGAACCATCACTCCTGAGCATTAAACAGGTTGGTACTGTTTGCTAGCGACCATTCATTTTAGGATATCGGCCTGCACTCCTACCGATCAACTGTTCCTGAGTGGAGTGGATGGATCTGGTTGCTGCATCGTTTCTCTCGTCCAAGTGAATGAGAGCAAAGCTGCAGTAACCAGCTAGATCTACTACACATTGGACAGAGTTGTGTAGAGCCGCAGCTACTACCAATTTGTGGGGTGGTCAGACCCCTGCAGATCTGATATTCAGGCCATTAATATAAAAATAATGGAAAACCCCTTCAAGTGCAATAAAGCACACCCTGTAACAAATGCCCATTATATCACCAATACCTGTGACTACGGTCCAAAATGTTGTATCCTAAAGGGTATATTTGATCTGTTGTAGGAATTTCTACTACGGTCCCATTCATCCAAAAGGGGCTTGCGGAAATCCATGCACTTGGCACCTAAACAACCACATTCAGATGAATGGAACTGATTTTCAGTTGCAGAAAATTCTGAATTTGGCTTCCTTTTCCTCTACTTTACTGACCTCTTTGATGTACAAGAGATGGAAAAAAAATTGGGGTGTTACATCCGTGCAGTTGTGACTGAAATAACACATTATGGCTCTTTGTGTTGGCTACGATGGGATCAGATCCTGTCATGTGTGTTCAGGAAAGCCTAATTTTCTGGAACACAATCCCATTCTTGGCACTAGATGACCATATATTTGCCAAGAAGCCTTTTTTTACGGCTGTGCGAAGGTGGCAGCATCTAGATTTAGCACTAATCCTGCCAAAGGGGTGCAACTAGTAAAAGGCGATCCACCCTGTGTAAGTGCACAGTGCCCTCAATACCCTCCAAATGTGGCCTCCTTCTATTTGAGCTTATAAAATATGGGTTGCATCCACAAGTGGTTACTCAAGCTTTGTGCATTTACTTTATGCCCCATCAGAAAATAATGCAGTGATCTCTTTTCCTTGCAGTTAGTGAGAGAGTGCAAAGAAGTGCTGAAAGGTGGTCTGCTTATGAAGCAATACTATCAGTTCATGCTCCGAGAAGTACTAGATGATTTTCACAAGCCTGACTGTAACATTGATGCTTTTGAGGAAGACCTGCACAAAATGTTAATGGTAAACTTTTCTTTACTCTTTTTCATTGGATACGTTTTCACATAAAGTGTGTTTAACACCATTGTGACATTTGCTGTACACTTACTCCATAATGGTCGATGGAGCAGGTTCAAGGGGCTGAGCTCGCTCCATACACGGTGGTTGCCAGCTTTGTTACACAGCTGACACCCATTTATAGTGATCAAGATGGGAGAGGACTCCAATCCCTGGTGTTTAATCCCTTAGATGCTGCGGCACTTAAAGGGGTTCTGCAGATTTTTTAAACTGATGATTTATCCTCTGGATAGATCATCAGCATCTGATCGGCGGGGGTCCGACACCTGGGACCCCCTGCCGATCAGCTATTTAAGGCTAGTTTCACACTAGCGTTCGGCTGTCCGCTCGTGAGCTCCGTTTGAAGGGGCTCACAAGCGGACCCGAACGCTTCCGTCCAGCCCTGATGCAGTCTGAATGGATGCGGATCCGCTCAGACTGCATCAGTCTGGCGGCGTTCAGCCTCCGCTCCGCTCAGCAGGCGGACACCTGAACGCCAGCTCCTTCAAGTTGCATTGTTTGCGCTTGTGAACAGCAATTTTTATGTCTGACTACAGATTTTCTATTGGATTGAGATCTGGGCTTTGACTAGGCCAGTGATGGGAAACTGCGGCTCTCCAGCTGTTGTAAAACTACAAATCTCATCATGCCCTGCTGTAGGCTGATAGCTGTAGACAGTCTGGGCATACTGGAAGTTGTAGTTTTACAAAAGCTGGCGGGCCGCTGTTTGCCCATCACTGGACTAGGCCATTCCAACACTTTTACATGTTTCCCCTTAAATCACTCAAGTGTTGCTTTAGCAGTGTGTTTGGGGTCATTTTCCTGCTGGAAGGTGAACCTCTGTCCTAGCCTCAAATCACGCACAGGGTGGTACAGGTTTTTCTCAAGAATATCCCTGTATTTAGCACCATCTTCTGGCCACTCTGCCATAAAACCCAACTCTATGGAGAGTACGGTTTATTGTCGTCCTATGTCCAGATACTCCAGTCTCTGCTGTTGAACTCTGCAGCTTCTCCATTGTTAGCTTGGGTCTCTGTGCTACCTCTCTGATGCCCTCCTTGCCCGTTCCATGAGTTTTGGTGGGCGGCCATCTCTTGGCAGTTTTGCTGTTGTGCCATGCTCTTCCCATTTGGTTATGATAGATTTGATGGTGCTCCTGGGGATCATCAAAGATTTGGATATTTTTTATAACCTAACCCTGACTTATACTTCTCAACAACATTGTCCCTTACTTGTTTGGAGAGTTCCCTGGTCTTCATGGCAGTGTTTGGTTAGTGATGCCTCTTGCTTAGGTGTTGCAGCCTCTGGGGCCTTTCAACAAAGGTGTGTATATGTAATGACAGATCATGTGACACTTAGATTGCACACAGGTGGACATCATTTCACAAATTATGTGACTTCTGAAGGTAATTGGTTGCACCAGAGCTTTTTATTGGCTTCCTAACAAAGGGATGGAATACATATGCACATGCCAATTCTCTGTTTTCTATTTCTAAACAATAGTTTTATTTATATATTTTTTTTCACTTCACCCACTTAGACTATTGTGTTCTGATCCATCACATAAAATTCAGATTAACAAAACATTGAACTTAAGGCTGTAATGTAACAAAACACGAAACAAGTCAAGCGGGTGAATACTTTTGCAAGGCACTGTATATTGAAAAGCAAAAGTATCACAAATTGTAATTGCTCATATTTCCTGATTTTTACATATAAAAGTAAATAAACAGCTGGATGACTACAATATGTATTTGTGGCAGGCAAAAATTCAAGAAAAAGTGGTCAAAAGACTTGTGTCTAGGGCTTCAACGATTAATCGTCATTATCGATAATATTCGATAACAGGATTCATTGTCGACGAATCCCGTTATCGAATAAGCATTGATGTGTTGCTTAAAATCGTTGCATCTTTAATTTACCTTACAATGAAGCACCAGTAACAGGCAGAGCGAGCGGCGGCGTAACGTCACTTCTTACTAACATGATTTTGTAAGGTATTAAAGATCAATTCATAGCGCTGATTTAAAGTTTTAGAAAAAGTTACTGCAGGGTAACAGTTAAGGAATGCTCTTTAGATATCACATGTGGACATGATGTTGTCTTTTTTTACATTGCAATGCAAAATTTGTATAATTATGTAACTCCTAAATTTGTTTTAATACGGCCTTTGAACATCATTTTTCAAGTAAAATCATATAAACCCCCCCTTTTTTTTGTCATTTTGGTGTTTTTTCCCGATTAATCGATAAAATTATCGACAACTAATCAATTATTCAAATAATCGTTAGCTGCAGCCCTACTTATGTCCCCTAAAATGCTACAAAGAGAAATGACAGCTCACCCCACAAAAAAAACAAGAGGTTGATGTAAAGAGAATATGAAAACATTACGTTACAGGTGTCAGAATATGACTACACAAACCAATTCTTTCTCAAAATGGATTTTCTTTTAATGGAACCTGTCATCAACTTTGTGCTGCCCATACTAACGGCAGTATAAACTAGAGACGGGTGAGTTGATTTCAGCAGTTTAAAAGTAAGTGGTTGCCAAAAACCAACATCACATTGCAGACTGGGCCTGGAAAAGAGTCCCGGCCACCTGAGAAGAGTCCTGGTTATTCATGAATTCCTGCTGATTGACAGGCTTCTACCTAGTTTTCTACCTTTTTGTCTAGGAGAGAACTGCCAATCATCACCAGGTGGACGGGAGAGCAGGAGATTATGAATAACCATGACTCTTCTCAGGTAAATTTGACTCTTTAAGGCCTGTCCTGCTATGATTATGATGCTGGTTTTCAGCAACCACTTACTTTTAGCTCATGAGTGACACACCGCTAAAATCAGCATTTCTGTCACTACTTTATGCTGCCCTCAGTGAGGTCAGCATAAAGTTGATGACGGGTTCCCTTTTAAAGTACTAAATAATACAGTTTGGTTTATCTCTGTAATTGCAGTAACCTGCACAGTAAAGGTAACCTGTTGGTTTCAGTGCTAGCCATGGACGTTAATATGGAGTTGGTCACCTTTTTGAAGCTATAGTAGCCTCCATGCTGTAGGTATGACTTCCACAAGATTTTGGAGGGTGTCTCTGAGAGTTGGTGTCAGTTCAACAAGGACATTTGGGAGGTCTCTAAAATAAAAAATAAAAACAAGCACAAGAAGTCGTATGTGGCTCACGTGCGTTCCAAACGGTACTTCCGGTCTGTGGAACGCACGCTGAGGGGGCGGAGCTACAAGTCAGCGCGCTGGATCATGGCGGAAGTCGCCCACTGATCTGAGGTCTGCAGGTGAGAGTATTTTAAGAGGGGTTTAGAGGGCATGGTGTAAATATGTCTGAACAAGCTGGTCAGATGGAAGCCTCTCAGGGACCCTATATCAGTGAGAAGGATGTAGCTCAGAAAAAAGCTAGTCCAAAAGAAAAAAAATGTGTTATGTGCTCAGCTAGACTGCCGGACACACATAACAAAAAGCTCTGCAAGAAATGTACCTCTAATATGGTGAAGGACTTGGTCTAAAAAACTTAGCTTTCCATTCTTTAAAGAATGGAAAGCTTATCACAGTAAATCCCTGGGTGTTAAATATTATTTCAAAGGGTTACAACATTACCTTTCGCCTTCCTCCTCCCCCAAGTGTATTGAGAATAACCCCCATCCTAAGATCGGTTGTCTTACAGAAAAAATTGGAAGAGGGTATTCGGGATCTGTTGGCCCAAAAAGCCATTATTCCGGTTCCTCTCTCACAACAGAGGAAAGGTTATTATTCGATTATTTTCCTGGTTTAAAAAAAAAAAAAAAAAAACGGACGGAAAATCTCGACTAATAATAAACTTAAAAAGATTAAACAAATTCATAAAATACGTCAGGTTCACAATGGAAACAATAAGATCTCTAATAAACCTGTTAAAAGGTGGAGATTTTTTAGCATCCATAGACTTAATAGATGCTTATTTCCATATTCCGGTTTGCGAAGAATCTCAAAAATGTCATTTCCAGTTTCAAATACTCCCATTTGGAATAACCTCCGGCCCAAGAGTATTTACCAAGGTAATGCTGGAGGTAGTGGCTCACTTAAGACGAAACATCTTGATTTTTCCCTACCTAGACGACCTGTTGATCGTAGGCAATTCAGAGACAGCTCTCAAAAACAATCTGTTTCTGACTTGCCAGACACTATATCGAACAGGGTGGCTAATAAACTGGAAAAAGTCAAGTCCCTGCCCATCTCAGAGTTTAAAGGATAACGGTCGTATATATATTTTTTGGAGTATTGGATAGTGGTGATTACTATCACCTTGGTGGCCCTAATTTCAACTTTTCACTGTGTATTTAATTACCCCTTAATTCCACATTTTTGTTCCCTGTACTGCCTACTTTTACCTGTGCTTAAAATAGGGTTGCTAGGCATGGTCCGTCTAAACAGATAGATTTAGATAGATTTAGACGGAGCACACGCAGCTTGCAAGGTCACATAACTGACAGCCAGGGACTGTAAGTAAATGATTAAAGCCAGGTCCTCCCCAGCAGCTGATAACAGTGCCTTGGCTGTGTGCACTTCTCCCTGTCCCTGCGTTTGGCAGACGCTCCCTCACTCAGCAGACTAGGACAATGCAGAGTTGAAGCAGCACAGAGCAGGGAAGGGAGATCTGCCATCTGCTCAGTGTATAACTTAACCCTTTAGGGGGAGGGCTCTGGTTACTGACACTTTTGGGGGGCTATTGTTACTGGCTAGTGAGGGCAGGCGGGATTAGCCTCAGGGTGAGGGCAGTGGTGGCCATCTTAACTGAATAGTGAAATTGCAGTTTTATGCAGACTGGTTGCTAAGGGCTGAATCTTATTAAATATGGGGTAAGTCAGTCTAATAGTAACTGATTCTGGAATATCATGTTATTAGTAACATATATGAAAATTTAAATTGGGGTCTAAATGTGACAGTTATCCTTTAACCTTCCTGGGGCTTCGTCTAGATACGATTCGCCAAGAGACAGTTCTTACAACCCAGAAGGTGATGGGGATAAGCGAAAAGGTGACAAATTTCCAAAATCAATCCGTATGTACTATTAGGCAAGCAATGAAGCTACTGGGCTCCCTGACCTCATGCATCCCGGCCATAAGATGGGCACAGTTCCACACTCGGATCCTGCAACAATGGATTTTAGAGTGTTGGAAAAGAAGCCCGGATTCTCTAGAGATAAAAATTCTAATCCCTGCACCAATGTTTCAGTCCCTGCAGTGGTGGAAACAGTCAGACCATCTGTCAAAGGGAGTTCCTGGAACAACAGATGCAAGTATTTGGGGATGGGGAGCGCATTGTTCTTATCTCTATTCCCAAGGAGAATGGTCCGTCACTCAAAAATCTCTGTCTTCAAATCAAAGAGAATTGACGGCAGTCTGGGAAGCAATAAAGGTTTTTGCCCATCTCATACAAAACAGACGTTCAGATAAGAACGGACAGTACAACAGTAGTTGCTTACCTAAACCATCAAGTCGGGACAAGAAGTTTAGCACTGAGAAAACTAATAGAAAAAATATTTTCCTGGGCGGAGGTTCACTTAAGATCCCTATCATCGATTCATCTAAAAGGGTCCCTAAACATAAAAGCAGACTTAAGCAGAACTTCCTTAAAATCAACAGAATGGAGACTAGAAAAACATGTTTTTCCCCAAATCACAGAATTGTGGGGAACTCCACAAGTAGATCTTTTCGCTTCAGCCACAAACTAAAAAAGTTTTTTTCCCTGAATCTGTTTGACGGAAACATAGGGGTAGACGCTCTGTCACAAAAATGGGATTTTCAACTAGCCTATGCCTCCCCCCCCCTTCAATTAATTCCCAGAGTCCTAAAAAAGATTTGGCTAGACGGGGCTCATGTCATACTAATAGCCTCTCTATCGCCATACGGTCGTGTGCAGGAGGCCTTAAGTGCAGTATTTGGAGAAAAAATTGCGGAACATCCAGGGGTTATCCGTTTTCTAATAGGGGCAGATAGGTTAAGACCGTTCCTAAGACCTACAGTTTCCCCATGGAATCTCAATTTTGGTACTATCAGGGTTGACAAACGCCCCGTTTGAACCTTTGTCAGAAACCTCGTTGAGATATTTGTCACTAAAGACTTTATTCTTGGTATCACTCACCTCAGCGCGTAGAGTGCGTGAAATTCAAGCTCTAAAAATAGTGAACTTTTCTGCATCGTGTTCCCTGACAGAATTGTATTCAGATTGGACAATTCTTTTCTTCCTAAAGTGGTATCAAACTTCCACAGACAGGAGGAGATTATTGTCCCATAATTTTGCTCAAACCCAAAAACAGAAGGGGAAGTGAATTTCCACAAGTTATATGTACGTAGGGCCGTGTTACTCTATCTAGAGGTTACCAAAACATTCAGGAAAACAGACTGACTATTCGTCCAATTCAGTGGAACACATAAAGGTCAGAAAGCAGGGTGGATAAAAATCAATGATTAAAAAATTATATATATATATATATATATATATATATATATATATATATACAGACGTGGACAAAATTGTTGGTACCCTTTGGTCAATGAAAGAAAAAGTCACAATGGTCACAGAAATAACTTTAATCTGACAAAAGTAATAATAAATTAAAATTCTATAAATGTTAACCAATGAAAGTCAGACATTGTTTTTCAACCATGCTTCAACAGAATTATGTAAAAAAATAAACTCGTGAAACAGGCATGGACAAAAATGATGGTACCCCTAACTTAATATTTTGTTGCGCAACCTTTTGAGGCAATCACTGCAATCAAACGCTTCCTGTAACTGTCAATGAGACATCTGCACCTCTCAGCAGGTATTTTGGCCCACTCCTCATGAGCAAACTGCTCCAGTTGTGTCCGGTTTGAAGGGTGCCTTTTCCAGACTGCATGTTTCAGCTCCTTCCAAAGATGCTCAATAGGATTGAGGTCAGGGCTCATAGAAGGCCACTTTAGAATAGTCCAATTTTTTCCTCTTAGCCATTCTTGGGTGTTTTTAGCGGTGTGTTTTGGGTCATTGTCCTGTTGCAAGACCCATGACCTGCGACTGAGACCAAGCTTTCTGACACTGGCTAGTACATTTCTCTCTAGAATTCCTTGATAGTCTTGAGATTTCATTGTACCCTGCACAGATTCAAGACACCCTGTGCCAGACGCAGCAAAGCAGCCCCAGAACATAACAGAGCCTCCTCCATGTTTCACAGTAGGGACAGTGTTCTTTTCTTGATATGCTTCATTTTTTCGTCTGTGAACATACAGCTGATGTGCCTTGGCAAAAACTTCGATTTTTGTCTCATCTGTCCACAGGACATTCTCCCAGAAGCTTTGTGGCTTGTCAACATGTAGTTTGGCATATTCCAGTCTTGCTTTTTTATGATTCGTTTTCAACAATGGTGTCCTCCTTGGTCGTCTCCCATGTAGTCCACTTTGGCTCAAACAACGACGGATGGTGCGATCTGACACTGATGTTCCTTGAGCATGAAGTTCACCTTGAATCTCTTTAGAAGTCTTTCTAGGCTCTTTTGTTACCATTCGGATTATCCGTCTCTTAGATTTGTCATCAATTTTCCTCCTGCGGCCACGTCCAGGGAGGTTGGCTACAGTCCCATGGATCTTAAACTTATGAATAATATGTGCAACTGTACTCACAGGAACATCTAGTTGCTTGGAGATGGTCTTATAGCCTTTACCTTTAACATGCTTGTCTATAATTTTCTTTCTGATCTCTTGAGACAGCTCTTTCCTTTGCTTCCTCTGGTCCATGTCGAGTGTGGTACACACCATATCACCAAACAACACAGTGATTACCTGGAGCCATATATATAGGCCCAATGGCTGATTACAAGGTTGTAGACACCTGTGATGCTAATTAGTGGACACACCTTGAATTAACATGTCCCTTTGGTCACATTATGTTCTGTGTTTTCTAGGGGTACCATCATTTTTGTCCATGCCTGTTTCATGAGTTTATTTTTTTACATAATTCTGTTGAAGCATGGTTGAAAAACAATGTCTGACTTTCATTGGTTAACATTTATAGAATTTTAATTTATTATTACTTTTGTCAGATTAAAGTTATTTCTGTGACCATTGTGACTTTTTCTTTCATTGACCAAAGGGTACCAACAATTTTGTCCACGTCTGTATATATATAATTTTTTTATTTATTTAAATGAATTCATCATGAAATAAAGATTCGAATTGTGTAGAAAAAGGCTGTATATGTTTAATTTTTTGGGTAAATAAATTCCATTAATCCATTCACAATGGGAGGGAAGAAATGCAAGTGAGCTCTTGATCTTTGCCTCTATTGCCACCAGATGTAAGGTAGCTATCCTATAAGTCAATGTTCAGCTCTTAAAATAAGCCTTGAGACATGACTTGGATATTAAATAAGCCAGCACCTCATCTGCAGACAGCTGTTTCGGGATGATTGCCCCTCATCGGTGCAGAGCAGAGAGTCCCTTCCCTCCTAGAATTCCAGAGGAGCATGTATGGCCTATAAGTCTCCTCACACTGATTAAGGTGCTCTCTCCCTAAGGAAAGTTAGTTCCCCCCTTGCTTGGACACAGGCCTCCTACCCAGTTAAGCCAGTGCTCTCTGCTCTGCACTGATGAGGGGCAATCACCCTGACAGAGCTGTCTGCATATGAGGTGCTGGCTTATTTAATATCCAAGTCATGTCTCAAGGCTTATTTTAAGAGCTGAACATTGACTTATAGGATTGCTGCCTTACATCTGGTGGCATTAGAGGCAAAGCTTGTTAAGAGCTCATTTGCATTTCTTCCCTCCCAGAATTCCAGAGGAGTGTGTATGGCCTATAGGTCTCCTCACACTGATTAAGGTGCTCTCTCCCTAAGGAGAGTTAGTTCCCCCCCCCCCTTTATCCATTCACAATGTCATGCTATTCCAGAGGTTTTTGTAAGATTATTGGGCAGTTTCTCTGCCTGCAAGATATCACAGATGCTTGGTTTACTTTTGCAGTTCTCAAAACTGAATTTGACTCAGCAGAGATCACATGCCTCTTCTTCACAGCAAAAATATTATAACATGAACAGAGTTGAGAAAAAGACCTTAATCCTAATTTCTACAAACCTATGAATACCCTGGCAGAAAGCCACAAAAAACTCTTTATCCAGATGAATAAAAATGGCGATTTCAGAGTCATATGAAGTATTAGATATTCCTTCACCAAAGTCCTTTACAGCACATTCCATAAGCTGTGTGGCTGCATCCTGGGCTGAGAGGGCGAGCGGCTCATTAAAACAGATATGCAAAGCAGCAACATGGTCAAGTCCTCATACATTTATTAAACATTATAGAGTGGATACTAGAGCTAGTCAGGAGCTCTCTTTTGGCAGGAAGGTGCTTCAGGCCATAGTCCCCCTGAATAAGAATATTAATCTGTTATATCTCATGGTATGCCGTCATGGAGGATGAAAGGGAAAAAAACAAAGTACTTACCGGTAATTCCCTTTTCATGAATCCTCCATGACTGCACAGATTTCCCACCCTAAAGTACGTATATGGATAAATATATGTAGGGATATGTATATAGAGACACACATATAGGCCAATAAATAGGTGAAGGAATGTGTGGGTGTGAATGCAAAAAAAAATTAATAAAAATTTTGTAGATTTATAATAATCCTTTATATGTGAGGATAAGACTCCTCTAGGCTGTCAGTCCAGAAAGATACTGAGGAAGAGCTGAAGGAGGGTCAAATTTATACTTCCTGTCTCTACCTGGTTGGAGGCGGGTCATCTGGTATGCCGTCATGGAGGATTCATGAAAAGGGAATTACCGGTAATTAATTTGATTTTCTTGGCATGGTTATGGCTAGAAACTGTGTCCTCCCATTGAATAGAATAGGAGTTGATTTTCACTGACTCCACCTAGGGTTGGGCGATATCAAAAATATTCCCACGATATTAAGAAAATGTATTGCGATAAATGCCCATTTAAAAGAAAAAAAAAAAAAAAACCTAGGCCACAAGGAGATGTTATACTGTATGGGGGCAGCCACAAGGTGACGTTATACTGACATATAGGTGGCCCCAATAAAACAATGCCTCGTGGCCACCATACAGTAATGTTTTCTTGTCGGTCATGTCATGTATGGGGAGTGGGGAGGGACTCCTGATGACTCATTCCCTAATGCCTGCTATTTCAATGTGCAGTAGTGCGGTGCAGCTTGCAGGCAGGAAGGAGTAGGCCAGAGTCAGAGAGGGCCACAGTAGAAGACCTACATGGTCACAGTTATAGGGGTCGGGGCCTGCTGTAATATATATATATATATATATATATATATATATATATATATATATATATTATTATTATTTATTAGTGTCTCTCTCCACTCACAGGCGAAGTTGTCAACTCTGTGGGGGTCGGTCTCGGAGTAACTTGAGACTTTCCTACCACTCACTCCTGTCCTGCGCTGCTCGGTTGCCTCGCTCATCATCTGGAACGAGCACTGTCCATAAAACAAAATCGTGCTCACACACTGAGCGTGATTTCCACACAGGACATGCTCGCCTGAAAGAGGCCTTAAGCCTTATTTCACATATCAATGTGTGCCAGTGATGGGCCTTGTCCAGTATTTTCAGTGTGTAACGTCCTTAAATAACCTGCATTTTGTTTTCCAAGTACACTATTTGGGACCTTAGACTAAGAGCATGTGCTACTCAGCAGCTGAGATTTGTCCTCAAGTTGTGGGAAATAACAATATTACGTCTCTCTTTGACTTCAGAACCTACATTCATATGGTTTCAAACATGTTTACTTGTACTAAACAAACTTAATGACTCAATGCAAGTATGCTCTGGATCTGAGACCAAAAGAAGATTGGTGTTTACCTTAATCAGTGTTTTTTCCTGTTTGTGACAGAATATCCATACTTTTGTAATGATTTCTGTCAAAATGACTCCTAATGAATTCTGCAAGGTAATCATCTTTAAAGGGGTTGTCCTGGAAAAGACAATGATGACTTATCCTCAGGATAGGTCATCATTATCACAACAGTGGGGGTCCAAATCCCAGCATCTGCACTGATCAGCTGTTGAAGGCTCCCGGCAAGGACAGCTCCGTACATCATATAGTGGCAGTACTTGGTATTGCAGCTCAGCCCCATTGACTTGTTTTGAGGCTAAGGTGCAGCTAAGCGATGTGACCGATGTACAGTGATGTCACTGGCCTAGAAAAGGGGCTGTGGTGCTGAAGGTTTCTTCTAGCAGAATATCGGCAGGGATCCTGGGCGTCGCACCCCTGCAGATAAAATAAAAAAATTCAATCACAGGCCTGCAATTCAAACAGGAACTCCAAGCTTTTCCTATCCCATCCCGCGTAGCGTTTTGGGGGTCAAATCCCTTTACTCATGCATATGAGTAAGAGGGTGTAACCCCCCAAAATGGATGCAGTACCAGAAAGTGCTACATACAGGATGTAACCAAACCAGATTATCTGTTTAGATGGTGAAAAGGATCAGGAGAGTAAAAAAATAATAATAATGTTGAAGATGTACATGAGGTGAACTACTACATGAGCAGGAGGGATTTTCTGGGATTACTACAGTCCCTTTTAACTAGTTTTAAATGGGTAGTTCCAATAAAGTAATGTTATATCGTTTATGACCTCCTGATCCTGAGCGTGTCCCAACCACATCCCTGATTCAGTGCTCTGACCCCTTCAGGGTGCCAACCCTAGTAGCGTAAATGTGGATTTGTGTAAGGATAAGGGTCCATTCACACGTCCACAAAATGGGTCCGCATCCCTTCCGCAATTTTGCGGAATGGGTGCAGATCCATTCATTTTTAATGGGCCCGGAATGTGCTGTCCACATCCGCATTTGCGGATCCGCACTTCTGCATCGGTCCACAAAAACAAATAGAACATGTCCTATTCTTGTCTGCAATTGCGGACAAGATTAGGCATTTTCTATTATAGTGTCGGCGATGTGCGGTCCGCAAATTGCGGAACTCACTTTGCCAGTGTCCGTGTTTTGCGGATCCACAGAACACTTACGGACGTGTGAATGGACCCTAATCAGCATAATTTAGTGATTCTGGCAATATCGAGCAGTTTTTGCAGCTGTAGGTTTCTGAGAAACTTGTTGTGTTTTAGTGATGGGAGTTTAGCAGTTTAGTCGATCCATGTGGACATACAATCACTGTTTTCCTGCGCATGAGCTCTCCTGGTGTCCTATCCTAGAAATATGCCATCATATTTTGAGATCGGAATAGTCCTTTGATATACTTAGTATAACACTTGTAGTAAATTATTATGTAATACTTTACTGGTCTTTGTAATGTTTCAGGGGCTTCCACATGCAGATGTACTGCTGCTGGCATGTTTCATCATATACTTTGAATTCATTCCCTTCAAGTGTCAGTACTACTGTAAAGACATTATGGAGGCAGTTAGGACATAATTCACACTAGAGTTTTTCCTGGATCCGGCAGGGTTCGGAAAAAACGCTTCCGTTACCGATAATACAATCCGTTTTTATTATCTTTAAGGCTCCATTCACACGTCCCCAATGTGTTTTGCGGATACAGGGAGCCACGGATCCGCAAAACACAGAAAGCGGCAATATGCGTTCCGCATTTTGCGGACCGTACATTGCCGGCACTAATAGAATATGCCTGTTCTTGTCCACAATTGCGGACAAGAATAGGACATGTTCTATTTTTTTGCTGAAACGGAAGCACGGATGCAGAAGTGCGGATCCGCAAATGTGGATGCGGACAGCACATTCCGGCCCCATTGAAAATGAATGGGTCTGCACCCGTTCCGCAAAATTGCGGAACGGATGCGGATCCATTTTGCGGACGTGTGAATGGACCCTAAGCCAAGACGGATACCTCATGAACTCCATTTAAAGTCAATGGGGGACAGATCCGTTTTCTATTGTGTCTGAGAAAACGGATCCGTCCCCATTGACTTGCATTGTGGGTCATGACGGATCCATCTTGTTCCGCATCCCATGACTGAAAGAAATCTGCAGCATTCTGCGGTTTGCTCTCCGGTATGGGAAAGCAACCAAATGGAACAGAATGCATTTTGGAGCACTCCGTTCTATTCTGTTGCGTTTTGTCCACATTGACAATTAATAGGGACAAAGTATTGAGACCCTATGACTGATCTCAATACTGGAAAATAGAAACGCTAGTGTGAAAGTAGCCTAATAAGTCCTTTTTATTACTCAGGTTCAGGTTTCTTGAAGAATCGGGATAAAGACGAGCCGCTTGAGTCATGTTTTCAGTTCATGTAAAGTTTGACAGAAAATCTGATGTAGCAAGCATCCGCTAAAATACTTTTTCTACAGCCCAGTGATGAAATGTGTCTTGTAAAGTGATGTCCTTATATTGAGGAATAATGAGTATGCATCTGCCAAGAGGACAAGCGTGGAATAAAAATAACTGCTGACGCATTTATGTAAAGTGTGATATAATACAGGGGAAATCCTGAATCCAATTTCTGAAGTTGGATTATTTTACTAATGTGGCAAAGGATAGAAATTGGGGGCTACAGGCAGATTGAAACCCCAACTGCTGGAATTTCATGTTAATGGAATGTTCCAATTTCAGACATTGGTGGCACATCTCTAGGATATGCCATGAATGTCAGATAGGTGCAGGTCCCGTGTCTGGGACCCACTCCCATCTCCAGAAAGGTGTCCCCCAAGTGAAGGAGACGCAGCACATGCTATGAGAGTTACTAAAATAGTGTTGAACGGAGGGTGGTCATGTTTGCGTGGCTGCCTTCCCTTCAGTTTGGAGAGCCCATTCTGAAGATAGGTGCCACCTCTGGGACCCCATTCCATCTGAGACCTGTCCTAGCGATACGTAATCCGTGTCTGAGATGGGAATACCTCTTTAAATAATCTGACAGCAATGAGAATTCTGTACCTTGCTGTACTTGTTTGAGAGAGAAATATCTTATCAGTCTTTATTATGCTAACATCCGATCTGTAGTAATCATATTATTCAGCTCAAGTGGAACTCTAGAAAAGTTTGTGTTTGTTTGATTATAATGACCTGCTAATATTTTTCCTGTTGTTGCTTATGTAGAGCCAATTGCGGTTTAATACTACAGGCAGAGGGATCTATTTCATTAAAGTTTTGTGTGTGTCGTTAAGATATCGACAGTATCTCCCCATAATGTGACCTCCACAGCACCCCACCCCTTAACACTGGTCTCCCCCCCCCCCCCCCCACAGTGCCCCACCTACTTAAAATTGGACCTCCACAGCAGCCCATCCCCTTAACTTTGACCTTTACAGAACCCCGTCCCTTAACAGTGACCTCCATAGGAGACAGTACCCTTAACTACGACCTCCACAGCGCCTGCCCCTTCAATAGTGACTGCCACAGTACTCCGCTCACTTAACAGTGACCTCATAGTACCCTTCTGCCTTAACAGTGACTTCTACAGCGGCTGCCCCTTAATTAGTAGCCTCCACAATGCCCACCCCTTTGACAGTGACCTCCACAGCGGCCTGACAATCGTCCAATCAAATTCTGTTTCTTACAGGGCATTATTGTCTTTAATTGACATTATATAAAACCCCACAGAATTAGTATACACTTAAGGTCGTGTGAGTTACATCAGCCTCTACAACAGCATTAGCTAAGCGTCGCAATCGAAATCATATTAACTCACACATAAGCTGTCTTATACTAAGAGTGTCCTTTGTTGCCTATAGCAACCAATCAGAGCTCATATTAATGACCTGTAGCAAAATAGAAGCTGAGCTATGATTGGTTGCTATATGCAACCTGATGAATATCCAGGCTATCTGCCACAACAGACAATGACTCCTGTAATTTGGTGGTTAGGTTACAAAGTGTATTTTTTGGCAAATAATTGGAAAGCGCTGGGTTAAAATTTCCACTCAAAACAGTTTATGATGTTCCCACCCCCTTCACAGTGACCTCCACAGGGGCCTGCCCCCTTAACAGTGACCTCTACAGCACCCGACCCTTAACGCTGATCATAGGTTACAGTCCCTTTAACTGTGACCTCCACCATTCCCGGACCCCTTAACAGAAACCTCCACAGCGACTGCCCCTTTAACAGTGACTGCCACAGTTCCACGCTCCCTTAACGGTGACCTCCACTGTACCCCGCTGCCCCTTTAATAGTGGCTTCCACAGTCTCCTCCTCCCTTTAAAGAGGACCTTTCATCTGTTTTTACTTATAGGAGCTAAATACCTGTACTTGCGGGGTACCCCCAGCTGATGCTGCCACCCAGTTGTTGTTTTTCTAAACCTAGCCACTACGCCCCGCTGCACCCGCCTGAAGTTCTCGCGCTCAGTATATGACTACTGAGCATCGGAACAGGGAGGAGCAGACACAAGGGTTTCTCAATGGGCGTCTCCTTCTCCCTGGCGGGGCCGCGATCCAATCACATCGGAGAGTGTCACAGCCAGGGAGGGAAAACACTGTCAGCACTGATTGGATGGTGTCACACTGGTAACACCCACCTGGACCCTTATTGCAGATTGTTGGAAATTCATTCAGAATGCTCTAGAAGGAATCCTATAGAAATGGCATAACATAGTTACTTGAAAATGTGCTCCAGAAATTCTCTTTAGACTAGACATTGTTTCATATGTTCCTAAGATTCCTCTGGTTCTTGTAAGGCATCCTACTCTTTGTCTTAGTCATGTAGTCTGTCTGAATGACATTGGTTTTGCTTTGTGCTCTCTGGAGGAACGTCATTTGGTTGATTCATGTACTGTTTGAGAATGTCACTATGTCTGTTGAACTTGAATGATTTACCCTTAGATCGCTTCCCAGAATGCTCATCTATATCCTTACCCATCTTGTTGAGCTACAGTATTTCTAGGCTGTCCCCCTTTTTTTTTTTGTCTGTCCTTGCTATCACAAATTCTTCACCCATTCCAAATTCCTTGCTTGTTATTTAATCCCTGTGTTCTGTCTTGTGTGCATTGTCATGTGGCATGTGTCTGTTTCTGCCCTTAGACGCAATTAACCCTTTTTACTCTCACCGTACCTAATGTTATTGAAAGATTCTTACTGTTATAATCTTCTGTGGATTTGAAAGAATTTGTATATCGTGGTCTGATGGCGACACTTTTTGCTTATGTTATGCATGTAAAAAGCTGAGGATGTTTGATGCAGTGATGTCTTCTGTCGATGCTAGGTGTACTTTGACTACATGCGGAGCTGGATCCAGATGTTGCAGCAGTTACCTCAGGCATCTCACAGCCTGAAAAACCTTCTGGAGGAAGAATGGAATTTCACCAAAGAAATTACACCTTACATACGGGGAGGAGAAGCTCAGGCTGGGAAACTCTTCTGGTAGGAAAGTGATTTATGAATCCTCAAACATTCTCGGCATAAACCATTATTTTTAAAAAGACTTGCAGCTTTTAATTGTTAGTAAAAAAATGTGGAATGGGCACTCGTATATGGAAATATAGGACACTATTTATTTAAAACGTGTAATACAATAACAATAGAATCACATAGATAAAACAATCTATCAAAACACAATAATCTTATTCTCACAGTTTGGGAATATGTATTTGGGCAAAAGATGGCAGCCTCAAATTCCCTCTCCAATGCTCTGAGTGTATTTGGCGTACAGTCAGATTATGAGAGAAAATGTCATGTGCAGCCCTCACCGGTCCAAACAATATTTCTACTGCAACCTGTGTGGCATGTATGTAAATGATACACCAATCGGATTGAACGCAATTATAAAAAAAACAACCCTAAAAAATGCACCAAAAATGATCATCTTTTATCTATGTTATTTTATTGTTATTTTATTTCATATTTTAAATAAATGGTGTCCTATATTTCCATATACGAGTGCTCATTCCACACTTTTTACTATTCTTATTCCATTTTTGAGGGGTGTCTCAATTTTTGGTTTGGAGCACCTACCCTGAAAGAACAGAGGTGAGCGGATCCCCTTTTCTAGCTTTTAATTGTCTGTAATTTGCAAGAGAGGGTCACCTCTGAGAAAACTGATGTGAATGCTTCTGCTTGTGGTATCACCTGAGGAACAGCGCTTTTACCCAGCAAACCGCAGTTTTGTGGTCCTGTTAGAAGTACTTATACACTGCCTTTGTTAATAATGGTGGTCAAGATATTAAAAGCCTGTTTTATTCCCAGTTTTCCATAGCAAACTGTAGCTACAGTCCCACTGAGTTCTGATTATTCCTATCAGCTAGTCTCCTTAGGACTCATTCACACAGTCCATGTTCAGTCAGTGATTGTGAGCCAAAACCAGGATTGGAGCCTCTACAGACATAAGGTATAAGGGAAAGATCTGCTCCTGTTCTGTGTTCAGAGCCGCACCTGGTTTTGGCTCAAAATCACTGATGGAAAACATTGACCGTGTGACTGAGGCATTAGGACTCGTTCACATCTATGTGGAGCTTTCCATTCTTCAGGTCTCTCAGAAGAACAGAAAAAGTGACAAAAAAATTGACCCGTTAAAAGGGCTCAAATCACTGCTGCAAACGGAACATATTTCGTTTGCATGTGTCATCAATTATTTATGTAAAAAAAACCATCATTCTATCATGTGCCTGTTATTTTTGGCCCGAAAGAACAATCCAGCAGACGGGACCCTTTCTCTCTCCAAAAATAGTGGATACGTGACGGAGCTGGCACGAACAGGATAACAGATTCAAACAAATGGACTTTTTTTTTTTTTTCTTCCTTGAAATCTTCTGTTCGGACAGATCAGAAGAATGGAGACGTGAAAGAACCCTTAGGCATTTACACAATATGGACTAGTGACACAGTAAAAGTGCAATGAGCAAGAGAAAAGCACCTTGATTAATACAACATATAAATTCTTTAGGACATATCAGTTTTTTTGGTTTGTTTTTTTGCCACTGCAAAATATCTAATGGGCATCTCGTAGGACAGTGGTGGCGAACCTATGGCAGAAGCGGCACTCGGAGCCCTCTCTGTGGCCACCCGCACCCTGGAAAAAGTCTATGGTTTACCAGTATGCCTTAGACCTTTCCAGCCATTCATCAGCACAGGGCTCACTATGAACAGCACAGACAGCGTATTGAATGTAGGCAGGCTATTATAGCTAAGTGATAAAGTACATGGAAGTAGGGATCGACTGATTATCGGTTTTACCGATATTATCGGCCGATATTCAGGATTTTGACCGTTATCGGTATCTGCATGTATTTTGCCGATATACCGATAACGTATTGGGAACACAGTTCGCGCTGCTGACAGCGCTCTCCGTGTTACCTCAGCAGCACAGGGGAGAAGGAAGCAGTCTCTCCCTCCCCCTGTGCTGCTGCCGCTGCCACCAATGAGAGGAGAGAAGACAAGAGGAGGGGTGGGGCTGTGGCCACTGCGCCACCAGTGAAGAGAAATCTCTCATGTATTCATATACAGGAGGCGGGAGCTGCAGAATCGCAAAGCCGGCTCCCGACCTCTATGAGTAATAGCTGCGATCTGGTAGTTAACCCCTCAGGTGCCGCGGATCGCAGCTACCGCTCATAGAGGTCGGGAGCCAGCTATGCGATTCTGCAGCCAGCTCCCGCCTCCTGTATATGAATTAATGAGAGATTTCTCTTCATTGGTGGCGCAAGTGCGCCCCCCACCCCAGTATTAAAAACATTGGTGGCGCAGTGCACCCCCCCAAGCCAAGTCCGTCCCCCCCCCCAGTATTAATCATTGGTGGCAGTGGCCACAGGATCCCCTCTCCCCTGCTCCTCCAATGGGAGCCCCAGCAGTGTAATCCTGGGGCTCTGATCGGTTACCATGGCAGCCAGGACGCTATTGAAGCCCTGGCTGCCATGATAAGCTCCATGCTGCTGTGTGCACAAAGCACAGAGCAGCAGGGACAGCGTGAGCTCCTATTCACCCTGATAGATCTCTATCAGGGTGAATAGGACAAGGGTTCTAGTCCCTAAGGGGGGTTAAAACTTTGTAGAAAAAAAAAAAAAAACACCAAAATATTAAGTATAAATGAAAAAGAAAGATTTACAAAAAAAAAAAAACTACACGCTAACAGTAAACATTAATTTTCTGCAGATTTGTGTAGGAATTTTTTTTTTTCTTTCATCGGCCTGAAAGTTCACAAATTATCGGTATCGGCCCTAAAAAATCAATATCGGTCGATTCCCTACATGGAAGATATGCTATATTGGTATTCAGGTTAAATTGCCGTGTTGGCACTTTGCGATAAATAAGTGGATTTTGGGTTGCAGTTTTGGCACCCTAGTCTCTAAAAGGTTTGACATCACTGTTGTAGGCCATAGGCAGTTTTTATAGTTTTATTTTTATTTTTTGCAGTCTATGGGACAATTCACATGGCTGTTTTTTTTTTTTTTAAAGGCTACTGAACAGATGGACCCCACAGAAGTCAATGGGACAGCTTAGACCGCAGTGCACCCCTCTAATGGCCATAAAGAACTAGTACAATATGGTCTTTTAGGATTTAAAAGAATTACCTAGTCTACTTGCATGCCCAGAGGCAGTTGCTCCTCTCTTGATTCTGAATGACCTGCTGAAGGACCTGCGCTCAAGCATGATGACATCACAACATGGCAGGTCCCTTAGATTCAAGACATTACAGTTGAGGACCACCTTGTGGATGTTGGGGGCCACAATGGGGGACATTGTACCTAATGGGGTACATTTTTGCCGCTGGGGGATATTATTACTGTTTGGGGACAATATGAGGGACATTACTGCTGGGGGCCACCATGAGGGACATTACTACAGCTGGGGGCCACTATGGCAATTATTAATGTAGCCTTAGTATACTGTCATATTTCACCACTTTATATCAACTCTTGATTGAAAACAGTTTTGTTTTCACGGTTACTATGCAAATCTATGCTTCTCCATGTTAACAGCCTACAAAGAAAACCGTGTAGTTGATTGTCAGTCATACTTTTTCCATCTGTTTGCTACTTTATGCTAACATACAGTACATTATTTAACCTTTTCAGAACCCTGCCATTTTTTTACCTTGAGGACCAGGCCATTTTTAGCAAATCTGATGTGTCACTTTATGTGGTGATAACTTTAAAACGCTTTTACTTATCCAGGCCATTCCGAGATTGTTTTCTCGTCACATATTGTACTTCATGACAGTGGTAAATTTGAGTCAAAATATTTCATTTTTATGTATAAGAAAACCACAAATTTACAACAAAAAAAAATTCTATTTCGTTACTTTTATAATGGATAGTGATACCTCCAAAAATAGTTATTACTTTACATTCCCCATATGTCTACTTCATGTTTGCATCATTTTGAAAATTACATTTTATTTTTTGGGGACGTTAGAAGGCTTAGAAGTTTAGAAGCAAATCTCCAAAACTTATTTTTTTAAGGACCAGTTCAGTTATGAAGTCACTTTGTGGTGCTTACATATTAGAAACCACCCATAAATCACTTTAAAAAATACACCCCTCAAGCTATTCAAAACGGATTTTAAAAACTTTGTTAACCCTTTAGGTGCCCCACGAGAATTAAAGGAAAATGGGAATTCAATTTCTAAATTTCACTTCTTTTAGCAGATTTGAAATTTTAATTTGTTTTTTCTGCAACACGTCAAGGGTTAACAGCCAAACAAAACTCTAAATCTATTACTGTGAATCTGGAGTTTACAGAAACAACCCATTTGTGCTCAAAAACTGATGTATGGGCGCACAGCAGGCTTCAGAGTGGAAGGGGCACCATATGGCTTTTGGAGAGCGGATTTAGCTGGGATGGTAATTGGGAGCTATGTCGCATATGAAGACACCCTGAGATGGCCCTACAGTGGAAATCCCCAAAAAGTGACCCCATTTTGGAAACTACACCCCTCAAGGAATCTTTCAAGGTGTGTAGTCAGCACTTTGACCCAAAGGTGTTTCCTAGAATTAGTGAAAATAGACATGAAAATGAAAAATTTTGCTTTACACCCACATTTTTCACTTTGCCAAAGAGTAACAGGACAAAATGCACCCCACATTTTGTTCCCCATTCCCCCCCCGAACACAGCAACACCCCATGTGTGCTCAAAAATGATGTATGGGTGCACAGCAGGGCTCTACAGTCAAACAGCAAAATATGGGTTTTGATGACCTGAATTGGCAGACATTGATTTTAGGTGCCATGTCGCATTTAAAAGATTCCTGGCATCCCCCCCAAAAAAAAAAGTGACACCATTTTGAAAGCGCATCCCCGTATGAACATTTTAAGGGGTAGAAAGGGAACTTTTTACCTAACAGGTGTTTCACAGAAATGAATATGTAGTGGTTGGGGAAAAGTGGATATGTAAGCTAAATCAGAGATATAAGGTGGTCAAACTACAGGTGCATCATGGATGAAATTTTAAATAATACTCCATGGATGAGTGGTAGATTTTAAAACACTCCTGAATGCACAGGCTGGGTTTTTCAGGGCAGGTTTCGCAGTGGTAGATTGTGTCTTTCCTTATCCCCCTTTTGGAACACACCCTGCATCTTTTTTGGGTCCTTCCCTTCCTTGCTGCCTGGGGGACTTGACCTGGAAAATGTTGCCCTGGTACAGCACGGGCACCATTACTTCAGAAGTACTGGGACCCTCTCCGGCCTGGCTTTAAAAAATTACAGACTTGATAGCCACCTCTTGGAACTGAAGGAAAGTTCCTGTGTGGCCTACAGATTGAAATGGCACGTACGCATTGCACATTGCCATCTGTACAATATGTACGGACAGCTTTTTGTACCATGCTTTCATTTTTCCTGTGGCATTGTAGGGCTTCAGAAGTTAATCTGAAAGATCCACCCCTCCCATGTGCCTGTTACAGTCCAGGATACAAACTGGTTTGGGGGTAGTGGTTGTGGAACCACGTACAGGAGCAGGGGAGCTAGTGTTAGTGTGAATGGTGGTCAGTACAAGGACGTCCCTCTTGTCCTTGTACTTAACCACCAGCATGTTCTCATGAAGGAGAGCCCTACTTTCACCCATTCTCAGTGGTTGCCCTACCAGGGATCTAGGGAGACCTCTCTTATTTTTGCACACTGTCCTGCAAGCAACAGTACCTGTTAGGGACATGAATAGGGGTATAAATGCAAAAAATTGGTGGGGTGGAGGGCACTCAGATGGCTGGGTATATAGCTATAGGTCGGTGTAAATTGATATATAAAATATATAAAAGTCTATAGAGATAGATATATAAAAAGTAGTTTAATAAATTGCGTGTAAAATATAACCACCAGTGGGTCCTAATGCATTCAAGTACGTATTACCACAAAGTAATGTGGTGTTAAAATAGAAATACGTACTCGGGTATGATATATACTTAAGTAAAATATGTACTCTGTTAAAATAGTATGGTGTTCAAATATAGATTGAGTACATACAGGTGATCAGTCTGTATAGTAGGTCTTTTGGTATATTTGTAAATGTGCACAGTAATGACGTCTTGGATATTCAGGTAAAAAGGAGGTAAAAGCCGTGGGTAAGATGTCTGTTCTTGATATAGATATTAGTATCCCTCTTTTGTGTCCTGGATACAGTTATACCAGTCGTATAGCATTTAGAACGGTCTTACCCCATTGGTGGTAGATCCCTGGTAGCGGCTGTCAGTAGTATGCGCTGGCGGTCCCTTGGTGAATGGGGGTGACAATCCGATCCTGGGAGGCGTTGGTGCGCACGTGTCCCGATGTTCCCGCAGCGTCTTTCTTCACTGCGGCGTCTCTGGGCTCCGGCGTCTCTGGTTATGTCCCACGTGGTATGAAGGATGGCGTCCCACGTGACAGGAGAGATGTCTACGTGACAGTGGTCAGACGCGTAGTTACGTAAGCTGTTGCAGCCGGCTCTATTGGATGGATATATGTTGCGGTCTTTCTTTGTGAAAATCCTCAGCTCTTAGAGACAGAGTGCCCAAACTGCAACCCAAAACCCACTTATTTATCGCAAAGTGCCAACACGGCAATTTAACCTGAACACCACCAATATCATATATCTTCTATGTACTTTATCATTTAGCTATAATAGCCTGCCTACATTCAATGTGCTGCCTGTGCTGTTCATAGCATGTCCTGCCCTATTGAATCTTGATAACCACGGGCAAATCTAAATTACCTTCGGTCAGGAGGGGAACGTTGAGACAAAAGAAAAGAGGGGTGGGGGAGGCACAATAGGGTAGTATGTTCAAATGCAAACTGAATTGTTTGAAGTATGAAGGTCCTCACCTTTTGAGGTTGTGCAATAATAGACACAACTCTATTGTAGGTATATCCAAGACCTTTTGGATCCGTGGATGCAGCCGCAGAAGGAGTGTCTTTTGGATTGGGTGCCCAATCCCCCAAAGGATGCTTGTAGTAAGAATAGGTTCTGATCAGGCGCAAATTCACAGGTTCCAATACGTCTCTATAGGTGAATCTTCTTTATTTTCATAAAAGGTAAAATGGTGTATAGAACAACGCGTTTCGGGGCTCAAATTGTCCCCTTCATCAGGTTAACAGTAGTCTTTTCTGCACTATGGCAGGCAAATTCTAAGGCATATTGGTACACCATAGACTTTCTCCAGGGTGCGGGTGCCCACAGAGGGCTCTGAGTGCCGCCTCTGGCACCCGTGCCATAGGTTTGCCATCACTGGTCTATATGATAACCATAACCAATAGGGGTATGCTGGTATACTAGCAGTGGGTGCATAAGTCCTACACGATCTTTCCACTAACTCCTAGGGTGGGGTGGGGGAGCATTCTGGGGTTTCTATTCTGGAATCTTTACCTTCGTAAATGCTGAACTTGTGGGTGTACCTAGAGCTACTCACAGAGTTTGTATATCTTTATGCCATACCTTTCCCCTTTGCTAGGCAGGTACTGGTGGAATCTAATCCTCCCTTTGAGAAGTAATAGGGACTCATCTACACATACATTTTTTTATCTGGGTTGTACACCTCAGCAAGCCTGGTGTTAAAGTGGTCAATGACAGGCCTAACTTTAAACAGACGGTCAAATGTCTGGTCGAAAATGTCCGAACTCCAATATTGTCTAACGTTTGGATTCTTTACAACGCCCATATGCAGCATGAGTCCCCAAAACTTCATCATCTCTGCTGCACTCTCTGGGGTCCAACCTAGTGGTCTAGCTTATGGCGATGTAGGGTTCTGATCAATGAATTAATGGGCATATAAATTGGTTTGGGCCACCATTACAATTTCAAAATCTTCAAAAAAGATTAGTTTGTTTAGTGAAGCCCGCACAGTTTATCTGTATTCCGGAGCTGCCCACAAAATAAATCCACAATTTGGGGCTGATAATCATCAGGGGGGTGGGGTCCATAAGCATTCACACTGGGGGGCTGCCTCCGCTGCTACCCTGGAGCACCTTCTTAGAGGGTCCTTCATCAGCGGATGTTGTTGATGATAAGGGGGTAGAGGAAAGTGGCATCCTCTTCTCCCTCACTGGCCGACTCGGTATCTGAGGCAAGCATGGCGTATGCCTCTTCAGCTGAGTATATTCGTTGGGACGGACGGGCCATTTTTATTTTCTTGGTGTGTGAAATGTGTAAACCTTTATTTAGTTTGAGGGGTGTGTATGTTGTTTTTTTTCACACGTGAAGGGGTTTGTAATAAACTTGAAATTAAATTTAGAAGAAAAAAAGAGAAAACAAATTGTAAAAATAATAATAATTAAAAAAAAATCTGCACAAAAAAAAAAAAAAAAACACCTTGCAGTACAAACGGAGTAGACGCGATCAGTAATGGACACTACTGATCCGGTGCTCAGTGGTTGCAAAAAACTAAACTGACACTAACTGAAATATACACATACACCTCTCTACCACTAACTGCAGTTCTTTTTTCACACAAAAAATACCTAAAAAATTTGCAGATGTAAATGAGCACACTGATTGGTGCTCTGCAGCATGCACGCACACAGATTGTGCGTGTAAAAAAAACTGTAGTATGAAAATTCACTACAGTTAATTTTTAGCCAGTGTTCCTGTACCTGTGTCAAAAATCCTGTTTGGTGTGGGTTATGTTGCTGCCGCAGTGGGCAGCAGATAAGTATGCTTCCCGCCTCAGATCCAGCAAAGAGGTGGGGTCAAGTACAAAGAACCCATGAAGGTGAACATCCCGTTTAAGGTCCTTTTCACTTGTACATATGAATTAGGGCTGAAACAATTATTCGAATAACTCGATGAAATCGAGTCAAAAAATTCAGTTTCCCTGCATCGAGTAATCGTTACATCACGTGATCACGGAGTGAAATTAAGCGTCTCACTCACCGCTTCCGTGTCCTCCGGAGGCCAGAGAGGCAGGACTTTGCGTAATGCGCAGTTGTGCTCATACATCATCAGCACGCTGGCTAACGATGTGCGTCTGACGTCGCTTAAGGTCCCAGTTAGGGGTGGGCGGTATAGGCGATATGCGATATGAATTTGGGCCACGATATGGATTTTCGCGCATTATACTCACGTGCGCTGTGGCCGCCGGTCGCTCCTTCTTCTGTCTGTGCGGCGGATTGCTAATGCTTACAGCATTAGCAATGCGCCGCACAGACCTATGAGAAGGAGCGACCGGCGGCCACAGCGCACGTGAGTATAATGCGCTGCTCTCTGCTCGCTAACATACCATGGCAGCCAGGACTTCAGTAGCGTGACTCCTGGCTGCCATGGTAACCGATCGGAGCCCCAGCATTACACTGCTGGGGCTCCGATCGGAACTGCAAACTGCCACCGGGTTGGGGGGGGGGGGGGGGGTGTTTGCGTTCAGAGGCTGGGGGGAGGCAGATCAGAGGCTGGCGCCATGGTCAGCTCCCTGCTGTTGTGTGCCCAAAGCACAGGGCAGCAGGGAGAGTGTAAAGTCCTATTCACCCTAATAGAGCTCTATTAGGGTGAATATGACAAGAGTTCTAGCCCTTAAGGAGGCCAATAGTTAATAAATAAAAAGTAAAAAAAAAAAAAAAAGTTTAAACACCCCCCCCCCCCAAAAAAAATATAGAAAACTATATATCGCATATCGCACATGCTTAAAATTATATCGCAATATAGATTTTAGGCCATATCGCCCACCCCTAGTCCCAGTGCGTGCTGGGATGAAGATGGTCTCGGACTCCATGTGTCTGCGGCTGCGCCCTCCTAACTAGTGCCAGTGCCATTAGGTAATTTAAGTTAACAGCACTTAAGGCACACCAGGGGGGAATCGGGGGCACTAAGTCACTGTAAATTGATATTGAAATGAAAGGCAGATGGAGAGAGAGTGGTTAATGGAGGGTGCAGGCACCACCTTGGCATGTATAAAGTTATTGGTTAATGAAGGCACCTCCAAGGTGCTTTTATTAACCTCTTCAAACCAATAACTTTATGCATGCCCGTTGGGTTTGGAGGGGTTAATGGAAGCAACTTGGCATTAGGCATGTATAAAGTTATTAACCCCTTCAAACCAATAACTTTATACATGCCTAATGCCAAGGTTCTTCCATTAATCCCTCCAAACCCAATGGGCATGTATAAAGTTATTGGTTTGGAGGGGTTAATGGAAGCACCTTGGCATTAGGCATGTATAAAGTTATTAACCCCTTCAAACCAATAACTTTATACATGCCTAATGCCAAGGTGCTTCCATTAACCCCTCCAAACCAATAACTTTATACATGCCTAATTACGTACGTTATTTGAAGTAGCTTTTTCTTATTAGATTACTCGATGAATCGAGAAATATAATCGATAGAATACTCGATTACAAAAATATTTGTTTACTGCAGCCCTAATATGAATTGTGCATAATATGCACCATGCAGTTGCAGCTAGTCTTTCATTTTCTCTGCGCAGTTGTCCAATTGTTCATTCAGACCCCTCTTGTCATGATTACTTTGTTGGCAGTATCTCCTCTCTTCGCACAGGGAGATGTGCTGCCCACAAACGATCCATTTTATGCCCACATATACAGCGTTAAAGAAGTGCTTCTCGTCTATCGACTGATCATTTGGCTTGGTTAACCAGGGCACAAACATCAGGAACAATCAATCATCAGCCCATGTAAAATAGCATTTAGTAAATGAGTAGGGTGGTTGAGGGATTATCTGCCTCTTTTGAATGGTGGCGTTGGCCGCTGATAGGCCGTACATGTGTATACTAATACTAAATAAGGGCTTGAAAGGATATAGGTCCGAACGAATCATATGTCACAAGAAACCATAGGTAATATAGGGGCGCTAGTGTAGAGGCATGATAACACACACACAAGATAAAAGGGGCGAGACTGAGGAAGAGAGAGAGGCCCACTAGAGTCCGGAAAGAGTCAGATGAAAATTAAGTCAAAATGTTTTTTGATGGCAACAGGATTCTCCTTGTGTGATTGCAATTTCACCTCATGCACATGTAGTTTTGGTCGACGTGGACTCGTACATTATTATGGCTCCACAAAAAATGCGAACAGCACATGGATGTCATCTGTGTATTGCTCAAATCCGTGTGGCTGTTCTGCTAATTATAGAACATGTTCTGTTCTCGGCTTTGCAGACAAGAATAGCCATTTCTACTGATGTGTGTGAGATAATTGCGGAATGTACACAGTGATATCCGTTTTTTGCAGACTGCAAAATGGTTGTGGTTGTGTGCATGAGACCTAAGTAACGTATTGTAATTTGAATTCTCCTATCATCACGTGGCATCCCCTCTTCTGCCAATGCTTATGTGTGCAAAAACAACACTATTGGTGTATGTCACTGATGTGAAGAGAGCCTACCGTGGATGGCGAATTATCCTAATCTGGTATCTTGTGTTTTTAGTGATATAGCAGGAATGCTGCTAAAGTCCACTGGGAAGTTCCTGGACTCTGGCTTACAGGACAGCTGTGATGAATTTTGGGCCAACACTGATGATGGTAGTGTCTCTGATGAAATTAGGTAAGTATGACATTGAGGAAAACATCCTATTGTAGAAACAAAATGCTTGTTTTATGTCAATCGCTTATGAATTCATGTTGAAATTCACATTTAAAGTCCAATTTATATATTATACACATTTATATATAATTTATTCATTTAAACCTCTGCTCAGTCTAGGGAGGCAACTAGAACCACCCATCCGACTCCTAAGCATAGAAAGAGCAGAGTTTTAAATGAATAATATACAAGTTATACTGAATCTGTATGGACTGTATATTTTCAGCATAACTGGGTTCCCTGATTCTGATTGCTTCGGAAAAGCGCTGGGTATGTAGAGAGAGCATGCGCCCTGTCCCTATATTCACTCTATATGGGACTGTTGGAAATAATGCAGTACAGTGCTTGGCTTTTCCCAACAGACCCGTGGAGAATTAATGAGGCAGCAGAGTGCATGCTCCATCTGCTGCTCCATTCATTTCGGGGTAATGGGGCCTGCTTGGTCATGATCAGAGGAGTCCTGTTGGTCGCTGATCTAATAGTTATCCACTCTTTTATAACCAGAATATCTAATGGATAACCAGAGTATCCCTCTGATATACACTAATAATAAATGTGTTATAAGACATATACACCAGTATTACTTCTATGCAGATTCAGTCAGAATTTTGTTTTTTAAGGCACCCCCACTCCCCTTCCATATTTTCTAAGTTTGTAATCTGTGAAGTACATTATAGGGGATTATAGATCCCTATTCCAAGACTCAGAATGGACATCATAAGAGTTTTGCCAGTTGTAGTACATCTTTATTAAAGTTTATGATTACACCAGGCTGTCAGGGATGGGGAGTAAACTGGACATCCTCTTAAGGGGCTCCCTGCCGCAGTGCTGCTGAACTTTGGAGTCAACCACAGGCATCTGCTGATTAAGCATGAGGGAGTTGGGACTCCGGCGGCGTCCACTGTTTCGACGTAGGAGATTGTGCTCTGACTCCGTATATGGCTTGGGGTTCCCTGCTCTACATAGTAACATCGTTTGTAAGGCTGAAAAAAGACATCTGTGCATCCAGTTCAGCCTGTTATCCTGCAAGTTGATCCAGAGGAAGGTAAAAAAAAAAAAATGAGGTAGAAGCCAATTTTCTTTAAGGGAAAAAAATCCTTCCCGACTCCAATCAGACAATCAGAATAACTCCCTGGATCAACAACCCATCTCTAGTAGCTATAGCCTTTAATATTATTACGCTCCAGAAATACATCCAGGCCCCTCTTGAACTCACATTCACCACCTCCTCAGGCAGAGAGTTCCATAGTCTCACTGCTCTTACAGTAAAGAATCCTCTTCTATGTTTGTGTACAAGCCTTCTTTCCTCCAGACGCAGAGGATGTCCCCTCGTCACAGTCCTGGCGATAAATAGTTAATGTACTGACACCTGATATATTTATACATAGTTATTAGATCTCCCCTCAGTCGCCTTTTTCTAAAGTGAATAACCCTAATTTTGATAATCTTCCGGGGTACGGTAGTCCACCCATTCCAGTTATTGCTTTAGTTGCCCTCCTCTGAACCCTCTCCATCTCTATGTCTGCCTTGTTCACAGGAGCCCAGAACTGTACACAATGCTCCATGTGTGGTCTGACTAGTGATTTATAAAGTGGCAGGACTGTGTTCTCATCCATGTCCATATATGGAGTCAGTGCTATGAAGATGAAGGGGGGTATCCCCTATAGGGATTCGAACTTGCAACCATCTACATTAAAGGCAAGAACCTTAAACACTGAGCTATGGAGCTCTATGTTAAACCGCTGCGGTGAAACCTCATTTGGTGTTTTCTGGGGGCCATGAGGGTGCAGATCTGTGTGAGGAGCTTTATGGTGTGTAAAGGATGGAGGGCTGGAATTGACAGACTGTATCTGTATTGTTAGTAAATTATTACAAGATTTGGGGCCCCAGTTTTGATTTTGCTCAGGGCCACATTTTGTCGAAAACCGACCCTGTGGCTGCCATTCAATTTTTAGGTCGAAAGTTCATATACGTTCCTCAACATTGAAATAGCAGCACCAAGAAGGACAAGCAGTAAGTTTATGCAAATTGAGGAATTAGTCATTACGATCTGTAGATGATCCACTTTTCAAGCACCTAGCGTCAACCTTTGGCATGTGGGAGGGGCATAAAAAAACTGATTGAAAGCAAAGGGTTTTTTTTCGCTACAAGAAACCTCAAAAATTGCATCAAGTCATGTGGGATGATTTTGCTATGCTTCCTTTTAGCGGCAAAGTTAATGCCACTTGTCACAAACTGACTTCCCCTGATGAAGCAGACTGGCGAAACGCGTTGGATAAGTGAGTGACACTGGTATGGCAGAGATATTTTTCGGGGGTACATGGTTCATTATTTACTTTCATCAGTAGATTCAGGTCTATATTCATTTAATAACGAAACCTCAGTTTTTTTTGTGAACTATGATGTACTAATGCGTTACTATGGCACTGATTTGCCTTGATAAATAGAGCCTTATAGCTAGCCGCTTCCAGTGTTCCCTCATTTATGTAACTTCACCTTGTAATGTGGACTCATGGTATGTTTTAACTCTGGTATTTAATAAAGGATTTGATAACTTATGATTGTTTGGACTCCAAATGGTCTGGGTACACATGTTTATTGTAGGAGTTATATGAATATATATGTGATTTATCACTCTGGCAGATCACTACACGCTTTAGGGTACTTTCACAGTTGTGTGGTTTGATTCCGGCAAACTGAACTGCCTGCCTGATCAGGCAAACTGTATGCAAACACATGTCATTTTCTCTGACTGATCAGGCATTTTTCAGACTGATCAGGATCCTGATTAGCCTGAAAAATGCCTGATCAGTCAGAAAAATGCTTTGCAATACCGGATCAGTTTTTCCGGTGTATAAGTCAAAACGGATCCGGTGTTTGTTTATTTTTTCTCATTTTTAAAGGTGTGCGCATGCGCAAACCAGAAAGACGGATCCGGTATTTAGAATGCCGGATACGGCACTAGTACATTCCTATGGAAAAAAATGCCGGATCCGACATTCAGGCAAGTCTTCAATTTTTTTGCCGGAGACAAAACCGTAGCATGCTTCGGTTTTCTCTTTTGCCTGATCAGTCAAAATGACTGAACTGAAGACATCCTGAATGGATTACTTTCCATTCAGAATGCATGGGAATATACCTGATCAGTTCTTTTCCGGTATAGAGCCCCTGTGACGGAACTCTATGCCGGAAAAGAAAAACGCTAATGTGAAAGTAGCCTTGGCCAAGGTTTGGGAGAACAACAAAGAACTGTAATGACGGGAAGAGGTGCACAGATGCGAACCTGTGCACAGATGGATTGTCTGATTAGAAGTATAACGAGTAGTGATCCATTCTGTACTACAAGTGAAATTGGAAGTCACATCTCAAGCTTAGGGCAGTAAGATGGCAGTGGAGGCTGGAATGTATAGATCTGCTTTTGTCTTGGATGCAATGATGGCCACATTTTGGTCTGGAGACCATGTGGGCAAAACCATGAAGAAGCCTTTACAAGGAAACATCAAACCAGTCCTACTCTCAGGATTATGGTGTGGGGTGGCATAATGTACCGTTAGCTGGTCTTCATTTCAGATGCACTAAAAGCTTGACATTACATTGATTTGTCATGTAACCAGTCATTCCTCCAAAGTGTCCCAGGAACCATTTTTCAACAGGACCACACCAGGCCACATGTTGCTCATGCTACTGTGAGTAGGGTTGAGTGAATCTCTCTTTGAATCCAAGGTCCGAAGTTGATTTGTTCGCCAACTTCCTTTTAACCTCCTCACGACCGCCGTACGCAGGATTGCGTCTTCGCGGCGGTCGTGCTGTTCTGGCTGGACGCGCCGGTGCGTCCTCTCGCGAGACGCGAGATTTCCGGGTATGCCGGCCCGCGAACTTCGTCATCAACCACGATCATTGGCTGGCAGGTTGATGAGTTTCAAAAAAACGAATCAGCAGCCAGATAACCCATCATATTAGTAAATATGATGGGGTTATATGGCTGCTGTGCTCCTCTGCTCCTTCTTTTGGTCGGTTGGTTCCAGGAGAGGAGCAGAGGAGCACATCATTACTGTGAGTACCCACTACACTACACTTAGCCCCCAGATCACCTCCCAGCACCCAATTAACCCTTTGATCACCCCTTCTTGCCCCTGTCAATCACTAGTGAAAAGGAAAAAAAGTGATCAGTGCAAACTGTCACTTTTTTTTTTTTCACTGGTATTGACCGTTAGGTTTTAGGTATAGTTTAGGTCCCTTGGTTAGGTAGTTAGCGATCAGTTAGCGCCCAGCCCACCGCACCGCAGTCCGTTATTCGCTGATTAGCGTATCGCTAATCAGCATTTGTACTTTTATAGTATCTGAAAGTGATCAAAACTGATCACGGTCAGATCTATAATAGTACTAGTGTCACTTTAGTTCGCCCTCCACCCAAAACGCAGTGTTTGCCCGATCAGGCCTGATCGGTCGCCCACACGTGCGTTTGCCCACGCCCGCCCCACCGCAGTGACAAAAAAATTTTTTTTTTTTGATCACTGCACATTCACTTTACACGCACTGCGGCGATAAAAAAATCAGTTTTGATATTTTTTATCAACCGCAGCGGCCTCCGGTACTTCGCTAGGCTCCCCTTTGTAAGACAGGCTTGCTTTTTTTTTCTTGGGTAGTCTCAGGGAATACCCCGAAATTTAGTTGCCCACATGTCTAACAGGGGGTATTCTTCTGAAGAGGCCTACAGGCTTCTGACCCAGTCGGATGAGGAGTGGGAACCCTCATCTGATGAATCCAGCGGGTCAGAATACGAACCTGTAGAAAGCAGTGGCTCTCTGACCCAAAGTTCGGACGAGGAGGCTGAGGTCCCTGATAGCAGCAGGCGTACCCGGCCCCGTGTCGCTAGACCGCAGGTTGCGCAGGATCCGCTTCAAGAGCAGCAGAGTGGGGCTGGTGCTGTCGGATTACGTGGTGAGGCATACACCAGCAGCCCAGCCCTTCCTGGACCTAGTACCAGCACTGCCGTACAACCTGGTGAAGTAGCGAGCACCAGAAGGGCAGTTGAAGCTGGTACGGTGGCACGTGCAGTAGTGACCCCGTCGCAGCCACCGCAAAGACGTGCCCGTAGAGCCCCTAGAATCCCAGAGGTGCTGGCAAACCCTGATTGGCAGTCCCCAACTTCCGCCGCACCCGTAGTTTTCCCTTTCACTGCCCAGTCTGGAGTTCGGGTTGAGACAGCTCAGATCGGTTCGGCCCTGGGATTTTTTGAGCTGTTCTTGACTGCGGAGCTTTTAGACTTAGTTGTGGCCGAAACAAACAGATATGCCACACAATTTATAACCGCTAACCGGGGAAGCTCTTATGCCCAGTCTTTCCGGTGGAAACCAGTCCAAGTTTCCGAAATTAAAACTTTTCTGGGCCTCCTCCTCAACATGGGCCTGACAAAAAAGCATGAATTGCGGTCATATTGGTCCACGAACCCAATTCATCACATGCCCATGTTCTCTGCTGCTATGTCCAGGACACGATTTGAGACCATCCTGCGTTTCCTGCACTTTAGTGATAACAGCGCCTCCCGTCCCAGAGGCCACCCTGCTTTTGACCGGCTCCACAAAATTCGGCCCCTCATAGACCATTTCAACCTGAAATTTGCAGATATTTATACCCCAGAGCAAAACATCTGCATAGACGAGTCCCTAATACATTTTACCGGGCGCCTTGGCTTCAAACAATACATCCCAAGCAAGCGCGCCCGGTATGGGGTCAAATTGTATAAGCTCTGTGAAAGGGCCACAGGCTATACCCACAAATTTCGGGTCTATGAGGGAAAAGATCAGACCCTGGAGCCGGTCGGTTGCCCTGACTACCTGGGGAGCAGTGGGAAGACAGTTTGGGACTTGGTGTCACCCTTATTCGGCAAGGGGTACCATCTTTATGTGGACAATTTTTACACAAGTGTGGCCCTCTTTAGGCATTTGTTTCTAGAACGGATTGGCGCCTGTGGTACCGCGCGAACTAGTCGTGCGGGCTTACCCCAACGGCTCGTTACCACCCGTCTTGCAAGGGGGCAGAGGGCCGCACTGTGTAACGAAGAACTGCTCGCGGTGAAATGGAGAGACAAGCGTGACGTTTACATGCTCTCCTCCATTCACGCAGACACGACAATCCAAATTGAGCGAGCAACCCGTGTCATTGAAAAGCCCCTCTCAGTCCACGACTATAACCTCCACATGGGAGGGGTCGACTTCAATGACCAGATGTTGGCTCCATATTTAGTTTCCCGACGCACCAGACGCTGGTATAAGAAGGTGTCTGTATATTTAATTCAATTGGCTCTGTACAATAGTTTTGTTCTCTACAGTAAGGCTGGGAGAACTGGATCCTTCCTCAAATTTCAGGAAGAGATCATCGCGAACCTCCTGTATCCAGGAGGTTCCGTGGCCCCATCCACCAGTGTAGTTAGCCGTCTACACGAGCGACACTTCCCCAGTGTCGTTGCTGGTACCTCAAACCGACCGCCACCCCGAAAAAAATGTCGTGTCTGTAGCAGGAGTGGAATAAGGCGTGACACCCGCTATTTCTGTCCTGACTGTCCGGACCACCCTGCCCTATGCTTTGGAGAGTGTTTCCGGAAGTACCACTCACAGGTACACTATTAGCATAGGGATCATCTCACCAGGATAGGCACACAGGGCTATTAGGGCCCATTCACTCACAGCTGCTGCAAACGTCTCCTTTCACATGGGACAAAGTGCATAACGCACTTCGCCACATCTTTGGGCGATTTGCGCTTTGCACATTGACCCATGGGGAAGGAGAGGTTTGTTCTATAAAGGTAAAAAAAAAAAAAAAAAAAAACAGGTAAGCAAACAGGTTAATGTTTAGTTCCAAAAGTTAAAGTTACATGTTCTGTTCCAAAGTTAATAAAATTATTGCGTTGTGGCCTGGTTTTTTCTTTTTTTTTTTTTTTTTGTCTTTTTACCTTCCAGGTGGACCAACCGATCTACTAGCTGCAGCACCGATGTGCATTCTGACAGAAGCATTGCGCTGCTGTCAGATTACACGCAAGTCGGTGTATGCGGCGCTGCAAGACGGGATTTTCTCCTCTGCAGTGACAGATACGTTTGCCGAGGCATACGAGCTGAGGAGGAGGCGGCGTTCCTATGCTTTGGCAAGCACTTTGTATGTATGTGTGTATATGTATATATATATATATATATATATATATATATATATATATATATATATATATATATATATATATATATATATATATATAAAAAAAAAAATCCCGGCAATGATTTATTCATCCACATCGATTGATGCGAATGGAGAAATCTGGTTTGCCAGGGCATACGAGCTAAGTGGGTATGGATGTAGGGCGGAGCTCCTATGTCCTGGCAGATGCCTTTCCCCTTTTCCCCTCCATTTTTTTTTTTTTTGGCAGAGATTTTTTCATCCACATTGATCGATGCGAATGAAGAAATCTGTGCCGTTCATTTTTTTCTTTCAGCCCAGAGGCTGAACGGAAAAAAAAATCTCATTACCTATATGCTCAATATAAGGAGAATAGCAGAAACTCCTAATGCTGGCCATACATGTAATGATTGCGGAGACCCTCAAATGCCAGGGCAGTACAAACACCCCACAACTGACCCCATTTTGGAAAGAAGACACCCCAAGGTATTTGCTGAGGGGCATATTGAGTCCATGAAAGATTGAAATTTTTGTCCTAAGTTAGCGGAAAGTGAGACTTTGTGAGAAAAAACAAAAAAAAAATCAATTTCCGCTAACTTATGCGAAAAAAAAAAAAATTCTATGAACTTGCCAGGCCCCTCATTGGATACCTTGGGGTGTCTTCTTTCCAAAGTGGGGTCACATGTGAGGTATTTATACTGCCCTGGCTTTTTAGGGGCCCTAAAGCGTGAGAAGAAGTCTGGGATCCAAATGTCTAAAAATGCCCTCCTAAAAGGAATTTGGGCACCTTTGCGCATCTAGGCTGCAAAAAAGTGTGACACATCTGGTATCGCCGTACTCAGAAGAAGTTGGGGAATGTGTTTTGGGGTGTCATTTTACATATACCCATACTGGGTGAGATAAATATCTTGGTCAAATGCCAACTTTGTATAAAAAAATGGGAAAAGTTGTCTTTTGCCAACATATTTCTCTCACCCAGCATGGGTATATGTAAAATGGCACCCCAAAACACATTCCCCAACTTCTCCTGAGTACGGCGATACCAGATGTGTGACACTTTTTTGATGCCAAGGTGGGCAAAGGGGCACATATTCCAAAGTGCACCTTTCGGATTTTGCAGGCCATTTTTTACACATTTTGATTGCAAAGTACTTCTCACACATATGGGCCCCTAAATTGCCAGGGCAGTATAACTACCCCACAAGTGACCCCATTTTGGAAAGAAGACACCCCAAGGTATTCTGTGAGGGGCATGGTGAGTTCCTAGAATTTTTTATTTTTTGTCGCAAGTTAGTGGAATATGAGACTTTGTAAGAAAAAAAAAAAAAAAAAAAACATCATCATTTTCCGCTAACTTGTGACAAAAAATAAAAAATTCTAGGAACTCGCAGTGCCCCTCACGGAATACCTTGGGATGTCTTCTTTCCAAAATGGGGTCACTTGTGGCGTAGTTATACTGCCCTGGCAATTTAGGGGCCCATATGTGTGAGAAGTACTTTGCAATCAAAATCTGTAAAAAATGACCGGTGAAATCCGAAAGGTGCACTTTGGAATATGCGCCCCTTTGCCCACCTTGGCATCAAAAAAGTGTCACACGTGGTATCGCCGTACTCAGGAGAAGTTGGGGAATGTGTTTTGGGGAGTTATTTTACATATACCCATGCTGGGTGAGAAAAATATCTTGGTCAAATGCCAACTTTGTATAAAAAAATGGGAAAAGTTGTCTTTTGCCAAGATATTTCTCTCACCCAGCATGGGTATATGTAAAATGACACCCCAAAACACATTCCCCAACTTCTCCTGAGTACGGCGATACCACATGTGTGACACTTTTTTGCTGCCAAGGTGGGCAAAGGGGCGCATATTCCAAAGTGCACCTTTCGGATTTCACCGGTCATTTCTTACAGATTTTGATTGCAAAGTTCTTCTCACACATTTGGGCCCCTAAATTGCCAGGGCAGTATAACTACGCCACAAGTGACCCCATTTTGGAAAGAAGACACCCCAATAGGGCTGAAACGATTATTCGAATAACTCGATTAAATCGAGTCAAAAAATTCATCGATGCAGTTTCCCTGCATCGATGAATCGTTCAGATCACGTGATCACGGAGCGGGAGTGAAATAAGCGTCTCACTCACCGCTTCCGTGTCCTCCGGAGCCAGAGAGGCAGGACTGAGCGGCCGGCACAGCTGAGGGAGGAGGAGGAGGGAGTCTCTCCCTCCCCACTGTGCGCGGCTGCCGCTGAAGACCAAGGAGGAGGGGAGGAGGAGAGGAGGGGAGGGGAGGGACTGTGGCCACTGCACCACCAATGAATGTGCCGGCCATATCCCACAGGGTCCCCCTCCTCCCCCCCCATCATTGGTGGCAGTGTCAGTTCCGATCGGAGCCCCAGCAGTGTAATGCTGGGGCTCCGATCGGTTACCATGGGAGCCAGGACGCTGCTTAAGTCCTGGCTGCCATGGTATGTTAGTAGTGAGCAGAGAGCAGCGCATTATACTCACGTGCGCTGTGGCCGGCGGTCGCTCCTTCTCATAGGTCTGTGCGGCGCATTGCTAATGCTGTAAGCATTAGCAATCCGCCGCACAGACAGAAGGAGCGACCGGCGGCCACAGCGCACGTGAGTATAATGCGCTGCTCTCTGCTCACTACTAACATACCATGGCAGCCAGGGCTTCAGTAGCGTGACTCCTGGCTGCCATGGTAACCGATCGGAGCCCCAGCATTACACTGCTGGGGCTCCGATCGGAACTGACACTGCCACCAATGATGGGGGGGGAGGGAAAGGGGGACCCTGTGGCCACTGCCACCAATGATTAATACTGGGGAGGGGGGGTTGCGTTACCAGAGGGGGCATATCAGAGGCTGGGGGAGAGGCAGATCAGAGGCTGGGGGGAGGGGGGGGAGGCAGATCAGAGGCTGGGGGGAGGGGGGGAGGCAGATCAGAGGCTGGGGGGAGGGGGGGGAGGCAGATCAGAGGCTGGGGGGAGGGGGGGGAGGCAGATCAGAGGCTGGGGGGAGGGGGGGGAGGCAGATCAGAGGCTGGGGGGAGGGGGGGGAGGCAGATCAGAGGCTGGGGGGAGGGGGGGGGGGAGGCAGATCAGAGGCTGGGGGGAGGGGGGGGGAGGCAGATCAGAGGCTGGGGGGAGGGGGGGAGGCAGATCAGAGGCTGGGGGGAGGGGGGGGAGGCAGATCAGAGGCTGGGGGGAGGGGGGGGAGGCAGATCAGAGGCTGGGGGAGAGGCAGATCAGAGGCTGGGGGGAGGGGGGGAGGCAGATCAGAGGCTGGGGGGAGGGGGGGAGGCAGATCAGAGGCTGGGGGAGGGGGGGGAGGCAGATCAGAGGCTGGGGGGAGGGGGGGGAGGCAGATCAGAGGCTGGGGGGAGGGGGGGGAGGCAGATCAGAGGCTGGGGGGAGGGGGGGAGGCAGATCAGAGGCTGGGGGGAGGCAGATCAGAGGCTGGGGGGAGGCAGATCAGAGGCTGGGGGGAGGGGGGGCAGATCAGAGGCTGGGGGGAGGCAGATCAGAGGCTGGGGGGAGGGGGGGAGGCAGATCAGAGGCTGGGGGCAAGCAGATCAGAGGCTGGGGGGAGGCAGATGGAGAGTGGTTAATGGAGGCTGCAAGCACCACCTTGGCATGTATAAAGTTATTGGTTTAGAGAGGGGTTAATGAAGGCACCTCCAAGGTGCTTTCATTAACCTCTTCAGACCAATAACTTTATACATGCCTAATGCCAAGGTGCTTCCATTAACCCCTCCAAACCCAATGGGCATGTATAAAGTTATTGGTTTGGAGGGGTTAATGGAAGCACCTTGGCATTAGGCATGTATAAAGTTATTAACCCCTTCAAACCAATAACTTTATACATACCTAATTACGTACGTTATTTTAAGTAGCTTTTTCTTATTAGATTACTCGATGAATCGAGAAATATAATCGATAGAATACTCGATTACAAAAATATTCGTTTACTGCAGCCCTACACCCCAAGGTATTCTGTGAGGGGCATGGTGAGTTCCTAGAATTTTTTATTTTTTGTCGCAAGTTAGTGCAATATGAGACTTTGTAAGAAAAAATAAAAAATAAAAATCATCATCATTTTCCGCTAACTTGTGACAAAAAATAAAAAGTTCTATGAACTCACTATGCCCATCAGCGAATACCTTAGGGTGTCTACTTTCCGAAATGGGGTCATTTGTGGGGGTTTTCTACTGTCTGGGCATTGTAGAACCTCAGGAATCATGACAGGTGCTCAGAAAATCAGAGCCGTTTCAAAAAGCGGAAATTCACATTTTTGTACCATAGTTTGTAAATGCTATAACTTTTACCCAAACCATATTTTTTTTTTGCCCAAACATTTTTTTTTTTATCAAAGACATGTAGAACTATAAATTTAGCGAAAAATTTATATATGGATGTCGTTTTTTTTGCAAAATTTCACAGCTGAAAGTGAAAAATGTCATTTTTTTGCAAAAAAATCGTTACATTTTGATTAATAACAAAAAAAGTAAAAATGTCAGCAGCAATAAAATACCACCAAATGAAAGCTCTATTAGTGAGAAGAAAAGGAGGTAAAATTCATTTGGGTGGTAAGTTGCATGACCGAGCGATAAACGGTGAAAGGAGTGTAGTGCCGAAGTGTAAAAAGTGGCCTGGTCATAAAGGGGGTTTCACCTAGCGGGGCTGAAGTGGTTAATGCTGTATGTCTCCACACTGCATTAAAATGTATGCTCTGTGCAGAGGCAAAAGTTCAAAGAAGAAGACTTTGGGCTTAACTAATTTTGTCTCTGTGCAGCCCCTGGCCCTATCTTATATGAAGGATAGCCTTATGCCTATCCCATGCATGCTTAAACTCCCTCACTGTATTTGCAGCTGCCACTTCTGCAGGAAGGCTATTCCATGCATCCATTACTCTCTCAGTAAAGTATTAGGCTACTTTCACACTTGCGTTCAGAGCGGATCCGCCCAGACGGATCCGCTCATATAATGCAGACGATGGGATCCGTTCAGAACGGATCAGTCTGCATTATATTGTAGAAAAAATTCTAAGTGTGAAAGTAGCTTCAGACGGATCCGTTCAGACTTTACATTGAAAGTCAATGGGGGACGGATCCGTTTGAAAATTGAGCCATATAGTGTCAAATTCAAACGGATCCGTTCCCATTGACTTACATTGTAAGTCTAGACGGATTTGTTTGCCTCCGCACGGCCAGGCGGACACCCGAACGCTGCAAGCAGCATTCAGGTGTCCGCCTGCTGAGCGGAGCAGAGGACAAATGGTGCCAGACTGATGTATTCTGAGCGGATCCGCATCCACTCAGAATGCATTAGGGCTGGACAGATCCGTTCGGGGCCGCTTGTGAGAGCCTTTAAACGGAACTCACAAGCGGAGCCCCGAACGCAAGTGTGAAAGTAGCCTTACTTTTAAACCTTTGCCCCTCTAATTTAAAACGATGTCCTCTTGTAGCAGTTTTTCTTTTAAATATGCTCTCCTCTTTTACCTTGTTGATTCCCTTTATGTATTTAAAAGTTTCTATCATATCCCCTCTGTCTCGTCTTTCTTCCAAGCTATACATATTAAGGTCCTTTAATCTTTCCTGGTAAGTTTTATCCTGCAATCCATGGACCAGTTTAGTAGCTCTGAACTCTCTCCAAGTATCAATATCCTTCTGGAGATATGGTCTCCAGTACTGAGCACAATACTCCAAATGAGGTCTCACTAGTGCTCTGTAGAGCGGCATGAGCACCTCCCTCTTTCTACTGGTAATGCCTCTCCCTATACACCCAAGCATTCTGCTAGCATTTCCTGCTGCTCTATGACATTGTCTGCCTACCTTGGTGTTGCAATTTCACTGTTGTGTATATGCTATGTACTATGAATCTATGTCCTCTATTTATTCACTTGAATGGGAGTAGTTCTGCAGTCATTGGGCATGGGCACTACAGATGTTTGCTGAGCTTGTGAATAAAGCTGATCTCTGGGGTTGTGCTGTTGATTTTGAGACTGATGTGCCCACTAAATGATGCAGCTCCTAATGCATACTTTAGGATAGATATTGATAATCTCGTAACTTTCTTTGTGTCTTCCACAGGAGATCAGTTATAGAAACCAGCCGTGCCCTGAAAGAACTCTTTCATGAAGCCAGAGAAAGAGCATCGAAAGCTCTCGGATTTGCTAAAATAATAAGAAAGGTACTGTAGCTTTATCTAGTAGAAATGTCCATCCTTTTTAAGATCTCTGAGAGATACTCTCTCAAGTTATTGCAATCTATTAAAAGGTTTTTTCCATATGCTAAAGTGATGGCATCTTGGTATGATATGTCCTCAGTTTATGATCGGTGGTGGTCTGACTGCTGGGACCCCTGCTATTCCTTAGAGCACTATGGTGCTTCTGTGTATGTGAAAATAGTGATGGAGCTGCAGTCGTGTTGGATTTCTTGCGACTGCTGCAGCGATCCCCTTCATTTCTATTGGATCACATCTAATCACCGATCCTGGCCACGACAGGTGTAGCCCTAGACCAGTGATGGCTAACCTCCGGCACTCCAGCTGTGGAAACTACAAGTCCCAGCATGCTCCATTCATTTCTGTGGAATTCTGAAAACAGCCAAGCAATCTTGGATTGCCGGATGTTAGCCATGACAGCTCTAGCTTAAGACCACTTCAAACAGCTGAAGGGTGTTGATACTGAGTGTTGGACCCTACTGATCTGATATTGATGGCCTCTCCTAAGGAAAGATCATCACTATCACAATCCCAGGGAAACCCTTTAAAGCAGGGAAGCAAAATTCCCCTTAGCTCAAAAGCAACTACAGCCTCTTTCCATCTGTGTCTGCTGCATGCTAGGCATTGCACTGGGTGCTCTAAGTGGCAACCTGTATTCCGCTGTCAGAGGTCCCCTATGTTGATAAAAATCCCATTTATTAGTTAGTGATCTGATAATAGATCAAGAAAGGCTAAGGATATGATATCAGCCCTTGTGGGCTGCCATGTATATAGAATATTAGCTGGAGCCCTGTGTATTTATATGGTCGGGCCAAGGGTAAATATAGCTATTTTGACAAGGGCACAATAAGTAGTTAGGAAATGTATGCTATTGCAGTCGAATAATTTATTTGTGGAGGTTTGCTAAAATAAGTTTTAATAATCTTTTAAATGACAGCAGTACTGCTAAGGTTCACAATGACGAAATGGCAGGAATACATGCGTTAAGATTAAAGGGGTTGTCCAAGTTATATTTATTGATTACCTATCCTCAGGATAGGTAATCAATATCGGATCGGCTGGGACCCGGCACCCCCACCGATCAGCTGTTTGAAGAGGAGGCAGCGCTAGCATGGCGCACGCCTTCTCTTCAAACAGCTGATCAGCAGGGGTGCTGGGTCCCAGCCAATCTGATATTGATAACCTATCCTGAGGATAGGTAATCAATAAATAGAACTTGGACAATCCCTTTAAGCTTTATCTGTTGCTAGGCTGGACACTTCAAAGGGTGACCATACTATTGCCCCAATACTGTAGCCTCTGTAACGTAAAAGGTGTATTGATAATGATTTTTTTTTTTTTTACCCCAGGATTTGGAGATTGCTGCAGAGTTTACATTTTCTGCATCTGTGCAAGACCTGTTAGCTTACCTAAAAAACAAGAATTATTCAAAGGTAAGCGGCAATATGTTTAGCTAGTACATGATTGTGTTACTTTCCTATAAAGTATCACTTGAACATGTATAATTGTCCCAGTTAATTCAGAAATGTAATTTATGTTGAAAAGCGCAGAGAAAAATAATTCCATTGTAATATATTTATTAATAAATGGCAACTTCCGTTCTCCCTGTTTACCACAATATAACACTGATTAAGAGTTATGGGGTTGGAGCGGAAATAAAGGAAGGTCCATATTAATTGGGAAATTACAGCATGGGTGATTTAAGTTTACACTTCCATGTATATGACCTGGTATTTTTTATGGCATGCTTCAAGAGACCTTTACTTTTGTCCTAAATTAGAGTAGTTCTGACATGGGTGATGCTAGGTATGAAATGGTTTTTTATTTGCTTATAGAAATTTAGGGGGCAATTTATCATGCTATTCATGGCACTATTGTGGCGCTAAAAGTTTTGCTGTATAACTTGCAACTTTCCTCCTCTCCACTTCTCTAAAGTGGGGAGAAAAGTGGGTGGGATGGGGCAGGACTAGTACATTTATCTTAATTCACTAAATTTTTCTAGTGTCTTCTAGATTTTTTTGCAGCAGCGTTTGCACTACGACGCGATGACTGGGGGTTTGCACTAGACTGCGAGCTGACTGGCGGCAGGCGTTTGCACTAGACTGCGACTGACTGGCGGCGGCGTTTGCACTAGACTGCGACTGACTGGCGGCGGCGTTTGCACTAGACTGCGACTGACTGGCGGCGGCGTTTGCACTAGACTGCGACTGACTGGCGGCGGCGGTTTGCACTAGACTGCGACTGACTGGCGGCGCGCGTTTGCACTAGACTGCGACTGACTGGCGGCGGCGTTTGCACTAGACTGCGACTGACTGGCGGCGGCGTTTGCACTAGACTGCGACTGACTGGCGGCGGCGTTTGCACTAGACTGCGACTGACTGGCGGCGGCGTTTGCACTAGACTGCGACTGACTGGCGGCGGCGTTTGCACTAGACTGCGACTGACTGGCGGGCGGCGTTTGTACTAGACTGCGACTGACTGGCGGCGGCGTTTGCACTAGACTGCGACTGACGGGGCGGCGGCGTTTGCACTAGACTGCGACTGACGGGGCGGCGGCGTTTGCACTAGACTGCGACTGACTGGCGGCGGCGTTTGCACTAGACTGCGACTGACTGGCGGCGGCGTTTGCACTAGACTGCGACTGACGGGGCGGCGGCGTTTGCACTAGATTGTGGACTTTATGCAGGAGACTAAAAATGCTTTAATTTCTCCCATCTTTTCTTAGGTGCTAGTTCCCACCCTGGAAAATCTGCATGTGTTTGTTCCAGATAATTTTTCTAGAGGAAGAACTGTTATTTTGCAGCTACTAAATGCTGCAGCTGGTGTCGACTGTTCTAAGGACTGTGAAGACGTGGCATATGATGCCTTCTTGTTGATGACCAAGCACACTGAAGTAGACCAGCATTTGGCGGATGTCTGGAGTAGCTGGGAAGGGCAGACTGTGAAAATAGTGCCACCTGTAGAAACCGTTGATACGCTGAGAAGTATACAGGTATACCTGCATCAAATAACGCAGCACTATCCTTTAGGGCCCATTCTTACGGCCGTAATGCTTTGCTGATCCGCAAAACACTGATACTGGCCGCATGCGTTCAGCAACCTTAATAGAAAATGCCTATTCTTGTCAGTGATTGCGGATAAGAAAAAAACATGTTCTATCTTTTTCACTGAGCTGAACCACAGATGTGCTGTCATCTTTTGCGGCCCTATTGAAATGGATGGGACCGCACCGGACTCATTCATACAGCCGTCGGAATAAGCCCTCATGCTTGCCATAAAGCACACTCCTTTTTGCCTTTATTCTTTGTTTCCAGTGTTGACAGCGTAGCCCTATAACATCAGATTTTATTTTTCACCCATAAGGTTGACAATCTACTGCTTGTGGTAATGCAGTCTGCCCATTTGTTGCGCAATAGAAAACATTTTCAGCACTCTGTTGAGGACATCTTGTCTCTGAAGCTTGAACAGACATCCAGCCATCCAGTAATCGCAGAAGCTTTGCATCAACTCAAGGTAAAAGGCTTCAACTGGATTGTCATTTTCAGATCAGTGTGTACGTAATTTAGTTCTTAAAGGGGGTTCTCCTTACTACCAAACCTTTTAAACACAACAACTTTTGATCTTAGGAGGGGATTACATTTTCCCAGTTTGTTTCCAGTATCGCATTCCATATAACCACCTGGGCTGGTGGTAGGAGATGGCTCTCGGCTGACAGCGATCATGTTTGTGCAGCCAACCTTAGGAGGCAAAACTCTCCAATTACCTGTATGTTTTGATGCTTGGCTGTTAAGTCCCAAAATGACAGAATATGTTGAATTTGGCAGTCTACAACTCTTTTATTTTGCTGCAATAGAGCGACTCCTTAGACCTCTGCAGTAAGATCAACAGCGCCATAGACCGGGTGGATCAGCTGTACAGCTCCGAATTTGAAGCAGAGATGGATGAATCAGAATCCTCCACTTTGCAGCAGTATTATCGAGAAGCCATGATTCAAGCTTACAACTTTGGTTTTGAGGTATGTCCTAAGAATTGTAATCAAATTTTGAAGCAGTTATAAGGATACATGGATCTGTGTGATTGAGTTAGACCAACACAAAACAATGATTAATCTATCCGTACGCCAGTGCTCCTCTGTGGGAAAGGTTTCACCAATTTCTGCATATTAATGATCGCGCTCACTTTTAATCTTCCCGGTGTATGGAAATGAGCCTGTTCAAGTCAAGGAGACCAGCGTTTTACTCCTCAGAGTCAGAGTTTCCCTGTCTAACCCCCACCTCTTGCATCTTGATTTGATGTTCTCCCAGACAGGGAATGTTATCATCAGGTCTCATTAGATCCCCTGCAAGCTCTGTCAATCAGGTTGCAGGAGGTAGAGAAACTTAGACTCAGAAGAGTAAAGGTGCATTTAGAAGGGCCGATTGTCGGGGAGGAAGCTTTCCTTCCCAACAGTCGGCTGCTCTTTCTTTGAAGGAAACTGCGCATTTACATGCAGTGATCTCCTTCATTGTATGAGGTCGGGGGATTGCGATCCTTCATCCTGCTACAGAATCACGGCTTCTGAGCAGCAGATCGCTGTTTATACAGCACAATCTGCTGCTCAGAAGCCACGATCGGTTGTGCCTGTGTGAGCGACAGAATAACCCAATGAATGAGTGTTTCACTTGGTCATTGGGTGATTGGTGGCACATTTAGGCTGCCAGATTATCGGGAAGCGTCGTTTCTGATAATCTGGATGATTATTGGTGTGTCTAAATGCACTTTAAAACACCGGCCTCGTTGACTTAGGCTACTTTCACACTAGCGTTCAGAGCGGATCCGTCTGCATTATATTGTAAAAAAATTTCTAAGTGTGAAAGTAGCCTGAACGGATCCGTCCAGACTTTTACATTGAAAGTCAATGGGGGACGGATCCGTTTGAAGATTGAGCCATAGTGTGTCATCTTCAAACGGATCCGCCCCCATTGACTTACATTGTAAGTCTGGACGGATCCGCACGGCCAGGCGGACACCCGAACGCTGCAAGCAGCGTTCAGGTGTCCGCCTGCTGAGCAGGAGCGGAGGCTGAACGCTGCCAGACTGATGCATTCTGAGCGGATCCGCGTCCACTCAGAATGCATTAGTGCTGGACGGATGCGTTCGGGGCCGCTTGTGAGCCCCTTCAAACGGAGCTCACAAGCGGACACCCGAACGCTAGTGTGAAAGTAGCCTAAAACTGACTAATTTTCATATGCTACGTATGTCTACATCCATATATTATTATACCAGAACTGAAAAGACCAAAAATCTCTGTGTTGCAGATGATGGTAAACATGAGTCACATTGTTGCCAAATGTCCTTCCCTTAGTGGAGGGTGTGATGAGATGTGTCGCTGCTCATAGTCTCATCCCTAAGGCCACTTTTTACTCACTTTTAGTATTTTCATCATTGTTTGTCAGTCTTGGGTCCAAAACACAGAAGAGGCACAGATTTTTCCATTATACTTTGCAGGTTCCGCTCCTGGTTTTGGCTTACGAATACCGATGAAAAATATTGACCATATAAAATAGGGATCGGTTGATATTGATTTTTTTTTAAATCAAATATCTGTTTATTGTTTTTCTCGCAAATAAGTAACATATACACAATATGCAGTCATAAAGGATAATGAAAAATTACAAATTCACTTTTACATATTTGTAAATACATAGGAAAGGGAATAACAAACCCTCGTCAAAGCGTGAGGATAAGGGCACTACCTGAGTAAGAGAGACAGGCAATCACTCTGGTAGATTGACTGGACTTACAGCCCCTTGAATATTGCGTTTATCCTTGTATGCAGTCCTGCAGACCAAGACGGGGGTAAAACAACTTGAACTTACAGAGGGGGTGGGGGGGAAATACCCTCTGTGTAAGAAAAAACGTAACTCAGGCTGATCTCAGTGTAGCTCTTTAGAGAGTATCTGGGTGTAAATTATGAATATACGCTCATATGTGGTAGAAGGCTAAAGGCGTCTCCTTCAACTTAGGATTCTTTGTATTTAAACCATGGTTTCCATAACCGCAAGAATTTGGCGTGAGATCTATTTGCCCAACTGCTAATTTCCTCCATGAGGCATAATTGGTTCACTTTTATTTCCCATTGGGAGATGGTAGGAGGATCTGGGTCAAGCCAATGCAGTGGGATAAGGGACCTAGCAGCGTGAACAAACCAGGTGGGGAGGTCAAAAGGTTTAGGAGACCAGCTCTTGGATGGTAACCATAATAGCACTGAGGTAGGAGTAAGCTGGACGGAGGTGTTACATATTTGATTTATTTTTGTTTCAACAGCGGACCAGAAACTGGTGATTAATGGACAGAACCAAAATATGTGTCCTAGGGTGCCTATATCTCTGTTGCACCGCCAACATTTATTTGTTTTTGATAAGCCCATCATATAGAGTTTACTGGGGTCGTTATACCATCTGACCATCGTTTTATAGGAATGTTCCTGTATTTTTACGCATCTAGAAAATCTGTGGGATCTTAGATGTATTTGGCTAATCTCTGCTGCATTAAATTATGTCCCCAGGTCCTTCTCCCATTGATTGATGTATGCGGGTTTAGTAGTTTGCTGTAAACTCAACAGGTTCCTATAGATATTGGAAACTACGCGTTTAGTTGATGTTTGACCTTGTACTAGTTTTTCGAACCAAGTATTTTCTTCAATTATTTTGTATTTATCTTGTAGTTTGGAACATGTGTCTTTGAATATTTTTAAGTCTAGGAAATTGGCGTGTTTCAGGCGGATGGCGTAGAAAGTATTTAATGTTGAAATTGAGTTTGTCTGAGACAGTAGTTCTTCCGTATCTAAGTCTTTAAATAAGTTCCAGAAATCTGGAGGATCGGGGATGTTGGGATAAATCAAGTACGGGCTCAATGTCGAAGGTAATAGCTTTGGAGGATCTGAGAGCAAGCTCGTATGTTTGGATAGGGGGTTGAACACTGAATAAATCCCTCTGGTTAGTCCCTCTATTGGGGGAGTGGGTGTCCCAATGCCCCATAAGCCCGCTAGTTGGCGATTAGTTAGGGTGAATAGTTCAATATCTGAACCTAATATTCTCAGTCGTGGGATGCATAATTGAAGCCACCTTTTCAGTTGGATCACTCTATAGTAGGACTGGGCATCAGGAAGGCCCATACCGCCCTGTGGGCGGGCTCTAATTAATTTGTCATAGGCTAAGCGTGATTTTTTGCCCTTCCAGAGGAAGGATGTTAATATAGATCGTACGACATTAACCCCTTAGGGACCCATGACGTATCGGTACGGCATGTTTCCCGAATCCTTAAGGACCCATGACGTACCGGTACGTCATGGCTTCAATTCGCGATTCCGGCGCCGCGGGGGTTAATCGGAACGGGATGCCGGCTGAAATCATTCAGCCGGCATCCCGTAACAACGCAGGGGGGGGTCATTTGACCCCCCCGTATAGACGATCGCAGAAAACCGCAGGTCCATTCAGACCTGCGGTTTTCTGCGTTTCCGGTCCATTCGGGTGTGCTGTGACCCGATGAACCGGAAAAAGACTGCGATCGGTGGCGTAATTTTACACCACCAATCGCAGTCCGAGGATTTGAGGAGGCGGTGCTGGCCCTGGTGCTGAACACTGCTGTCCAGGGTGCTGATTGGTGCAGGGGAGAGAGGCGCGAGATTCAAACTTCCTGCGCTCCTCTCTCCCCTCCTCTTCCTGTCCAGCACCCTGACCGTGCAGCATCGTCCAGCACCAGCTCCTGTGTCCCCCTAATCGGCATCAATCACCCTCCTGCACCCATCGCCACTCAGGTAGGTTAGGGTCAGTGAGGGAGAGGCACCATTAGGAAGGGAAAGAAGGGAAAAGTTAGTTAGGAAAAAAAAAAAAAAAAGAACTTTTACACAAAACTTTTTTGATCCATCTATCAGACCCCAGAGCCCCCCCTGCCACTTGCCCCCCCCCCCTACCAGCCCCCCACCACCACCATCCCCCCCCACCCCCCCCACCCATCCCCCCACCAGCCCCCCCCCCCCCCCCCCCCCCCCTCACCACTAGCCCCCTTACCACCACTTTTTTTTTATTTTTCTGCGTTCGCTGACTGGTCGGCACTTTAGCGTCCGTCCACTGTTAGCGCATCGCCTGCCCCACCGCTGATCAGCGTTGTACCGCTGATCAGCAACTTTGAACTTTTTTTTTTTTTTCCTAACACTTGCCCCTTTATTTTCCTTTTTTTAGTACGCGAGCACCCGTTGCCCCCACACACACGCACATATAATAAAGGTTTCCACACACGCACACCTACACGCACACACACCCATGGCCCGCCGGGTGTTCTCGGCCGAGGAGGCATACGCCCAGATTGCCTCCGACTCCGAGAGCCCCAGTGAGGATGAGGATGACCCCACATTCCTTCTGTCATCCGCATCCTCCTCATCATCATCGGATGACGATGAGCCACCAAGGCGGCGGAGACGCCGCCAGGCGGAGCCAGGGGCCACACATGCTAGGGATCCTGTGGCCCACCCTAGTACGAGCCGCCCTGGGGTTCGTACTGGTTTCCCGGCCCACCAAATAAGTTCACCGGAGCCCCCTGCCGATGAACTTAGCTGGTGTCCCCCAGTGGACTTTGAGCCTGAGATTCCGGATTTCGCTGGCAATCCTGGAATCCAGATTCCCACAGTGGGGTTTACTGAAATAGACTTTTTTAGTTTTTTTTTCAGTAACCCACTGGTGAATTTGATGGTGGAGCAGACGAATCTGTACGCCCAACAGTTCGTCGCTCAAAACCCAGGCTCATTTTTGGCTAGACCCGGTGGCTGGACGCCGGTCAGTGCAGCCGAAATGAGGACATTTTGGGGCCTCGTGCTGCATATGGGTCTAGTCCAAAAACCCAGTGTCAGGCAATACTGGAGTGGGGACGTCCTATACCAGACCCCACTGTACAGTATGGTCATGACACAGTCCCCGGTTTGAGGCCATCCGGAAATGTCTGCATTATTCCGATAATGCAGCATGTCCACCCCGAGGTGATCCTGCCTATGACCGGCTGTATAAGATACGGCCGGTCATCGATCACTTTGGGGCCACATTTCAGCAGGCCTACGTACCTGGAAGGGAGGTCGCGGTTGATGAGTCTCTCGTTGCGTTCAAGGGGAGACTCAGTTTCCGCCAATACATTCCCACAAAGCGGGCGAGGTATGGCGTGAAGCTATACAAAATTTGTGAGAGTACCTCAGGGTACACTTACAAATTTTGTGTGTACGAGGGGCGAGATTCCCGTATTCAACCCCCAGAATGTCCCCCCACTCTGGGTGTTAGCGGGAAACTCGTGTGGGACCTTATGCACCCACTGCTGGATAAGGGTTACCACTTGTACGTGGATAACTTTTATACCAGCATTCCCTTGTTCAGGTCCCTTGCCGCCAGATCCACGTTCGCTTGTGGGACCGTGCGGAAAAATCAGCGCGGCCTCCCTGCCCACCCCCTCCAGGTACCTATCCCCAGGGGTGAGACCCGTGCCCTTACCAGTGGAAACCTGTTGCTGGTCAGGTATAAGGACAAGAGGGATGTCCTTATGCTGTCCACAATCCACGGTAACAGCACCACCCCAGTCCCTGTGCGAGGTACCGCGGCAACGGTCCTCAAGCCCGATTGTATCGTCGACTATCAATCGGTATATGGGAGGAGTTGATCTCTCTGATCAAGTCCTCACGCCATATAATGCCATGCGCAAAACCCGGGCATGGTACAAAAAAGTTACGGTCTACATGGTGCAGGTTGCCATGTACAACTCTTTTTTGTACTATCCCGAAGCGCTGGCAGCACAGGGACATTCCTCCAATTCTATGAGGCAGTCCTCAAAGACCTGATCTTTTCGGACCGGGAAAGAGCAGGCCGGAGTACCTCGGGAACTGGAGGCGCCCGGATCGTCCCTGGCCAACACTTTCCAGGTGTGGTCCCCCATACTGGAAAGAAGGGACGAACCCAAAAAAGATGCAGAGTGTGTCACAAGAGGGGGATACGGAAGGACACCACCACTCAATGTGACACGTGCCCCGATCATCCGGGCCTCTGCGTTATCGATTGCTTCAGGGAGTATCACACTTCCATGGAGTACTAAATTTTTATAATCCCCAACAGTCCACTAGAGAACATAAAACACTATGGCTCTTAGACTTTGGAGACACAGAAACAATTTTTTTTCCCCCAAAAAATATTAGTTTTAGAGCAGGCATCCTCAAACTGCGGCCCTCCAGATGTTGTAAAACTATAACTCCCAGCATGCCCAGACAACCTACAGCCATCAGCAGGGCATGGTGGGAATTGTAGTTTTACAACATCTGGAGGGCCGCAGTTTTTAGGATGCCTGCTTAGTGTCTCCAAAGTCTGAGAGCCATACATATTGGGCATCGTCGCGTGCGTAAAAGTCGTCGCTATAAAAATAACATTTGACCAAACGCCTCGAATGAACGGTGTTAAAAATATAAAACAAAAACGGTGCCAAAACACCCATTTTTGGGCAAAATTTCAATTTGAATCCCTTTTGCCGGTAATAAAGCAAGGGTTAACAGCCAAACAAAACTCAATATTTATGGCCCTGATTCTGTAGTTTGCAGAAACACCCCATATGTGGTCGTAAATGGCTATATAGCCGCACGGCAGGACATAGAACGAAGGGAACTCCATACGGTTTCTGGAAGGCAGATTTTGATGGACAGTTTTTTTTTTTGACACCATGTCCCATTAGAAGCCCCCCCTGATGTAGCCTAGACTAGAAACTCCAAAAAAGTGACCCCATCTAAGAAACTACACCCCTCAAGGTATTCAAAAGTTACTTTACAAACTATGTTAACCCTTTAGGTGTTCCACAAAACTAAATAGCGAATGTAGAAAATTTTTTAGAATTTAATTTTTTTGTTACATTGCCTCAAAAAAGAGTAATATAGAGCAACCAAAAATCATATTTACCCCTAAAATAGTCCCAAAACAACAACCACCTTATCCTGTACTTTCTTAGATGGAGTCACTTTTTTGAAATTTCTATTCTAGGGGTGCAACAGGGGGCTTCAAATGGGACATGGTATAAACAAAACCAGTCCTGCAAAATCTGCCTTCCAAAACCCATATGGTGTTCCCCTCCTTCTATGTCCTGCCGTTTGGCCAAACAGTAGTTTACGACCACATATGGGGTGTTTCTGCAAACTACAGAATCAGGGCAACCCATTTTGAGTTTTGTTTGGCAGTTAACCCTTGTTTTACTCCTGGAAAAAATTGATTATATTGGAAAATTTTCCCAAAAATAGAAATTTCTAAATTGTTTCTCCATCTGCCATTAACTCTTGTGGAACACCTAAAGGGTTAACAAAGTTTGTAAACCCAGTTTTGAATACCTTGAGGGGTGTACTTTCTTAGATGGAGTCACTTTTTTGAAATTTCTATTCTAGGGGTGCAACAGGGGGCTTCAAATGGGACATGGTATAAACAAAACCAGTCCTGCAAAATCTGCCTTCCAAAACCCATATCGCGTTCCCCTCCTTCTATGTCCTCCCGTTTGGCCAAACAGTAGTTTACGACCACATATGGGGTGTTTCTGCAAACTACAGAATCAGGGCAACCCATTTTGAGTTTTGTTTGGCAGTTAACCCTTGTTTTACTCCTGGAAAAAATTGATTATATTGGAAAATTTTCCCAAAAATAGAAATTTCTAAATTGTTTCTCCATCTGCCATTAACTCTTGTGGAAGACCTAAAGGGTTAATAAAGTTTGAAAAAACAGTTTTGAATACCTTGAGGGGTGTAGTTTCTAGAATGGGGTCATTTTTGGGAGGTTTCTATTATCTAAGCCTCACAATATGACTGCAAACCTGAACTGGTCCATAAAAAGTGGGATTTTGAAGATTTCTGAAAAATTTCAAAATTTGCTTCTAAACTTCTAAGCCTTGTAACATCCCCAAAAAATAAAATATCATTCCCAAAATGCTACACACATGAAGTAGACATATGGGGAATGTAAAGCCATCACAATTTTTGGGGGTATTACTATGTATTACAGAAGTAGAGAAACTGAAACTTTGAAATTTGCTAATTTTTCAAAAAAAATTGTAAAAATTTTATTTTTTGGTGCAAAAAAATTAACTTTTTTGACCCAATTTTAGCAGTGTCATGAAGTACAATATGTGACGAAAAAACAGTCTCAGAACGGCCTGGGTAAGTCAAAGCGTTTTAAAGTTATGAGCACTTAAAGGGACACTGGTCAGATTTGCAAAAAATGGCCAAGTCCTTAAGGTGAAATAGGGCTGAGTCCTTAAGGGGTTAAAAAAGGATCGCGGAAGGGATATTGATTTTTTTTTTTTTTTGAGCCGATATCGATAATCGGTGAACTTTCAGGCAGATAGCCGATAATTTATACTGATATTTTATATATTATAATATATATTCTATTAGTTGGTAGTCACTGAGGTGGTCGAAATTTGCATTTGGCACTAGTATATTATAAATTTATAAAGCCCTTAGTTGGTAGCCAATTTATAATTTACATTTTTAATATACTAGTGGCAAATGCCAATTTCCACACTATCCCCCCCCCCCCCCCCCTTCTCACTGACTTTATTTATCCCCCATCAGACCTCAGATCAGACTTTATTTAACCCCTATCAGACCATGGCTCCTCTTCATCTCCAGGTCTGGCGTCTCTCTCCCCTGTGTTCCCCCTGGCCCGCTCTGCACTATCACCTGACAGCGTGCAGCATCAGGTCATATTGTGCACACTACGTCCTGACGCTGTCAGGACAGTGTAGCGCGTGCCCCATCAAAGAAGACCAAGGAGGGTGAGTTTCGGAAGCGCTTGCTGCGCTTCTTCCCTGCTTCCGCCACACGATGCATAATAGTGATCCCTTCCATAAGCGCTCACCAGTATTCGCTTTATACGCATTATCGGCGTATCGGCAAGGTTAGATGCCAATACCGATAATGTGCAAAATCCTTAATATCGGCCGATAATATCGGTACTTCCGATAATCGGTCGATCCCTAATATAAAAGTGGCCTTAATGGGGTTCTCCAGGCTACTATAGAAAGCATAGATAAAGGACAGCACCACTTACTGATGTATGTTAGTCCATCATTTGGCGGCAGTGCTCGCGGTGTCAGGCCCCGGCCCAAGGGACCCCTCAATTACCGAAAAGGTTTGAAAAAAAAAAACATAGCACTCCCAATCTTTCTTCCAATCGTATATTTATTAGCACCGAACAGAGCCGTTCGGTGCTAATAAATATACGATTGGAATGAAGATTGGGAGTGCTACAGTTTTTTCATACCTTTTTTGATTCTCCAGGCTACAATATTGATGTCCTATCCTCCTGATCAGTCATAAATATTAGATTGGTGGGGATCGGATACCCCGCAGTGCTGGGGTCTATGCAGCGTACGTTGTCAGTGTATGGCAGCTCAGCTCCTATTGAGTACGCTGCTAGTCACCGGTGCCATGACAGCCTGAAACGGGTGATCGGTGGGGTTGCCCTTTAATTCAGCGATCAGAGAGCACATATACTGTATGATTGATAAGTTGGGTAACATGAAGAAAAATTCCTGTGTTCCTCCACCCCAAGTATAGGAGTGCCTTTTTTGCTCCCACCCCTCCCCTACACAGAAATAGTAATAAAATCTCACCAACTTCAGTTGAGTCGAGCACCACCAAGCGACCCGGTGAAATGATAGTGGTCTGATGGGTTGTTATGACAGTCTGCGTCCTCATGAAGGTTCCCAGGCTTGTCATAACTAGCTAAATAAAAAGCAGTGCCTGAGGCACAAACCTGACAGAAATCCTGTAAGTCACATAGACTGAAATATGTATTCAATCGCAGTTTATGGTACAGGCGATCAGAAGATCGCATATACAAGCCCCTTAAGGGGACTAAAAAGTACAATGCAAAAAATTTTTTTTTATATTAACACAAAAATATTAAGAATTCAAGTCATCCCCTTTCCAAATTTTACACTAAAAATAAACAATAAAAAAAAACATTGGTATCTCTGAAAATGTCTGAGTTAATGAAATATGAAAACCTTTATCATGCATGGTAAACACCATAATGGGGGTCATGTTATCTGCCCGTCCCCAAAAAAAAATTTACCAAAAATGTATGTAACCTAAAATGGTACCAATAAACTACAGCTCACCCTGCAAAAAATAAGCACTCCTACAGCTCTGAGTAACTTCCTTTTTCGCGGACCCGTTGAAATGAATGGTTCTGCATATGGTCCGCAAAAATAAAAAAACGTTTCTGTGCATGAGCCCTTAACTGTAGCATTTAAAGGGGTTGTCTCAAGTAGATAAAGTTAATACAAGTTACTTACTAAAGTACGGATGTAGTAGAGTTAACACTTATGATTTATGAGACATGTTATCTAAGTGCATTAAGCAAACACCTTCAATTGCTTTTCAATGGCTTTTGTCTCAAGAGAACGCGATGAGTTAAGAAATTTGCGTTAATAGCTTGAGTGCTATGCTATCACTTCTACATCTGTATTGTGATTGTCCATATTGCCTCCTTTACTAGCTGGATTCACTTTTCCATCTGATTATACATTTCTCGTTTCCATGGTTATAACCAACCTCAAACCATCAGTGGTGGCTGTGCTTGCACACTATGGGAAAATGTTCTGGCCTCTCTGTTGAGACAACCCCTTTAAGTAAAAAACTGTATAAGCAATGTTTTTTTTTTATATAAAATTCATCCCATATGTCATACAAAAAACATTGATTTTTTGTTTCTCTATCAGTGTTGAAGCCAGGAGGTTTATGTGCAGTTTCACAGCAACTTTTTTCTGAATTTCATTTGTATGCACATTATTCAAGACTATCTGCATTTTCGATTGAGAGAGTGTGGATTTGTACATTTAAAAGGATTAATTTGAGGTAAAATTATTGACATTAAGATTTTTGCCTTCAAGTACCACAAAGAAGTTGTTCGTCTGATGTCTGGGAAATTCAGAAAGATAATTGGGGACAAATATATCAGCTTTGCCAGAAAGTGGATGAACTATGTTCTGACCAAATGTGAAAGTGGTCGAGGAACCAGACCAAGGTAATAAATGCATTTTTACACTGCAACTTCAATTCAGGCATTTCTCTTGTGTTTTTTATAGATTTAGAGAAGCAGATGTAATTTTGGCTAGTGAAGGTATAGTTAAAGGGGTTCACTGCGATCAGCCCAGGAAACACCCGTGTGTTGGACCGACAGCGGCTCCCCCGACCCAAACTACAGTCGTGGCCAAAAGTTTTGAGAATTACATAAATATTGGAAAAGTTGCTGCTTAAGTTTTTATAATAGCAATTTGCATATACTCCAGAATGTTATGAAGAGTGATCAGATGAATTGCATAGTCCTTCTTTGACATGAAAATTAACTTAATCCCAAAAAATAACTTTCCCCTGCATTTCATTGCTGTCATTAAAGGACCTTCTGAGATCATTTCAGTAATCGTCTTGTTAACTCAGGTGAGAATGTTGACGAGCACAAGGCTGGAGATCATTATGTCAGGCTGACTTGGTTAAAATGGCAGACTTGACCTGTTAAAAGGAGGGTGATGCTTGAAATCATTGTTCTTCCATTGTTAACCATGGTGACCTGCAAAGAAACGCGTGCAGCCATCATTGTTGCATAAAAATGGCTTCACAGGCAAGGATATTGTGGCTAGTAAGATTGCACCTCAATCAACAATTTATAGGATCATCACGAACTTCAAGGAAAGAGGTTCAATTCTTGTTAAGAAGGCTTCAGGGCGTCGCAGAAACTCCAGCAAGCGCCAGGATCATCTCCTAAAGAGGATTCAGCTGCGGGATCGGAGTGCCACCAGTGCAGAGCTTGCTCAGGAATGGCAGCAGGCAGGTGTGAGCGCATCTGCACGCACAGTGAGGCGAAGACTTTTGGAAGATGGCCTTGTACCAAGAAGGGCAGCAAAGAAGCCACTTCTCTCCAAAAAAAACATCAGGGACAGATTGATCTTCTGCAGAAAATATAGTGAATGGACTACTGAGGACTGCGGCAAAGTAATATTCTCCGATGAAGCCTCTTTCCGATTGTTTGGGGCATCAGGAAAAAGGCTTGTCCGGAGAAGAAAATAAAGAATGGTACCAAAATGAAGTGATTATGAAAGAATGGGTTGCTATCAGTCAGGAATTGGCCCAGAAGTTGATTGAGGGCATGCCCAGTCGAATTGCAGAGGTCCTGAAAAAGAAGGGCCAACACTGCAAATACTGACTCTTTGCATAATTGTCATGTAATTGTCGATAAAAGCCTTTGAAACGTATGAAGTGCGTGTAATTATATTTCACTACATCACAGAAACAACTGAAACAAACATCTAAAAGCAGTTTAGCAGCAAACTTTGTGAAAACTAATATTTGTGTCATTCTCAAAACTTTTGGCCACAACTGTACATCATAGTGTTTTCTGATTCAGTCAGTTCCTATCAGTTTCTGGTCTATTGTTCTGTATTTACATGATGATGTGAATACAGTACATACAAGTCCCTTTACACGGGACGATATTACAGCAGATAGCTGGGAAGGAAGCAATTGCTTCCTGACAGTCTGCTAATCGCTGGTGATCTTCTCCAGGGTGTGGACTTCAGCAGAAGATCGTGTTTACATCTGCTGCTTATAAACAGTCATTTTTCGGGCACACAAACGATTTGGATTACCTAATGGATGAACATTTCACTTGTTAATTAGGTAATCAGCGGCACATTTACACCACCAGATAATCGCTAACGAGCGTTACTATGAACACTTGTTAGCGATAATCTGTGCAATTCTCTGCCTGTGTAAAAGGCCTTTTAGACATGTGATCAGAGAGGAACTAAGTGCACCATAAATCTCTATGATGCAGTTAATCCAGGTCAGGGGGGAATCATGGTCAGTCTGTGAGATGCAGCCAACATACAGTCTCGTTTTCCGGGCAAATCGCGGTCGTGTGAATCGGCTCTGGCCACTACACAATGGATTGATAAGTTATGAATATCAGAACATGGTGACACAAAGCTTACTTATTTTTAAATAAGCAAGAAAAAAAGCTTTTACATTTTTAAAAGTAGTCAAACACAGGCTGACTGCTATGCTGCGATTCTCACTGGGGGGCACTGTGGATGGCAATGGGGAAACTGGATGGCATTTGGCAGCACTGTGGATGGCACTAGGGGCAGTGTGGATGGCACTGGATGGCATTTGGCCACTGTTATGGGGTCACGATGGATGACTGTTATGGGCGCTCGGTATGACTGTGATCAGCCCAGATATTCATATCACGGTTTGTGTCGGCCACATTTTCAAGGCTGACCGCGGCTTCCCTGACCAACACTGCCTGTATGATACTACCAGTCTGTATCTGGCCACGGGGCAGTTGTCGTGTAATCACCTCATCATATGTACATACCCAACGATCAGATAGATACTGGCTGTATCATAAATGACTGTGATACAGTCAGTTGTGGTCAGGAGAGGGCGGTTGGCCTGGGAGATGGAGCCAACACACAGACTGTGTTCCCCGGGCTTATCATGGTCGTTTCACACATGATAGGCCAACATTTCAGCAGGCAGGACCCAAAAAGATGGAATAAGAACTTGTGCACCTGACCTTATCGGTTTGTGGTTTGCAAGTTGCGCATCTGCTAAATAACGATACTGTCCATGTGCGACCCTCATGTTTTTTTGCAGAGCCATTGACTTCTATGGTATTGAAGTCTGCATTTTGAGGACCGTAATAGGACATGTTTTTTGTTTGACATACGGATGTGAAAAACACATGAACGTCATCGCCGTGCTTTCCACATCCATATGTCAAGTTTCACAAAAGATAGAACGTGTTGTATTCTGGTCCTCAAAATGCAGACCTCGAACCCATAACTCAATGGCTCTGCAAAAAAAACATGCGGTTTGCACACGGACAGTATCCTTATTTAGTGGATCTGCAACTTGCAGACCGGCCATGTGCATGAGGATCTATTTACAGACTTCAGCATGCAGTGTCATACAAGATGGGATTAGGTACACACTTCAGCAAGCAGGATCATACAAGATAGGATTAGATACACATCTCAGCAAGTAGGATCATACCAGTTAGGATTAGATGCATAGCTCAAAAGGAAGGATCATACAAGATAGGATTAGACACACAGCAGGCGGTATCTTACATGATATAGGATCAGATACACATGTGATTTGATGTGCTTGCTTATGCAAGCTGTTTATTACCCTCTGGAGATGGTGAGGGAAGAGCCTGTAGACTGATAGTGATGTGATTTCGACACTGAGTGAGAAATAGACTAGCAGGATTCCTGTATGGGTGTAGTAACATGGCCACATGTAGTGGGAGTAGCTCCTGCAGACTGATCAGTGGGGGTGGGACCAGCCTGTGACTCATCACTCTTCAGTGCGGCCAAGCTTTAGCAATAAAGTTACCTATTCAACAAAACAGGTAAATAGTAAACAGACCTGCCAGGATAGTCTAATGCCCAGACATGGGGAAAGAAAGCACAGACCTGATAAACGGCTATTGGGAACATATGTATGCATGTTGAGGGGTGTTAGAAGCACATAAAAAGAATTTTGATTTTGCGACCAGGCAACCACTTAAATTTATTTCAGTAATTAAATTAAAAAGGGGAAATCCATGTATTATATTATATTTATTACACACAGAGTGATCTACTTAAAGTGTTTATTTCTTTTAAAGTTGAGGATTGTGGCTTACAGCTAATGAAAACCCAACAGTTAGTATCTCAGAAAACTAGAATATTATATGGGACTGATTAAAGAAATTTCTTTTAATACAGAAATGTTGGCCTGCTGAAAAGTATATACAGTATATGTACTAAGTACTTGGTTGGGGCACTTTTTGCATGAATTACTGCATCAATGCAGTGTGGCATGGAGGTGATTAGCCTGTGTTAGGCTAGGTCTACACGACGACATTTGTCGCGCGACAGATAGGGCGCAATAGTTGTCGCGCGACATTTTGTTGCACTAATGTCGCGCAACAATTTTTATAATGGCAGTCTATGGTGTCGCACTGCAACATGCGACATGCTGCGACTGCGACGCGACAGTCGCAGAAAATCCATTCAAGATGGATTTTTCTGCGACTGTCGCAGTCGCAACATGTCGCATGTTGCAGTGCGACACCATAGACTGCCATTATAAAAATTGTTGCGCGACATTAGTGCAACAAAATGTCGCGCGACAACTATTGCGCCCTATCTGTCGCGCGACAAATGTCGTCGTGTAGACCTAGCCTTACTGCTGAGGTTTTATGGAAGCCTATGTTTCTTTAATAGCAGCCTCCAGCTTGTGCATTGTTGGGTTTGGTTTCTCTCATCCTCCTCTTGACAATACCCCATAGATTCTCTATTGGGTTTAGGTCAGGCAGGTTTGCTGGCCAATGAAGCATAGTGATACCGTTGTTATTAAACCAGGTATTGGTACTTGGAAGTGTGCCAAGTCCTGCTGAAAATAGAAACCAGCATATCCATAAATCTTGCCAGCAGAGGGAAGCGCTGTAAAATTTCCTGGTCAGACAGCACTGACTTTGCACTTAATATAAGGGCCCATTCACACAACCATTGACCCTCCATTGCCGTATTGCGGCCCGCATACGGTGGGTCCACAATACACGGGGCACCGGCCGTGTGCATTCCACATCATAGATGCGGACCCATTCACCGCTGGGCTCCGCAAATCCGGAGATGCTTCCTAGGGTTTCGTTCCGTGCCTACGCACCGCAAAAAGATAGAGCAAGTTCTATCTTTTTGAGGAACGGACGGATCGTGGACCCATTCAAGTGAATAGGTCCGCGATCCGCATGCGGCTGGCCCACGGTTGGTGCCCATGCATTGCGGACCGCAATTTGCGGTCCACGGCACGGAGGGACCATGGTTGTGTGAACGAGCCCTAACATAGTGGACCGACACCAGCAGATGACATGGCTCCGTGTGGAAATTTCACAGTGGACCTCAAGAAACTTGGATTGTGTGCCTCTCCACTCTTCTTACATACTTTTTTGGGGACCTTGATTTCCAAATGAAATGCTAAATTTACTTTCATCTAAAAACAGACTGAGCAACTGTACAATCCTTTTTTTCTTTAGCCCAGGTAAGATGCTTCTGACATTGTCTCTGGGTCAGGAGTGGCTTGACGCAAGGAATGCGACAATCGTAGCTCATGTCCTCGTTCCTCTGTGTATGGTGGCTCTTGAAGCACTGACTGCGGGTATCCATGTTGCTTGTGCACCTTTTTCTACCACACTTTTTCCTTCCACTGAACTTTCCATTAATATGCTTGAATACAGCACTATGTGAACAGCCAGCTTCTTTAGCAATGACCTTTTGTGGTTTACCCTCCTTGTGGAGGATGTCAATGACTGTGTTCTGGACAACTTTGAAGTCAGCAGTCTTCCCCATGATTGTGTACGATACTGAACCAGACTGAGTGATCATTCAAAGTCTTAGGAGACCTTTGCAGGTGTTTTGTGTTGATTCGCTGATTAGAGTGTGACACCATGAGTCTACAATATTTAACTTTTTCACAATATTCTAATTTTGAGATACTAACTTTTAGGTTTGTTTTAGCTGCAAGCCATAATAATCAACATTAAAAGAAATATAGGAGTTATCCAGGCTTATCCTCAGGATAGGTCCTCAATATCTGATCGGTAGGGGTCATACATTCCTCACCCATGCCAATCCGCTGAATGAAGTGAGGGTGTGCACATGCAGTCTCTCTTCCTGCTTGCTGTTTCTATGCCTATGGCAAGCAGGAAGGGAGGCGGCACGGCACGCTCCTTCCCTTCATACAGCTGATCGACAGGGGTGCCAGACTGCCACCGATCTGATATTGATGGCCTATGCTGAGGCTAGGTCATCAATATTTAAAATCCAGAGAACCCCTTTAAAATAGATCGCTCTGTATGTAATTAATCAATATAATATGAGTTTCACTTTTTGAATTGAATTACTGAAATTAAATTAACTTTTTGATTATATTCAAATTTATTTAAATGCACCTATATGTACATGTATGAAAGTCTTCACTTTTGTAGATGGGCAACACAAGGATTTGACTATCTCCAAGCTATTGAACCAGCATTTATCTCAGCTCTTCCCGAGGATGACTTTCTGGTAAGGTTTGGTTATATTCACTGTTACAGTAGCAAACCGTCGTTTACATTATTCATTGGTGCACCCCCAGCAGGATCTGTCCCACTGCCAATTGCTGAGCTGCACCTGTAATTGTTGGCTGACACCTGTACATAATAATATCCGGTAGCATGTACAAGTGCAGTGCAGCAAATGCAGGTTTAGGAAGTATATTTTATCAAGTGGAGTTTAAATACAGCAATCCAGTTAATTATAGGATTGCATACGATCGTACAAAGACTCACAGTGGAGGAAATTTAACAGAAGTAGTGCAAGGGAAAAGAGGAGACGTCTATAACAGTGTGCATTTTTTATTTGGTAAAGGGCCTTGGGAAAACGCAAGTAGCAATGATTGTAAATGATTCCTTTGTAACATAGTCTAGAGTTTGATATTCATTACGATGCTGACAACCTTAAATATATCATACTCCACTTTTAAGCTACAGGTAGTAGGTTTTATCATTTAGGCCTCTTTCACACGACAGTATGTCCATTTCAGTGTTTTGCGGTCCGTTTTTCACGGATCCGTTGTTCCGTTTTTTGCTTCCGTTGTGGTTCCGTTTCCGTTCCGTTGTTCCGTTCCGTTTTTCCGTATGGCAAATACAGTATACAGTAATTTCATATAAAAAATTGGGCTGGGCATAACATTTTCAATAGATGGTTCCGCAAAAAACGGAACGGATACGGAAGACATACGGATGCATTTCCGTAAGCATTCCGTTTTTTTGCGGACCCATAGACTTTAATGGAGCCACGGAACGTGATTTGCGGCCAAATATAGGACATGTTCTATCTTTAAACGGAACGGAAAAACGGAAATACGGAAACGGAATGCACACGGAGTACATTCCGTTTTTTTTGCGGAACCATTGAAATGAATGGTTCCGTATACGGACCGTATACGGACCGCAAAAAACGGCCCGCAAAACGGAAAAAAAAAACGGTCGTGTGAAAGAGGCCTTACACTGTTATTACAGGTCATTTATCTTTCAATCTGTGCACATGAACAATCATAAGAATTAGTTACGGGCACTTACAATTTAGAAGGTTTTTTTCTGTGCCTGTTCTATATTTTCATAGTTATGTTTTAGTCTATATACTATCTGTTATGTTAACTAGATTTTCTCATTTGTTGTTTAGAGTTTGCAAGCACTCATGAATGAATGCATTGGCCACGTTATTGGAAAACCACATAGTCCTGTCACCGGCTTGTACTTGAGTAAGATTAAGAATTTTTTTTTTTATTTTTTTATGTTTTTTTTTGTTTATTTTTATGTAGTAGACCAAAATGTTTAAGCAGATGTACATCATTGCGTGCCATGTGCAGCATAATCCTAACATCGTTGATACGTTATTGATGCTTACTATAGGAAGTGCAGAAAAAGTTGAAAGCTATACAGCCTATTATATTTACCAGTATTTTGGTTTCCATACAAAATATTAAAGGGATTATCCAACTTTAAACTTTTACTGACCCCTTCAAAGTGTCCGGACCGCCAGTGGGGGTCAATATCACCTGTTCCCGTCGCAGGATTCTGGTTTCATCACTCCACGGCACCTCCGCAGGTACCGTGTCTTTTGGAATCAACATCCTGTTAACTGCACCACACATGACTGCTGCAAGCAATCACTGGCTGCAGTTGTGATATGTGGTATGTCATTGGGTCACATGTTTAAATTTGGAAAACTCATTCAAACCCTTTTAAGAGCTGTATAAATAAATACATTTCTGGTTAAAAGGGGTTGTGCAAGGTTATCAACATCTTATGGATAGCTCATTAATATCCGATAAGTGGGTGGTTTGACTCCTGGCACCCCAGCGATCAGATATTTGAATGTGTCGATGCACTCGTGCAAGCACTGCATCCTCTTTTATCATTTCCTGCACACTGTCCACATTGTAGCAGCGGTGCAGTGTAAATACAACTGCTTGTCACATTTGAGTGCATCAACCCTTTCAAATAGCTGATTGACTGTGATGGGAGTTGTACATGAGTTGCAGCGCTGGAACGGAGGATATCTGGAAAGGTGAGTGAGGGTTATGTTTAACACACTGCTGCAGGACATAAGTTCAATTAGGCCAGGCAACCCGTTTAAAAGTTCTATTTTGTCTTGTATTTTTATGGTGTATGCAAATTTTGTGCACTTTTGTTTTCTGTATATACTGTTTAGAATACTACTATTAATGCTGGTGCTCTGTGTGAGCATTGTGCTAGTATCTCTCCCCTGTTCAGCTATTGCCTCATTTATCATCAAAGACCACTTTTCAAGTACAGTTGAAAATACGTTTCCATACCAACTAAACCTGTCACGACTAATGCTTTAGACTGGTAATTCTAATTTGATTACTATGGTAACTCATCCAGTATTAGTTGTCCAGTTTTAATTTCGATCCATATTACTCATGGGTGTTATGGGGCCACCCGACTCTCCTTAGTGGCAGATGTAAGGGGAGATGAGGATAATGCATGTTGGAGTTCAACTGCCTGATCCTTTTGTTCTTTTGTATATAGACTTCCGCTGGAGAGGTCTGGCTGCAGCTTCCTTTTCTTACTGAGATTACATGCTTGCTTGGCTAATCAGGCATGTGTAAGATGGCATCAGAAGCAATAACTGTCTATGTATGGTCGGTCTAATGCACAACAGCTTCTACAAAGGTTTTGTGTAATAAGGAACTTTGTTTAGTTTGCCATGTAACTGCACGGGTGACTTTGTTACCTTTTTATTTGCACACATTTTCTTCCAAACTTTAGAGGACTTGCCATGATGGATTTAAATTAGGCTTTGTGATGCCATATCGGAAACCATGATGAATAGCTGGATTCAGCACCTGCTGACAGACACCATTATCTGGTTCTGCTGAGGTGTCTTGTTTTGAGGGGGGAGGGTGGGGAAGCACTGCATAGAAATATATCTTTACATAATTTATCATTGAATCTTCTGCGAAGGCTCTGCAGATATGAGCATAGCCTAAATGCCCATTTACGTGCAGTAATCACCTTCAGTGTATAGAGACTATAGATTGCTAGGCAATACCTTTACAGAAGTCAATTATTGGAGCGAGTGTTCATGAGAATGTTCACTTCCAATAATTATCCCATGTAAAGAGACCTTAACTTGTACGCCATCGTTGCTGCCATAAACTAATATCTTCGTACCTTGCACTTGAAGTGACTCCCTGATCTTCTGTGCCTCTGTGGTAGACTGTAGATCTTTTCCCTTGATGGCAATAATAATGAAAAATATTAAAATCTGTGCTTTTGCAGCTGCGTTGGGAAACAGCTGAAAGTGAATGGAAGATTGTTGTGATATTAATGTCTTGCCATACCAGTGACACAAATATGGATTTTATTAAGGACAACAGCATCTTTTATTCCATTTTTATGTATAGTCACAGCTGAATGTCTGCAATACATATATTATGAAAGATCATTTAGACATGTAAAGTGTGATTAAAAAGTACTAGTTCATAATTTATTTCCCAACAAGTGGAGTACCTGCTGTCTTTTTTGGAGAACAGGTTGTCCCAACACTCTTACTTATCACAGCAGCTATGCAGGGGTTGGTGATTCTAAAAGATGGTGACAGCCCCAGACGTAAAGAAAACACAAATCATTGGCCCAGATTTACTAATATGTCTGTACCTAAAATCGGTCAAGAAAAGTGGCGCAAATTAGGCGCAACTATGTTTTTTACACTTTCTTGAAAAGTGGACTGGCTTAGCTGGAAGGAGGTGAAGCTTTACTTGAAAGGGGGCAAGTCCTAAAATTGCACCACAATTCTGCCATAAGTTTCAGTTTCAAAGTAAACGGTTGGTATAGAGTTAGACAAATTGTCTGTTCCTGCCACACATTTACCTTCCAGCCTGAACCACTGTGTTAAATGTTATGCAGGTCTACACAGCGTAAAGGTCCCTTTTACATGGGACAATTCAGCAGGTGATTGTTGTAAAAAAAATATTAAGGAAAATTGATCTCCTTAATGCTAATGACAATAATAAAAAATTGAGCATATCCTTAAAGGGAACCGGTCACCTGGATTTTGGGTATAGAGCTGAGGACACTGGCTGCTAGATCGCCACGCCCACTGTGAAGGAGCCCAGCACCACCCCGCATACTCCGAATCTCCTCCTTGCTCCCCGACATCACAAAGCTAGAGCGCCGTAATCTCGTGATACGCGAGCTAGCACATGCGCAGTGTCAGCATAGCGTTCCTTCCCTGTGCTGGCATCAGCCTCATGGAATGAACTGCGCATGCACTAGCTTGCGCATCGTGAGATTACGGCGCTCTAGCTTTGTGACGCCGGGGAGCAAGGAGGAGATTTGTAGGATGCGGGGCGGTGCTGGGCTCCTTCACAGTGGGCGTGGCTGCACTCCAAGACTCATAGAGCACTGGACTCATCTCTGAAGCATTGAGGAGACGGGACTCATCTAAGGTTCATTTATATACATGGCGGGAACATTTATTTCAGGTTTTTCTCTGATCTGATAGTTCGTTCAGAATTGATTCTAATATCATTATTAACGTATTAAAAAGTATTTTTAGAAAAGTGAGTGGATAAATAGGTTTAGAAAGTGATGACATGTTTCCTTTAAATGCATCAGGCAAATACCCTGTGGCTTAGGTTGATTTTTTTTTTCCGTAGTGACCAATGTAGTAACTTAAGTGTTAGTAAATGCTAATTGCTTCCATACTGTCAACCAGTTTGTCGATTTTGATTTGCTATTTTATTGACCTCATTTTAAACTTTTTTTGTTTTATTAGTTACACATCGCAATAGTCCACGACCTGTAAAGGTGCCTCGATGTCACAGTGACCCACCAAATCCCCACCTGAACACTCCTGCTCCTGAAGGCTTTAGGTATTTGACAATTTCTATAAGTAATGTCTGTGATATTAGAGCATCATGTGTTTGGGGATGTATAATGAAATTGTTTTCATCTTTCTAGCTTCCTGGGATCATTACTGAGTATTATGATTTTGAATATATGTCAGCTAGAATGCGTATACTTAGTAATTATCTATATATATATACTCTGGTCAGTTTCTGAAACAAATGCTGTATTGCTGGCTACACTAAAAACCGGTGTTTGCGAAACATTTAAAGTAAAATGGTACATTTTTGGGGGATCGTTGTTAGGTGCAATTTCCAAAACATAGAAAGTCCTTTCTGAAAATGAGTGTTTTTGTCATTATAAATTGTCCAGAACGATTAACCTTCATTGGCTAACCTTGCACAGCAAGTGTTTCAGAAAACATTCGTCTGAAATCTCAACTGTATGGCCAGCTTAAAGGGATCATGCAGCCTGCTTATATTAATGACCTATCCTCAGGATAGGTCATCAATATCTGATCGGCAGGGGTCTGATGTCCGGGACCCCTGTCGACAGCTGTAAGAGAAGGCAGCACCCCATACGAGAGATTTTTTATTTATTTTTCTTCATTATGCTGCCCGTCGTCACAGTGCAGTGTAAATACAAATTAAGTGAATGGAGAGAGTACTTGTAATTACACCATTACAGGGGAGACTATGTGCAGTGTAATGAAGAGGAAGCGTTGCTCGCATGGAGTCCCGCTCACCTCTTAAAACAGATGTTCGGAAAATAATGTCACATCAGTGAAAACAAGTACAAATACAGTATCTCTTAATTTTCCAGAGCTCCTTGGGGAAATGAAAGGTGAAATCTGATTGGTTGCTGCGGGCAAGCCAGTTTTCCTTTACACTAGTTTGATAAATCTCCCTTCATGCACTGAATTCAAAACTAAGTCGATTTTTCCTTATATCAGTTTTAATAACACTCTCCCACAGTGCTAGCTTTTAAGCACCCTCTAATGATGGCTGAAGGGAGGCAGAATATTGTGGTTTAAATTTACACCAGTCCTCCATAAAATAAATAAATAACAGAACCTGAATAATATTTTGTAGGTCCCCCTCGTACTGGGACCTACACTGCATACTGGGAACACCCCGGAAGATCTGCAGTTTTGGAGATGCTCTGCCCAGTCCAAATAGCTCAGATAGTTTTGTTTGGCCATTTTTCCTGCTTCCAAAACCAATTTCAAGAATGACTTTTCACCTGCTGTCTAATAGATCCCATCTCTTGAAAGGGACCATGTCACAAGATAATCAGTGCTAGGGTGGGTTTAACATAACATTTTTGTCACCCGTTTAATGTATACCTTGGGGGGGGGGGGGGGATATAAAAGCAGAGCACACCACTCTTTTGTATTGTGCAGAGTCTGGTTAAAAAAGTATATTAACTCTATAGTGATGGATGCACTGTATGGCATCTGTCTGAATAATCCATTAACTTATACGTTCTTTGCTTACATTAAACGGATGGCAAAAAAACGTTATGTGAACCCAGCATTATTCATGTCATCTGTCAGTACTAGAGCTCTGTATCAACATAGATTATGAACCGGTTTAGATAAAAAAACTAAGTGGTGTTGACAGGGCCGTTTGAAGGAATTTGGGGGCCCCAAGCAAAATAGACATGGAGCCCCCCCCCCCCCTCCCCACCTTACGCACGCAAAGCCTACAGGAACAACAGTATAGCCATACAGTTTAAGTTCACCCACACTTTATATAAATAAAAAAGGAGGTTTACAGTGCAAATACTGCTGTTGCATTTAATGTGCATGAAATTTGAACATTTTCAACAAATGAACATTTGCAAAAAACACCACTGTACCATACAATCCAATACAAAATCACAGTGAGATAAAGTTGCCACAGTGATTTTGTAGTAAAAAGATAACAGAGAGGCACGAAGCATTAACAGTCATGTTACTGCTGCGTTTTCTGCTGTCTTTCACACAGCGGATTACCTGCACAGGATCCACTCATGTTAAAGAGCCCTAAGCCCAATGCATGGCTACACTCACCCAGACCCAGTCCTAATAAAATCTGGTCCTACCTTATTTAGGGTGTTGCTGGCGTCGGCGTGATGTCCGCTGGATCCAGAACAAGGTCCCTGTGGTGATAGAGAAAAAAATAATAATCACATAAGGAAGGGATGGTGACTGCCCCTGTGAAATCACCAGCAGGGGGCGCTGTGCTGGCCTGTAAGACTGAGCCATGCCAATGTATAGCAGGGTAATCTAGGACATTTTCCCTAGGACAATGCCCACCTTGTGATCCCTCCAAAATAGTTATGTCCTCCTTGTAGCCCCTCACAGCAGTTATGCCCACCTTTGTTTCTGTCACAGTAGTTATGCCTACTTTTGTGCCCCTGTAGTTGTAGTTATGGGCATAACTGTCGCTGTAGTTATGCCCAGATATGTGCCTCCTCGCTGTAGTTATACCCAGATATGTGCCCCCTCGCTGTAGTTATACCCAGATATGTGCCCCCTCACTGTAGTTATGCCAGATATGTGCCCCCGCACAGTAGTTATGCCAAATATGTGTCTCCTCGCAGTAGTTATGCCCAGATATGTGTCTTCTCACAGTAGTTATAGCCAGATATGTGCCCCTGAACAGTAGTTATATCCAGATATGTGCCCCCTCACTGTAGTTATGGCCAGATATGTGCCCCCTTGCTGTAGTTATGCCCAGATATGTGCCCCCTCAAAGTAGTTATGCCCAGATATGTGCCCCCTCAAAGTAGTTATGCCCAAATATATTCCCCTCACAGTAGTTATGCCCAGATATGTGCCCTCTCACAGTAGTTATGCCCAGATATGTGCCCCCTCAAAGTAGTTATGCCCAAATATATTCCCCTCACAGTAGTTATGCCCAGATATGTGCCCTCTCACAGTAGTTATGCCCAGATATGTGCCCTCTCACAGTAGTTATGCCCAGATATGTGGCCTCTCACAGTAGTTATGCCCAGAAAGGTGCCCCTCACTGCCTCACAGGATCTGAGAACCTGCTGCTGGAGATTTCTGAAGTCGCTATCTTCCAAGAGCAGGCCTCCAAGGCTGAAGTGAGCCGGGCAAGCTCTATTATGGCATAACAGACATTTAATAAACTGGAAGATGGTAACAATCTTACTAGGTGGAGGATAGAAAAAACTCTCAGTATAAGGATACCAGGAACATCCATGGTGTGCAATTCTTCAGATGCTCAGCACAGAATCCGGGTCCAGGCTGTACTGGACATCACTATGGCCTACAAGTTACCAGATGTTGGGGATACTCTCCATAGGCTGCAACTAAAATAAAACTATTCATCCTGCCATGGTGTTTAATAGGGATTCTCCAGGAATAAAAAAAAAAGAAAATACTTAGGCTAGTTTCACACTAGCGTTCGGCTGTCCGCTCGTGAGCTCTGTTTGAAGGGGCTCACGAGCGGACCCGAACGCTTCCGTCCAGCCCTGATGCAGTCTGAATGGATGCGGATCCGCTCAGACTGCATCAGTCTGGCAGCGTTCAGCCTCTGCTCAGCAGGCGGACACCTGAACACTGCTTGCAGCGTTCGGCTGTCCACCTGGCCGTGCGGAGGCGTGCGGATCCGTCCAGACTTACAATGTAAGTCAATGGGGACGGATCCGTTTGAAGATGCCACAATATGGCTCAATCTTCAAGCGGATCCGTCCCCCATTGACTTTCAATGTAAAAGTCTGGACGGATCCGTTCAGGCTAATTTCACACTTAGCTTTTTTTTGCCAATATAATGCAGACGGATCCGTTCTGAACGGAGCCTCCGTCTGCATTATTATGAGCGGATCCGTTCAGAACGGATCCGATCGAACGCTAGTGTGAAAGTAGCCTCACATGCGCATACTGCACATCACACATGTCATTACATGCAGACACATAGTACACATCACACGTTATTACATACAGGCACATGGTACACATCACACATGTTATTACATACAGGCACATGGTACACATCACACATGTTATTACATACAGGCACATGGTACACATCACACATGTTATTACATGCAGACACATGGTACACATCACACATGTTATTACATACAGGCACATAGTACACATCAAACATGTTATTACATCCAGGCACATGGTACACATCACACGTTATTACATCCAGGCACATGGTACACATCACACATGTTATTACATCCAGGCACATGGTACACATCACACATGTTATTACATACAGGCACATGGTACACATCACACATGTTATTACATACAGGCACATGGTACACATCACACATGTTATTACATACAGGCACATGGTACACATCACACATGTTATTACATACAGGCACATGGTACACATCACACATGTTATTACATACAGGCACATGGTACACATCACACATGTTATTACATACAGGCACATGGTACACATCACACATGTTATTACATACAGGCACATGGTACACATCACACATGTTATTACATACAGGCACATGGTACACATCACACATGTTATTACATACAGGCACATGGTACACATCACACATGTTATTACATACAGGCACATGGTACACATCACACATGTTATTACATACAGGCACATGGTACACATCACACATGTTATTACATACAGGCACATGGTACACATCACACATGTTATTACATACAGGCACATGGTACACATCACACATGTTATTACATCCAGGCACATGGTACACATCACACATGTTATTACATCCAGGCACATGGTACACATCACACATGTTATTACATACAGGCACATACTACAGATCACATATGCACTCACTTTTATGCAGGATTCCTGGAAGGGCAGTCCTAACAGCTAGTAAGTAACACTGCCTCTCCTGACAACCCTCCCCCTCCGACCTCGGTCCAGATTACATAGCTGCATCATTTACTCCAGCTCTGGCTGTTTACACACCAGCAGCTGTGTAAATAAGAGGGTAAGGGTTAACAGGGCACCAGCTAGCCATGGGGAAGGGGGGCAGTGACCAGCAGTTCTTACTGCAATGTCGGCTCCTCTGATCAGGAGCAGCTGGGAGGAGGAGTCTTCAGGCTGCTGTGTGCTGGACCGCAGGGCTGGCAGCAGGATTAGACGTCACCACCAGCACTGCTGCTCATTGGCTGCCTGCTACAGAAGTCAGGAGACTAGAGTAAGAGATCGCTGTGCCGCACAGGATTACAAACCCAGACTGTCCGGGTTAATCCCGGACGGGTGGCAACCCTAGGCTCTCTATAGAGCGCTCAGGAGGCTGCAGCCTTAAAGGAAGCAAAACAAGCACCGGCTCTGCTTGGGGCCCGGGCCAGCTCGGGGCCCCAAGCAATTGCTTGTTTTGCCTGTCTGTTAGCGACGGGCCTGGGTGTTGAAGGATGCATATTCACTTTAAGTCTCTTCTCAATTGCATACGGGCATGCTACTCATGTGACTAACTATGTTGTAGATACAACTAATTGTAGCGTCAAATGCAATATAAGATTGGATCTTTCTATAATCTTACAATAGTCTTGACATCTTTAGGACCACTGATAGTAAAAGTGTAATAGTATCTTTCATTTTTTTTTTATTTTTTTTACTTTACTTTACATGAAAGTTTCTTTGCCAATATATTACATTTCTTTGTATCAACAGTCAATGACATTGGGTATAGAGAAAAGATATAGTGAAAGGTTGTCAAGGTCTTTATGTGCTGTCCACATCTGTATGTCCATTAGGCTACATGCACACGACCGTATGTGTTTTGCGGATCCGTATGGCATCCTTTTTTCATTTTTTTTTTTTCTTTTGGCGGATCCATTGTAACAATGCCTATACTTGTCCGCAAAATGGACAAGAATAGGACATGTTATATTTTTCTTGCGTGGCTATGGAACGAACATAAGGATGCGGACAGCACACAGTGTGCTGTCCGCATATTTTTGCGGACCCATTGAAATTAATGGGTCCGCATCTTATTCGCATAAAAAAACGGAACGGACATGGAAACAAAATACGTTTGTGTGCATGAGGCCTTAAACCGCCCCGGCGTTACTGCCGGAGGCTATTCTAGTCTGACTTCTCAGCACCAGGAGCAATCAGAATCTAATGTTTACCTAAAACTCCTGATGTAACATTACGTAATAGCGATAGACACAGGACCACACTGACTGTAGGATATGGGGCAGCACTATACCCACAGAATAATAACTGATCGGAGCACCATAACAGCGATTATAATTATGTAGACACACAGATGCCTGTTGATACAGACACTATAGGAGTCATATGTCCAATAACACTGGGGCAGAGATATAATAATTATATACACACTGAAGCCCTAATACCCAGCGACCATCTGCCTTGCCTGAGAGGATGAGATGTGTGGGCAAACTAATTATTGATATTATTCATTGAAAAAGAACAAACAAAGTTTTTAGTTTTTTGTTTTTGTTTTTTAGTTTTTTTTTGGTCGGGTAAGTTAACCACATTCCATGGCCATGCAAAAAATAAATAAATAAAGACAAGAATAGGCATTTGTAACATACCTGTGGAAGGGGAAATGTGGGATGCTCATGGCCAGTATCCGTGTTTTGCGGATTCGTGATTTGCAGACCACAAAAACGGATATGGTCGTGTGCATGAGGCCTAATTGTCTCTTTGTGAAGTAGCTCAGTAGCACGTGCGACATTAATTTTCTAAGCATATTAGACACATTTCCTTTCTTTACACCACCTCTTGAATGGTATACATTAACCAATATTATTATTTTTTTCATAAAAAGTGCAGGACCTTAAATGGGTTGTCCACGATTAGAATATGGTTGTTGGGCATTGTTTAGAAAGTTATGTGCGTGGATTTTGTCTGGTTTTGCAGCTCATCCATTGAAGAAATTTGGCTGCTTATACAGTTCACCATAGTCACACCTCTTTCTCCTTAACAAATGTAAAAACTGTGTAAAAGAAAAAATTTGCCTCATGTAGTTCATTTTTTGTCCCCAATTTGTAATATGACGTTTCACATTTTTGTAAATCTCTTGAAGCAACAAGTAACATAGTTTATCATCAGTCTATTCAGTTCAGCCTATAATTCTGCAAAGCTGATTCAGAGGAAGGCAAAAAGACCCATGAGGTAGAAGCCCATTTTCCTCATCTTGGGGAGAAAAAATTCCTTCCCGACTGCAATCGGAATAACTCCCTGGAGCAATGACCCCTCTCTAGTAGCTATAGCCTGTAATATTATTACACTCCAGAAATTCATCCAAGCCCCTCTTGAATTCTTTTATTGTAGTCACCATCACCACCTCCTCAGGCAGAGAGTTCATAGCCTCACTGCTCTTACCGTAAAGAAATCCCCTTCTGTGTTGATGTAGAAACATTCTTTCCTCCAGACGTAGAGGATGTCCCCTTGTTACGGTCACACCCCTTTGATATACACATTAAAAATAACAACAAACCCAGATAGAAATGTCAGACTGCTGCAAAACAAATTGTAGAACTGAGGGTTTAGTAAAGTGATAGTTATTTTTCCCAAATGTTACTTTTGTGCAGTCTCATTCATAATTTTCTACGCCTGGCTTGCGCCTCTTCATAACTTCAGCGGTTCCACCGACAGCTATAGGAGTTATTATAATTTAATAAATGATCCCCTTTATCTCTTTATAGTTTAACAGTAACCTACTGGTGTATCTCTACTGATAACACCTTATAGTTTTAATGACTTTTGACTCCACCCGATTAGGGTAAGTTGACATGGCGGATATATAGAAGGAATTGTTCCATACATCTGACTGAGGTTATACACTCATCTACAAAAAACATAACCCACTGGGCATGCAGTTATGTCTTAGGCCCCTTTCACATGGGCAAGTTTTCCGCGCAGGTGCAATGCGTGAAGTGAACGCATTGCACCCGCACTGAATCCGGACCCATTCATTTCTATGGGGCTGTGCACATGAGCGGTGATTCTCACGCATCACTTGTGTGTTGGTGAAAATCGCAGCACGCTCTATTTTGTGCGTTTTTCACGCAACGCAGGCCCCATGGAAGTGAATGGGGCTGCGTGAAAATCGCAAGCATCCGAAAGAAAGTGCGGATGCAGTGTGATTTTCACTCACGGTTGCTAGGAGACGATTGAGATGGGGACCTGATCTTTATTATTTTCCCTTATAACCATGTTATAAGGGAAAATAATAGCATTCTGAATACAGAATGCATAGTACAATAGGGCTGGAGGGGTTTAAAAAAAATTAACTCCACTTAATCCACTTGTTCGTACAGCCGGCATCTCTTCTGTCTTGTTCTGTGAGGAATAGGACCTTTGATGACGTCACTATGTTCATCACATGGTCCGTCACATGATCCATCACCATGGTAAAAGATCATGTGACAGACCATGTGATGAGTGTAGTAACGTCATCTAAGGTCCTATTCCTCACAGAACAAGACAGAAGAGATGCCGGCTGCGCGAACAAGTCGATTTAAGGTGAGTTAAATTGTTTTTTATTTTTAACCCCTCCCGCCCTATTGTTCTATGCATTCTGTATTCAGAATGCTATTATTTTCCCTTATAACCATGTTATAAGGGGAAATAATACAATCTACACAACCTTGAACCCAAACCTGAACTTAGGCAGATATGTAAATTATTATAGGTGTGGTCCGATTAGACACTGGGTCTTGCCACAAGAGGGCATAAAAATGCTTCTGGCTGTTAGGAGCGGCAGAGAGCATGTGCACACTGTGAACAGACGACCTAAGCAGATCACCAGTAGAGAGGATTATTTGATCTGCTGATAAGTACAAGCAGCTCACACAGTTTCATTGTCCACCACCCTATAGGTGACATCTAGCCTGGCACATGTGCTTAATTTGGTGGTGCAGAGGTTCCCGAAAAATTACCCAGATATGTCAGAGCTGCTGCAGAAAGTGTGGTCCATCTGTGCGCGCTTTCGGAGTTCTTACCCTGCTGCTGCTGCTCGTAACTTCGGCCTTCCCTCTCACTGCCACATATGCGACGTGCCCACAACATGAAACTCCACCTTGCACATGCTGGAGAGACACTGCGAGCAGCAGCACGCGATTGTTGAGTTTCAGCTGCAGCATGCACGGGTGAGTCTCTCTGCGGAACAGCACCACTTCACCGCCAACAAGTGGGCCTCCATGCAGGATATGTGTGCCGTGTTGCGCTGTTTCAAATACTCCACTAACATGGCCAGTGCCCATGACGCATTCCTCAGCGTTACTATCCCACTTTTATGTCTACTTAAAAAAAAGCTTCGGGCGATGATGGAAGCAGGGCTGTGGAGTCTGAGTCGGAGTCGAGGAGTCGGAGTCAATTTTGGGTACCTGGAGTCGGAGTCGGCAAAAAATTAACCGACTCCGACTCCTACTAAATTTAAATTGGAATAAAAAAATAAAAAAGCAAGTTTAAATGTCCGAATTCATAAACCGTTATAATTAATGACTTCTCTACTGTAAGAATAAAGGCCAATGCATGCAGTGCCTCACGTAACCGCAAAACAAACGCGTTTAGTGATGTGAAGAAGCATGCTTTTCATATGCTTCACTATATGGCACAATTAGGAGTGGCAATACATATACTTTCCATTGTGTTGTGTTCTGATGTTACAGGGAACACAATGCCCATGGTTTACCTAGCCTCTCACTGATAAGGGATTAAGTAAATATGTGTTTTGCAGGACTAGAGACACTTGTATAAGTGAAGGGAATGGAGGGTCAATAGTTCAAGACTGAAGCTGTAAACCATGGATGTCAAACTAATGGCCCTCCAGATGTTGCAAAACTACAACTCCCATCATTCCCTAATAGCTGTAGTATGCCCAGGCATGATGGGAGTTGTAGTTTTGCAACAGCTGGAGGGCCACGAGTTTGACATCCCTGCTGTAAACCATTGGAAAAACTGCTGTCATTCAGCTAAGGCTATAAAACGTGTAAACTCAGAATGTTATCTTAAACTTTAAACATGACTATGGGATTCTTCTAGGGAAATCATGTTTTAAAATAAATGTCCCTTCTTGGATCCTCCCACTGCCCTGTCTTCAGCAGAAGATCAGCACACAAAGGAGAAGGCAGCAGCTTCTGCCCAACTACCTCTCTGTGCTAGAAGAGCTTAGAAGAACTTCTTTCTTTCCTTCAAGGAATGTATAAAATACATTCGCATATTAAATACAGAGGAGTCGGGGAGTCGGAGTCGGAAGTACAAAAAACTGAGGAGTCGGAGCATTTATCTACCGACTCCACAGCCCTGGATGGAAGAGGATGTGGCACAGGAGGAAGAGGGATCATTTCCACGGTTATGAGGCCAGTCATTCACAAGTGGCTCGGAGGGTGGGTCCCTGCACCAACAGAGGCCAGGTACACAATTGTCCAGCCAGGGCACAGTTCTGGAGGATGAGGAGGAGGAACCATGTTCACAGCAGGGTGGCACCCAAAGCAGCTCATGGGCATTACTGGAGCGTGGCTGGGGGGGATACAGAGGACACAGACGTTACACCTCCCACAGAGGACAGCTTGTCGTTGCCTCTAGTCAGCCTGGCACACATGAGCGACTACATGCTGCAATGCCTGCGCAATGATCGCCGATTTGCCCACATTCTAACCTGTGCTGATTACTGGGTGGCCACCCTGCTGGATCCCCACTACAAGGATAACGTGCCGCCCTTAATTCCGTCACTGGAGCGTGATTTCTGTTTTCTTTTTTAATATTTCCAAATGTTTTGGGATCTTTCCAAATTTATATAAAAATACAAAATTAGTGTTAGCTACCTCCTCCTCCACCACCGCTTCCACCTACACAGCCATGTCCACCCCTCCTCAACCTTCGACTCCACTTTGACCTCCGCCTCCTAGTTCAAGATCATTATTTTTAACTTTTTTTTTTTTAAATTATTCTATGTTATTTGAATTAATTTCCCTATCCACATTTGTTTGCAGGGCAATTGTCCTGCTCTTACCCCTATTTCTCGCCCAGTTTCCTTGGGGGACACAGAAGACCTTGGGTATAGCTCATCTCCCTAGGAGGCGTGACACTAAGTAAGAACTGTTAGCCCCTCCTCCACAGCTATACCCTCAGCCTGGAGAGCGAGACTGTCAGTTTTTAGCTTAGTGTCCAAGGAGGCAAGACACTCCCTGCTCTGCAGGGCTGTTTTCTCCTTGTTTTAATTTTAGATTTTTACTTTTTTCTTTTCTTTTTGTTCCAGAACATCAGGGACAACAGAGACGCACTAGACCTCTCTGTTTCTCCCGGGGTCGAGCTGCGCCAGTGCCGGTCATCCGCACTGCTGCCTCCCCCACAGAAGGCAAGGTGGATCAGGGCAGCCCAGCTCCCCTACATCCCGCCAGCGCAAGGGTCGCCCGCACGCCAAGTCCCTCTTCCAGCGTCCTGCCACTACGGTGCCAGTAGCTGAAGGGGCGACCCTGCTGGAACGGACCGAGGGTGAAGACGGCTGTGGTGAGAGATTGGCTTCTCCAGCCCTACGTCCCCCCCCCACCCCGGTCTCCTGCGTGCCTGACCCCCATACTGACAGGGCCTCTGGACCCTTTTGTCCCTGCTAGTCCTAGGCTGGCCCCTGGCTGCCACAGGGCGACATTCTGCTCCCTCTCCTCCCCTCCATAGGACATTGGCACCCTTCTCCCTGACAAGAAGAATGCCTGGGGAGCTGCAGAGGTTCGCACCTAGCTGCCCCTGACGTAGGGGTTATGCAGGCCTCCCACCCTCACAGACCCGGTCTCAGGGTCCCCCTCCCTCTTACCGGCCACTGCTTCAGGGCCAGAGGGCCCGCGCCTTGCTGCCCCTGACCCATCACGGGCACCGGTCCAAGGGCAAGGTGGTTGTGGCTGCCGGCCATATGGAGCGCTGTTCTAGGCCAAGGGCCCGCTCCAGGGGTGAAATGGCTGCCGGGTCATCGCTTCCGACAGCGGGTGGGCACCGCGGCCTACAAATGAGCGCTATGCCTCAACAGCCCCCGGCCGACCGTCGGAACATTCCGGTCGGCCGGGCGCCGCAAAATGTTGTTCCCCTCCTGGGCGACACTTCGCGGCAGCGATCCCACTCTATCCGGGTCCCCAGCTCTTCCGGCCCGCGGGGTGGGCACCCGCGGCCGGTATGTGCCGCTCCGTAGGCCCGGCCGGTACTTTAAATACTGTGCGGCCCCGGTCAGCCGGGCGCCGCTAAAAATTTAGACCCCGGCTTCACGGCCTGCTAGGCCGCAAAATTCGGGCCTCTGTTGGAGGGGGCTGGAACTTCTCCGGGCGCGAATCTTCCCGCCTGGAGGTTCCCCCGCCCCCAGAGGATCGCAGTGCCGCCCCCAGGCCGGATCCCTGTTAACCCCTTGGGTACAGGCCGGCTTCCGATGGGCCTGTGTGGCTTTCTGCCTCAGTGAGGCTGGGTTATAATAAATAAATTAAACAAAAAAAAAAGAAATTAAATTATTTATTAATATGACTTGTGGGCTGCGCAGGACACTGCAGCCTCATCTCAGAGTGCTGCCTGTATACATGCCCCCCTTCCATAGGTGGCATGGTGTCGCGCTCCCCGGCTGCGGCGCTACCAGGGTCATTTCCCCTTCTAGGCGTTTTTTTTGCCCTCTCCGCGCTACGGCGCTGGTCAGTGCATGCAGCCTTTTCTGTAGGGTGCCTGCCATGTGCAGGACCCCCCTCCTGGCGGGATACTGCACTCTCCTTAACTGCGGGTTGGCCTTGTGCATGATCGCCCTTTCATTGGCGGCCTACTGCAGTTTCTCCGGATACGGTGCTGGCCATGTGCACGACCACCTTCCATAGGTGGAACACGGCAATTCGTTGCCGGCCATGTGCGTGACCCCTTCCATAGGCGGAACGCTACACTCTCACTGGATTCGTTGCCGATCATGTGCATGACCCCCTTCTTAGGCGGAATATTGCACTCTCATCGGATTCGGTGCTGGCCATGTGCACGACCCCCTTCCTTAGGCGGAACGCCGCACTGTCTCTGGATTCGCTGCCTGCCATAGGCATGACTCCCTTCTGTGGACGGCATTCGGCACTCTCACTGGATTCACTGCCAGCCATGTGCATGACCACCTTCCATAGGCGGTATGATGCACTCTCATTGGATTCACTGCCGGCCTTGGGCATGCCTCCTTCCCTGGTGGCGGCATACATACACTCCCTCGGTCGGTGGTTGTTCTCTCGCCGGTACGTTGTTGGCCAGGTGCATGAACCCTATGCATGGCGGGGTGCTTGCACTCTCTCTGGATCCGGCCATATGCATGACCCCTCTTCCGTGGGCGGTGTACGCACTCTCACTGGATTCGCTGCCGGCCATGGGCATGCCTCCTTTAGGTGACATACGCACATTTTCACCGGCTGCTCGCACTCTCCCTGAATGCGATGCTGGCCATGTGCATGGCCCCCCCCCACCCTTCGTGTTCTGGGCGGCATACTACACTCTCACCGGATACATTGCTGGCCTTGAGCATGGCCTTCTAACATGGGTGGAACGCTTGTGTTCCCATTGGATGCGGTGCTGGCCTTGTGCGTGACCACCCCTCATTCCATGGGCGGAATTTTGCACGCTCACGGGATTCAAGGCTGTCCTTGTATGTGCTGTGCTGGACTTGCTCATGTTCCCCCTTCATTGGTGGAGTAGTTGCACTCTCACAAAATTTCGGTGTTGGGTGAATTGTTGCACACTCACTTAATGCTAGGATAGCCCTGTGCATGACCCCCCTTTCACTAGGTGGACCTCCTGCGTTCCTGCTGGATACTGTGTGGCCATGTGCATGGCGCCCTTCTGGGCGAAGTAGGGTATGCCCTACTTCTCTGACGTAGTTACGACCTTGGGCATCACCCCCTTTTTGGGGCGGGCCCTTGCACTCTTGCTGACTGCAGTTTGCCAGGTACATGTCCCCCCCTTTCGAGGAGGTCAGTTTGCGTTCTATCGCATACCTTACTAGTCTTGTGCATAACTCCTTTTCAGTTGCACTTCCGTAGATACTGTGGGACTCTGAGGCTGGCCTTCTTCGCTGAGTGATATTTTTGCAGTGAGCGGACGTTCTTGTGCGTTGTTTGGGCTGTGTATGCCTTCTCGTCCCGTAGGTGGGTTAGCCTTCTCACTGCTTACGGGGCTACTCGTACGTATGCCTCCTTTCCCCCTGCGACATACTTTTTCTCTTGGGAGACGGTGTTTGCAGCAAGCCTTGCACTATTCTCTAAGGAGATCATTCTGTCCACCTGTGTGAGCCTAAGGTGTTGTCCAATAAGCAACAGATGAATACCTTATATTTAAGTAGACGGGCTCTGCTGCTCGCTACTGCACCGAGCTGGGTGGTACTCACTCATTTCGTTGGCCCTTCCGCCCGGGGAGTGTTCGTGGTTCCTAGATACGTACCCATTCGTCCTTCCGCGGCATTGTTTCCCTGCGCTAGTGGTCACATGGTCGAGAGTGCTGTCTGCAGCGCCCTTCGCATTTTATGTTGGCTCTGGCAGGACTACGGTCCCCTCGCCTAGTACCTTTTCCTCCTCTTCGGGTGCAGTGTGGTATGATTCTTTCCGGTTGGCGCCCTCGGTGCTTCAGTCTGATCTGCTACCAGGTTCGGGCTGCTCTTCTTGGGAAGGTCACCCAACTTCTCTTGGGTGCTCGCCTACCCAGGTCCGGAGGACCTCCGCCTTGAGTTCTTCAGGGTATTCCAGGCGGTGGACCGGGTGTCTCAGTGTAGCGGTGTGCTGCTTTTGAGCTGTTCTATGGCTTCTCTGTTGCCCACTCCTATGCCGGCCTCTGTCTCGACCGCCTTTTCTCGCCGGTCGGTTTGGCTCCCACTCGGTACAGATCACTCCGATGTGGCTTCTGTTCCGGCCGCGCTTCAGAGGCTGTTCCTTCACTGCCCTTCCCTCGGGGGAGAGCGTGGTTGTTCATGTGGATGGTACTGGTGTTCCCTTTGAGTCCCCCTTGTCCACACTGGTTGTACTAGCTGTGTACCTAGTTACCGGGTCTACGGCGTTCTGTCCTCCCGCTGGGTGCAGATTGCGTTTTTGTTTTTTTGTTTTCAATTCTAGGCAATGTTTCTGCTATGGACTTACCTTCTCGGTAGCTTGGGAGGACTGCCTTTTGCCAAGATTGTCTTCAGATCTCCCACACCGGGACTGTAGTCCGTCTTCCTGTGGTGACTGCATCGGCTTGGGTTTTAGCCTGTCTTGTCCTGGCATCTGGCGGTTGCTGGACGGACCCTTCGGTTCCTGTCCAATTGTCCTTCTGCTCCCCCACTCAGGGTGGATCCGGGACAACTTGCTCGGGGGCCGGCGGGACCAGTTCTACCGACCGTTCTACCCGTGTTACTGGTCTGCGCCTGATCATTGGGTTTTCACCCTCTTGCCCAGGCGACTCTAGTGGGCTCGCTAGTGTTCGCTCCTGGCCGTGTTTCGTCCAGGATCTGTTGGAGGACTTAGGTTTTTACCTGGGGTTCTGTGGGAAGCTGGGCGTTCCCCCGCTCTTCCTTTCTCTCTCCATGGTTCTGTTTTTCTCCAGTCCGGCCTGGAACTGGGACTGGGACTCTGTCGCTTGAAGTATCAGGTGTCAGCGCTGCCCTTCTTCTTTCAGCGTTCCCCGGCCCTCTGGGCCTGTCTGGACCTTCTTCCGTGGAGCGGCTCTTGGGTTCCTTTGTGCTGCCCTCCGGTACCGCCCTGGGACCTACATACTGGGCTCTTGGCGCTCCAATCTTTCGCTTGGAGCCGTTACAGTGGTTCTCTCTACTCCTTCTGTCCTGTACGGTTGTGTTTCTGTAGCCATCGTGTCTCTGGCGGGTGCCTGAGTGGCGGCCCTTCTTCTTCCGAGCCTTTTGTCTTTCCCCAGGACAGGGCTGTTCTCCATTCCGTCTCTTCCTTCCTTCTGAAGGTGGTGTTTGTCTTTCATTTCGTCGAGGCAGTCGTCCTCCCCTTCCCACCCCCGGGAACGGACACTTCACTGGTTTGGACGTTGTTTGGACCTTGCAGTTTTTTACTTGGAGATCTCCGACTCTTGTCTACGTTCGGCCTCTTGGGTTCCAGGAGGTCCGCGCGAAGGGTTGACGGCATCCAGGGTGGCTTTCCTCCTCTTTCTCAGAGTGGCTATTGCTGTGGTTGCCGCACCAAGGGCAGGGTTCTGCTTTTGGTGTCACCGTTCATTTCACCAGAGCTGTCGGTTCCTCCTGGGTCAGAGGCATTAGGCTTCGGCCATGCATTTGTGCAAGGCGGTCACTTCTTCCTTGCACACCTTACCAGGTTCTACAGGGTGCGTACTCGGGCTTCAGCGTCTGCTGCCTTGGGCCGCCTGGTCTGCAGGCGGCGGTTTCTTGATGCCTTCGGGTGCTTCGCCTTGGTGCTGTGGTCCCTCCCCTCTTGGACTGCTATTGAACGTCCCAAGGTCTTCTGTGTCCCCCAAGGAAACTGGGCGAGAAAACGAGATTTTTGTATAACTTACCAGTAAAATCTCTTTCTCGCTCTTTCCTTGGGGGACACAGCACCCACCCATTCTTTGTTCTTCTCTGCACGGTTTCCGGGTTTGTTTTACCCGTTGGGTAGTTGGCTTGTTGGTTCCACTTTTGGACTTTGCCTTGTTTTCACTACTTGGACACGCAACTGACAGTCTCTCTCTCCAGGCTGAGGGTATAGCTGTGGAGGAGGGGCTAACAGTTCTTACTTAGTGTCACGCCTCCTAGGGAGATGAGCTATACCCAAGGTCTTCTGTGTCCCCCAAGGAAAGAGCGAGAAAGAGATTTTACTGGTAAGTTATACAAAAATCTCGTTTTTGCTTCCTTTTGCAGACCTCTAGCCCTTTCTATGACTCTTTTTGGAGCCATTTTAGTACCCCAAAGTTCGGGTCCCCATTGACTTCAATGGGGTTCGGGGTCAAGTTCGGGTCCCGAACCCAAACTTTCCAGGTGTTCACTCAACCCTAAAAATAACTTGCTATGCTCCTACTGTGCTCCTACTGATCCATTCCAGCTCTCTGGCTGCCTTCGTCTTCCTGTCCTATAAACTTCCAGATTGACCATAGCACATACACCAGTGCACTCAACAACTGGCTTCGGTAATGATGTGTCCACAAGAGGCCCTTGACCCAGTAGTGTCCAGAACACCATTGAAGGGACCCGGAACAGAGAGGGGAGCAGGTGAGTACAACAAACGCACTGCAGGGGTCTTAAAAAGTTTCTAAAGCTTGGACAACTACTTTAACAATCTTACAGCTAATTTCCGGGAGAGAAGATAAAGATCTTTGTGTTACTGTCAGCAATGGAAATATGGAGAGCAATCAGTCCTTGTCATTTTATGAAATACCATAAAAATGTTTCCCCCTTTTGTTACTCATCCTATCGATAAATAAGAAAACCAAAAATTATATTTTGTACTTTGTTTCTTGTTGGTCAAACATAAAAACTGTAGTATTTATCTAGCGGTGGTAATTCAAAGCTCAGTTTCTAAAACTGGTACAGGTGAAGTTAAACCATTTTGTCATCAATGGTTAAAGGTATACTTGTGTCCAGATTTCTCATCTGTCTCGTTGGGGGACACAGGCATTGACCATGGGTATAGCTGTTGCCGCTAGGAGGGGGACACTAAGCACACGTGTAAGCTACTTCCTCTTCAGCTATATCCGTTCCTGCAGGGACCAAACTAATTAATTTTAGCTTAGTGTCTGTAGGAGGCAGACCTTCCTACATTGCAGGTCTGCTGATTTGCTAATTTTGTTGCTCTTTTTTTTCTAGCGGGAAGCTTCAGGCAGTCCGGGTAAAAACTGCTTGCACTCACCCAAACCCTGGTCACCCAAACCCCTGCTCGTTCCCGCTAGAAGAAAAGGAGGACCAAAAGTCTCTGTAAACTCCTCTGTCTCCTGCCAGCAAATGCATCACCACTGCCGCCCCAGCGAAAGTCCCCTCTGTTTCCGGTATAGTGTCCCTCACCAAGGGGCCGCACACCGAAGTTGGTGATCTGGCTGGAGCCAGGGGGACAGAAGACATTGGACAGGTGAGTAGGAGACTGCCCACAGTGCATATCCCCCCCCCCAGTACCCTCTTCTCCACCCATGTGGTCGCCCCGTACTATGGGCAGCAATGAGAGCCAGTTAAATGGCACCTGGGGCCATCTATCTTCTACGTCCAGCATGCAGGGCTGCTCCTGCTGTGTGGCCGTACACGGCGGCGCGTCCTCCTGCGGCTTCTTTGGTCCAGCGGCGTCTTCCTGAATGCCGGGGAGAAGAGGGGGCGGAGTTACCCTCGTCTGTGTTGACATCCTACTACTGGGGCCGTCCGTTTCCACAGCGACGTTCTCCTGAATGCGCCTGGGAGAGGAGGGGGCGGAGTTTACTCCTCTGAGCGCCGCTTCCTGATCGGTGCGTCAGCTCGGTTTTGGGGCAGCCGGGGCCATTGTCATTTTTACCTTGCCGTCTTCTGGGTTCGGCCGGGGATGCTTGCGTGTTGTCCGGCGGGGGGGTGGGGGGCTGTGAGAGGTGGCGTCATTTTGAGCGCATGGCTTGTGTTTTCGCCACACCAGCAGCAGAGCCCACTTCCGGGATTTAAAGCACCCGGCAGTACGCTGACGGACTGGCTTGCTGCTTGAAGGGACACAGGCTGGATAAGTGCTCATTGTCCCTTCTTACAGGGCCTAACCTTCCCTTTTTCCTCATTGGGGTACCAAGGGTGTCATTATGTCTGAACCCATTTCATGTTGCGCAAAATTTCCATCCTCTCAGTCACTCCCTCTGGTTTGCGTGTGCTGCGGTGCCATCAAGCGGCTCTGCTCCGACCCCATTGCTTCCCGCATGACCAACCTACGGCAGAACCGGAATAGGCGTGTTCCCTGTCTAGGGTGGTACAGGATGTCTCCAATACCAACAAAGCTATTGTGGATATATGGGGGCGTTTGTCGGCAAGGCAGTCCTCTGACCGGTGCTGCTAGAGAGTCTCACTCTGACATGTCCTCAGCTGAAGAGGCATGTTTCGAAGAGAGATGGTGAGATGAGGATGTTGTCTCACCGGAGGGTCAGTCACCCAAACTATCCTCCATGGTGGACAGCTCGGGTTTATCCTTTAGAAGGTCCCGTCGCTCGCACAAGTGTTTCCCCAACCACCAGGAGTTTGATTCCTCTGCAGCTGGGGCGAGCACGGCTATGGGGGAGTGGGCAAATAACTTACGTCAGGGTCTTAAGTCGGGAGTCCCCTCGGAGGATCTTGCAGATGTGGCCCTGTAGCTCTTGCATGGCAGTGCATATATTTGTGACGTGGCTAGGTTTATGGCTCACTCGTCAGCCCTGTTGGTGGCTATTTGCCAAACCCTATGGCTCTCATGCTGGGTGGCAGGTAATGCTTCAAAGCAGCAGCAGACTTTTTGGTAAGTGCCTGGATGAGATCATTTTGGGCGCTACAGGTGGTAAGAGCACCCATTTACCTCAGAACAGGGGGTGGTCTAATAATGCAAAAAAAGCGGAAGCCTTTTTTTCATCCCTTTCGGGGTTTTTCCGGACTCAATGGAGCGTCCGTTAAGTCGGCCACAGGCCAGAAGCGCAAGCCTTCATTCAAGCCGTGGCCTTCCTGGCATTCTCGTCAACAGGGCTCCAAATCCTTTAACCCTAAGAGCTCCGCTGCATTACGGGCGGCTCCCGGCGCCCTCTGTTTGGGTGGGCGGCCGGCTTCATGTGTTTCTGCATGTTTGGCTGGCTCACGTCTTATGCGTGGATGAGGGAGGTCAAGCTTCCTGCCCAAGAAGCACGGTCCGTCACATTCTAGACCTCAAGACACTCAACCGTTTCCTTCGCGTCCGCAGTTTCCAGGTGGGGTTACTGAGGTCGGTCATTGCGTCCATGGAACCAGGGGAGTACCTGTCCTTGATAGACATAAAGGACTCTTTTCTTCGTGTGCCCATATACGTCAGTCATCGGATGTTTCTCCGGTTTACCAATTTGTAGCCCTCCCATTCGGCCTGGCCACGGCTCCCAGGGTCTTTATGAAGGTTCTGGCGGCAGTCATGGCCCTGCTTCATGCCAGGGGGATCGTGGCAATCACTTACTTAGATTACATCCTGGGGAAGGGTCTGTCATTCCAAGGGACGGCATACAGCCTGAGCATAGTCCTGGACACCCAGGAGAGCTTTGGATGGATCATGAACAGACAGAAGTCGGTGTCTTTATCCATTGCAGCGATTGATTTATGTAGGGATGGTACTGGACACTTGTCAGGCCAAGATGTTCTTGCCTCCAGAAAAACTATCCGCTCTCCATCTTCAGATTCGCTCATTGTTGCGGTCAGCTCCGGTTCCCATTCGTTGCTGCATGCGGGCTCTGGGGCACATGGTTTCTGCCTTCGAAGCAGTTCCCTATGCTCAGTTCTATACCAGAGCGCTTCTGCGATCCATTCTGTCCAGCTGGGATCACTCCCCAGACTCCTTGGATCGGCCAATGCGTCTCCTTGCCCCTGTGCGCCGGGTCCTAAGATGGTGGACGGTCTCTCCGATGTTGACATTGGGGCGGAGTATTTCCTTCTCCGTGTTAACAACGGACGCAAGCCTCAGGCATTTGGGGGGAGTGTTGAAAAATCTCTAGGTCCAGGGGGTATGGTAACGCGAGGAGTGCTCCCTTCCAATCAATGTTCTGGAGTTGAGGGTGTTTCGGCTCTCTCTGCAACACTGGGCCGACCATCTCAGGGGTTATCCAGTGCAGGTGCAGTCCAACAACTCCACAGCGGTGGCATGCCTCAATCACCAGGGCGGCACCCGGAGCCCGACATTCATGGAGGGGACGGCGCTGATTTTCAGCTGGGCGGAGAACCAGGTTCTGACGCTATTGGCAGTTCACATTCCAGGCGTAGACAACTGGGTCGCAGACTTTCTCAGCCGGGAGCGTCTCTGTCCCGGCAAGTGGGCTCTTCACCCACAGGTCTTTCGGGACATCTGCAAGAGGTGGGGTCAGCCGGATGTGGATCTCATGGCCTTGCGGCTGAACAACAAGGTCGAGGAGTTTGTCGCATGGTCCACGGACCCCAGGGCCCTGGTATGCGATGCACTGGTGATCCCGTGGAGTCGGTTCACGTTTCCTTACAAGTTTACGCCTCTTCCTCTCATTCCGTGTCTTCTCTGGAAGATCAGGTCAGAGGGACTGCCCGTCATTCTGGTGGCCCCGGATTGGTCCCGCAGGGGGTGGCACGCATCCCTAATCGCCCTTCTCGATGACTAACCTTGGTGTCTTCCGCTCCGGGAGGACCTGCTGTCGCAGGGGCTGATCTTCCATCCGAATTTAGCATTAACAGCATGGCTGTTGAAGGCACCATACTGAAAGCTCGTGGGTTTTCAGATGCGGTGGTCCAGACCATGATTTGGGCCAGGAAGCCGTCGTCTTCCAGAATCTACCACTGGACCTGGAAGTCCTACTTTAGTTGGTGCGAGCAGGGACAGTTGTCTCCCGTTCGTTTTTCTTTGCTGCGACTTTTGGCTTTCCTGCAGTCGGGCATGGCCTTGGGGCTGGCTCTCTCTTAAAGGGCAAGTGTTGGCTCTCTCCATTCTTTTTCAGCGAAATTTAGCTTCGCTTTCAGAGGTTCAGACTTTTCTGCAGGGGGTGGCGCATGCTGCACCCACCTTCCGTCCTCCATTGGATCCTCGGGATCTTAATCTAGTGCTCAACGCACTCCAATCTTCTCTGTTTGAGTCTTTGCAGCAGGTGTCGCTGCGCTTCCTGTCTTATAAGGTGTCTTTTTTAGTTGCTATTACTTCTGTCCGTAGAGTGGCGTGCAATGTGTATCTATCTGTCCCAGATGGCATCTTTCAGGCGGACGGATATTCTGTTTGTGATTCCAGAGGGGCCGAGACGAGGGCTGGCAGCTTCAAACTTCCAATTCCAGGTGGATTTGTTTGGCTATTGTGGAAGCATACCACGTTAAGGACCGGGCCCCGTTCTTCTGGGTGACTGCTCATTCGTTTCGGGCAGTGGGAGCCTCTTGGGCTATGCATCACGGGGCTTCAGCCCTTCAGGTGTGCAAGGCGGCAACCTGGTCGCTTTGCATACTTTTTCTAAGTTTTACAGGGTGCACACCTTTGCATCTTCTGACTGTTAGATTTTTGCAAACAGGGGTTCTCTGATTGGCAGGGGGTTGTAGTTAAGCCCACCCCCAGGGACTGCTCTGGAACTTCCCATGGTCAATGAATGCTTGTGTCTCTCAATAAGACAGATGAGAAAACTAGATTTTTGTACTCACCGTAAAATCTGTTTCTCTTCCGTTCATTGGGGGACACAGCTCCCACCCAGTTTTTTGTTTATGGGCCTTTTCGGGCCTGTGTGGTTCTGGGTTTGCACATAATGTGATTTTTCTTATGTCTGGCTTCTCCTACTGCTTTTGCACTAAACTGATTAGCTTGTTCCCTGCAGGAAGGGATATAGCTTGTGTGCTTAGTGCCCGCCTCCTAGCGGCAAAAGCTATACACATGGTCAACGCCTGTGTCCCCCCAATGAACGCCAGAGAAACAGATTTTACAGTGAGTAGAAAAATCTAGTTTTTGGTCCGCAAAATGCGGACACCTTCCGTGTGCAATGCACATTTTTCTCAGGCCTGTTACTAGAAATTACTATTCATGTCCACAATATGGGCAAGAATAGGACATATGCTATAATTTGTAGAACAGACATACGGATGACACCCGTAGTAATGAATAAGTCTGTGTGCAATCCGCAGAAAAAGCAGATTGGACACTTATACAAAATACGGTTGTGTGCATGAGGCCTGAAGAAGATCTATCAGCTTAATATATAGCCCTGTGTAAGGGAAGGTACTGCCATCGGGGGTACTGGAAGCTACTTTATGAAAAAATACACTATACATGTAGTTTGAGTCCAGTGTATTCATCAAGAGAGTGCTCTCCCAGACCCTCTTTGTAGTGATGGACAGGCTTTTGAGTATACTGCACATGTACACACAGCAGCCTGTTAGTCACCAACGTGAGAAGCAGAGGGAGCACTCTCCTTGTGAATAAACCCCCGACACCTAAACTATAGCCGACATTTAGTAAACTATTTTTAGGCTGAAACTGAGCCAAAATAGAAGTTTGCATAAATTGCACTTTTTGTTCCGTGCTTGCCAAAAGTTAGATAAATGGGCATTGTTTAAAGGGAGGCAGAATGTCCACATACTTTTAGGCAGATCCATTACTGTTAAAGCTAATTGTGTGCTTATTGAAGGTGAAGAGTTAATTTTCTTTAGGACAATCCAACAGGTGCCTTCTAATGAATTATTCTTTTTTTTATTCTTTTTTTTGTAACGACAATTAAAATAAATCTGCAATGTATTCTTCCAGCGCTCTTACTAGCCAAGCAGCAGAATATTTTTTGTGGCGTTTTAGCTATTAGTAGTATGGAAGTGTAGCAGTAAGGGTGGGTTTACATCGCATTTTTATGCCTCTGCTTGACATATACCCTCACCTAAAGAATTATTAGGAGCACCATACTAATACGGTGTTGGACCCCCTTTTGCCTTCAGAGCTGCCTTAATGCTATGTGGCATTGATTCAACAAGGTGCTGATGGCATTCTTTAGAAATGTTGGCCCATATTGATAGGATAGCATCTTGCAGTTGATGGAGATTTGAGGGATGCACATCCAGGGCACGAAGCTCACGTTCCACCACATCCCAAAGATGCTCTATTGGGTAGAGATCTGGTGACTGTGGGGGCCATTTTAGTACAGTGAACTCATTGTCATGTTCAAGAAACCAATTTGAAATGATTAGAGCTTTGTGACATGGTGCATTATCCTGCTGGAAGTAGCCATCAGAGGATGGGTACATGGTGGTCATGAAGGGATGGACATGGTCAAACAATGCTCAGGTAGCCCGTGGCATTTAAACACTTGCCAACTGGCACTAAGGGGCCTAAAGTGTGCCCAGAAAACATCCCCCACACCATTACACCACCACCAGCCTGCACAGTGGTAACAAGGCATGATGGATACTTGTTCTCATTCTGTTTATGCCAAATTCGGACTCTACCATTTGAATGTCTCAACAGAAATCGAGACTCGTCAGACCAGGCAACATTTTTCCAGTCTTCAACCGTCCAATTTTGGTGAGCTTGTGCAAATTGTAGCCTCTTTTTCCTATTTGTAGTGGAGATGAGTGGTACCCGGTGGGGTCTTCTGCTGTTGTAGCCCACCTTTCTTTCTCCTTCTGACATTCAGTTTGGAGTTCAGGAGATTGTCTTGACCAGGACCACAACCCTACATGCTTTGAAGCAACTGCCATGTGATTGGTTGACTAGATAATCGCATTAATGAGAAATAGAACAGGTGTTCCTAATAATTATTTAGGTGAGTGTATGTTAGAAAGAAAAAAAGGATACAAAAACGTAACACAATTGGTTAAAAAAATTAACTTTTTTTTTTCTTTTCCCTTAATTAAACTGTATGGCATCAGTCTGAGGCATCCATTTAATTTATACATTTTTTGTATACTTTAAACGGATGGAAAAAACATGATGTGGACCCAGCCTTAAATGCTTCCTCTACATAGGGCAATAGGATGTACCACAACTTAGGCCTCTTTCACACGTGTGCGCTCCGTGGCCGTATTGCGGATCCGCAATACACGGGCGCTGTTTTGTTGGCATTCAGCATAACGGATGCAGACCTATTCATTTGAATGGGTCCGCAAATCCGGAGATGTGGAATGGTGCTGCACAGAAGCACTACGGAGTGCTTCCGTGAGGTTTCGTCCCGTACTTTCGTTCCGCAAAAAGATAGAACATGTCCTATCTTTTTGCGGATCGAGGACCCATTAAAGTGGATGGGTCCACGATCCGCTGCGGCTGCCACACGGTTGGTGTTCGTGCGTGGCCACGGGGCGCACACGTTCGTGTGAAAGAGGCCTTAGATAAATGAAAACCTTCTCAAACATATAATCAATAAGCGGCACAGGATGCTTTTCATAGTTTCTCAGAAGCATGGGATTTCCTGTCTGTTCCTGACCTGCTAGAACTGTTCCTGATGTTTCTCTTTTTGTCGCAGCAGTCGTGTTTTCTCATGTGATGTGAAGAGCTCATCCAACACAGCTGTCGGTCGCCCCACTCCTCTTTGTAGTGATTCAGTTCTACAAAAATCCTTCAGCATTGCAAATGATATCAGGTAGTCCTACCCTGTCAGGTCATCTACTGTCTCAGGCTTCTGGATGCACGCTAATTTGTCTTGCTTTCTTATTTATCTTGGATACTTGAATTAGAGCCCTTACAACATTTAAATATCCTTTGTCCATTTAACCCCTTCAGAACGCTACTAACATTGGAATTTGTTTTATTAATTTTTTTCTGCTCACCTTCCAAGGGCCATTTTTCTGTTTACATAGCCATATGAGGGCTTTTTTTATTTTTATTTTTTAGACGAGTTGTACATTTTTATAGCAGCAGTTAAAGGGGTTGTCCGGGTTCAGAGCTGAACCCGGACATACCCTTATTTTCACCTCAGCATCTCATGCTCCGATGCGCTCCTTTGCCCTGCGCTAAATTGCGCAGGGCAAACTATCTTTTATTTACAATAACACACTGCCGGGCTCAAACTTCCAGCAGTGTGTTCGGTGACATCACCAGCTCTGATGAGCGGGCTTTAGCGCTGCCCTAGCTGTTTTACTGGCTAGAGCAGCCCTAATTCCCGCCCATCAGTGCCGGTGACATCACCGGGCTTCCTGGCAGCCCCATTGAGAGCCCCAGTACGTCCCCGGATCTCCAAAAAATGCCTTTGCCCTGCGCAATTTAGTTGTTGCGATGCCAAATTTTTTAATCGATTTCGATACCATTAAAAAAGTATTGCAATACTTGATACCATTCAATACCACGCGAAAAAAATAAAACGCCCAAAAAGCTTTGTGCATTCCGCATAGAAAAAAATGGCGAATCATGTAGTTTGTCCCATAACTTGGTGTCTAAAAGGCACTCATACACACAGCAGAGCTGTCCAAATGTGCTAATTTGGGTGAGACTGGCTGACTGTTATGTCTACGGGGGAAGAAAGTTTAGGGATGTTGAATCCTATGTTCTCAGAGTAGATGAGCTACAGCCAGACGTATCTGGCAGCATCTTACTCCCTATTGACAACCCATGCACTCTCAACTGAACTAGGCATGCATGTGTTGGGAGATTAAGTAGGAATTGCTAGTTTGACAGATAGCTGTTAAAGGTGTCTGGCCACCTGGCTTCCTTGGTCTTGAGATTTTAAAGTAGCACTTCCACAAAGACTTGTTTGAAAGGTACATAATGTAAACTAGTGAAGATAATCACCAGTGACTGTATTTGAGAGTTATAACCTTCCTTCTGATCCTTAGCTGTGTCATTCCTATGAAACTGACATTAAAGCTTCCATAGGAATATATAGAGAAACTGACTTCCTGTCCACACATAAGATGCGGTGTTATTTGGAGAGTCAGAGTGTTGGTCACATGACACAGCAAAGGATCAGAAGAGAGGTTATTACTCACAAAATATAGTCGATGGTAAGAAGATTACCTTCACTACAGTTTACATCATGTACCTTTCTACCAGGTCAGAGAATAAACATTTTTCTGGGAGTATTTCTTTATTTCTTGAAGTATGGTGTTATGGAAAGCTGTTGGATCAAAATGCTTTCCCGTGCATCCATTGTTTAGAACATCTAGCATTTTCAAGCTACTACTTTCTTTCTTTAATTGCTTTGGTCAGATGCTTTTTTGAGTAGCTGCATTTTCCATCCAAGCCTATGGTAATATGTTGAAGGGGTTTTTCAAAATCCTAAACAGCCCCCCCCCCCCCCCCCCCCCCCCAAAGTGCCAGGCCCTTCATAGGGAATATACTTACCTAGCTCCCCGCTCCCAGGGCCAAGGAGCAGCCAATGACAGACTGGGACAAGCCTCCCTAACGTCACCTGCGATGCTTTGGAAGCTTGTCCTCGCCTACCATTGGCTGCTCCCACCTCTGACACTGGATGTTTTTATCAGTGTACAGGGAGAAGGAGCGGTGCGGGGAGCTAGGTAAGGTCTTGAAATGGGCATTCTTAAAAGGATTCTCAAAGACTAAGACCCCTTTTTGATATGGGCAGTCAGGGTGCAAGAAGTTAAAAAAATAAAATAAAAAAATAAACGGTCACTGGTTGTCTTTGTTCCAGAGTGGAGTTCCTTTCTCCTCAGCTACCGGTCCCCACTGGGCCAGAACTGTGATGTGCTGTCTACACACACATAACAGCTGCTGGCCAGTCATTAGCCTCGACATTGATTTGTGTAGGCATAGCACATAACCAGTGCCACCGCTATGGCCAGTGACATGAGTGTATGGTCATACTTCCAGTCTAGCTAGGCCCAGAAGAGGAGGTCAAGGATGTCAAAGCATCAGTGACAGGTCTGTTTTCTTTTTTAATATCTGTATCCTGCCTGGCCATATTAAAAAGGGTTCACCGTCTCAGAGAACACCTTTAAGTCTGAGTTCACATCACTGTGACATCCCACACACCAATCAATCAGTTTTTCCTGAGTGGCTATTTTGTAGTGGAGGGAGCTAGTTACTGCAGCACTACTCCCCTTTAAGTGGAAGGGAGCAGTACCTCCGTGACCAGCTTTGCCCACTGTGTAGTTCTGGCGCAAACCTTCTCGGGAACAGCTGATTGGCAGGAGTGCCAAGTGTTGATCCCCACCAATCAGATATTGATGGCCTAGCCTGAGGATAAGCCATCAATATAAAAATCTTTGACAACACCTTTAAACTGGTCTGTGATTTCTTATAATACTACACATCCACTTTGTTCTTTAAACTTGTTATACTAATTGTGTTTATGTAATATTTGGTAATTAATGGCAATGTTATGTTTTTTTTTTTTATATATTTAGCACTAAAATCCTACCTTTTTCCAAGTGTTCCATACTATTACTAGTGTGGCTAGTAAAGGTATGTTCAGACTCGGTAGATTAGTTGCAATCACAAATGACAAATCTGCCAAGTTTGAACCACATCAGAAGGAGGCTCTAACACAGATATCTATGGTTCATAGCCATCATTGTTATTAATTAATTTGCTTACATAGTAAACTATATATAGTTGACCTATTCAGCAGTGCTTTAAAGACCTAATCACTTGCTGTCCCTATTGGGGGTCAACAATCTAAGTTCCCTATCAGTATGTCTTTGGAGGGTGGGAGGAAACCTTAGTACCCAAAGGAAACCCACACAGAGAAATCTTCATGGAGATGTTTTCCTTGGTCAAATTCAAACCTGGAATCTCTGTGGTACAAGGCACCAGTTCTGACCACTAAGTCGCCGTGCTGCTCAGTGATGTTTTTCCACCATTATTTTCCTTTACAGGATACCATTCTCTTTTTTACCCCTCTCAATGTGATACTTTGTGATATGTTGCCGATGGGAGAACCTCATTCCTATTGTACGTTATCACTCTGTCTTGTAGGGGCTCAAGTGTCCCAGAGAATGACAGACTGGCCTCCATAGCATCTGAGTTGCAGTTCAGATCCCTAAGTCGACATTCAAGCCCAACGGAGGAGAGAGAAGGTACTTCCCTACTCATTTAACATATATACATATGTGTTTTTTTTTTTTTTTTTCTTTATTTTATCATTAAACAATAAATTATATTAAATTAAAAACAATAGCAGGAGAATAATCTTCAATTTGTGTACATTAATAGATCAGCTGCTACTACACAACGTCTCCATATTTGACCCTTGATGGTGGCATGTGATCTGTTACTTTCAATTAATTTTTTGTCACCATTTTATTTTAGCACATCCTCCACGCTTTTTACAAACTTTTTCTCATTTTTTCACAAATAGATTCATTCACTGCTGTCTTATTTATGGTTATTAATTGTGCAATTTCTGAATCAAAGTAATTTTATTAAAAAAAAAAAGAAAAACATCTTTATTTAGTTTGCTTTTTATTAACAACATAATTGCTTTATATACTTAGAGTTGCAACAAATAAAAAATGGCTGGCTCACAGTAACATATCTATTTAGGTTCAAAAATCATTTATTTGAAATGTTATTATTCAAGCAAGAAAAATTACAGTAAAGAAATACATTACAGATCAATACTGCATTAGAGATCATTATAATGCTATATCAGAAAAGATCTAACAATACAAACAACTCGGATCGTAACATATCTATTTAATAAGATACAATAACAGTTAAAAAAATATACATTCATAAAATATAAATATATAAATTATAAATATATGTAATATTTTATTATATATATATATATATATATATATATATATATATATATATATATATATAAATTTAAACCTTGTTATTGTATCTTATTAAATAGATATGTTACTGTGATCCAGCCTTTTTTTTATTTGTTGCAACTCTATGTAATGTTCTCGGGTAGAAGGCAGGCAGTGCTCCAGAATTGGAATTGTTTTAGTACCTGGTGAGTGGCCCTATTTAACTATTCTTTATTTTTTCTATATATACTTAGAGCCTACTTATCCGAAGGCGGAGCAAGGAAGTTCTACAAGGCGAAGTTGGGAGCTTCAGAACCTAATTAGTCAGACTCGAGGTAAACTAAAGTGGCAATTATTGCCAACGCACTACAACTACTAAGCAAGAATGGTCACCTACTGTATGTGCACCAGACAAGGGACGTTGGGAGTACCCTAAATACATTGTAGTAAGAGAGTATGTGGGGCTTAGCCCACAGAGAAGGTAGTAAAATCTTGGCTTACATTATTGGATGATAACCAAAACATTAGAAATTATTTTACATCCCATATTACTAACATGTTCTACAATATTCCTACTAACAAGCGTATTATCTTTAGGGGTTTCATCAACCAGAGAATTTATAATTCCTTTCTATTTTCTGGCTATTTTTTTTATTTTTTTTTTAAAGAAAATAAACTGAAAACCTACATATACTTTGGTAATGTATTTTCAAAAAAAATTTATACAGACATTGCTGCCAGGCACCGACCTATGAGTGCCATTCAGAAATCAGTCATGGTATTCGAGGAGCAAAGATACAGAGAAATGAGGAGGAAAAACATAATTGGACAAGTCTGTGATACTCCTAAGTCCTATGATAACTTTATGCATGTTGGGTTGAGAAAAGTGACCTTCAAGTGGCAAAGAGGAAACAAAATTGGTAAGTTAGTTACATTGTGTGAAGATCAAAATAATTAAAGTTAATTTAAATTAATAAAGACTTGCACTTAAGCCATTAAGTTGAAACTTGTGTAGCATTTACAGTGTACATATAACTGCTTGTGCAAAATCCCAATTCCTCTCTATCTTTCCATAGGTGAAGGTCAGTATGGCAAGGTCTACACATGCATTAGTGTTGATACTGGAGAACTCATGGCAATGAAAGAAGTAAGTTGGATATTTAAGGTATTGTTAGACTTGCTTTTCTCTACCCCAATTCACCAAAGATCACAATGTATTCTGTCTGCATCACAACTAATGTAAGTTAATGGCATTGCCATGTGACCCACAAGTTACTGCAACATGGTAGTCCTCTGGATAGATCATCAGCATCTGACAGGCGGTGGGGGGTCCAAAACCAGGTTCCCGCCGATCAGCTGTTTGAGAAGGCAGCAGCGCCGCGGCCTTCTCACTGTTTACCGCTGGCCTAGTGACGTCACAACTAGTATCAACTGGCCTGGGCGGGTCTAAACTGTTCACTTGAATGGTGCTTAGCCCCGCCAGGCCAGCTGATACTAGTCGTGACGTCACTGGACCAGCGGTAAACGGTGAAAAGGCTGTGACGCTGCTGGAGCACCGCTGCCTTCTCAAACAGCTGATCGGCGGGGGTCCCAGGTGTCAGACCCCCGCCGGTCAGATGCTGATGATCTATCCAGAGGATAGATCATCAGTTAAAACAAACTGTAGAATCCTTAGGCTGTTTGGCATATCCTCTACAATAGAGCAGTAGTTTAAAGGGCTTCTGTCACCCCCCCCCCCCCAAAGTCACTTTTGGGCTAATTAAAATCCTTCTAGTGTGATTATTCAATATATAATGCTCTTACATTTTTCTGTGGCTTAGTTTCTTTAAAAAACGCACTTATAATATGTTAATTACCTGGCTACCAGCAAGTAGGGCGGCAGGGGGCGGTTGCTCCTTCCTCAGTGCGCTTGCGCCGATGACGTCACATCTACACCTGGCGCAGGCGCACTGAGGAAGGAGCGGCCGAGCGAGCGTCCTCCTCTCAGTGCGCCTGCGCCAACTGAAGACCGGTACAGCGCAGGCGCGAGATTTAGAACGCAGACAGGGCCAGCCGAAGGAGGAGAGCGCTCACTAGCCCTCTCAATCAACAGGAGGAGAGGGCGTTTTTTTGAAAGGAGGATGCAGCAGCTATCAGCAAGCAACCGCCCTACTTGCAGGTAGCAAGGTAATTAACATATTATAAAAGAGCGTTTTATAAAGAAACTAGAGTAAGAGCATTATATATTGAGTAATCACACTATAAGGATTTTAATTAGCTCAAAAATAAAAAATTACTTTTGGGGGGTGACAGAAGCCCTTTAATGATATACGTCACTAATAAAATAAAGGCATGTAGTACAAATGCAATTGCACGTTGACAATTGTAGACATCCATTACGGACTTCTAGAACCTGATACAACAAAGTTAATGACCTCCACGGCTGGTGTTCTTCATTGAGTTATTGTTGCCTAGATGCAAAACAATTAATCCTGACCTACATTCAGAAGAATGAGTCAGTCCTTAAAGCAGTGAAAGCCTGTTCCCAAGATACTAACTAGCAACAATGTGAAAGCTTTGGATCTCCCTTTGCTCCGACTATAGTAAGAGGCATCAGCTTTGTGAAGATTGGCAGCAGAACAAAATTGGCTTTCACTGCTGACAATAATAGTAGAAATATTGCATTACGTTACCATTTTGAATTAAACTTAAATTTTGCTAACTTAACACTGTTGGTCCAATTTATTAAATCAGATGCAGAATAATCTTGCAGTGCATTTTCTTATTAAAAGCTTGAATCTCTAGGTTTTTTGGGTATAGTGGCTCCTCAAGATGCAAAGCCCTCAAGATACAATATTTCAAGGTCTTCTATGGGCCATCATAAGTTGAAACTAGACTCAACATACATACAATGCCTCAAACTTAGATCTAACCAGTCAACATGGCCATTTCTCTGGTAAAGCACTTGTATTGGTGTTTAGTAGCTCCTCTTTCAGTACAGTACGGTGCTACATGTCTTGTACTGTCCTCTATCTATGCCAGGTTCTCCTTTAGACACAAGGGGAGGGCCCTCTCCATTTTATTTTTCTGATACGCTGTGTACTATAAAGGACCCTGATGAAGCTCCTGTCCTGATCATGGAAATTTATTTTACAGCTTTCAGCAGACTTATTTTGGGATAATTTTTTGGGTCTTGGAACCAATTACTAAAAGAGTTATAGACTTACAATGGTTTTAGCATACAGTGGTTGTCCTGGGACCAATTAACATTGCAACTCGACGGATCACTGTATATACAGTGTATGTGTGTGTGTGTGTATATATATATATATATATGTGTGTGTGTGTGTATATATATATATATATATATATATATATATATAATATATAGATAGCTGAGTGTATATGTGTCCCCGCTAAAGGAATCCGCACCGTCGCATTTACAATGACGAAATTTGGCACACAGGTACATCAGGTGTCCGGGAAGGCTTTAGACCAGGTCTCAGCTCTCTAGGACGTGCCGTTCCTGAGATATTGCAAAAAAATGCAAATATGGCACATCACATGACCTACATTAGCCAATAGAACTTGCAGGTCTTTCTTCTCATCTCCCAACTGCCATACACACGGTCACATGACCCTTATTAGCCAATAGAAGCTCACAGGCCCTCCACATACACACAGTTTTACACCAGGTTTTCATAACAACCCAGCCATTTTTCTTCACTGCTGTAGGTCAGCTTTAAAGGGGCCGGGCGCTGTGGATGACACTGTTAAGGGAGTGGAGTGCTGCAGAGGTCACACTTAAGGGGGCAGGCTTAGGTTGGCCATTCGGGCCACCCTCAAAAGAAGGACTTAAAAATCCTGCCCCTCAGTCCCATTAGGCCATGCCCTTCCCACTCCTCAGCTGACAGGCATTGAAAAAAATGAAGGTAAAAATTTACTTCTGTCAGCTGCAGGGGTGGGAGGGAGAGTGACTTTCTCCCTGCAGCTCACGCTCAGACAGCACAGTGCTGCTGTCTGAGAGTGAGCTGTTCAAAGGGGCATCCCTGTGTCCATACAGGCCCTGCCCAGGACGGAGGACAGGGAGTCTGAAAGCCAGACTGTTAGGCCTTAAAACTGGACCTCTGGCCACCCTAGGGGCAGGCTGCTGTGGAGGTCACAGGTAAGGGGACGCTTCACTATGGAGGTCAGTGTTAAAGGGCAGATTGCTCTAGTGGCCACTGTTAAAGAGGACCTTTTATCGGTTTTACCTATAGGAGCTAAATACCTGTACCCCCCCCCCCCCCCCCTGTTGATGCTGCCACCCATTTTTTTTTTTTTTAAACATCTCCCCGCGGCGCCCCCGCCTGACGTTTTCATACTCAGTATGCTAATACTGAGTATCGGAACAGGGAGGAGGAGACGCCAGGGTTTCTCAATGGGAGTCTCCTTCTGCATGGCTATGCCGCAGTCCAATCACATTGGAGAGTTTCAGAGCCAGAGAGAAGGAGACACCTATTGAGAAACCCTGGCGTCTCTTCCTCCCTGTTCCGATGCTCAGTATTAACATACTGAGCGCAAAAACTTCAGGCGGGTGCAGCGGCACGTAGAGGCAATGTTTAAAAAAACTTAAAACTGGGTGGCAGCATCAGCAAGTACAGGTATTTAGCTCCTATAAGTCAAACAGATGAAAGGTCCTCTTTAAGGGGGCGCGGTTTTGTGGAAATCTGTTAAGGAGATGGGGTACTGTGGAGGTCACTGTTAAGGGGGCATGGAACAGTGGTCTATTAACTATTTCATCCCCTAGAGGCTAGAACCTGGGATGTTTTAATCCTTTGTCCTATTCACCTTGATAGAGCTCTATTAGGATGAATAGGATCTCACACTCTCCCTGCTGCCCTGTGCATAGATTATCATGGTAGCCAGGGCTTTATTAGCGTCCTGGCTGCCATGGTAACCAATCGGAGCCCCAGGATTACACTGCTGGGGATCTGATCAGAAGCTGCCACTGCTGCCAATGAAGAGGAGGGGAGGGGACCCTGTGGCCACTGCCACCAATTACTTTCATACTGGGAGGGTTGGGGGGGGGGGGGGCGCACTGTGCCATCAATGTTTTTAATACTGGGGGGAGCAGGGGGGCGCACTGTGCCACCAATGTTTTTAATACTAGGGAGGGTTCACTGCGCCGCCAATGATAGAATCACATAGCCGGCACCCTGCCTCTGACAGGGAGCTGTGATCAGCAGCAGCAGTTAACCCCACAGGTGCCACTGATCGCAGCTTCCTGTCATATAGGCTGGGCACCACCTCCTGTATTTGTATTAGACGTTAATTATCATTGGTGGTGTAGAGCGCCCGCCCCTCCTCCCGTCTCTCCTCATTGGCAGCGCAGCACAGGGGGAGGGAGAGATTGACTCCTTCCCTTTGCTGCTGAGGGAACATGAGCGCGCTGACAGCGCATTAATGCTCTCCGGTAATATCGGTAACTCCGATAATCGGTCGATCCCTACTGTAGAGGTCACTGTTAAGGGGGCGGGGTGTTGTGGAGGTTACATTTTAAGGGAACGGAGCTCTGTGGATGTCACTGTTAAGGCGGGTTATTGTGGAGACTGGGTACTGTGGAGGTCCCTAATCAAGGGGCTGCCGCTGTGGATGTTACTGTTAAGGGGGTAGGCCACTGTGGAGGTCACTGAGGGAGGAGGGGACTGTGGAAGCTACTATTAAAGGGATACTGCGAGGTCACTGTTAAGGGAGCGGGGTACAGTGGAGGTCACTGATAAGGGAGGGGGGTACAGTGGAGGTCACTGATAAGGGAGCAGGGAACTCTGGCAGTCGCTGTGGAGGTCTCTGTTAAGGGGGGCCAGGAATGGTGGAGGTCAGTTAAAGGGATTCTGTGACCTCTTTTTACCCTATAGAGATGCGGACATGCACGGCTAGATCGCCACTAGCATGTCCGCAATATACCTGTCCCATATCTCTGAGTGGTTTTATTGAATGTAAAAAATTATTTTATATATTTGTGAATCAGCCTGGTAAGAAGCCCAAGGGGCTCTACTAACCGTTCTGGAGGCCAGTCACGCCCCCCTGTGAAGGAGCCCAGCACCGCCTGTATCCAGGAATCTCCTCCTTGCTCACGAAGTCAGATCGCTGTAATCTGTATCCAGGAGATTCCTGGATACAGACGGTGCTGGGCTCCTTCTCAGGGGGGTGTGGATCGGCTCCAGAGCGGTTAGTGCAGTCCCTTGGGCTCCTTAACAGGCTGATTTACATATATATAAAATCATTTTTTACACTCAATAAAACCACTCAGAGATATGGGACAGGTATATTGCAGACATGCTAGCGGCGATCTAGCCGCGCATGTCCGCAACTCTATAGGGTAAAAAGAGGTGACAGAATCCCTTTGAGGAGAATGTAACCTATGGTCAGTGTTGAGGGGTGGGGTGCTGTGGAACTCACTGCTGTTTAATGGGGCTGATTGCTATGAAGGTCAAAGTTAAGGGGGTGGGCTGCTCCCATTTTAAGGAGATGGGACATTGTGGGGGGGGGGGGGGGGTCAGTGTTAATATATATATATATATATATATATATATATATATATATATATATATATATATATATTAACACATAAGAAAAAAAGGCACCACTCTCTATGGAGCAAACTTACAGATATAATTTTAAAAAAAGCATTTATGCTTTTGGGTCATGGCTTGACAGTATTTTTATACTACCGTAGATAACTGATCTCTGACTTCGAGGTATTAGGTGTATTTAACTCATTGATGGTTGATCAGAATTTTAACACCGGTAACACAAGACAAATAACTCAATCGTGACAGCAATTCAGTTGAAGTGAGTTTTATTTAGCATTTTTCATTGTAATCAGATTATTATTTATTTTATAGATCCGCTTTCAGCCAAACGACCATAAGACAATTAAGGAAACTGCAGATGAACTGAAAATTTTTGAAGGCATTAAACACCCTAACCTTGTTCGCTACTTTGGGGTAGAACTTCACAGAGTAAGCATACAAAAAAATATTGTTATGCTGCTTGGAGTAGGTAACAGTGCATATATTATACATTAGAAACTATGGGGGAGATTTAAAGCCACTTTTCTGGTGCAAACTAAATGATAAAAGTGGAAAACTGCATGTTTTAAACTTTTTAAATGCGGCTTATTTCAAATTTATTTTATTTTTTATATATTTTTTTTAAAGGGTGATGAAAGGGGTGTAACCAGCCACCGCAACAAATTTTATCTTCATTTACACCAATTTTCTGGTGCAGATAAAGCCACTAATCTATGGCAGCTCAGAGCTGTCTTAGATTCCTGTTTAGGCTCACGGACTTCAGGAGGATATGCCTAATTTATGACTAGGCATGCACCTCATGATAAATTAGGCACATCCTAACGGGATATCAAGACCAGCGAAAGCACCGGCTTTGATACATTTCCCCCTTCACAGTATCTTACAAAAGTGAGTACACCCCTCACATTTTTGTAAATATTTTATTCTGTCTTTTCATGAGACAACACAGAAGATACAATGTAACGTAGTCAGTGTACAGCTTGTATAACAATGTAAATTTGGTGTGCCCTCCAAATAACTCAACACACAGCCATTAAAGAGGACCTTTCATCAGAATTAAACTTCTAAAGTAACTATACAGGCATGTAGAGCGGCGCCCAGGGACCCCCCTGCACTTACTGTTATACCTGGGCGCCGCTCCGTTCTCCTGTAATTGCCTCCGGTATCTTTACAGTTAGGCTCCACCCAGGGGAACCTGCCGTCGGCTCATTCGCCAATGCTGCAGCGCTGGCCAATCACAGCGCTCAGCTCATAGCCTGAGAGAGAGCTGAGCGCTGTGATTGGCCAGCGCTGCAGCATGGGAGAAGGAGGCGCCGGCAGGTTCCCCTGGGTGGAGCCTAACTGTAAAGATACCGGAGGCAATTACCGGAGAACGGAGCGGCGCCCAGGTATACCAGTAAGTGCAGGGGGGTCCCTGGGCGCCGCTCTACATGCCTGTATACTTTAAAAGTTTAATTCTGATGAAAGGTCCTCTTTAAGGTCTAAACCACTGGCAACAAAAGGGAGTACACCCCTAAGTGAAAATTTACAAATTGTGCCCAATTAGCCATTTTCCCTCTTTGGTGTCATGTGACTCGATAGTGTTACAAGGTTTCAGGTGTAAATAGGGAGCAGATGTGTTAAATCTCGTGCTCTCGCACTCTGGGATCTAGTAGCACTTACTATTTTTCCTGTGCGCCGCTCCGTTCGCCCGCTGTGCCCCTGTTAAATTCTCCCGCCTGGTATGCTAATTAATAGCATTGGAACAGGGAGGAGACGTCAGGGTTTCTCAATGGGCATATCCTTCTTCCTGGCTGTAGCGCGGTCTAATCACAAAGGAGAGCGTCACAGCCAGGGAGAAATAAAAGATATCACCTTCTCCCTGGCTGTGGCGCTCTCCTTTGTGATTGGACCGCACTACAGCCAGGGAGAAGGAGACGCCCATTGAGAAACCCTGACGTCTCCTCCTCCCTGTTCCGATACTATTAGCATACCAGGCGGGAGAATTTAATAGTGTCACAGCGGGTGAACGGCTCGGCACCCAGGAAAAATAGTAAGCGCTATTAGATCCCTGCTTTATGCCTGACATATATCTGGACCCATGAAAGATCCTCTTTAATGGCTGTGTGTTGTTATTTTGAGGGCACACCAAATTTACACTGTTGTACAAGCTGTATACTGACTACTTTACATTGTATCAAAGTGTCATATCTTTAGTGTTGTCCCATGAAAAGATATAATAAAATATTTGCACAAATTTTAGGGATGTACTCACTTTTGTGAGATAATGTATGTCCTAATTCTATATGTGCTGTATGGTAATTTTTCTGGAATGAAGTTCCTTGCTTTGCATTAAATGTGCTCTAAAAAGTAAGAAAACACACGCAATGCCTTTTTCACCCTCTATAAAGCCGGTACGGTTATAGACGAACAATCTACTTTTAGCCAATTGTAAGTATATATGTCAAACATTTGGCAAAATGAAATGTCGCTTATTGGGTACAATTCTTTTAGTTGTTTTATTCCTTTAGTAGAGCTCTAGGTTATATTAATCATCCAGAGTAGGATCTAAATTACTATGTTTAGTAGGATTTTGTTTACCTTGTCTATTGGGGTTTTGTACTGTTAGTTTTATGTCAACGATGTCAATGATTATTTTTAATAAGCTTTATTGTACTGACCACATTGAGATGCTTTTTCTGTCAATCCAGGAAGAAATGTATATTTTCATGGAATATTGTGATGAAGGTACTTTGGAGGAAGTCTCTAGACTTGGTCTTCAGGAGCATGTCATAAGGCTTTATACCAAGCAGATCACAATTGCAATAAATGTGCTCCATGAACATGGTATTGTTCATCGAGATATTAAAGGTAATGGAAAAGGATTATTTGCAAGATTAATATTGGTAGAAATTGTTCTCTTGTAACAGAGGTTCTTTATATAAGAATTTAGACCACTTGCTATGACACTTGAAATTTATCTCCCGGGGAGCTCCAGCAGCGCTGCGGCCTTCTCACTGTTTACCGCTGGCCCAGGGTCGTCCCGACTAGTATCGACTGGCCTGGGCGGAGCTAAGTTCCATTCAAGTGAACAGAGCTTAGCCCCACCCAGGCCAGTTGATACTGGTTGGGCCAAAGGTTTACTAACAAGACAGCGAGCCTAAGTATGCAGCCAAGGAGTAGCTTAGTGACAACTGTGTCAATGTACTTGAGTGGCCCAGCCAAAGCCCTGACTTGAACCTAATTGAACATTTCTGGAGAGACCTGAAAATGGCTGTCCACTGATAGTCCACATCCAAACTAACAGAGCTTGTGAAAAAAGTATAAAAGGCTTTCTGAATGCACTATACATTGACTCATCCTTCCCTACTCTGCTCCTACTCAGAGTCGGGGCAGATGTAAAGAATAGGTTTTTGCTCTGTTTTTTTTTTTTTTTTGTATGAAACATTTGCTGACTATAAAAATATAATCTAGGACCAGGGAGATGTGTTTGAGGTAATCTCCATTTCACCAAGGTTCCTGTCTTATTCATTTTGAAAGCATCCATAGAGTAGGGAAGTTGGGTGTTTTCCTACTCTATTTAGCCACTCCAGGTATTTGGGAAGTTTGTGGTTAATCACCAGCAGAGCTGAGATGTACTTGATCCTCATAACGCAAAATGAGATAAGCCCGCTCCGTATGTGTCAGGTGCCAGCTGTGTAATATAACTGACTCCCACTGGCAGACCCTCAGCTACCGTAATCAATAGTGACTGCATATCTGAGCAGTTAGAGGGAGGGGGCAGGGTTCTAATTGGTTACTATTTGGGATGAGCGAACTTCATATTTTAAAGTTTGTGGTCGGGTTGGGGTTTATGCTGAATTGCGTTATGGATTCAGTTACCACGGACCATAACGCAATTCTATTACGGAATGCATAAAGGAAAGCCTTTAGAGGCATTCCCTTATTCATTCCATCATAATAAAAGTCTAGAGGACTCCAGCATAGCGAAAACCGGACGGATCCGTTATGCAGGTCATAGACTTCTATTACCTTTATGCATTTCCGTTATGCATTTCGTCATGGAATTGCATTATGGTCCGTGGTAACGGGATCCATAAAGCAATTCAGCATATACCCGAACTAGAAATTCAAAATATATGAAGTTTGCTGATCCCTAGTTACTATCTCAGCCTAAACCGCATAGTATTCTATTGCAGTCTATGGTATAGACTATCAGTAGAAACACATATTTAAGTCCTCTAAGGGGACTAAATGTTACAGTAAAAGGAGAATGTTTTTGAAAATATGGGAAAAATGAAAAAAGAGAACAGATGCCTGACCCTCTAATTTAGGGAATAGAATTAGACAGGAATATGTCTCATCTCTGCCAGACCTAACACCAGTGCTATTTATGCCTTTAATCTGTCAATAGGAGCAAATATTTTCCTGACATCTTGCGGCCTAATAAAATTGGGAGACTTTGGATGCTCGGTGAAGCTGAAAAATAATGCCCAGACTATGCCTGGCGAAGTAAACAGCACACTGGGGACAGCAGGTAAAAGCAGCTATTGTTTTCTTTGGCATTTTGGGGGCATTGTATACTGTCCCATATGCTTGAACTGCCTTTCAAACAAGTATCCTATTTAAAAGCAGCTCTAAAGTTTTTCTGAAACATTTAGGACAGTGGTAGCAAACCTATGGCACGGGTGCCAGATACGGTACTCGGAGCCCTTTCTGTGGGCTGGAAAAAGTCTATGGTGTACCAGCATGCCTTAGACTTTTCCAGGGCTCACTATGAACAGCAGGCAGTGCACTGAATGTAGGGAGGCTATTATAGCTAAATGATAAATTACATGGAAGATATACTATATTGGTATTCAGGTGAAATTCTGTGTTGGCACTTTGCGATAAATAAGTGGATTTTGGGTTGCAGTTTGGGCACTCGGCCTCTAAAAGGTTCACAATCACTGATTTAGGAGATTGCCTGAGTCTTGTAGTAGTACTGTTTTTTTTAAGTGACTAATGTAAACAAAATGTCTTAAAACAGCATACATGGCACCAGAGGTCATCACAAGAGCGAAAGGAGAAGGTCATGGCCGTGCAGCAGACATCTGGAGTCTAGGCTGCGTCCTCATTGAAATGGTTACTGGCAAGGTGAGAGGAATCCAGCACCAAATTGAACTATTTCTGGAAACGCCAGACAATGAGAATCTAATATAACGTTGAAAAGTTATTTCATTATACACTAGTGTTTTGGGAGAATTTTTAAAGCCTAGTTAATCATATGAGCATTATATAGAAATATATGAACAATATAACATTGTTAATTTGTGTATAAATTTCCTTCTAATCCTGAGATATGACGGCTGAGGAGAATGTACTGTACAGCCAATAACAAGTTATTAACCACCTCCCGACCGCTGTACGCACCGATGCGTCCGGGAGGTGGTTGTTTAGTTCCTCCTGGACGCATCGGCGCGTCCTCTCGCAAGACGCGAGATTACGTCACAGCCGGCCCGCGCATGCGCATCGCGGGCCGGCATTTCGCAGAAGACTATTTCGTCAGCAGCCTGCCGGCCACGATCATTGGCTGGCAGGCTGCTGATTTTTAAAAAAACCAATCAGCAGCCATATAACCCCACATATTAGTAAATATGATGGGGTTATATGGCTGCTGTGCTCCTCTGCTCCTTCTTTTGGTCGGTTGGTTCCAGCAGAGGAGCAGAGGAGCACATCATTACTGTGAGTACCCACCACACCACATTTAGCCCCCAGATCACCCCAATTAACCCTTTGATCACCCCTTTTATCCCCCCCTGTCAATCACTAGTGAAAGGAAAAAAGTGATCAGTGCAAACTGTCACTTTTTTTTTTCACTGTTATTGACCGTTAGGTTTTAGGTATAGTTTAGGTCCCTTGGTTAGGTAGTTAGCGATCAGTTAGCGCCCAGCCCACCGCACCGCAGTCCGTTATTCGCTAATTAGCGTATCGCTAATCAGCATTTATACTTTTATAGTATCTGAAAGTGATCAAAACTGATCACGGTCAGATCTATAATAGTACTAGTGTCACTTTAGTTCGCCCTCCACCCAAAACGCAGTGTTTGCCCGATCAGGCCTGATCGGTCGCCCACACGTGCGTTCGCCCACACCCGCCCCACCGCAGTGACAAAAAATTATTTTTTTTTTTGATCACTGCACATTCACTTTACACGCACTGCGGCGATAAAAAAATCAGTTTTGATATTTTTTATCAACCGCAGCAGCCTCCGGTACTTCGCTAGCCTCCCATTTGTAAGACAGGCTTGCTTTTTTTTTCTTGGGTAGTCTCAGGGAATACCCCTAAATTTAGTTGCCCACATGTCAAACAGGGGGTATTCCTCTGAAGAGGCCTACAGGCTTCTGACCCAGTCGGATGAGGAGTGGGAACCCTCATCTGATGAATCCAGCGGGTCAGAATACGAACCTGTAGAAAGCAGTGGCTCTCTGACCCAAAGTTCGGACGAGGAGGCTGAGGTCCCTGATAGCAGCAGGCGTACCCGGCCCCGTGTCGCTAGACCACAGGTTGCGCAGGATCCGCTTCAAGAGCAGCAGAGTGGGGCTGGTGCTGTCGGATTACGTGGTGAGGCATACACCAGCAGCCCAGCCCTTCCTGGACCTAGTACCAGCACTGCCGTACAACCTGGTGAAGTAGCGAGCACCAGAAGGGCAGTTGAAGCTGGTACGGTGGCACGTGCAGTAGTGACCCCGTCGCAGCCACCGCAAAGACGTGCCCGTAGAGCCCCTAGAATCCCAGAGGTGCTGGCAAACCCTGATTGGCAGTCCCCAACTTCAGCCGCACCCGTAGTTTTCCCTTTCACCGCCCAGTCTGGAGTTCGGGTTGAGACAGCTCAGATCGATTCGGCCCTGGGATTTTTTGAGCTGTTCTTGACTGCGGAGCTTTTAGACTTAGTCGTGGCAGAGACAAACAGGTATGCCACACAATTTATCACCGCTAACCCGGAAAGCTTTTATGCCCAGCCTTTCCGGTGGAAACCAGTCCAAGTTTCCGAATTTAAAACTTTTCTGGGCCTCCTCCTCAACATGGGCCTGACAAAAAAGCATGAATTGAGGTCATATTGGTCCACGAACCCGATTCATCACATGCCCATGTACTCTGCTGCTATGTCCAGGACACGATTTGAGGTCATCCTGCGTTTCCTGCACTTTAGCGACAACACCGCCTCCCGTCCCAGGGGCCACCCTGCTTTTGACCGGCTCCACAAAATTCGCCCCCTCATAGACCATTTCAACCAGAAATTTGCAGATTTGTATACCCCTGAGCAAAACATCTGCATAGACGAGTCCCTAATACATTTTACCGGGCGCCTTGGCTTCAAACAATACATCCCAAGCAAGCGCGCCCGGTATGGGGTCAAATTGTATAAGCTCTGTGAAAGGGCCACAGGCTATACCCACAAATTTCGGGTCTATGAGGGAAAAGATCAGACCCTGGAGCCGGTCGGTTGCCCTGACTACCTGGGGAGCAGTGGGAAGACAGTTTGGGACTTGGTGTCACCCTTATTCGGCAAGGGGTACCATCTTTATGTGGACAATTTCTACACAAGTGTGGCCCTCTTTAGGCATTTGTTTCTAGAACGGATTGGCGCCTGTGGTACCGCGCGAACTAGTCGCGCGGGCTTCCCCCAACGGCTCGTTAGCACCCGTCTTGCAAGGGGGCAGAGGGCCGCACTGTGTAACGAAGAACTGCTCGCGGTGAAATGGAGAGACAAGCGTGACGTTTACATGCTCTCCTCCATTCACGCAGACACGACAATACAAATTGAGCGAGCAACCCGTGTCATTGAAAAGCCCCTCTCAGTCCACGACTATAACCTCCACATGGGAGGGGTCGACTTCAATGACCAGATGTTGGCTCCGTATTTAGTTTCCCGACGCACCAGACGCTGGTATAAGAAGGTGTCTGTATATTTAATTCAATTGGCTCTGTACAATAGTTTTGTTCTCTACAGTAAGGCTGGGAGAACTGGATCCTTCCTCAAATTTCAGGAAGAGATCATCGCGAACCTCCTGTATCCAGGAGGTTCCGTGGCCCCATCCACCAGTGTAGTTAGCCGTCTACACGAGCGACACTTCCCCAGTGTCGTTGCTGGTACCTCAAACCGACCGCCACCCCGAAAAAAATGTCGTGTCTGTAGCAGGAGTGGAATAAGGCGTGACACCCGCTATTTCTGTCCTGACTGTCCCGACCACCCTGCCCTATGCTTAGGGGAGTGTTTCCGAAAGTACCACACACAGGTACACCTAGCATAGGGATCACATCTCACCAGGATAGGCACACAGGGCTATTAGGGCCCATTCACTCACAGCTGCTGCAAACGTCTCCTTTCACATGGGACAAAGTGCATAACGCACTTCGCCACATCTTTGGGCGATTTGCGCTTTGCACATTGACCCATGGGGAAGGAGAGGTTTGTTCTATAAAGGTAAAAAAAAAAAAAAAAAAAACAGGTAAGCAAACAGGTTAATGTTTAGTTCCAAAAGTTAAAGTTACATGTTCTGTTCCAAAGTTAATAAAAGTATTGCGTTGTGGCCTGGTTTTTTCTTTTTTTTTTTTTTTTTGTCTTTTTACCTTCCAGGTGGACCAACCGATCTACTAGCTGCAGCACCGATGTGCATTCTGACAGAAGCATTGCGCTGCTGTCAGATTACACGCAAGTCGGTGTATGCGGCGCTGCAAGACGGGATTTTCTCCTCTGCAGTGACAGATACGTTTGCCAAGGCATACGAGCTGAGGAGGAGGCGGCGTTCCTATGCTTTGGCAAGCATTTTGTATATATATATATATATATATATATATATATATATATATATATATATATATATAAAAAATCCCGGCAATGATTTATTCATCCACATCGATTGATGCGAATGGAGAAATCTGGTTTGCCAGGGCATACGAGCTAAGTGGGTATGGATGTAGGGCGGAGCTCCTATGTCCTGGCAGACGCCTTTCCCCTCCATTTTTTTTTTTTGGCAGAGATTTTTTCATCCACATTGATCGATGCGAATGAAGAAATCTGTGCCGTTCATTTTTTTCTTTCAGCCCAGAGGCTGAACGGAAAAAAAAATCTCATTACCTGTATGCTCAATATAAGGAGAATAGCAGAAACTCCTAATGCTGGCCATACATGTAATGATTGCGGAGACCCTCAAATGCCAGGGCAGTACAAACACCCCACAACTGACCCCATTTTGGAAAGAAGACACCCCAAGGTATTTGCTGAGGGGCATATTGAGTCCATGAAAGATTGAAATTTTTGTCCTAAGTTAGCGGAAAGTGAGACTTTGTGAGAAAAAACAAAAAAAAATCAATTTCCGCTGACTTATGCGAAAAAAAAAAAAATTCTATGAACTTGCCAGGCCCCTCATTGGATACCTTGGGGTGTCTTCTTTCCAAAGTGGGGTCACATGTGGGGTATTTATACTGCCCTGGCTTTTTAGGGGCCCTAAAGCGTGAGAAGAAGTCTGGGATCCAAATGTCTAAAAATGCCCTCCTAAAAGGAATTTGGGCCCCTTTGCGCATCTAGGCTGCAAAAAAGTGTGACACATCTGGTATCGCCGTACTCAGGAGAAGTTGGGGAATGTGTTTTGGGGTGTCATTTTACATATACCCATGCTGGGTGAGAAAAATATCTTGGTCAAATGCCAACTTTGTATAAAAAAATGGGAAAAGTTGTCGTTTGCCAAGATATTTCTCTCACCCAGCATGGGTATATGTAAAATGGCACCCCAAAACACATTCCCCAACTTCTCCTGAGTACGGCGATACCAGATGTGTCACACTTTTTTGCTGCCAAGGTGGGCAAAGGGGCACATATTCCAAAGTGCACCTTTCAGATTTTGCAGGCCATTTTTTACACATTTTGATTGCAAAGTACTTCTCACACATATGGGCCCCTAAATTGCCAGGGCAGTATAACTACCCCTCAAGTGACCCCATTTTGGAAAGAAGACACCCCAAGGTGTTCTGTGAGGGGCATGGTGAGTTCCTAGAATTTTTTATTTTTTGTCGCAAGTTAGTGGAATATGAGACTTTGTAAGAAAAAAAAACATCATCATTTCTCGTGCATGGCATTGGGGGACACAGCACCATGGGTATATGTCCAACTACCACTAGGAGGCACTAGACACAAAAAGTGTTGGCTCCTCCCAGGTGGGCTATACCCTCTCCACAGGCACGAGGCTATTCAGTTTTAGTCTAGTGTCCGTAGGAGGCAGACCTGTCCTGCTTTTTTGCAGGTTCTGCTGTTTTTTATTTTTATTCTTTTCTTTTTTCTCTCTTCCGCAGGTCTCGGTGTTCTCCACCGTTATACCTGCTGCAGGCTGGGGCTCCATCGTGTTCCACTTTAGTTGCCCCCCTGCGGGCGCGTACTTCGGTACCATCGCCGGTCACCCAGTCCCCACGGACTGCATCCGCAGTGGCTTGCCGGCATTCCCACGGTTTCCGTGTTGAGTCTGCCGAAGGGGTGACCCTGCTGCGCCCGAAGACATCGGATGGTGAGTATATCTGATGGTGAGTATACTCCCCTGTCCCTGTGTCCCTGCCCCAGGGTTAGGTTCCCTCCTGTGGCCAGGGGGATGGGATCCACCTTAGCTGGGGGTCCTGGGGAGCCTCCATCTTCCCCCTAGCCAACCCCCCCTTTTTTCTGGGGGGGGTTATATTCTTGTTTCCCCTCCCTTCTCTTCCCCCTTGGTTGGTCTTTTCTCTCCTCCCTAGCCACACAGTCTTCTCCCTGGCTTCTCCGCTACTTTAGTCCCCGGCTTCTGCCGGGACTAGGCCTCATCTTCTGTGGCCCGTTCCCGGCTCCCAGGTGCTCCGTTTGCCCTGATCCACCTGTCCCTAGGTGACGCTTCTCCCCCCCTACCCTCCTCACCTATTTTTATGATTCGGTGGGCCCTCTGTCGGCCGCGGTTTGCCCCGCCCCCCTCGCTCCATTCCCGGCCGCCTTAATAAATCGAGGCCCCGGCTTTTGGGCCTGCTAGGCCGCAATCTTCCCGGCCCCTCCTCCTTGCTTCCCGGGCTTTTCTGAGCCCCGCCCGGCCCTTGGGAGGGGCTATCTCTTCACCCTTTCCTGGGCTAACGTGTTTTTTCTGCTGAAGGGGGTGGTTAACCCCTTCCCTCCCCTCAATTGCTTCATGTCCCCTGCAGCCCTACTGACCACCTCTTTTGGGGGGACAAGCTGCTGCAGCGCCTCTTTGGGGGAACAGGGCGTCCGGGTCAGGATAGACAGCCTCTGCTGGCTGCTTTTTGAGCATCTCCTCTCCCAGCCTCTCCTCGGTCGCCACGTGTTTTCACGTGCGTCCGCTGTCTGCACCTCTCTGGGTCTAACAATGGCTGCCGTGCGGTCAGCCTGTCCCTGCTGGGTGCAGTACCTCTTCCCAGATCCTTTCCCCGAACAATCCCTTTGTGTCGGTCCCCCATGAATGGGCTCCCTCCGTGTCAATGCCATGGGAACCTTGACCGCCTCTCCCTGGCGGTGTCGCTGGCCGCTACCAATCCAAATTGCGGCCACCTCTGCCCTCCCAGGGTCCTCCCTGCAGATGGGGCACGCTCAGTTAGGGGTACCTGCACCCGGGTTCGGCTAGGGGTAGCTCACGGTACTCCCTCGGGTGGTCTCAACGGGGTACCACCCCTCCTCGGCATCCTCGGATCCCCCCCAGGACAGGCCTGAGGCTGGTGACGAATCCTTCCTGTCACCCCATCCGTTGCCTCTGGGGACACCTCTGCGCCGATTCCCTCGGAACAGAGCATCAGGCGGTCTTCCTCCATACAGAAGCCCTCTGGGAGGTCAAGACGAATGTGGACGGAGGAACCTTTCCTACCCAGGGTTGGTATCCCCTCTAGTGGATTTTCGGATGGTGCTCCCCTGACCGCACAGGTATTCAACCGCACAGGTAAGGCAGCCGTCCCCGTGTTTAGCATACTGAGTCACCTACGCGGTGTCTCTGATACGTACGCCTTCTCCTTAACAGGGGGATTCCTGCACCACTGCCATAGGCTGTCCCTGACAAGCCTTCCTGGTTCCCCTATACCAGGGGCTATCCTCTACACATTTGAGAGTGTTTCCACAGGGTCCCCATCCTGGTGGTGGTGTTCGCCACTCTACCTCATTACAGGGGGTTCCTGTTCTGGGCAAGCGGTTAGCTCGGCTATCGCCTCCTGTAGGTTGGGGAGTTAAGAGCAATTGTACAGCTGCCTTGCCCCTTTTCATAGGTAGTGTACCTACACCTACTCCAGATGCTGAAGCCATTACTCCTGGCTGGCTCTGGGGTGTTCCATACAGCACTATTTCTCCCTTCCGGGCGAGATGTACAGGCCACTTCGATTGCCGTTGCAATTGCACCTGTCTGTTCCCAGCCACTTTGCTCCCGTCATAGGTAGAGTATCTACGCCATCTCCTGATGCTGTAGCCAATTCCCCTGGCTGGCGCTATGGTGTTCCGTGCGGCACTATTTCTCCCTTTCTGGCGAGATTTACAGGCCGCCTTTAATTGCCGTTGAAATTGCACCTGTCTATTCCCAGCCATTTTGCTCCCTTCATAGGTAGAGTACCTACGCCATCTGCGGTGCTGTGGCCGATACCCCTGGCGGGCTCTATTGTCTTCCAGGCGGCAACATTTCTCCCTACGGGCGAGATATAGAGGCCACTTTCTATTGCCATAGAGTTGCCCCTGTCCGGTTCAGTTACACCTGTCTGTTCCCTGCCACCTTGATCCCTTAACAGGTAGAGTACCTGCACCATCTCCGGATGTGGTAGCCGTTCCTCCTGTCCGGCTTTATGGTGTACCATGTGGCATTTTCTCTCCCTTACAGGACGAGATTTTGAGGCCTCCTCCAGTTGCCGTGGCCATTGCACCTACCTCATCATAGTGTGCACCAAACAGCCATCTTACTTCCTTCATAGGTAGAGTTCCTGAACCGTCTTTGATGCTGCAGCCGTTACACCTGTCTGGCTTCTATGGTGTACTATGCGGCCCTGTTTCTGTTGCCATTGCACCTACCTGATTGTAGTGTGCACCTGTCTTGTTCTTTGTGGTACCGTGCGGCCCTATGGGTTCCATTGTTGACGCAGTTGCTGTTGCACCTCTCTGGGTCTGGGGTGCACCATGCGGCCACATTGCTTCGATCTTAAATGAAGTTCCTCTTCACAGCCATATTTCTACTTTACAGGTTGTGTACCTGTACCCTCCGAATGCTGTCGCATCCCCAGATGCTGTGGCTATGTTTCCACTCTCCTTGATCGGCAACATGCAGCCACTTTACCTTTATTTTAGGCGTGTGTTTGTAGTACCCCAAGTGCTGGGCCCTATGGTGCGATCTGTGGCCCAGACAGTTTCTTTCTTACTAGGTGTTTTCTGCCCACGGGTTCTAATCTGTGCTGCAGATGTTGGTTCCATCCGTTTGGTTCTTCCATACGTCTGCCACTCCGTTACTGTCGTCCTCATTGGTCTCCTTGTGCCGCTCAAGGCACTGTCAGCACCAGGTCACCCTTGTTCAGCATGTGCATGGTTACCATATCTGGCAGGGGTGGGTCAGCCCATCCCCCACCTTATCGGTCTAGTGCTGCTTCTGGTAGCTCCAGTATATGACTGATCTGTCTGGTCCGGCGGGTGGTCCTCATTCAACCTCCTACTCCATGGCCAGGTGGTTGTTGGCCTTTGTGCTAGAGTTGCTCTTGCTTTCTCTTTAAGGTCCTACGGTATGCTGTGCTCCGCGTTACCCCATGTTATAGGGGAGTACTCACATTGTTTCCTATTGCTGAGCGGGCCATTCCTGGTGTAGTACAAGGATCTCCACTGGATCTTCTACCTTGTTTGGACATGTAGCTGGTGAGCATCGGCCGCGGCAGCGGTTTTCGGTCATCGCTGGATGTCCGCCTCACGGTATCCTTCTGGGTCCACGGCTTTTTTTCGTCGCTGGACGTCCTCCCTGACGGGTCAAGGACAGGACCACTGAGCGCCACACATCTGTCTGAATTTTCAGCTGATTGCTCTGGTATCGGTCAGGGCCCCGTAGTTCCTTCTGGGTCCAGGTGTTTTCGGTTTTCCCTTGTATTTTATGCTTGGTTGCACTACATGGCGGAGGGACGTTCCCCTTGGACCTTGCCGTCGTCTGTACCTATCAGGTACTTTCTCCCCCCTGCGAGTTTTCTGTATGCCGGTCGCAGCTGGTTTCTACATTTCTATGTAGGCTACCCCGGTTTTTTCATGGCGACTTCTGCATTCCTTATGCATATCGATGTCTGTCGTTTTGTGGTACCTCCGAGCTGCTGTACTTGCCCTCTCTGGGACAATGTTTACGGTTTGCTGGTCAATGTTTTTGGTGCGGCTAGTTGTCCATGGCCAATGTCCCTTCCCCTATGGCGGTTTCTTTTCGCCTTTCCTGGATATGCTGGCTTGCGTTGTCTTCCGGTGGTTCAGCTCCTGGTTCCTTGTGACCCCATCTGGGTACTCCTTTCTGGAGTCCCTGTCCCTGTTCATTTGAGGTCCTCTTGGGATTTGTCTTTTTTTCCATCCTCCCACGTCAAGTACCTGGTATTGAGTGGTTTGGTGCTACGGTTTGCAATTCCACCGTATGGTCTCCTTCGGGAGGGACCTCCTCCTGTTGTAGACCCCTTCCTCCTTAGGCTGTTTGGAGTGCTCTTCTTCTACTCCCATGTCTGTCAGTCCAGTGTGTTCCTGCCAAGGTTGCCTGGGCCTGTCTCTGGTTCCTTTTTTCCATGATACTTCACATGCCCAGAGTTTCCTCTGGTCTTGCGCTTTACAGTGCTATCTTGTTTTCGGAGGCTTGTGCCTCGTTTCCTGTTTTTGGGGACGCAGGAGCGATCGTTCTTTGTTCCTGGCTTTTACCTACAACCCCCTCCTTCTCCAAGGGTTGGCAGTTTCCTCTAGCAGCCTTGGGTTTTCGCCTTTACATGGGGCGCTTGGCTTCTTCACCTGGCCTTGCGGTGAGGGGAGTCCTTCTCCCTTCACATGTGAGCCTTGCTATGGCTTCCCTCACTCGTTTGGTTTCCAGTGCTTCCCTGTTTCTTTTCTCCCCTGGCCTTTCAGGGGATGGCCACAGGTTTATGGGTCTGAGACAATGTAGGGCGTTGGGTCGATCCAACACGCAGTGCTGTCCTAATTTTATTTTTTTTTCTCCAGCCCTTGGCTGCGCTTGGTGTTCCCTTTTGCCACCTTCTTGCGTTTGGGATTTTCTTCCAGACATTTGTCCTGGGGTGCTGGCAGTCTTCCCTGCTTCTTCTGAGGTTTCTTCCTTGTTATGAGACCTCTTGCCCATTCCGTGTTTTTTCCTGTTGGGTCACATGGTCACATTCTCCTGCACCTGTATGCCCAGCCGGTGGCACGTCTCTTCTTTTCCCACCCTCAGGGACTGCTTTGGAACGTCCCATGGTGCTGTGTCCCCCAATGCCATGCACGAGAAAATTGGATTTTTTGTACTCACCGTAAAATCCTTTTCTCGTAGTAGGCATTGGGGGACACAGATCCCACCCTATGTTTTTACTTCCGCTTCTCCGGGCTGGTCTCTTGATCTTTCCCGGTACGGGAGTTGTTGGTTCCTTGCTTTTCTTCTCTCTCCTACTGCTTTTGGTACAAACTGAATAGCCTCGTGCCTGTGGAGAGGGTATAGCCCACCTGGGAGGAGCCAACACTTTTTGTGTCTAGTGCCTCCTAGTGGTAGTTGGACATATACCCATGGTGCTGTGTCCCCCAATGCCTACTACGAGAAAAGGATTTTACGGTGAGTACAAAAAATCCAATTTTTCCGCTAACTTGTGACAAAAAAAAAAAAATTCTAGGAACTCGCAGTGCCCCTCACGGAATACCTTAGGGTGTCTTCTTTCCAAAATGGGGTCACTTGTGGCGTGGTTATACTGCCCTGGCAATTTAGGGGCCCAAATGTGTGAGAAGTACCTTGCAATCAAAATGTGTAAAAAATGCCCTGCAAAATCCGAAAGGTGCACTTTGGAATATGTGCCCCTTTGCCCACCTTGGCAGCAAAAAAGTGTGACACATCTGGTATCGCCGTACTCAGGAGAAGTTGGGGAATGTGTTTTGGGGTGTCATTTTACATATACCCATGCTGGGTGAGAAAAATATCTTGGTCAAATGCCAACTTTGTATAAAAAAATGGGAAAAGTTGTCGTTTGCCAAGATATTTCTCTCACCCAGCATGGGTATATGTAAAATGACACCCCAAAACACATTCCCCAACTTCTCCTGAGTACGGCGATACCAGATGTGTCACACTTTTTTGATGCCAAGGTGGGCAAAGGGGCGCATATTCCAAAGTGCACCTTTCGTATTTCACCGGTCATTTTTTACAGATTTTGATTGCAAAGTACTTCTCACACATTTGGGCCCCTAAATTGCCAGGGCAGTATAACTACGCCACAAGTGACCCCATTTTGGAAAGAAGACACCCCAAGGTATTCCGTGAGGGGCATGGCGAGTTCCTAGAATTTTTTATTTTTTGTCGCAAGTTAGTGGAATATGAGACTTTGTAAGGAAAAAAGATAAAGAAAAAAAAATCATAATTTTCCGCTAACTTGTGACAAAAAATAAAAAATTCTAGGAACTCGCCATGCCCCTCACGGAATACCTTAGGGTGTCTTCTTTCCAAAATGGGGTCACTTGTGGTGTAGTTATACTGCCCTGGCAATTTAGGGGCCCAAATGTGTGAGAAGTACCTTGCAATCAAAATGTGTAAAAAATGCCCTGCAAAATCCGAAAGGTGCACTTTGGAATATGTGCCCCTTTGCCCACCTTGGCAGCAAAAAAGTGTGACACATCTGGTATCGCCGTACTCAGGAGAAATTGGGGAATGTGTTTTGGGGTGTCATTTTACATATACCCATGCTGGGTGAGAAAAATATCTTGGTCAAATGCCAACTTTGTATAAAAAAATGGGAAAAGTTGTCTTTTGCCAAGATATTTCTCTCACCCAGCATGGGTATATGTAAAATGACACCCCAAAACACATTCCCCAACTTCTCCTGAGTACGGCGATACCAGATGTGTCACACTTTTTTGCTGCCAAGGTGGGCAAAGGGGCGCATATTCCAAAGTGCACCTTTCGTATTTCACCGGTCATTTTTTACACATTTTGGTTGCAAGGTACTTCTCACACATTTGGGCCCCTAAATTGCCAGGGCAGTATAACTACCCCACAAGTGACCCCATTTTGGAAAGAAGACACCCCAAGGTATTCTGTGAGGGGCATGGTGAGTTCCTAGAATTTTTTATTTTTTGTCGCAAGTTAGTGGAATATGAGACTTTGTAAGAAAAAAAAAAAAAAAAAAATCATCATCATTTTCCGCTAACTTGTGACAAAAAATAAAAAGTTCTATGAACTCACTATGCCCATCAGCGAATACCTTAGGGTGTCTACTTTCCGAAATGGGGTCATTTGTGGGGTAGTTATACTGTTTGGGCATTGTAGAACCTCAGGAAACATGACAGGTGCTCAGAAAATCAGAGTCGTTTCAAAAAGCGGAAATTCACATTTTTGTACCATAGTTTGTAAATGCTATAACTTTTACCCAAACCATTTTTTTTTTGCCCAAACATTTTTTTTTTATCAAAGACATGTAGAACTATAAATTTAGCGAAAAATTTATATATGGATGTCGTTTTTTTTGCAAAATTTCACAGCTGAAAGTGAAAAATGTCATTTTTTTGCAAAAAAATCGTTATATTTTGATTAATAACAAAAAAAGTAAAAATGTCAGCAGCAATAAAATACCACCAAATGAAAGCTCCATTAGTGAGAAGAAAAGGAGGTAAAATTCATTTGGGTGGTAAGTTGCATGACCGAGCGATAAATGGTGAAAGGAGTGTAGTGCCGAAGTGTAAAAAGTGGCCTGGTCATGAAGGGGGTTTCACCTAGCGGGGCTGAAGTGGTTAAAGGGGTTGTCCGGGATTGAGGACATTGCTCTAATAGTACAAGTGTGGCATACACATTACATACAAGCATGTAGTACCTTTGGCACCGATTTCTGCAGCCCCATTTTCATCTTTTAAATTCATGGCCGGAAGTTACTGTTTTTTCTTCTCCACGTTGACGTACCGGGTCCCTTGCAGTCAAGCAAAGCTTCCTCTTCCGCTGCTCAACGAGCCCGGTGTCGTCACTGGCAGCATAAGTAATTTATGCAGAGTGGACGGAGGGGTGGTAACTAGGCTGGCTGACCATGCGCTGAGCCCCGCCCCTCCAGTCCGGTGATGTCACCGGGCAAGGAGCTTTAGAATGAATGGAGGTAAATATTGATGAGGGGTCGGAGTTACAGCGGAGCAGAGAGACAGCTGTAACCACCTGATGCTGCGGTGCCCCAGGATCCACAGGGCAGTGCAACCAGAACTTAAGGAAAGATAAACAGATATATAAACAATGAGTGGGCGACCGTTGGAGCGACATAGAAGTGGCGAAAATAGCAGAAAATATATAGAGGCCTTTATTTAGATGTACATTGTGAGTAAACTATTTTTTTTTTTTTACATTTGGTCCCAGATAAGTCTCTTCCTTGGCCTGTGATGTCACATGGTATAGAGCAGGGGAGCTGAGCAGATTTATGTATACAGTATTTTTCAAATTGTAAGACGCACCTACGATTTAGAGGAGGAAAATAAATATTTTTCATTAGACCCCCAATCCTTATCAGACGTCCGATCAGACTCCCATCAGCTTCAGATCAAATCCCAGATAAGACTGCTAAAAGACCTCAGATCTGGCACTCGCTGCTCCCTGGTCGTCGTCGTCCTGCCTGCGCTGCATGTGACGTGATGTCGCCCAGCGTTGGGTCATAGTGCACGCCTACGTGCACTATGTCCTGGCGCTGTACGCAGAATACAGTGCAGAGTGGGGCACAGAAGAAGAACAGGGAGGGCCAGTGCAGCTCTTTCTTTACCGCTCCCTGTGCCTCCTGCATACTAATGTCAGCTTTCATAATGGAAGCGGTCATTGGCATTCACACTATAAGACAACTGCCATTTTTCCCCTCGTTTTGGGGGGAAAAAATGTGCATCTAAGGGTCTATTCAGGCATGCGTAGTGCATTGCGGATCCGCAATACCAGTGTCCGGCACCCCCATAGAACTGCCTATTCTTGTCCGCAATTGCGGACAAGAATAGGACATGTTCTATTTTTTTCCGGAGCCGCGGACCTGAAGATCCGGGGGGTGCGCTCTGGGAATACGGATGCGGAGAGCACATAGCATCCATTCCATCCCCATAGAGAATGAATGGGTTCGCACCTGTTCCGCAATTTTCGGAACGGATGCAAACCCATTATACGGACGTGTGAATGGAGCCTTAAAGTTTTGGATTTTTTAAATGTAGCTTTACTTGAAATGTATTTATTTAAATATAGGTTGATTCTGAGCTTATAAGCCATGTGGGTGTTCTTATTCAGTGATTGATGGCTATAATAGTATCCACACTCATACAGGGAAGGCTGTCAGTCACTGAAATAACTCCTAAGCCCAGAATGAGCAGAGATTTAAATGCTTAAATTACTTAAGTTTTATTGATTCTTTCCCTACAAAACTACAGTGTTTCACCAAAAATAAGACATACCCATAAAATAAGCCGTAGCAGGATTTCTAAGTATTTGCGCAATACAAGCCATACACCGAAAATAAGACATAGTTATGGGCGTGGCTAAGCGTACCGGCGTGGACCAGTAAAGAAGACTGGCAGCCATTCTGATCTGCCCTATCGTGACAGCTGCTATCTCGGAGGTGACCGGAGAGGTGCGGGCAGCCCCATCAACAAGGCCAGCTCCCCCTGTCAGGTATCGGTCCTTCTGTGCGTGCTGCAAGCTGAGGCGTAGAGGGAGACATAGAAAGTAAAAGTCTCCCCACAAACACCAGTAAAGCTGCTGCTCCCCAACACTGATCAGCAAGAGTCTGTGGGTCTCTCTCACCCCCACAAACACCAGGGGAGATTGTTGTACCATACTTAATAAAAATAAGACATTCCCTGAAAATAAGCCATAGTGTGTCTTCTTGAGGAAAAATAAATACAGGTATGAGAGTACACGGGTATGTAATAATCTGTTCCTAGAGCTCCTCCTGCTCTACCCCATGCTGATTGCATACATTGCATTGCGTTTTCATGGGGACAGGCTCCCTTTAAATGAATGAATGAGACTGCCCTGCTATACAATGTACGGTGCTGTGCTTGGTATATTATGAAGAGTACGAGCCTGCAGCATTTTCAAACAGCTGATCGGCAGAAGTTTGAACCCCCTTTTTAAAGGGGTTGTCTCGTCATGGACAATAGGGGCATATCGCCAAGATATGCCCCCATTGTCTTATAGGTGCGGGTCCCACCTCTTGGACCCGCACCTATATAGAGAACGGAGCCCCGTAAGTGAAGGAGGGCGCACTGCACATGCGCAGCCGCCCTCCATTCATCTTCTATGAATGGAAGCGGGGGTCGTGCATGCTCGGCACGGTCCCATTCACTTCTATGGTGAGCTGGCTTGGTGGTGGCCGGACCGCAGTACTCCAGCAGCCACCTTGCAGTGCTCCGTTCTCTATATAGATCCTAGCTATATGCCCCCTTTGTCCATGATGAGACAACCCCTTTAACGGGGAGGGGAGAAAGTTTTGCATGCAAGGAGACCTTGAACAAAGTTCCAACGCTGATGTGAACAAGCCCTGAATTGCAACTAGTATCTAGCTAACCTAATTCTAACCTGGCAGTAAATAATGTGAATCTTCAGGATGGTTACAGTAAAAAAAAAAAATCTTTTGTGTGTGTTTTTCTTATTTATTTTTTTATTGTAAAAGTAAACTGGATGCTTAAAATGTTTATCTTTTGTTTTCCTATGGAACAGAGGCCATGGCATGAATATGAACACAATTTCCAGATTATGTACAAAGTAGGTATGGGACACAAGCCTCCCATTCCAGATCGTTTGAGCCCAGAAGGTAAAGATTTCCTTTCTCACTGTATGGAAAGTGATCCAAAGAAGCGATGGACGGCTAGCCAACTACTGGACCATGCTTTTGTCAAGGTTTGTGACTGCATGGGGATCTATGGTTACTTAAAGGGGTTTATCCCATGACTAAAGTAAAAAATAATCATATAGGACATGACAATCTCTTTCTAACCAGCCCTGTACCTCTCATGGATCCAGATCTCCCCATTCATTGCTCTGCTAGATTTATAGCTGACAACTGAGGAGGAGTGTCTTATGGAGGATATTGAAGGATAATACTGAGCATGAGACATTTTATGTCCACTGCTGTTTACATTTGGCAGATTTATTGTTTAAATTGCTGCAACTGAAAATCCATTTTTATTTATCGGAATTTGATTGTTTCATAGGAAGTGTATGAACTACACTCATTGACAAAAAAAATAATAATGCACCGAGATGGAGTTGTTGAATTTAAAGGCCATCTGTCAGCAGATTTGTATCTGAAACTGGTTGACCTGTTCTATGTACACTTGGCAGATGAAGGCATCTGTGTTGGTCCCGTGTTCATATGTGCCTTCATTGATGGAAAAAAAGTTTTAAAATATTCAAATGAGCCTCTAGGACCAACAGGGTCATTGCCATTACTCCTAGAGGCATCACTCTTTCTGCAACTGCCGCACCCTCTCCACTTTAGTTGGAGAACCAGGCAGTAAAAACAACAGAATACCGGGCCCTGTCAATCAAAGTGCAAAGGGTGCAGCAGCTGTAGAGAGAGCTGAGCATCTAGGAGTAACGGCAACACCCCCCGTTGTTCCTAGAGCCTCATTTGCATATGTTAAAACATGGGACCAATACAGATGCCTTGAGTTGCCAATCGCATATGCAACGGGTCAGCCAGTTTCATAGGGACAAATCTGCTGACAGATGCCCTTTTTAAATGAGTCTTTATATGTGTAAATGTAATGAGGATATATGCTAATGATTACAATATTAGAGTGAACGGATATGTTCATTGGGGAAAGCTGTCCAATTGAAAGGAGGCCTTGGGCTGCCTCTGTACCAGTGAGATATGTTTGGGCATGGAAGCATAGAGGTTCCATATGGTATCTTGCAGCTCATTTGCTCACAGATGTTGCAGCTGGGCCTCGTAATTCTAACCTCCCACTTGGTTCCGTCAATGCTTGATTGGCGGGCAGGCAGGCAAAGGAAGTGTTGCAATCTGGTGGAGACATTCTTGGAAAATGCTTGCTTTGGGTGGGCGAGCATTATTCTGATGAAAAATGCTAGTTGGAAGCCCTGCTATGAGAGGCAACACATGTGGCCGCAGGATGTCCTGCACACATCGCTGGGCTGTGTCCCTCGTATCGCTACTAGGTCTGTTGTATGCAATGGCTTCCTAGATCATCACTAGCAGTTGGAACAGTGTGTCGCTCCTTAGAAAAGGAAAGATAGAAACACCCACCATGCAGTCTCCATACTCAAACCTACAGTTGATGCTAAAGATGATACGGTTCTATTCCATAGCAGTCCAGGTTTCTTGTTCACTACACCATTGCAAATGCGGCCTGCTGTCAATGGCAGGACTTGTAATGGGTGCCGTGACACCACATTTCCTCCTTCTAAGCACCAGAAAATTGTTTGGGCATTGGTGTATAATAAAGTTGCCACCTGTGTTTGGATGGTAAACAATGAAACTGTGAGAGCTGCTCATGCTTGTCAGCAGATCAAATGATCCTCTCTAGTGGTGGTCTGCCTCCATCGGCCTGAGCCTGTTCAGTGTGTGCATGCTCTCAATGCTCCTAACAGCTAGGTCAGAACAGCAATAAAGCCAAAAAAAACCACCAACAGTTAGTTGTGTATGTTAATTATCAAGTACAGCAGATCAAATAAACAATGGAAACCAGTGTCACTGTTCTCACCTATTGGGAAACAAGTAAGTGACCATGTAAGTTATATAAAGGTATGCCTTTGGCAACAAGTCATGCAGTTAAACCTTCAAAAATTGACACTCTGCATAATTATAATCAAAAATGCATTACTAAACAATACAAGGAAATAATTAGAAAGATTTAAAAACAACAGTGCAGGTAAGATGGTGACATCATTGGAGGGGACCATGTGGGCAATATCGTATATCAGTCAATTATCAAACCGCCAAAAGTAAAGTGCAAGTGCAAATACTGGCTAAAGTGACATTGAAAAAACTATAGTGTTACCCATAGTGTGTCTCCTTCGAGGATGATGCCACCCCCGGACGAAGGATCTCCGAAACGCACGTCGAGGTTGAAAAGCTGCATTGAAATTTCGAAAAACATGCTAGAATTTTTAATGCAAACATCTTAATTGCCTCTTCTCCTTCTTGTGGACAGGTTTGCACAGATGAAGAATGAAGCTGTCAAGAAGATATGGCCTAATAGATTTCAGCAAGTCATCTCTTAATCACTACTGTATGTAATATTTACATAAAGACTACGCTGAGGAACACAGTGCAACGTCATGTAATACCGTGACTTAAGACTGCACAGGTGGCAGCCGTCACTTCTCCTGCTGCTGCTCTCATACATGTTGTTTGGCACATTTTCTTCATGTGACAATGTCCCGCACGTATTTTTTGTTTTTATAAAAGCTGCATGTTTCGGTGAAGTGCCATTACTACTGTACATGGACCATTGTGTTTTAATTTGTTCTCTGGCTTATTTCTCATATGAATGAGAACTGTAATAAACATAGTACTGTTTTCAACTTATCAAGCTCTGACGCAAGTTGTAGTATTACCATGCATTCTGGACCTTGTAAATGTTTCTACTTCCCGATTGTCGAGTGCACTGTGAACCTATCATTCTATGGCCAGCTACAGATTTGTTATGCAAGAAAAAAAAAAAAAGTTCTCTCAGTTGGAAAAACATTTTCTTAATAAATGGTTTATTTTAGGACATCTAAGTATTTTGTTGCTGCTTATATGGAAATATGGAATGGGTTCATGGAGGGTAACAGGGTAAAGGAAACCTTAGTTTTAGTATTTCTAGAAAGCAATTGTCTGCATGTACGACGGGCTGATCGGGCAGGTGCAGGAGCTGCACCCCCCCACCCCCCAGTCAGTGGCAGGGGTCCAGCAGTCACTGATAGCCGGACCCCTGCTGTGTGCGCCAGCATCAGTGAAAACACAGATGCCGGCGCATTAACCCTCGCACTGCCGCAATCAGTGCTGACCGCAGCACGTGCGGGATCCTATCGAGTATGTGTGGCCATCGGGTCCTTGCGCTGCTGTGACGGGGACCCGATGGCAGGGAAGGCAGCCCGATGCCTTCCGTGACAGCCTGTGAGATCCAGCCCCCTGGATCTCACAGGAAGCAGGCTGAAGTATATTACACAGTGTAATACACTTACAGCCAATGGATCACAATACAGAAGTATTGTGATGCATTGTAAAGGGGATCAGACCCCCAAAATTTGAAGTCCCAGAGTGGGACAAAAAAAAGTGAAAAAAGAAGTAAAAAATAAAGTTTTCAACAAAAAAAAAGTTTCAAATGAAAAAATATATATAAATGCTTCCTTTTTCCAAAATAAAGTAAATAAAAAATAGGGGGATAAAAGTAGACATATTAGGTATCGCCGCGTCCATATCGACCGGCTTTATAAAAATACCTATCCCCTCAGATGAACACACTAAAAAAATGTAATAAAAACTGTGCTAAAAAAAAAAACTTTGTACCTTACATCACAGAAAGTGCAACACCAAGCGATCAAAATAGTACCAATCTAACTGTCACCTCATCCCGCAAAAACTATCAAAAGATTAAAATAAAAAACTGGCTTTCAGACTATGGAGACACTAAAACATGATTTATTTATTTTTTCAAAAATGCTTTTAACCACCTCAGCCCTCCTAGCTTAAACCCCCTTTATGACCAGACCACTTTTTACAATTCTGCACTACACTACTTTCTCGGTTTATTGCTCGGTCATACAACTTACCACCCAAATGAATTTTACCTCCTTTTCTTCTCACTAATAGAGCTTTCATTTGATGGTATTTCATTGCTGCTGACATTTTAACTTTTTTTTTTATATTAATCAAAAATGACCAAAATTTTTGCAAAAAAAATGAAATTTTTCACTTTCTATTGTAAAATTTTTCAAATAAAACTACATTTCTATATAAATTTTTCTCTAAATTTATTGTTTGACATGTCTTTGATAAAAAAAAAATGCAATAAGTTAATATTTATTGGTTTGGGTAAAAGTTATAGCGTTTACAAACTATGGTGCAAAAAAATTAATTTACGCACTTTGACTTTCTGAGCACCTGTCATGTTTCCTGAGGTTCTACAATGCCTAGACTGTAGAAACACCCCACAAATGACCCCATTTCGGAAAGTCGACACCCTAATGTATTCGCTGATGGGCATAGTGAGTTCATGGAAGTTTTTATTTTTTTGTCACAAGTTAGCGGAAATTGAATTATTTTTATTTTTTCTTACAAAGTCTCATATTCCACTAACTTGTGACAAAAAATAAAATTTTACATGAACTCACCATACCCCTTAAGGAATACCTTGGGGTCTTTTCTTTCTAAAATGGGGTCACTTGTGGGGTACTGCCCTTGCATTTTAGGGGCCCTAAAGCATGAGAAGTAGTTTGAAATCCAAATGCGTAAAAATGCCCTGTGAAATCCTAAAAGTACTCATTGGAATTTGGGCCCCTTTGCGCACCTAGGCTGCAAAAAGGTGTCACACATGTGGTATCGCCGTACTCAGAGGAAGTAGGGCAATGTGTTTTGGGGTGTAGTTTTACATATATCCATACTGTGTGTGAAAAATATCTCTCTAAATGACAACTTTTTACTTTTTTTTTTTTATACAAAGTTGTCAATTTACTGGGATATTTCTCTCACCCAGCATGGGTATATGTAAAAATACACCCCAAAGCACATTGCCCTACTTCTCCCGAGTACGGCGATACCACGTGTGACACTTTTTTTGGCACAAGTTAGCGGAAATAGTTTTTTTTTTTTTGTTTAGTTGTTTTTGTGTTTTTTTTGTTTTCTCTCTCACAAAGTCTCCCTTTCCGCTAACTTGGGACAAAAAGTTCAATCTTTCATGGACTCAATATGCCCCTCAGCGAATGCCTTGGGGTGTCTTCTTTCCAAAATGGGGTCATTTGTGGGGTGCTTGTACTGCACTGGCATTTGAGGGTCTCTGCAATCATTACATGTATGGCTAGCATTAGGAGTTTCTGCTATTCTCCTTATATTGAGCATACGGGTAATGAGATTTTTTTTTTCCGTTCAGCCTCTGGGCTGAAAGAAAAAATGGAAGGCACAGATTTCTTAATTCGCATCAATCAATGTGGATGAAAAAATGTCTGCCAAAAAATGTGCAAAAAAAAAAAAAAAAAAGAGGGGAAAGGCGTCTGCAAGGACATGGGAGCTCCGCCCAACATCCAAACCCACTCAGCCCGTATGCCCTGGCAAACGCGATTTCTCTATTCACATCAATCGATGTGGATGAATAAATCATTGCCGTAATTTATTTATTTTTTATATACAAAGTGCAAATGCAAAATATTTGCCAAAGCATATGAACACTGCCCCTCAGCTCATAAGCCTTGGCAAACGTATCTTTTTTGCTGCAGAGGAGAAATCTCGTCTTGCAGCACCGCATACACCGACTTTTGTGTAATCTGACCGCAGCGCAATGCTTCTGTCAGAATGCACATCAGTGCTGCAGCTGGTTGATCGCTTGGTCCACCTAGAAGGTAAAAAAAAAGCGAAGTACAGGAAGCCGCTGCGATTGATAAATATCAAAACTGATTTATTTTTTTATCGCCGCAGCGCTTGTGTAGTGATTGTGCAGTGATAAAAAAAAAAATTGATAATTTGTCACTGCGGCGGGGCGGGCGTGAGTGAACACACGTGTGGGCGACCGGTCAGGCCTGATCGGGTAAACACTGCGTTTTGGGTGAAGGGCGAGCTAAGGTGACACTAATACTATTATAGATCTGACTGTTATCAGTTCTGATCACTTACAGATACTATAAAGTACCAATGCTCATTAGCGATACGCTAATCAGTGAGTGCGGTGGGCTGGGCGCTAACTGAAACTAACTACCTACCAAAGGAGCCTAAACTAACCAAAACCTAACAGTCAATACTGGTGGAAAAAAAAAGTTACAGTTTACACTAATCACTTTTTTCCCTTTCACTAGTGATTGACAGGGGTGATCAAGGGGTTAATTGGGGTGATGGGGGGGGGGTGATCTGGGGCTAAATATGTAGTGCTTGGTGTACTCAATGATGTGTGCGTTCTGCTGGGACCAACCGATGAAAAGGACCCAGCAGAGACATTGTATTGTACAGTGACAATAAAGGCATCTTATCTTAGAGAGCACAGAAGCCATTTAACACATATTTATAAATATAATGTGTTATATGGCTGGTGGTTCGTTATTTTAAGTCCCCAACCTGCCAGCGCTGATCATAGGCTGGTGAGCAACTCCTTGTGCGCCTTTTGCCGACCCGTACTGTGCATGTCCGGGTCATCTCGCGTCTCGTGAGATGATGCGTCAAGGAGGAATAACCCGGCCGCCCGCAGGACGCATCCCTGCGTTAGGTGGTTGGGAGGTCGTTAAGGTGAACACCGTAAAAAAATAAATAAAAAAAAGGCTAAAAAATACTTTTTATTTTTTTTGGTCACCTTACATCGCAAAAAGTGTAATAGCAAGCAATCAAAACGTCATATGCACCGCAATATAGTGCCAAACCGTCATCTCATCCCGCAAAAATTATACCCCATCTAAGACAATAACAAAACATATATATATATATATATATATATATATATATATCTGTCAGACTATGGAGACACTAAAACATTAATTTTTTATTTTTTTTTGTAACAAAAATATTGTGTAAAATGCTAAGAAATAATAAAAAAAAGTATATATATTAGGTATTGCCATGTCCGTAACAACCTGCTATATAAAAATATCACATGACCTTACCGCTCAGGTGAACGCCGTAAAAAAATAAAAATTGTTTTTTTGTCACCTTACATCGTAAAAAGTGTAATGGCAAGCGATCAAAAAGTCTTATTTACCCCAAAATGGTACCAATCAAACCGTCATCTCATCCCACAAAAAATTAACCCCTACCTAAGACAATTGCCCCAAAAGTAGGGCTCTCATAGAATGGCAACACAAAAACAAGATTTTATTCCATTCAAAAATGATTTCACTTTGTAAAACTTACCCAATATGTCTATCATTTTTGTTATCGCCGTGTCCGTAACAACCTGCTCTATAAAAATATCACATTATATGCCCCCTCAGGTAAATGGCGTAAAAAAATATATATATATATATAAAAAAATGCCAAAACAGCCATTTTTTTTAACCCTGCCCCACAAAAAGTTTAATACCAAGCGATCAAAGTCTTATGTACCCCAAAATGGTACCAATCAAACAGTCACCTCATCCTGCAAAAACTGAGCCCCCACATAAGACAATCACTTAAAAAATAAAAACAAATGGCACCCATAAACCTATCCATTAAAATCTGCGCTGCAAAAGCCATATTGCGCTCCTTTCTTTTTGATTCCTGCCATGTTCCCCCACAGCAGTTCACCACCACATATGGGGTGTTGCCGTGTTCAGGAGAAAATGGGTAAAACATTTTGGGTGCTTTTTCTCCTGTTACCCCTTGTTAAAATGAAAAATGTGGGACTACAACAGCAACATTTTATTGGAAGAAACGAAACTTCAATTTTACAGCCGTGTTTCCAAATTCTGTAAAATACTTAGTTACCCCCCCCCCCCCCCTTTAATATATTCTTTAAGGAGTGTAGTTTCCAAAATGGGGTCACTTTTTGAGGGTTTTCACTGTAGGGGTACATCAGGTTCTCTTCAAATACAAAATGGTGTCTAAAACCCATTCTTTGCAAGATCTGCCTCTAAAATCCATATGGTGCTCCTTTCCTTCTGACTACTGCCACATGCCCATAGAGCAGTTTACCACCACATATGGGGTATTTCTGTAAACAGTCAGTAATATATATTGGGGTTTATTTTGCTGTTAACCCTTGCTGCGTTGAAAGAAAATTGATGAATTTTCCTTTTAATTCTTGTGGAACACCTCAAGGGTTAACAAAGTTTGTAACATAAGTTTTGAATAATTTGAGTGGTGTAGTTTCTAAAATTGGGTCATGTGGTTTCCATTACCTAAGCCCCCTCAAAATCAATTTATAACTGAATTGGTGCTTAAAAAAATAGTTTGGGAAATTATTTTGAAAATTTGAAAAATTGCTTCTAAATTCTAAGCCTTCTAACGTCCTAAAAAAGTAAAATGACATATACAAAATGATGCCAACATAAAGTAGACATATGGTCTATTGGTATCCCTTTCTGTTTTAAAAGCAGAGAATTTGAAATGTTGAAAATTGAGAATTTTTCATAATTTTTGGTAAATTTTGGATTTTTTTTTTATAAATAAAAGGTGAAATTCTATTGAATCAAATTTATGACTGTCATGAAGTACAATGTGTCACAAGAAAACAGTCTGAGAATGGCTTGGATAAGTAAAAGTGTTCCAAATTTATTACCCCATATAGCAACACAGTCAGGTTTGCAAAAAGTGGCTCGGTACTGAAGGGGTCAATGTCAAAAGAAAAAAGTGGTATGTACATGCATCCAAAAAGTTTGCCATAACCGATGTAGAATGCCTACCGTATTTATACACACACAAGTGTTAATTATCAGAAGAAAGAGTGGCTTGTTCTCCTTGGCCCTGTATTTAAAAAGCTGCCCCCCCCCCCCCCACACTTAGATCATTGGTCGTCATGGCAGGTGTCATCAAATCAAGATCCTCCTGCTCCTCCACAGCTGTTCTGCTATGCCTTGTTGCTTCAGCGTCAACAAACAGTACTGATGAAGAGGGTAATCCAGCCCTTGAAGAGCGTAGACTAAACGGCAATAAAAGATCATTCTTTATTACTGGCATCACTCCTGATGTTTTACTTCTCTAAGTCCCGGCCAGCGACTTCAAAGATCCTGAACCAACTTTTTACAACCAGCTATTTAACCTGTCGATCGCTCCAAGCATCGCAGAGGACCACGGCTGCAGGCCTGGACAACCGCCCACTGGTCGGGATTTTAAATAACCAGCAGAGCAACACGATCTGGTAAGCATACTCTTGCCTCCTAAACTCACATCTAAACAACTGATACCACATGTGGCGCCCCACTCTTCCTATTTTTATCTCTACACATTGTTGCATCAGTGTGAAAGACTGCTCTAAGATAAATATGAGAGGATGACATTATTTATATTGCAGTTCTCAAGTTTTGTGGCCTCCTTCAAAGGGCTTTAGTATGCGGCCAGCATCTCTGCTTCGCTGCTACTGCCTGACCTCGAAGCAACATGTTCTGTGCTAGGCGATCTGGGGCATGACAAAATCATTCACTGCTTGTACACACACTAACATCTGCAAGGTGGTATTTCAGCGAGTTGAAACATTGCGGATCAACCAGTGTAATGGCAGACCGTTCTGTCACTGCAAGTCCAGGAGGACAAAATATTGGCTGAAATGCGAGGACAGTATCCTGGACATAGCCAGCCGTTTTATTTTTTTTTTCAAAAAGTGCTACACTACTAGATTTATCACGAATGTCATGCAGGGAGCATGTTATTTCCCCCAAATCTAGCACGGCCACAATGTTTCGGCCTTTGTTGCTAACCATTATGCCCAGTTGGAGTTGATGGGGAGACAGCCAGGGAGATGTTTGCTGCTTGATGCACTTTAGCAAGTGCTTGATTGTGTGGCTACTCTTAACCCAGGCCTATCAGCTCTAACACCACATGACAAGGCTTCACTTTACACATATGATAGGAAGGAATGGGAGTGACGCTCTGCTCTCTTGTTGTTTGAGATGGGAGGATGTCCATGCAGGAGGATGTAGCGAAGTGCCTGGTGTGGGAACCAAACTGACACAAACATGGATGTGTCAATAGGACCCTGCCTTCTTGATGTGGTGCTACCTCTCAGTGAAAGACATGCACTGTCCCTGCCCATAGCAGCTTCTCCATGCATCCATGGTGGTGTGAACCTTGTTGCATAGTGGGGATCGCAAGTAGCGATCCCAGTTCTCTGCCACGTGAGAGTACAAGGCTTTGTTGGAGAAATAATGCCGGCTAGGTGTTTTTCAGAGAGGCTGTTATCACACCATCCGCTCTCTAAATGCAGCAGATTTCACTAAATAGTATGGCAGCAGTGGCGTAGGGATAGCCATAGCAACCATAGCAGTGGCTATGGGGCCCTACGCCACTGGGGGCCCGTCCCGGACTGCATTCTTTTTTTTCTTTTTTTTTACACAGCCAGGTGGGCGGGGCTTGGGCGGGCCACGGCTGTAGTGGGCGGGGCTTGGGCGGTCCGCGGCTCGGGCCTGGCTGGGGGGGAAGCCAAGGAAGCAGAGGAGTAGTCAGGTCAGGACTGGAGTAGGCGGGCCCGAGGCGCACTGCTGCACGAGCAGAAGATGAGGTAGGCCAGTGAAGGGGGCATCTGTGGAGGACACTGAAGGGGGGATCTGTGGACGACACTAAAGGGGGGATCTGTGGACGACACTAAAGGGGGGATCTGTGGACGACACTAAAGGGGGGATCTGTGGACGACACTAAAGGGGGATCTGTGGACGACACTGAAGGGGGGGGAATCTGTGGACGACACTTAAGGGGGGATCTGTGGACGACACTTGGGGGGGATGTTGGGGTGGGAGGTCCTGGAGGGGTGTTTGGGTGGGAGCTCTGGAAGGGGTGGGAGGTCCAATAGGTATGTGGGGGTGGGAGATCCGGGAGGGGGGGCCCATAATTTTTTTTGCTATGGGGCCCAGTCATTTCTAGCTACGCCCCTGTATGGCAGTGACTGCACCACCATCAACTTGGCTAGGTGGGCGTGAAGCTTGCATACCAGTGGACTGTTTGGTGTGTAGAGTTGTTTATTGGCCACAAAGTCTGTTATAAATGGCTGATGATGCAGAGGAGGAGGAATCGGAGAGGGAGAATCAGTAAGTGACCATGACAAGAACACTGTACTGCACCTGGATGCAGCCTGGTTGCTGCAAATGAGACTTGAAGAGGGACATAATTGTTGCACTAGCTGCTGGCCACTTCTGTTTTTTCCTCAGTAACTGGTAATGCCGCTTCATGTGGTTCAGTAGAGTCTATGTTTGTGTTGGAATAGCAACGGCTTGTTTTAATCCTGCAGACCCACCACACTGTGATGCTTTTGTCTTCCGGCACTGTGGAGAAAAACTGCCAGATAGGAGATGCTCACACAGATCTAACAGCAGCCAAGCTTGGTGTAGGTCTGGCAGATTTTAAACCTGCGCCCACAGTATCGGCAGCATCACCAATTCATGAGCTAACCATAATAAAAGCAGGTCTGACCCTGGTGTTTTTTTGGGAGGTTCTTGCTGTGCATTGTCTCTGCTCTTTATTGCTGCCACCACCCTCCTCTTCTGATGTTACCTTCTCCTCAGACTGATCCGCATCCTGTCAGACACAATCATCGTCACAATCCTCACCCTCCCTGCCAGTTTTGTGACACTAATATGTCCTGTGGACTCCTTGGCCCCGTCCCCATTCCCTGATGTGTAATTGCCCTGAATTCCACTGATGCTACCACCACCACTGTGGCTACAGGTGCCTCTACTAACAACAACACAGCTATGCATGGGCTCCCCCACATCCCTCTGAACCTCTTTCTCCTGGCAATCCAAATGCTGACTGTTCTCACAACTCATCAACAGTGAGACTCTCTTCAGTATCTTACGTAGAGCATGTTGGGGTTTTTGTTGTTGCATCTTCTTGGGGGGGGGGGGGGAGGTGCCCCAGTAGGAGGAGCAGTTAATACAGAACATATGTAACAGACTAAAAGGCTTTCACTGGGGTTGCGAGAAGAGGCAGGTGGAATGCCATGTCCCAGGCATGGCACCAGACTCAGAGGTGACCACCACATCATCCTGTTGAGACTGAGATGAGGAGGGGCCATCCAATCCACAATATCATCTTCTTTGTCCTCAATAATAATGTTGTGCCTTTCAGAAGCCAGGGAGAACTGTGGCCTACTACTACTGACTGGATGCCTGGTGCTGCTATGCACATTCTGAGTCTGGGAGGACAAGGCTTGGGTCTTTCATTTTGCACTCTTCCATTTTCCAGACATTTTATTGTGAGGTCTATAAATGAAAAGCCACAGGTTTAAAGGGGTTGTCCAGGTTCAAAGCTGAACCCAGACATAAGCTCCCCTTCACTCATTTAGTCTACATGAGTGGAGCATCAGAGCCTTTCTTGCTCTCATGCACCCCCTTGCCCTGCGCGATGCAAGGGCTTTTTCTTCACTACCTGTGACACACTTGCAGCACGCCAGACCTGCAAGGTATTGCGATTGTGAGGTCACAGTTTCTGGGCAAACGAGGGTTACTCAGTTTTGTAGGAAAACCCTGGGCAGGCATACGGCAGTGAAGGAGAGGCTGGCACAGGAGTCCTCTGGGGCACACTCTGTATATAGGGACCAGGTGCCCTGGATGTTGCAGGTGTTTTATGTGCCTGGGGCAAGGTCTCTCTAAGAATCGTTACGCGAGTGCCTGTAACGGTGGCACACCGATTTCTAGCAGTAATAAGTGAGGAACACAGGTTGCGGTGAACTAAACTTTTCTTTACTTGTAACAATAGTTCAACTTTGTACAGTCGAATGTTAATACTGTCCCTCAAATCAAGTTCCCTTCACAAGCAGGCTTACATCAACAATGGCAGGTATATTCCTTGCAAGATACTCAGAGGGTAATAATCACACACACTCAAATCAGGTTGTACCTTCTCCTCAGATATAGAGTACACTGTTCCTAGAACTCCTGTCTGGCTTTTATCCTTGGCAAATAATCTTCCTCCCGTATTTATCCTTGCTCTATATTTATGACTCTTCTGCCCTTCAGCTTACTGTACTTGAGTTTAGCTGGAACTCTGGCTCTGCTTGGCTTGTGGGAACTGAAGGTTTCTCCCAGGAGGCATACTCTTCTCATGGGGTGACTCTTCTGAGCTAACACTGGCTCTTTACAGGGCCGTCTTTACCAAGGGGCAAAAGGGGCAGCTGCCCTGGGCCCAGTTGCTCCTGGGGGGCCCAAGGCAGCTGCCTCTTGAGCCCTGCTAGCTACTGCCCCGAGTGTCAGGCTGTCGGCTACACAGGCATCATGATCGTACTGTGTTAATGATCTTAATTCTAGGACCTTAATGAGTTTTGATCTAGGACCTTAATGACATCATTACCATGTGATCAGTAACCTAGCAATTACTGGTCACATGGCTATGAGGTCATCACAGGTCCTGTGGAGTGTTGCAGAAGTTAACTGGAGCTTTTTTGTGTAAAGATTACATCAGAAAAAGGTGACAGGGGCTGTTATGTTAATATACTGTAAACTACTGTATCGTGGGGTGCTGTATACTGTGTGGTGGGCTATATATTGTGTAATGGGCTGTATATTGTGTGGTGGGCTGTATACTGTGGGGGGGGGGTTGTATACTGTGTGGTGGGCTGTATACTGTGGGGGGCCTGTATAGTGTGGGGGAGTGCTATACTGCTGTACTGTATAGTGTGGGGGGCTGTATACTGTGGGTGCGGTATAGTGTGGGGTGCTGTATCATGTATAGTTTGGGGGGCTGTATACAGTGAGGTGTTGTATACCGTGAGGTGCTGTATACTGTGGGCTGCTATACTGCTCTACTATATACTGTGGGGTACTGTATAGTGTGGGGTGCTAAACTGCATACTGTGTGGTGCGGTATACTATAGGGTGCTATACTGCATACTGTGGGGTGCTGGGGTGCACTGTAACACTAGGGTGGGCCGAGCCCAGGTCTCCTTCCTGCAGAGCGGTGCCCACTTCCAGCCTGAGCCCAGCTGCCCAGAGCACTGATCCTGAGCCGCTGGAGTCTTCAGAACTGGAAGTATTTACAGTCATTCACTGGACTCTACCAGGTGTGTGGATTTTTTGTGTGTGTGTTGTGGTGGAGGGCGTGATTGCATGCTAAGGTGTGGGAAGGTGGGATCCAGGGGGCCCAAGTAAATTTTTGCCCAGGGTCCAATCAATATTAAAGACGGCCCTGGCTCTTTAGGCAGGCTAGACTCCTTCCACTAGCCTCCTGGTGGCAACTAGAAGCCTGGTCTGTCTAGCTGCATGTCAGGAGGAGGCCCTCAGCTTGTCTCTGGCTGTTGCCCTCTCACTTCTGTCTCCACAGACTCCTGACTACAGACTCACCCCTCCCTGTCTGGGCCTGAACATTTATACTAGGGGCTCCCTATCTCCCTCTAGTGTCTAGGATACTACACTACACCCCAATCGGCCTGCTATACATATCACAGGGGATAAAAGCATATAGAAAATACATTAAAATGGACGGTTAAATATACTGCCACTGTCCCTCGGGAGTAGGAGGACAACGTGGCCCAATTGACCTTTGTGTAGTGCCCACCTTTACCTAGTGGGACACTACACACTGAGCTTCTCATGGGTATGCTAGGTGGAGATTTCCACCTAGCAGTGTGCCTGGTGACATCACCAGCACAAATGGGTGGTCTGTAGCACTGCTCTAGGCTGATTTACATACTAGGGCAACACTAAAGACAGCCAATTAGTGCCTCTCCCTAGCATACTGATAAAAAGAAGAGCACGTTACTGGCATTAAACAAACAGCCCTTGTCCTGCACTTTGCTGACCACGAGCTGCTGGAAACTTAATAAATCTACTGGTTTCAATCTATGTATTGTGTCGCTTCACTAGTTCGCTCCCCATTTTTTGATTGATAGTGAACAAGTACACTTGAGATTTTACCACAAAGGAACTTCAAGCAGTCATCAATTGCGTGGGTGGAGACACGGATGGTGCTATAAGGTGTTCTGTACCTCAAGATGGATTCTTCTTAAAAAATTTTTAGCATGCAACGAGCAGCGTGGCTCTTTTGTTTACACTGCTATTGACTATTCGCTTTAGGAATAATGAAGTGTTGGCGGTGAAGTGTCTGAACTATATATGAGTTTTATAGCACTGGTTCACCAATTACATTTTTGTAGTATTAAACACATGGTGTGATGCAATAAGGCATCCACTAACACCAATAAAACAATGTAGTGTTTGCAGTAAAATGTCTGAACTCTGCATTTAATATTGTTGGTATATAAATTGCATTATTGCCATAAAATGCTTTTTGCTATGATGCAATGTGTTTAATAATATGGACGGATGCAATGGAAAAAAAAAAAAGTGAAGTTGCTCAACGTTAGCTACAAAATGCAATTGGGGTGCTGTGCTGGCAATAATGAACTGTAGAACTTAGGCCCCGATTTATCATGCCTTTACTCCAGGATTCTGGCTTCAAAAAGAAGCAAAATGGGGCTTTTGTGACTTTTTGGGCTCACTTGCCCCACTCACTCCAGTTTTCAAATATGGGTGGGAAAGTGGGTGTGGTCACTCATGTTAATGAGTTTTAATCTAGATTTATCATTGAGACTTTAAAAAAAAAAAAAGCAAAATAGTCACAATCTCACTCCAGTAGAAGCCTAGAGTAGAAAAACTGAAGTAGCCTTTCTAGGAGAAAAAAAAAAAAGTGTAGGATAAGGATACTTTCACACTTGCGTTGTGAGGATCCGGCAGGCAGTTCCATTGCCGAAACTGCCTGCCAGATCCGTAAATCCATATGCAAACAGATATCATTTGTAGGAGGATCCGTCTGACAAATGCATTGAAATTCCAGATCCATCTCTCCGGTGTCATCAGGAAAACCGGTTCTGGTATTTATTTATTTTTCGCATTTTTAAGGTCTGCGCATGTGTAGACCAGGAAACCGGATCCGGTTTTTCGGAAAACTTGGTACCGGATCCAGCATTAATACATTTCAATGGAAATTAATGCCGGATTAGGCGTTCCGACAAGTGTTCCGGAATTTTGGTTGGAGAAAATACCGCATCATGCTGCAGTATTTTCTCTGGCCAAATAGCGTAAGAGTGGCTGAACTGAAGACATCCTGATGCATACTGAACGGAATGCTTTCCATTCAGAATGCATTAGGATAAAACTGAAGCATTTTTTTTTCCGGTATTGAGCCCCTGTGATGGAACTCCATACCGGAAAAGAATAAAGCTAGTGTAAAAGTACCCTTAGGGCTCATTAACACATCAGTTGCTGTTTTTGTGGTCCGCAAATCACAGATACCATCTGTGTGCCCTTAATTAAACTGTACTATCCTTGTCAGTTCATTTTTTATTTTATTTTTGCAGGGCCACGTACCGCACATACGGGTGTACTGTCCGCATCTTTTGCGCCCCCATTGAAGTGAATGGGTCTGCATCCAGCCCGCACAAAATGCAGATCGGATGTGTACCAAAAATACGTCCATATACTCAAATGTTCCTCTCATGGTAAATTCCTCCGTTAAAGTTTAAAAAATAAATAAATAAAATGCTATCTCTGATCTCCCTGATCAAATTTCCTAAAATCTACACAATTATATATTTTCTCCCCCTATACTGTCCCTGTCAACCTCAGCTAATTAGGGCTAGCCCCCCGCCCCACCCCCCCAATACACACACACTTCCTCCCAGTGTCATGTGATTTCCCATCTTTTTCCTCCTTCATGGTTCTCGCTCAGCAACATTAACAGTAAAATGGCACTGAGCACAGTTTTTACGCAATTTATCTGAAGCGAATTGCAAAAGCTTCAGATTCACTGGGCAAACTAATTTTTGGGAAGTTCATAACAAATTAATTTAATTTAGAATTAATTCATTAATCTTTAAGCTGTATGTGTCTACATTAGCGATTGCAATTTCAATAAGTAAATTCTGTTTCCAAATGGGTTATAGAGCACTGTTACTCTCAAGCCCACAGTTACTCTCAAGCCCTCTCTCACTAAAGTGAGAGAGGGCTTGAGAGAATTTTGTAAGGTTCTCTTTACACTCCATATACATATGTTTTTGCATTAAATTATGTGGGTTCCCGTTGCAATTTTCAGTTTTTTTTTTTTTTTTTTACTCCCGGCCTTCCAGAAGCTAAAACTTCTCTATTTTATACTTTCTAATGACACCATTTCATATTGCATACAATTGGAAAGCTGGGGTGGTATCGAAAAAAAAAACACAACACCATGGTTTTATGGGTTTGGTTTTTATGGCATTCTCTTTGTGGTAATAATTAGATGTTAAAGAGAATCTGTCACCGGTTTTATGGTGTCCTAAGGGCAACATAAACTACAGTAGTGACAGATCCTCTTAGCAAAAGGCTGGCTCGCTTTTTTTTAACTGACAGTTAAAGTCAGCAGTTTTGCCAAAATCTTGTATTGAACAGCTCGAGTGCATTATGGCGAGTCCTGAATATTCACGAGCTCCTGGCTTTCCATGTCCACCTACTGCCCATTGAGTTGGGGAAAAAAAGGCAGTTGGGCGGGGAGAGCCTTGCTTGTTAAAAACATTTTTTTTGCAAGGTGAAGCAACCAAAAAACAGTCTAGGCACTTTAGGAACAGAGATACTAATAATCTTTATCATTTTTATTGTTTGTTAATTGTTATTTGCAGAATGGGCAAATGGGGCGGGCAATTTTCATTTTATTGTTTTGTTTTTTCTTTTTAAAAACTTTAACAAATTCTTGGTCCCCTAGGGGATTTTAACATACGATCATCTGATTGTTTCTCCCATAGAATACAATGGATTTGCCATTGCAGCATATGGGAGATTCACTGTCCTCCTATCAAGTGCTGCCACAGACAGTACTTGAGAGGATCTGTGACAGGCCTTAGAACATTCAGAAGGCCCAAAGCTGCCATAGCAACCGAACGGCTTTTGTGATCTTGCCCCAAGGGAGCCTTTCAGGCATCGGAAGCACAGGACTACCCATAATTGAATGTTCGGATGCTGTCGGGTGGTAATAATTCAATTAAGAATTATTAATTATGGTCATAAAAATAATTAATCATAAAAAAATTAAATTTATAAAATTTGTCATAAATTCTTAAAATCATGACCTGGTGAATTGTAGACAACCTAATTGATACAATTCACATCTGAGGCCGACTATTTCCTCAGATAAATAAGTTCTTTTTGACGTGAGATGACGTAAATGATGAAACATGTAGTTCTGCATTATACAATAATACACAGGTTTATAAAAATATGCAGATTTATTGGTTACAAGGTTATAAACACATATAAGTAAATAAACACAATGATACATGCAAATGAATATATATAGCGTTAATATAAAGCATTACAAGCTTAACAATACATGTGAGTGGAAATAACTTGTCACATTATAACCAAGCTATTATTAGGTTAGGATATCAAATAGGAACATAATCTATATATTACCGCTGTTCAGAGAAAGCCTCATGATATCAGGACGGGCATGTCTAATCCTAGACATCAATATGGAATGCTAAATACATTCCACCCCCCTCTAACCAACTACACGTCACATGACTTCAGGCATGGGCAAATCCATTCAAGGATATAACTTAGAAGAGATAACTGTATCCTTCCGCCCCATCCTGGACTATTTTCACATATATGACTTTGGTAAGACTATTAAGACAAATGACAGGGATATAGGATCTTTGCTAGATCATATCTTAAATGGAAAGGACTTGAAATAAGTCTTTCCTGTGGGAAACCATCACTTAGCTTGGCGAAGAATGTTCTATCAATATATATATATCTAAGCAATTATTTACTGCTTTGCTAGATTATGAGTCTTGATTCTTCTGCAGGTAGAATGAAGTCTCACAATATCCTAAAACTACATCTCAATATGGAGATGATCAATTAATTAATTTATTTATTTATTCGCCAATCTAGATGGTATAATTTCACCCACACTATCAAATTAGTCTTAATAAAATGAAATATCATTTTCTGTATCTCTTACCAAGTCCTAGTAGAAATCTCACTTCTGCTCCTAGGAAAGCTGGGTGGTCCATCATAGCACATCTCACCATGGCTTCCATCTTGATAGACCCCTCTAGACAGCTTTACTTCTCTTTCCTCTCTTTCTTGTGTGTTCCTTTTCTCCCCCCTTTTCTCCCCCCCTGTGTATGGTTTATGAACACAAACTTATCAGTTAGACACACCTTCCTAGTTTGGAAGTTTCCAATCATTGTCGGATGGGTGTGATCATTGATAAGAAATGACATCATAACCTTACCCAGAATGCACTTTTGCTACTGTTGTAATGTCACCTACTCATACCTAGGTGGCACTGCTGTGTAAGCTATTTGCATCATAGTATAAAGGGTTAACTTCTGTAAGTCTGAATAAAGGTATAATATACAATTGACCTTAAAAGCTTTAATTCAAGGCTATAGGGATTAGATTTGACACTTGTAGCAATTAGAGACAGACCTCTAGGCGTCTCTCTGGATGTTTATCACACTGTTTGTTTATGAATCATAAATAACTTGAATCTCCTTGTTTTCTCACAGAGATAACAGTATCTCCTGTTACACCAAAGAGGTGAATAATTGTTACAAAACACACATCTTCACAGACACTCTTTTAGAGACAAAAATTCTCCTAATGAGAAATATATATAATATACTGGATAAATGTTGTCTTCATAACATATAACCGTATAATATATATTATATGTTCTACTGATTGTCTTATGCTAAGGACTAAGGCTCATTAAATGAATACATGAATACTATATATTTGCTTCATTGATAAATGCCTAATTGTATAGGTAATTATCACCAGCTGCATAGAGCTTATCTTTAACTCCCGTCATAAATTTATCAGTAGATAAGAAGGCCTCTTCTCAGACTGGTACATTCATGAGAAGAATAACACTAAAAAGTAGAAACCTTCGTGTGACCTTACTTTGGCCTTCTCAAGACATACAAAATTGTAACTATAGTGGAGCATGGCTCTTAAAGGTAATGAACATCCATCTTGACTAAAAATGAATTGGATATCAATGTATTTACCTATGAAAAGGCACGACAATGCCATGGTCACAATTGACCTGGGCCTCTAAGTGGTTAAAAGTCTGTGATCCGCGTTAATGATGATCTGCCACCATGTGCCTGCTGCTAATGAGCAGGGGCCATCTCAAGACTTGAAATCTGCGGTACATGTACAGCAGATGTCAGGAAGGGGTTAAACTTGTACACCTTTGGGGCAGTTTTGTATGATTGCATTTTACTCATTTTTGGGCTAAAAATAATTTTTTCAATTGGTCTTTATTAAAAAAGGTTCAGCCATTTCTGAGATACATGTGTTAAAAATTTGTCTGTTCGCAAGCTGTCAGTCAGATGTCAGGATTCAAAGAAAACAGACAGCTCATGTCTAAGGCCTCTCTCACACGAGCAAGTTTTCCACGTGGGTGCAATGCATCAGTTCTGCATTGCGTGAAAAACGCAGCATGTTCTACATTCTGTGTTTTCCACGCAGCCCTGGTCCCATAGAGGTGAATGGGGCTTCAGTGAAAAACGCATTGCATCCGGAAGCAAGTGCGGGTGCAATGCATTTTTCACTGATGGTTGCTAAGAGATGTTGTTTGTAAACCTTCAGGTTTTTTATCACGCGCGTGAAAAATGCATCAAAACGCATTGCACCCATGCAGAAAAAACGGAATGCAATCGCAGACAAAACTGACTGAACTTCCTTGCAAAATGGTGCGATTTTCACTGAACGCACCCTGAACGTATCCAGAGCGAATCCGTCATGCTCGTGTGAAAGAGGCCTAACTCTTATCTCTGATTACCCAACCTCCTAAAACACTCATTATAGCTCAATTCTCATCAAAATTATACACACTTATTTAAGCGATATTCTTATCAGGTCAGGAGATAAGAGCTTGACAGGAGCTATTATATGACAGGATCCAAAGAAAACAGAACGTTTTTTAACTCTATCTCAGAAATGGCTGAACATTTTTAATAAAGACCAATTGAAAAAAAAAAAGATTTTTACCCCAAAATGAGGAAAATGCAATTATAAAAAAAATCCTCCAAATGTATAGATAGCCTTTAACCCCTTAAGGACCGAGGACGTACCGGTACGCCCTATTTCCCGAGTCCTTAAGGACCGAGGACGTACCGGTACGTCCTGACTTAAAATCTGCATTCCGGCGCCGCAGGGGTTAATCGGAACGGGACGCCGGCTGAAATCATTCAGCCGGCATCCCGTAACAACGCAGGGGGGGGTCATTGGACCCCCCCGTATCGGCTATCGCAGAAAACCGCTGGTCAATTCAGACCTGGGGTTTTCTGCGTTTCCGGTCCATTCGGGTGTCCTGTGACCCGATGAACCGGAAAAAGACTGCGATCGGTGGCGTAATTTTACACCACCAATCGCAGTCCGAGGATTTGCAGAGGCGGAGCTGGCCCTGGTGCTGAACGCCGCTGTCCAGGGTGCTGATTGGTGCAGGGGAGAGAGGCGCGAGATTCAAACTTCCTGCGCTCCTCTCTCCCCTCCTCTTCCTGTCCAGCACCCTGACCGTGCAGCATCGTCCAGCACCAGCTCCTGTGTCCCCCTAAATCGGCATCCATCACCCTCCTGCACCCATCGCCACCCAGGTAGGTTAGGGTCAGTGAGGGAGAGGCACCGTTAGGCAGGGAAAGAAGGGAAAAGTTAGAAAAAAAAAAAAAAAAAAAAGCACATTTATTCCAAACTTTTTTTTTTCAACTTTCAGACCCCAGACCCCCCCTGCCACTTGCCCCCCCCGCATCCCCCCCACCACCAGCCCCCCCCCCTTCACCCACCAACCCCCTCCCCCCACCACCAGACCCTTCCCCCACCACCACATTTTTTTTTTTCTGCGTGCGCTGACTGGCCGGCACTTTTTAGCGTCCGTCCACTGTTAGCGCATCGCCCGCCCCACCACCCCACCGACCGCAGATCAGCGTTGAACCGCAGATCAGCAAGTTTGAACTTTTTTTTTTTTTTTTTTTTCCTAACACTTGCCCATTTTTTTTGCCTGGACTTTTTAGTACGTGAACACCCGTGCCCCCACACACACGCACATAGAATAAAGGTTTACACGCACGCACATACACACGCATACACACACACCCATGGCCCGCCGGGTGTTCTCAGCCGAGGAGGCATATGCCCAGATTGCCTCCGACTCTGAGAGCCCCAGTGAGGATGAGGATGACCCCACGTTCCTTTTGTCATCCGCATCCTCCTCATCATCATCGGATGACGATGAGCCACCAAGGCAGCGGAGACGCCGCCAGGCGGAGCCAGGGGCCACACATGCTAGGGATCCTGTGGCCCACCCTAGTACGAGCCGCCCTGGGGTTCGTACTGGTTTCCCGGCCCACCAAATAAGTTCACCGGAGCCCCCTGCCGATGAACTTAGCTGGTGTCCCCCAGTGGACTTTGAGCCTGAGATTCCGGATTTCGCTGGCAATCCTGGAATCCAGATTCCCACAGTGGGGTTTACTGAAATAGACTTTTTTAGTTTTTTTTTCAGTAACCCACTGGTGAATTTGATGGTGGAGCAGACGAATCTGTACGCCCAACAGTTCGTCGCTCAAAACCCAGGCTCAGTTTTGGCTAGACCCGGTGGCTGGACGCCGGTCAGTGCAGCCGAGATGAGGACATTTTGGGGCCTCGTGCTGCATATGGGTCTAGTCCAAAAACCCAGTGTCAGGCAATACTGGAGTGGGGACGTCCTATACCAGACCCCACTGTACAGTATGGTCATGACACGTCACCGGTTTGAGGCCATCCGGAAATGTCTGCATTATTCCGATAATGCAGCATGTCCCCCCCGAGGTGATCCTGCCTATGACCGGCTGTACAAGATACGGCCGGTCATCGATCACTTTGGGGCCACATTTCAGCAGGCCTACGTACCTGGAAGGGAGGTCGCGGTTGATGAGTCTCTCGTTGCGTTCAAGGGGAGACTCAGTTTCCGCCAATACATTCCCACAAAGCGGGCGAGGTATGGCGTGAAGCTATACAAAATTTGTGAGAGTACCTCAGGGTACACTTACAAATTTCGTGTGTACGAGGGGCGAGATTCCCGGATTCAACCACCAGAATGTCCCCCCACTCTGGGTGTTACCGGGAAACTCGTGTGGGACCTTATGTACCCACTGCTGGATAAGGGTTACCACTTGTACGTGGACAACTTTTATACCAGCATTCCCTTGTTCAGGTCCCTTGCCGCCAGATCCACGTTCGCTTGTGGGACCGTGCGGAAAAATCAACGCGGCCTCCCTGCCTACCCCCTCCAGGTACCTATCCCCAGGGGTGAGACCCGTGCACTTACCAGTGGAAACCTGTTGCTGGTCAGGTATAAGGACAAGAGGGATGTCCTTATGCTGTCCACAATCCACGGTAACAGCACCACCCCAGTCCCTGTGCGAGGTACCGCGGCAACGGTCCTCAAGCCCGATTGTATCGTCGACTACAATCGGTATATGGGAGGAGTTGATCTCTCTGATCAAGTCCTCACGCCATATAACGCCATGCGCAAAACCCGGGCATGGTACAAAAAAGTTGCGGTCTACATGGTGCAGGTTGCCATGTACAACTCTTTTGTACTATCCCGAAGCGCTGGCAGCACAGGGACATTCCTCCAATTCTATGAGGCAGTCCTCAAAGACCTGATCTTTTCGGACCGGGAAAGAGCAGGCCGGAGTACCTCGGGAACTGGAGGCGCCCGGATCGTCCCTGGCCAACACTTTCCAGGTGTGGTCCCCCATACTGGAAAGAAGGGACGAACCCAAAAAAAGTGCAGAGTGTGTCACAAGAGGGGGATACGGAAGGACACCACAACTCAATGTGACACGTGCCCCGATCATCCGGGCCTCTGCATTATCGATTGCTTCAGGGAGTATCACACTTCCATGGAGTACTAAATTTTTATAATCCCCAACAGTTCACTAGAGAACATAAACCACTATGGCTCTCAGACTTTGGAGACACGAAAACAATTTTTCTTTCCCCAAAAAATATTAGTTTTAGTGCAGGCATCCTCAAACTGCGGCCCTCCAGATGTTGTAAAACTATAACTCCCAGCATGCCCAGACAACCTACAGCCATCATCAGGGCATGGTGGGAATTGTAGTTTTACAACATCTGGAGGGCCGCAGTTTTAGGATGCCTGCTTAGTGTCTCCAAAGTCTGAGAGCCATACATATTGGGCATCGTCGCGTGCGTAAAAGTCGTCGCTATAAAAATACTTTTTACCAAACGCCTCGGATGAACGGTGTTAAAAATATAAAATAAAAACTGTGCCAAAACACCTATTTTTGGGCAAAATTTAAATTTAAATCCATTTTGCCGGTAATAAAGCAAGGGTTAACAGCCAAACAAAACTAAACATTTATTGCCCCAATTCTGTAGTTTGCAGAAACACCCCATATGTGGTCGTAAATGGCTATATAGCCGCACGGCAGGGCATAGAACGAAGGGAACTCCATACGGTTTCTGGAAGGCAGATTTTGATGGACAGTTTTTTTTTTTTACACCATGTCCCATTAGAAGCCCCCCCTGATGTAGCCTAGACTAGAAACTCCAAAAAAGTGACCCCATCTAAGAAACTACACCCCTCAAGGTATTCAAAAATTACTCTACAAACTATGTTAACCCTTTAGGTGTTCCACAAAACTAAATAGCGAATGTAGAAACAATTTTAGAATTAAATTTTTTTGTTACATTGCCTCAAAAAAGAGTAATATAGAGCAACCAAAAATCTAATTTACCCCAAAAATTGTCCCAAAACAACAACCACCTTATCCCGTAGTTTCCTAGATGGGGTCACTTTTATGGAGTTTCTACTCTAGGGGTGCATCAGGGGGCTTGAAAGGGTACATGGTGTAAATAAACCAGTCCAGCAAAATCTGCCTTCCAAAAACCGTATGGCGTTCCCCTTCTTCTATGTCCTGCCGTTTAGCCAAACAGTAGTTTACGACCACATATGGGGTGTTTTTGCAAACTACAGAATCAGGGCAACCCATTTTGAGTGTTGTTTGGCAGTTAACCCTTGTTTTACTCCTGGAAAAAATTGATTATATTGGAAAATTTTCCAAAAAATAGAAATTTCAAAATTGTTTCTCCATCTGCCATTAACTCTTGTGGAACACCTAAAGGGTTAACAAAGTTTGTAAACCCAGTTTTGAATACCTTGAGGGGTGTACTTTCTTAGATGGAGTCACTTTTTTGAAATTTCTATTCTAGGGGTGCAACAGGGGGCTTCAAATGGGACATGGTATAAACAAAACCAGTCCTGCAAAATCTGCCTTCCAAAACCCATATGGTGTTCCCCTCCTTCTATGTGCTACCGTTCGGCCAAACAGTAGTTTACGACCACATATGGGGTGTTTCTGCAAACTACAGAATCAGGGCAACCCATTTTGAGTGTTGTTTGGCAGTTAACCCTTGTTTTACTCCTGGAAAAAATTGATTATATTGGAAAATTTTCCAAAAAATAGAAATTTCAAAATTGTTTCTCCATCTGCCATTAACTCTTGTGGAACACCTAAAGGGTTAACAAAGTTTGTAAACCCAGTTTTGAATACCTTGAGGGGTGTACTTTCTTAGATGGAGTCACTTTTTTGAAATTTCTATTCTAGGGGTGCAACAGGGGGCTTCAAATGGGACATGGTATAAACAAAACCAGTCCTGCAAAATCTGCCTTCCAAAACCCATATGGTGTTCCCCTCCTTCTATGTGCTACCGTTCGGCCAAACAGTAGTTTACGACCACATATGGGGTGTTTCTGCAAACTACAGAATCAGGGCAACCCATTTTGAGTGTTGTTTGGCAGTTAACCCTTGTTTTACTCCTGGAAAAAATTGATTATATTGGAAAATTTTCCAAAAAATAGAAATTTCAAAATTGTTTCTCCATCTGCCATCAACTCTTGTGGAAGACCTAAAGGGTTAATAAAGTTTGAAAAAACTGTTTTGAATACCTTGAGGGGTGTAGTTTCTAGAATGGGGTCATTTTTGGGAGGTTTCTATTATCTAAGCCTCACAATATGACTGCAAACCTGAACTGGTCCATAAAAAGTGGGATTTTGAAGATTTCTCAAAAATTTCAAATTTTGCTTCTAAACTTCTAAGCATTGTAACATCCCCAAAAAATAAAATATCATTCCCAAAACAATTCAAACATGAAGTAGACATATGGGGAATGTAAAGTCATCACAATTTTTGGGGGTATTACTATGTATTACAGAAGTAGAGAAACTGAAACTTTGAAATTTGCTAATTTTTCAAAATTTTTGGTAAAAAATGTATTTTTTTATGCAAAAAAATTAACTTTTTTGACCCAATTTTAGCAGTGTCATGAAGTACAATATGTGACGAAAAAACAATCTCAGAACGGCCTGGGTAAGTCGAAGCGTTTTAAAGTTATGAGCACTTAAAGTGACACTGGTCAGATTTGCAAAAAATGGCCTGGTCCTTAAGGTGAAAATGAGCCTGGTCCTTAAGGGGTTAAAGTGTACCCAAGTTTTCAAAAAAAATGTTTGCACAATGGCTTTGCTTCTTTGTACAATCATAACTGTGAAGGACCGGTGGTTTTTAGGCTTCCATAATGTCTTTCAGTCATATTCCCTGTTTCAGCTGCATAGCTAGATGCATTTCACTCAGAAGCACATCCATTCTGTGAAATCTGCCAGCACTGTACTTATGTGACGTTCTTTCCCTTACTTCCCCCTATGTCTGGAGTTCACAGAACAGATAAGGAGGGGGAAATCACACTAAGGCCTCTTTCACATAAGCTATATGGATTATATTCAGAAAAAAAAAATGATGGTTTTGCAAACCAAGTTCAATCAGTTTTGTCTGCAATTGCATTCAGTGTGTGTGTGTGTGTGTGTGTGTGTGTGTGTGTGTGTGTTTTCCATGTGGATGCAATCAGTTTTGATGCATTTTTCATGCACGTTTAGAAAGACTGAATGCCAATCTACATCTCCTAGCGCCAATCAGTAAAAAACACATTGCATCCAGATGCCTTTTGTTTTTCATGCAAGCCAGATTCACTTATATGGAGCCAGGCCTGGATGAAAAAAACTAAATATATAACATTGTTAGTAGGATGAGGTGGTGCTCAATATCTATGTGTGAACTCCAAAACACCAGAGGGTAATAGATAAAGCTTAATTAATGGTATGGCACTCGGATATCTGGAGAATTGCTTAAACACTTGATTTTATTCAATATATTTAATTAATAAATATTCCATAAATCGCAGTATAGATTAAAAGGTCATAAACAACACATAACATAAAATACACAAAAGTTAATAACCATATACAAAAATTAATAACAATATACTAATGATTTGAAACCTCACTAAAATGATGGATTTGTAGTTGATATTACTAATATGTATGGGACGGATCAGTTTCCCACTCAGCAGGTGGTCAGGAGGTAAATATATAGATATTCTCCAGCGTACGCAGGGACAGTGGTGTTACAGAGTCCAGGTTCCTCCCAGACGCGTTTCGAAATCCCTTAGGTTACTGACTTCTTCCTCAGTGGTAACCTGGCTCCTATTGTAACACCTTTTTATATCCTGTTTCCTAATTGGATCCGGTTGGAACTGAATCCTGACTTTGATAATGGCAGAAGTCATATCGGAAACCCAGCCCAGATTGTGTAAATCCACAGTGTATATAGTATATATCATATCGGTGATTTAAAATTAACGTAAAAGTGCAAAATGTAACTCAAAATACAAGTAAAAGTTCATATATAATTAAATTGAGCATATAAAATATATAACATACGAGGGACTTGTATTGGGCATGATGAACATGAGATCGCGGTCAATTTTAGGGATGGGTGCCCTCCACCAAGGAGCTGTCGGACGTACGTAATACAAAATACCATCCGACTGCACATCGGTGGACGGCATACACCCAAGAGCTATTTAAATCTATAAAAAGACCAAAATTTCTAGCTCTGCATTTAATCGATGTGGGGCAAGGGTATCCAACTCAAAAATCCATCTTGATTCAATTCGGGACATTTTGTCCATATGGTTCCCACCTCTCCAGTTCATTTCAACCTTCTCTATTGCTGCAAAATAAAAATTGTTTGGTTGTGATGTTCCTTAAAATGTTTTGAGAGTGGGTGGTCCATATAACCTTTTCTAATATTGTTAAGGTGTTCCGCAATCCTTTTCTTTAGCATCCGTTTGTTCCTTCGCATATAGATTTTATTTGCCCGTGTAATAAAATCTATGTGGGAAGGACCAAACAGATGCTAAAGAAAAGGATTGCAGAACACCTTAACAATGTTAGAAAAGGTCATATTGACCACCCACTCTCAAAACATTTTAAGGAACATCACGACCAACAAACAAATATTTTTAGTTTTGCAGCAATAGAGAAGGTTGAAATGGACTGGAGAGGTGGGAACCATATGGACAAAATGTCCCGAATTGAGGAGAAAGCCGCACTTCGATTTGGAGGTAAGGGAATAATATAGCTCAAAACAGGTGGGACGCCACCTAGAGCTGAATTCCCAAACAACTGAAATTGCAACTTAACTGTGGAATTCACTGCACAGAGTTACAATGTTGATACAGTGACACCATTAGATGTACAAATCCGTCATTTTAGTGATGTTTTAAATCATTAGTATATGGTTATTAATTTTTGTATATGGTTATTAATTTTTGTGTATTTTATGTGTTGTTTATGACCTTTTAATCTATACTGCGATTTATGGAATATTTAATTAATTGAACATATTGAATAAAATCAAGTGTTTAAGCAATTCTCCAGATATCCGAGTGCCATATCATTAATTACGCTTTAAATATATAAGATGTTGTGATTTTTCCTCAGCGGAGAGATGATGACATAGACCCATTGAAATGAATGGTTCAGGATGCAGTACGGATGCTCTGTCCGCATCGGGATGGAAAACTCCCTTGTGTAAAAGAGCGCTTTCAGACACATTGGAGGCTCCTATAATCTTCAAAAACACAGTTTTTTTTTTTTTTTTTGTTTTTTTTTAATCAGTTTCAGAAGCTCAGCTATCTCTGTAACCTTTGTGTCTCTGTTACTAGGGATGGATCTTGCCCGACAACAGGCAAATTAGGTGCAAGTGAGACCTCTAGTGGTCATGATGTTACAGCTTTTTTTCAGGTGGATGCAGCCATATTTTTTTAAAGGAGTGATTTAGAAATTCTCTATTAAGTAAAATTGTGTGAAAGTACAGTGACTCTTTAAGGAAGCAGCCAATTTTTGCCCTAAGGGTACCTATCATATTAAAAGGTTATTCCAAAGGATAGGGGATCACTGTTAGATTGGCGGTGGTCCTACTGCTGGGACCCCCACTGATCATGACAGCGGGGGTCTTGTACCCCTTGAAGCCCCTGAAATGAAAAGAACTCATGGCTATAGGAATGGAAAATTTAAAAAGTTATGACTATTGGAATGTTGGGGGAAAAAACTTAAATGCAAAACCAAAAATGGGCCCTATATATGCTTAAAACAATACAAACAATGAAGAACTTTAAAAAACGGACTGAGAATAAATATAAAAAATGTGCTCGCCTCATGACGGATGCAGACCCATTGCTCTTTTTTTTCAAGTTGAGTGGGTCTGGATCCGTTGTGGCTGCCGCATGGATGGGGCCCGTGCATTGGGGTCCGTAAATTGCCGCATGGGGCCCGTGTGCATGAGGCCTAAAATTGTAAATGGCTCTGTCCGGTCAAATGGAAAACTCCTGAAATTATTATTATTTTTTTAACACTGTAGACATGAATCCCTTTAAAAAAAAAGAATGATTTCCATATTCCAAGTGTAAAATCGAAAACTGTACAAATATATACTATGAACGGGATGGTATTTTGCTTTAAACATCTATTACACTTAATACCAGATGGGCCGAACATGGTGGATGGATCAAACATGGCTGCAGGATTATTGCCATAAAGGAGAGGAGTCTAAAAACCAGTAGAAGCCATATAATATGTTATCCTAACAGGGGCTGTTGAGGGCTGCAATCTCAAAAAAAAAAGCCCATTTTGTTTGAGAATTACATAAAAGGGCCACAGGGAGCCAATAGTTGACCACTATATACATTGTACCTAATAATTAAAGTTATACTTATCTTTAACCCTTGCATCCTGAAACTCCATATGAATAGTACCCTGTGGCGCAGCATGTGACCAGCAGTTGGATCCAACAAACTGATAAAAAGTAGAGAAAAACATGGGGCATTCCCGGAGTGACAGAAAAATTAATCCCTCCTCCCCTCCCTCTAGTTGCAAACCCACTTCTCCAACCCCAACCACTCTCCTGCCCTACAAGTGAAAGACTCTTCTTCTGCCATCTGCTTTCCTTCTTTTTCCACATCATCTAATATCAATAATGTCAGTAGGAAAATCCAGCTCTTCCTCTCTCTGCATCTTGCTGATTCTTCTCAGATATGGAGACCGCAAATGATGATTTGGGATACGTAAAGCCAGCAAAAGATGAGGGTGGTCATCACTTAGACCTGGTCCACCTAAGTGGTGCATAAAAAAAGAATGAATTCCATATTCTACTACACACTAGTTCCATAGTCAACTACATGTAAAGGGAGGGACTGTAGTACCAGCAACTTGGCCAGGTGCATGTTCAGCTTCTGCGCCGTTGGATGAGTGCACCCATACTTTTTGCAATCACCTCGGTGATCGATTGCCGTCGAATCAAGTGAAAAGGAGGTGCATCAGGAGCAATAGACAACATTGAAGTCGTTGGGAAGGAATGACAGCTTCCTTCTGCTGACGTTGACAAGCCCTGACTGCTGGAGAGGGGGTGCAGGCCGGTGGGAGATACAGGGGTTGGTGCATCAGGCTGATGAGACCTTATTGTCATAATGCAGCATCGGTCTGGTCTTCTCCAGACAGTGACTCTGTTTCTATGATAGCCCATGACATATCAAAAGTAAATGATACTAATTTATCTGAGGATAAATTAGTAATTCAGAATGATAAGTGTTTAATCTCATCCTTAGAAGCGGGCACAGGCATTAAAGAAATTTCATTAAAAGAAGTTATGCCGTGTCAGATTTTACCACTGGGACTTCATTTGTCACAGCAATCAAAAGAAAAAATATGGAAAAGGGAATATTTAAACTTATTTTCTTTGCTTCCGTCTGCTAAAGATACAGTGAAAAATTATAAAAAAAGATAAGAAAAGATGAGGAAGAAAGGAAAAGGAGTCAACAAAAAATCTTTTTTTTTTAACTGGCTACAAGCATTTTGCATTTATGCGGCTGTGTTAGGTGAAAAATATCCGCTACATTGTAGTGGATTATTCCAACACTTGAACAGTATTTTAGAGGCCTACAAACATTTTGGTGGTACGGCATGGATTAATTATGACGAATCCTTCAGGCAGAAATTAGCTGTATACCCTGAGCTGAAATGGGGGTACAAAGATGTTGGTCTGTGGATAAATCTTATGTTACCACAGTGGAATAATCTTTTTAGTCAACAACCCATTAAAAAATCTGCTTTTCCTTCAATGATTCTAATTGTCGCTGGCAAACGAATTGTAGGTACAGACATGAATGCAGTTTCTGTACTGGCAACCACCCAGCTACAAAGTGTTTTACAAAAATTGGACACCAAACAAATAAAGAAACAAATAGAGGAAGTGACACCTATGAACCTTCCAAGGCTCGATTACTATTTAAAAATGTATCCAGACAAAATTAAGTCCCAATTACTAATTGATTGTTTTACTGTAGGGTTTTATGTTCCCACTGTTGTTGGTTCTTGTTGTTTATTTGTTGAGAACTCTAAATCTGTGAACTTTAAAGAAAAAAAAGATAAGAAATTGCTGATAGGAGAGTAGCTGGCCCCTTTTTAATCCCACCTTTTAATCATTTTAGAAATTCTCCATTAGGATTGGTACTGAAATAAGAGGTTAGCTCTTATCTAATTATTCACAATTTATCTTTCCCTAAAGACGATTCTTTGAACGATATGATAGATAAGAATACTACCAGTGTACACTATGCTTTGTTTGATTTGGCGTCATTTGATCTCTACTCCAGAAAGCTGGAAGAAACACTCTATTAGCGAAGACAGACATTAAGTCCACCTATAGGCTCTTACCTATAAATCCAGATGGATATAATTCGCTAGGATTCCATTTCGAAGGAAAATATTATTACGATAAGGCCCTCCCAATGGGTTTTTCCTCTCATATTACTATTTTGAGGCATTTGCTACCTTCCTCCATTGGATGGTAGACTGTCACTATAATTCAGGGTACATAATACATTACCTAGATGATTTTTTTTTATTCATCGGTAATGAGAAATCTGATTGTGTCAATTTAATGAATACCTATAAAAATATTGCAGATAATTTTAATATTCCGTTGGCAGAGGAGAAAACTGTTTACCCCACAAGACATATAACATTTTCTGGAATTTTTATTGACCCAGAGATGGTGGAGTTCAAAATCCCTGTTGAGAAGATAAATGCTACAAAAATTCAGTTACATAATCTACTGTTATCAAAAAAGTTTACATTGAAACGCGTACAATCTGTTTTGGGTTCCCTAAACTTTATATCTAGGGTGATCCCGATGGGTAGGATTTTCTCTAAAAGGATGTACGCAGCTACTGCTGGTAAGAAACTTCCTCACGAGCATATTCGCATAACCAATCAATTAAAGGAAGACATAACAATTTGGCAAGAAATTTTGGAAAATTTTAACGGTAGAACCATTTGGCAAGAAGAATTTATTGATTCCGACTCCCTACAACTATTCACAGATGCAGCCGCATCTGTAGGTTATGGGACAAATTTCCAAAATCTATGGTCTGCCGAGAGATGGCCTAACACATGATTGGATAAATTATTCATGAAGAATATCAACTTTTTAGAACTTTTTCCGGTTCTAGTCTCTTTAACAATTTGGCAGGACTATTTGAAAAATAAGATCATTTTATTGTTTTCAGATAATAAAGGAGTCGTTTTTTCTATAAATTGCCTATCTGCGAAATGTGATATGGTTATTAGCTTATTGAGACAAATTGTTTTAATTTGTTTACACAATAATATATGGTTAAAGGCTAAATACATAGAAGGTAAATCTAATTTAATAGCGGACTCTTTATCACGGCAGAATTTTTCTATGTTCAGAGTACTCGTCCCGGAAGCGGAAAGAAAAGGAATTCCATGTCCCTCAAGCTCTATTATCTAATTCTATAGCACCATCTACATGGGATGCCTATGCAGCCGCATGGTATAAATGGCAAGCATTTTGCTCGTCCAATAATTTCAATGAAAAAGAGTATAAATCTTTACATTTGCTACTCTTCATAAAAAATCTATTGAAGTCAGGTAAAAAAGGAGATTACATTCAAAAAAATTATAGTCGGTATCTCTTTTTCCAGAAGATACTTAAAGGGAACCTGTCACAGGGATTTTGTGTATAGAGCTGAGGACATGGGTTGCTAGATGGCCGCTAGCACATCCGCAATACCCAGTCCCCATAGCTCTGTGTGCTTTATTGTGTAAAAAAACCGATTTGATACATATGCAAATTAACCTGAGATGAGTCCTGTCTCTGACTAATCTCAGAGACAGGACTCATCTCAGGTTAATTTGCATATGTATGAAATCATTTTTTTTTTACACAATAAAAGTACACAGAGCTATGGGGACTGGGTATTGCGGATGTGCCAGTGGCCATCTAGCAACCCATGTCCTCAGCTCTATACACAAAATCCCGGTGACAGGTTCCATTTAATATCACTCCTTTTACTTCAAATTTTCAAGCTAAACAAATTATTAAAGGTTTGAAAAGAACTGAACAAAAAATTATTAGAACTAAACCTTTATCTTATGAGAATTTAGGCAAATTTTTAAACTACTTATCTAGAGTGTGTTCTTCTCATTATGAGTCTTCATTATTTAGAGCCGCATTCTTGCTTTCATTCTTCAGAGCTCTACGCATTAGTGAGATTGCAGCTAATAATAAAACATCAGAGGCACCGTTATCTTTAAATGACTTAATTATACATAGGAATAGAGTCAGTATTTTCATAAAAAGATCTAAAACTGATCATTTAGGTAAAGGTGCATGGCTACACCTGTGTAAATCTCACTCGTGTAAGTTGTGCCCTGTCCTAGCACTGAGAGAATGGACAAGATTCAGATTGAATGTTCCTGGTCCACTTTTTATGCATCAAGATAATTCACCCTTGACTAAATTCCAATTTAATTTTGTCCTATCAAAATGTAAAGAACACTTCAATTTAAAAAATGAAAAACTTTCTGCATATTCTTTCCGAATTGGGGCAGCCACCCACGCTTACAAATTAGGAATGAAAGAAAACACGATTAAGAGGATAGGCAGATCCAATAGATATTGTTTATACGTCAGACCTGAACTTTTATCTTAATTAGCTTACAGAATTGAAGATCGTTTGAATTTTAGGAAACAAACTCATCACAGCAGCCTGCGAGAGGTTTAAGATGAGGTTCAAATCTGACAATTTGGGTTTTGGGAATTAAATTATAATTATCTGGAGAGATATATCTTTTCTTCGATTACAACACATTCATTTGATTTGTGTTTCTGCTTGTGAGATTTGGCCTAATCCGAACTTGGTAATATATTAGGCCTCATGCCCATTTTGCATCAGTGTGTGCATCCATTTTTTGGCGTGTGTCCGTTTTTAATGTCCGTTTTGCTTCAGTTTTTCATGTCCGTTAAAAACGGACATGAAAATGGATTAATTTGATTGGCAGTTATTTCTAGACCCACCCTTCTGAGAACACCCACAGGATGGTTGGCCCCCAGCTAAATAAATATCCCCTACAGTGTATATATTATTATTTTCTGCTGCCCCCAGCTTTAATAATACCCCCATGTAGGCCACCAGCTAAATAAATGTCCCCCACCGTGTAGATCATTATTTATTTATTTTTTTTGCTGCCCCCATGTAGGCTCCCACCTAAATAAATGTCCCCTACAGAGTATATAATTTTTTTTACCGCCCCTAGCTTTAATAATGCCCCCAATGTAAGGCCCTATCTTAAATAATGTGTTTATAGTGTGATTTTTTTTATTTAATTTTTTTTACCCCTAAATGGCCTTTGTACCCATTTTTAACGGTCGTTAAGGTGCACTCCTGTCAATCGGCCATTAAAACTGTCCCATTGATTTCAATGGGGTCTGTCCGGCCGTGAAAACGGACAAAAATAGGACATGTTTTATTTTTGGACGGACGCTATTCACTGGCCATGTGAATAGCCCCATAGACTTTCATTGGTGCTAAAAATGGCCGTGTGACAGCCGTTACTTAGACGGCCGTCACACGGCCATTTTTCACTGTAATGTGCATGTAGCCTTACACTTAGGTACTAACGATGTGGAAAGAATGAGCACACACTTCTTCTTCTAAAAAATATACTGTTTGATATACAAACTTTTGCCTCATTCTAAATTAGCTTTTTGGGATATCATTCCCAAATGGGAATGGAATACTAGTCAGTTATCCTTCATGGAAAAGATAATAAAATGTGTGAATAGAAACATGGAAAAATTAATGTCAAGTAATAACGACCTGTCTTGCAGGCATCAGGAATTGGAAGGATTCCTGGGGGTCTGTAGAATGACTCTAAACTATCCTCATCAGATATTGGTTTGGATATATTGAACATAGGTTCACAAAACTTAATAGAAAAAGGCTGTGGTGTGTTTTAGCCATTTAGCTGTGCTATATGACGGTGGGGAAATAGTGACTCTTTGAGTGGACTATGTGGTTTATTTATTAATCTGTTAATTGGTAGTTTGAGTATTGGATTTTACAGTTAATTGACTTATGGTAACATATATAACACCGTGGCCTAATTTATCCATTCAAAGATCAATTTAACTAATGAGAGATGGAGTGTTTATTGTGTATATTCGGTAGTAATGGTGGTATGAAGTTTGGAGTAAAGAAGTTTGTGACACCATGATTAGACCTTATTGCGGATGCAATTAAGGGGTGACATGGTGTCATGACACCTGTTTAATTACATGTGCAATTATCACAATTGTCTATGGGGTCCTTAGGTTCCGTTCGACTCAGTTATGTGCTGAATCCGTCCTTTCCGTTTTTCTGCTCCTAAACGGAGCAGGAGAACGGAAAGGCTGAACGGTGATGTGAACGAAGCCTAACAAACTATGTTGCTATGTTTATAGATTCATAGAATGAGAGAGCTGAGCCGAGCACAGATACTGATCACCAATATGTCACTGATCAGCACTTAAGAGCAGCAAGAGACAGACAGGGAGATGGTGAGGGTTTTATTGCAACTTGGACATATGAGAAGGAAGTAGGTAACCAAACTGGCAGCTTGCTGAAAGCTCCTACAGAACAGTATACCTACTCTGCTTGCAATTCTTAAATGAAATGAGGTGTCAGAGCAAGAACTATTATTTTGAAATACCTATACCAGTGGTGGCGAACCTATGGCACGGGTGCCAGAGGCGGCACTCAGAGCCTTCTCTGTGGGCACCCGCACCCTGGAAAAAGTCTATGGTGTACCAATATGCCTTAGACTTTTCCTGCCATTCATCAGTGCAGGGCACGTTTTGAACAGCACAGGCAGCGCATTGAATGTAGGCAGGCTGTTATAGCTAAATGATTTAGAACATGGAAGATATACTATATTGGCATTCAGGTTAAATTGCCGTGTTCGCACTTTGCAATAAATAAGTGGGTTTTGGGTTGCAGTTTGGGCACTCGGTCTCTAAAAGGTTCACCATCACTGGTCTATACACTCTGACCAGTCACATCAATCATTGACATGGGACCACCATCTTCTTTTACCTCTGCACTTGGTAGTGTTTGGTACTTAACATTGGGAAGGAGTTAAAGAGGACCTTTCATGGGTCAAGACATGATCAAATAAGTAGGGGGTTGTGAAGAACATAGTGCAGGGATGTAAGATCATTTACTAGCTTATTTATGCGGTGCTCTGTTCCCCCGCTGTGCCCCCCTTTTACTTTTCTCGCCTGGTATGTAAATGAATATCATCGGTACAGGGAGGAGTAGACGGCTCTGTTTCTCAATGGGCGTCTCCTTCTCCTTTGCTGTAGCGCACAATTGCAGCTAAAAGCGTCACAGCCAGGGAGAAAAAAAAAGCTCACCTTCTGCCTGGCTGCGATGCTCTCCGCTGCAATTGGACGGCATTACAGCCAGGGAGAAAGAGACGCCCATTGAGAAACAGGGCCATCTCCTCCTCCCTGTACTGATGACATTCATTTACAAACCAGACGGGAAAAGTAAAACGGGGCCACCACGGGCCACACAGATAAGCTAGTAAGTGATCTTACATCCCTGCACTATGCCCTACGCAACCCCCTACTTATTTGATAATGTCTGGACCCATGAAAAGTCCTCTTTAAGCGGTAATGTGAAGAGACTACAAGCTATGTCTGGCTCTCAGTAAAATTCCTACATTTAATAACAACTTGCAAACAATTACAAACATTTAAAAACAATAGTATATATTAATATTAGTAAATACTGTCACTAGGGCTGCAGCTATTTTTCTAATTCTACCAATTAATCCTATTATTAATCAAGTACTTTAATAACAAAAAACAAATTAAAAGAATGTTTTTCTTTATAAAAACTCATTACCCCCCACCCCGTTGCCATCAGGCTCTCCCCCATGTCCCCAGCGCCAGTAAATAAAATACTTTCTACTACCTTTTCTGTAGGGGTGCCGCTTCACAACTCGTCCATTTCTTCTCCGCGCACTGCACTGTACTGTCCTCCTGATGTCACACAGCGTCAGATCAAAGTGCGCGCTTACATGAACCATGTCCTGACAATGTGTGCAGGATCCTGTGCGGTGCAGGCTGGCGACCACGGAGTGGAGTTATAGCAAGCGCTTCTCTCATGCTCCGTGGTCACATGACACCAGCGAATCCTCGAGTTACTCAATTTTATTAACTGGAATTTTAGTAGCTCTTGTGGGTTGGTGGAGGACTGTCTGCCTAACGTGGTGGTCAGTTACATTTCCTTCACACCAGTAGACAGCGACTACACTGATGCCTGGTACATAACTGCATCACTACTGTGGTGTGGAGAAGAGAGTACACATCCCCTCCACCCATAACAGTTTCATGTATTCAGCTGATGTAGCAAACTGTTGTTTTTAAAATGCTTTTGGAGGCTCACAGCCATTTTATAGTGATTTAAATAAAAGTTTTATCTTAATATTCATAGTAAATCTGGGTCAAGATTGGTATAGAGCCAAGAGTAATGCTCGAGTAATCGTTTTAGCCCTGTTACTCTCCCTTGTTGCTGCCTTAATGTGGAGTTCTCGCATATAGGACTATCATGTTTAGATTAATAATGACTTTATAGTTCTCATCAGTATGCAGAGTAGTGTCACATTCACATTGATGTATTATTACCCTCAAATTTGTGCGTCACTTTGTGGTCATTAGCAGTGTACATGTATTGGATTGTACATCTATGGAAATATGGTTAAGTTACGTTACCTATTGCCACTTATAAGTAGATTGTTATCTGTTTGGTGCATTCTTTCTCTGTGTTTCATATGATTGCTACATTCCGTGTAGTTTGCTTTTGTGGTGCATGTGGACCGCGCCGACATCCTCCATTGTATGCATATTTTGCTGGGGTCAGTCGATTACTGCGGTCCACATGCGGTCGGGCTGCTCCCCCTAATTAAAGACACGCCACTGTGTCAGGGGCTGAGCAGCTCCTCCAGAATTGCCACTATATTTTTTTGTTTTTTGGTTTCTGCCTTGTTAGATTTGAGTGTGTTTGCCTTTACCTGGCATTCAAACACTCCTTTGCACCTGGTAACCTCCATCACATGGTCTGGTGTGGGTGTGGCTTGCAGCCTGGCTTCATTCACATTGCACAACCGCAGCATTCATGCTGGGCGTTCGTGGGAAGCTTTGCTGCGAGCTGAATTATATCACCCCCAGACCGTGTTCACACCATAGTTAGAGCAGCGGTTAGGACCCCTTGCCATGCTGAGAACCGTGACGTGGTGCATGATGGGCTCCGATATCTCCATTACTGGAACATATTGGCAAAAGTCTCAGCTTTTAATACCTTCATTTGTGTCTTGCCAGCATAGTCAGTGTTACATCTGTTTGGTGCATTCTTTCTCTGTGTTTCATAAGTAGATTGTTAGATGTGTGCCAAGATATTCATCAATAGCTACAGTGGAATTGCGCACCAGCGCTTCTCACCCCTCCTCGCAGTCTCCTGGCTTCGGCTAGGACTTGCGGTATTTCCTCCTCTCATTGGTTCCTTTATGCACATAGAGGTAACTAACAGTTTTTATATGCAGACTAATATACAATGTAGTTCACACAATAATATTATGCAGTTTTATATAGTGTATATCTGACTGGAACACATTATAGCTACCAAGAGTAAACTTATCTTGTATCACCTCCATATGATTGAGAACACCAACAAACCTTCATAATGAAAAATTAAGTCTTGCTACAAATTCATATTTACTGACTGTCTAGTTCCCAACGTGTACATTAAATACATTTACCTAATATGATCTCCTCCTCTTAAAAGGGGTATTCCGGTTGGTACAAGTTATCCCCTATTCACAGGATAGGGTAAAAATAAGATCGGTGGGGGTCCTACCACTGGGACCCCGACTGATCACGAGGACGGGGGCCCTGTGCCCCCTGCAGCTCCCCTGAAATAACCAGAACGGCCAGTCACACGTGTGTGGCCACTCCAGTCATTTTTATGGGAGTTCCTGAGATAGCTAAGTACAATGCTTGGCTATCTCCAGAATTTCCATAGAAATGAATGGAGCAGCCACATGCATGTGCGACCGGCCACTCCGGTCATTTTAGGAAAGCTGCAAGTGGCCTGCAGGAGGTACTGGGCTTTTCGTGATCAGTGAGGGTCCCAGCGGTAGGAATCACCAACCTTAAAGTTATCCGCTATCCTGTGGATAGGAGATAACTTGCACCAACCCTTTAACTCCTTCAGGATCAAGCCATTTTTCATTTTAAGGACAGGTAAATTTTGCAAATCTGACATGTGTCACTAGTGAATTCAGTGATTTTGCCTACTTCCAGCCAGGTTTTTTTTTTTAAACAGTTTAGGAGAAACAATGATATTGTTACTTACAAAAAAATGCACGGCATACAAAACACCATGAATAAATGCCAGGTGGTAAAACACACTATATGTTCAAAAATGCCTTTAAGAAAAGCTACAAAAAATGCTGAGCAAATAGAAACATTTTATAGACCAAAAATACAAAACACAAAACTGTGTGCAACAACAGCCTCATGCACACGACCATATGTATTTTACGGTTTGCACAGATGCGGACAACATATGAATGACATCTGTGCACTGCTTGCATTTTTTACGATCCTATAGAAACAGATGGACCAGTGTGTGATCCGCAAAAAATGCGAATCGTAAGTGGACTCAAACAGTGGTCATGTGTATGAGGCCTAAGATGAATTCTAATAAAAGAAGGTTTCATTTTCTACTTGGAGTGTGCAGATGTTTATGTAAAACCTAAAACTGTGGTTGAAGCAGTGGGGGAACCATGTCACCATTTTCAGCAGCAACATGGGTAGGTAACATAGTATCTGGATTAGGGTGGGACTAGTGGCTTGCAGTTATTGTTATATGCCATCTTTATGAGTAGTATTGCACCGTCCCAGTATACCCTAAAGCATCCATTGTTTGGACGCTGTGAATAAGAGCCAGGTAGTTGTTCAATACCAGGGAACTGCAATTGCACCCGCAACTACTCCAATATTCACAGCTTCTGGCAATTGTCTGTTACCTGCTGTATATGGTCACATTATCCCCCATTGTGATTCTCCACATTGTAGAGCCCTTTTGTGGCCCAGTCTCCATGTTCTGTCCCTTTTGAGTCTCACCTGTAATGATCATGTGATTTATATTGAATAAAATGAGATTTTTTTACCTTTATAAAATCCTTGCTCTTTTTTTGTACAAAAAAACTAAAACTGGTCTGGGTTGGAAATCTACCACAAGCCCTTTCTACTTTAACTGAAGAACTGTTATTTATTTGAAATCAGAATTGTATAGGTCTGACTCCTGCCACATCCACCGTCCAGCATCCCTTTCTTTTCTGGCACAGCCCCATACATTTAGTAGTGGTTGTGCCTGGTACTGTAATCAGTACAATTCACTTGCATGAATGAATCAAAGTTCTGTCAGACAATGAACCTGTTTGAATGGGTAGGCTGTCCACTCTACTAAATTTACAATTTATTAGTTGCATATAATGTATAATTTGAGAGATGTGCACTAGGAGTCTAATATATTCATGAGCTCCGCCTCCCCCCCCCCCACCATCGATTGACCGACTTCTTCCAATAACTGTTCTGCCAGCATAGCTCATGAACACACCAGAGTCTTCGTTCTAACTAAGTTTACAAAAACACTACATCAGGTGTCCGCAAACTCTGGCACTATAGCTGTTGTGAAACAAACTCACAGTGTGCTCCATTAATTTTTACAGCTGTTCTGAGAACAGCCATGTAAGGGTGCATGCTGCAGTTGGAGTCCCAAACGTTGCCGCCTACACAATTGTCTTATTACTGACACACAAACTGAAATCAGTCTTTTAACAGAAGGAAGAGGGAACACTTTATCAAGAGTGTACTGCAAAGCTCGGGATTAAATCTACATCAGATTTTGTCTGATACTTTGCCAAATGATAACTCATGCTAATAGGGTGCTTTTCTTTAGTGTTCAGAATACAGTGCCGATCTAAACCTACTGCCCAAGTTATACTGTAAATGGTAAAAGGGATTCCAGAAATATGGCGCTTGCTTATATACACACACACGTTTTTTTTTAAATACCGTTAGGGCTGAAAAGTGGCACTGAGCACTTAGACATACAAATGCACTTTTGAATAACATTGTGGTCTATATAACTGCAATATACTGCTGGTACATTCAGTATCTAAAATAATTTCATGCTACCGAAAGTTGTACAGTAGCTACATCCTGTGGACAGCTTCAGCAATTACAACATCCACAGTTCTACATAAGAGAATTTTTCAAAGGCTTAAAGAGGACCTTTCATCAGGTTTATTCTCCCTGGCTGTGACGCTCTCTGATGTGATTGGATCGCGGCACAAACAGGGAGAAATAGACGCCCATTGAGAAACCTTGGCGTCTCCTCCTCCCTGTTCTGATGCTCAGTATTTACAAACTGAGTGCAAGAAGTTCAGGCGGACGCAGCGGGGCGCAGGGGCGATGTTTATTAAAACAAAACTGAGTGGCAGGTATTTAGCTCCTATAAATAAAACAGATGAAAGGTCCTCTTTAAAAGGGGTTATCCTGGAAAAGATAATGATGACTTATCCTAAGGATAAGTCATCATTATTAGAGTTGAGCGAACACCTGGATGTTCGGGTTCGAGAAGTTCGGCCGAACTTCCCGGAAATGTTCGGGTTCGGGATCCGAACCCGACCCGAACTTCGTCCCGAACCCCATTGAAGACAATGGGGATCCGAACTTTTCGGCACTAAAAAGGCTGTAAAACAGCCCAGGAAAGAGCTAGAGGACTGCAAAAGGCAGCAACATGTAGGTAAATCCCCTGCAAACAAATGTGGATAGGGAAATGAATTAAAATAAAAATTAAATAAATAAAAATGAACCAATATCAATTGGAGAGAGGTCCCATAGCAGAGAATCTGGCTTCACGTCACCCACCACTGTAACAGTCCACTGTCAGATATTTAGTCCCAGGCAGAGGAGAGAGGTCCCTTAACAGAGAATCTGGCTTCATGTCAGCAGAGAATCAGTCTGCATGTCATAGCAGAGAATCAGGCTTCACGTCACCCACCACTGGAACAGTCCATTGTCATATATTTAGGCCCAGGCACCCAGGCAGAGGAGAGAGGTCCCGTAACAGAGAATCTGGCTTCATGTCAGCAGAGAATAAGTCTGCATGTCATAGCAGAGAATCAGGCTTCACGTCAGCCACCACTGTAACAGTCCATTGTCCTATATTTAGGCCCAGGCACCCAGGCAGAGGAGAGAGGTCCCGTAACAGAGAATCTAGCTTCATGTCAGCAGAGAATCAGTCTGCATGTCATAGCAGAGAATCAGGCTTCACGTCAGCCACCACTGTAACAGTCCATTGTCATATATTTAGGCCCAGGCAGAGGAGAGAGGTCCTGTAACAGAGAATCTGGCTTCATGTCAGCAGAGAATCAGTCTGCATGTCATAGCAGAGAATCAGGCTTCACGTCAGCCACCACTGTAACAGTCCATTGTCATATATTTAGGCCCAGGCACCCAGGCAGAGGAGAGAGGTCCCGTAACAGAGAATCTGGCTTCATGTCAGCAGAGAATCAGTCTGCATGTCATAGCAGAGAATCAGGCTTCACGTCAGCCACCACTGTAACAGTCCATTGTCATATATTTAGGCCCAGGCAGAGGAGAGCGGTCCCGTAACAGAGAATCTGGCTTCATGTCAGCAGAGAATCAGTCTGCATGTCATAGCAGAGAATCAGGCTTCACGTCAGCCAACATTGGAACAGTCCATTGTCATATATTTAGGCCCCGGCACCCAGACAGAGGAGAGGTTCATTCAACTTTGGGTTGCCTCGCAATATAATGGTAAAATGAAAATAAAAATAGGATTGAATGAGGAAGTGCCCTGGAGTACAATAATATATGGTTAAGGGGAGGTAGTTAATGTCTAATCTGCACAAGGGATGGACAGGTCATGTGGGATCCATGCCTGGTTCATTTTTATGAACGTCAGCTTGTCCACATTGGCTGTAGACAGGCGGCTGCGTTTGTCTGTAATGACGCCCCCTGCCGTGCTGAATACACGTTCAGACAAAACGCTGGCCGCCGGGCAGGCCAGCACCTCCAAGGCATAAAAGGCTAGCTCTGGCCACGTGGACAATTTAGAGACCCAGAAGTTGAATGGGGCCGAACCATCAGTCAGTACGTGGAGGGGTGTGCACACGTACTGTTCCACCATGTTAGTGAAATGTTGCCTCCTGCTAACACGTTGCGTATCAGGTGGTGGTGCAGTTAGCTGTGGCGTGTTGACAAGACTTTTCCACATCTCTGCCATGCTAACCCTGCCCTCAGAGGAGCTGGCCGTGACACAGCTGCCTTGGCGACCTCTTGCTCCTCCTCTGCCTTGGCCTTGGGCTTCCACTTGTTCCGCTGTGACATTTGGGAATGCTCTCAGTAGCGCGTCTACCAACGTGCGCTTGTACTCGCGCATCTTCCTATCATGCTCCAGTGCAGGAAGTAAGGTAGGCACATTGTCTTTGTATCGTGGATCCAGCAGGGTGGCAACCCAGTAGTCCGCACACATTAAAATGTGGGCAACTCTGCTGTCGTTGCGCAGGCACTGCAGCATGTAGTCGCTCATGTGTGCCAGGCTGCCCAGGGGTAAGGACAAGCTGTCCTCTGTGGGAGGCGTATCATCATCGTCCTGCGTTTACCCCCAGCCACGCACCAGTGATGGGCCCGAGCAGCGTTGGGTGCCACCCCGCTGTGACCATGCTTCATCCTCCTCCTCCTCCACCTCCTCCTCATCCTTGTCCTCCAGTAGTGGGCCCTGGCTGGCCACATTTGTACCTGGCCTCTGCTGTTGCAAAAAACCTCCCTCTGAGTCACTTCGAAGAGACTGGCCTGAAAGTGCTAAAAATGACCCCTCTTCCTCCTCCTGGACCACCTCCTCTTCCATCATCGCCCTAAGTGTTTTCTCAAGGAGACATAGAAGTGGTATTGTAACGCTGATAACTGCGTCATCGCCACTGGCCATGTTGGTGGAGTACTCGAAACAGCGCAACAGGGCACACAGGTCTCGCATCGAGGCCCAGTCATTGGTGGTGAAGTGGTGCTGTTCCGCAGTGCGACTGACCCGTGCGTGCTGCAGCTGAAACTCCACTATGGCCTGCTGCTGCTCGCACAGTCTGTCCAGCATGTGCAAGGTGGAGTTCCACCTGGTGGGCACGTCGCATATGAGGCGGTGAGCGGGAAGGCCGAAGTTACGCTGTAGCGCAGACAGGCGAGCAGCGGCAGGATGTGAACGCCGGAAGCGCGAACAGACGGCCTGCACTTTATGCAGCAGCTCTGACATGTCGGGGTAGTTGTGAATGAACTTCTACACCACCAAATTCAGCATACGCCAAGCAAGGGATGTGCGTCAAACCGGCTAGTCCCAGAGCTGCAACGAGATTTCGCCCATTATCGCACACCACCAGGCCGGGCTTGAGGCTCACCGGCAGCAACCACTCGTCGGTCTGTTGTTCTATACCCCGCCACAACTTCTGTGCGGTGTGGGGCCTGTCCCCCAAACATATGAGTTTCAGAATGGCCTGCTGACATTTACCCCGGGCTGTGCTGAAGTTGGTGGTGAAGGTGTGTGGCTGACTGGATGAGCAGGTGGAAGAAGAGGAGGAGGAAGCTGAGTAGGAGGAGGTGGCAACAGAATGTTGCCCTGTGATCCTTGGCGGCGAAAGGACGTGCGCCAAACAGCTCTCCGCCTGGGGCCCAGCTGCCACTACATTTACCCAGTGTGCAGTTAGGGAGATATAGCGTCCCTGGCCATGCTTATTGGTCCACGTATCTGTGGTTAGGTTTCCTTGCCACAGATGGCGTTGCGCATTGCACAGTTGATTTTATGGGATACTTGGTTGTGCAGGGAAGGCACGGCTCTCTTGGAGAAGTAGTGCCGGCTGGGAACAACATACTGTGGGACAGCAAGCGACATGAGCTGTTTGAAGCTGTCTGTGTCCACCAGCCTAAATGACAGCATTTCATAGGCCAGTAGTTTAGAAATGCTGGCATTCAGGGCCAGGGATCGAGGGTGGCTAGGTGGGAATTTACGCTTTCTCTCAAATGTTTGTGAGATGAAGAGCTGAACGCTGCCGTGTGACATGTTTGAGATGCTTGGTGACGGAGGTGGTGGTGTTGGTGGTACATCCCCTGTTTGCTGGGCGGCAGGTGCCAACGTTCCTCCAGAGGCGGAGGAAGAGGCCGAGGCAGCAGCAGCAGAAGAGGCCGAGGCGGCAGCAGCAGAAGAGGTAGCAGGGGGAGCCTGAGTGACTTCCTTGTTTTTAAGGTGTTTACTCCACTGCAGTGCATGCAGGTGCCTGGTCATGCAGGTTGTGCTAAGGTTCAGAACGTTAATGCCTCGCTTCAGGCTCTGATGGCACAGCGTGCAAACCACTCGGGTCTTGTCGTCAGCACATTGTTTGAAGAAGTGCCATGCCAGGGAACTCCTTGAAGCTGCCTTTGGGGTGCTCGGTCCCAGATGGCGGCGGTCAGTAGCAGGCGGAGTCTCTTGGCGGCGGGTGTTCTGCTTTTGCCCACTGCTCCCTCTTTTGCTACGCTGTTGGCTCGGTCTCACCACTGCCTCTTCCTCAGAACTGTGAAAGTCAGTGGCACGACCTTCATTCCATGTGGGGTCTAGGACCTCATCGTCCCCTGCATCGTCTTCCACCCAGTCTTGATCCCTGACCTCCTGTTCAGTCTGCACACTGCAGAAAGACGCAGCAGTTGGCACCTGTGTTTTGTCATCATCAGAGACGTGCTGAGGTGGTATTCCCATGTCCTCATCATCAGGAAACATAAGTGGTTGTGCGTCAGTGCATTCTATGTCTTTCACCGCTGGGGAAGGGATAGGTGGATGCCCTTGGGAAACCCTGCCAGCGGAGTCTTCAAACAGCATAAGAGACTGCTGCATAACTTGAGGCTCAGACAGTTTCCCTGGTATGCATGGGGGTGATGTGACAGACTGATGGGCTTGGTTTTCAAGCGCCATCTGTGCGCTTTCTGCCGAAGACTGGGTGGGAGATAATGTAAACGTGCTGGATCCACTGTCGGCCACCCAATTGACTAATGCCTGTACCTGCTCAGGCCTTACCATCCTTAGAACGGCATTGGGCCCCACCAAATATCGCTGTAAATTCTGGCGGCTACTGGGACCTGAGGTAGTTGGTACACTAGGACGTGTGGCTGTGGCAGAACGGCCACGTCCTCTCCCAGCACCAGAGGGTCCACTAACACCACCACGACCATGTCCGCGTCCGCTACTAGATGTTTTCCTCATTGTTATCGTTCACCACAACAACAAAAATATTATTTGGCCCAATGTATTGAATTCAAATTCAGGCCTTTTTTTACAGACACAGCAGTAACCACAGATTTAGCTCACTATAAATTTGAGGCCTATTATTTAGGCGCTGGGTGACAGGTATACGTTTACAGACAGAATTAGACTGGGATATGCACAGTAGCGTGTGTATGAAGTTATTGAGAATGACCCTATCTGCACCTTGAATCTAATATACCCTTTTAGGGATAAATTTAAAGTAGGCCTGATACAGCAGAAACCACTAATTTAGAGAATTGCTAAATTGGGAATTGTATTTCAACCCAGAACAAAAACTGTGCTTTGACGGACACTAAATAACTTGCCCAGCCACAGCAATAACCACAGATTTAGCTGACTATAAATTTGAGGCCTAGTATTTAGGCGCTGGGTGACAGGTATACGTTTACGAACAGAATTAGACTGGGATATGCACAGTAGCGTGTGTGTCAAGTTATTGAGAATGACCCTATCTGCACCTTGATTCTAATATACCCTTTTAGGGATGGATTTAAAGTAGGCCTGATACAGCAGAAACCACTAATTTAGAGAATTGCTAAATTGGGAATTGTATTTCAACCCAGAACAAAAACTGTGCTTTGACGGACACTAAATAACTTGCCCAGCTACAGCAATAATCACAGATTTAGCTGACTATAAATTTGAGGCCTAGTATTTAGGCGCTTGGTGACAGGTATACGTTTACAGACAGAATTAGACTGGGATATGCACAGTAGCGTGTGTGTGAAGTTATTGAGAATGACCCTATCTGCACCTTGAATCTAATATACCCTTTTAGGGATAAATTTAAAGTAGCCCTGATACAGCAGAAACCACTAATTTAGAGAATTGCTAAATTGGGAATTGTATTTCAACCCAGAACAAAAACTGTGCTTTGACGGACACTAAATAACTTGCCCAGCCACAGCAATAACCACAGATTTAGCTGACTATAAATTTGAGGCCTAGTATTTAGGCGCTGGGTGACAGGTATAGGTTTACAGACAGAATTAGACTGGGATAGGGTAAAAAAATAACCACACTATTGATGGTTAAATGCACTTGGTGTGACAGCTTGACCAACCACACTATTGAGGGTTAAATGCACTTGGTGACAGGCTCAGCTTGCCCCTGATGTAGTATATGGCCAAAAAATAACCACACTATTGATGGTTAAATGCACTTGGTGTGACAGCTTGACCAACCACACTATTGAGGGTTAAATGCACTTGGTGACAGGCTCAGCTTGCCCCTGATGTAGTATATGCCCAAAAAATAACCACACTATTGATGGTTAAATGCACTTGGTGTGACAGCTTGACCAACCACACTATTGAGGGTTAAATGCACTTGGTGACAGGCTCAGCTTGCCCCTGATGTAGTATATGGCCAAAAAATAACCACACTATTAATGGTTAAATGCACTTTGTGTGACAGCTTGACCCTGATGTAGGATTTAGCCAAAAAACAACCACACTATTGAGGGTTAAATGCACTTGGTGACAGCTTGCCCCTGATGTAGGATTTAGCCAAAAAACAACCACACTATTGAGGGTTAAATGCACTTGGTGGCAGCTTGTGCTGGCGCACCACAAGACACAAAATGGCCGCCGATCACCCCAGAAAAAAGTGAATGAAAAACGCTCTGGGCAGCCTAAAAACAGTGAGCAGTTGAATATCAGCAGTTCAATGATCCACAGCTGCAGATCGATCACTGAATGAAGTCTTTTGGATGAGTTAATCACTGCCTAATCTCGCCCTAACGTCGCAGCTGCAACCTCTCCCTATGCTGATCAGAGCAGAGTGACGGGCGGCGCTACGTGACTCCAGCTTAAATAGAGGCTGGGTCACATGCTGCACTGGCCAATCACAGCCATGCCAATAGTAGGCATGGCTGTGATGGCCTCTTGGGGCAAGTAGTACGACGCTTGTTGATTGGCTGCTTTGCAGCCTTTCAAAAAGCGCCAAGAAAGCGACGAACACCGAACCCGAACCCGGACTTTTACGAAAATGTTCGGGTTCGGGTCTGTGTCACGGACACCCCAAAATTCGGTACGAACCCGAACTATACAGTTCGGGTTCGCTCATCCCTAATCATTATCACATCAGCGGGGGTCCAAATCCCATCATCCCCACTAATCAGCTGCAGCTAGGGCATGTGACCGATGTACAGTTATGACACTGGCCTGGAAGAGGCTGCAGCACTCAAGGCCTCTTCTAACAGCTGATCGGCGGGGGTCCCGGGTGTCGCACCCCTGCAGATATGATACTGATGACCTATCCTGAGGAGGTCTAAATATCTTTTCCTGGATATAACCCAATCCAAAGACATAAGCGTGAAGACTCAAAACAGCATAAAAGAACATCATATAAGTAAGATTCTTATTTGAGCCTACCTTACATAAGGCCAAAAAAAGACATTTGTCCATCCAGTTTTGCCCGTCATCCTGCAAGTTGATCCAGAGGAAGGCAAAAAAAAAAAACCCTGTGAGGTAGAAGCCAATTTTCCCCACTTTAGGGGAATAAAAAATTCCTTCCCGACTCCAATCAGAATGACTCCCTGGATCAACGACCCCTCTCTAGTAGCTATAGCCTGTAATATTACACTCCAGAAATACATCCAGACCCCTCTTGAATTCCTTTATTGTACTCACCATCACCACCTCCTCAGGTAGAGAGTTCCATAGTCTCACTGCTCTTACCGTAAATAATCCTCTTCTATGTTTGTGTACAAACCTTCTTTCCTCCAGATGCAGAGGATGTCCCCTCGTCACAGTCACAGTACTGGGGATAAATAGATGATGGGATAGCTCTCTGTACTGACTCCTGATATACACTCACCTAAAGAATGATTAGGAACACCTGTTTTATTTCTCATTAATGCGATTATCTAGTCAACCAATCACATGGCAGTTGCTTCAAAGCATGTAGGGTTGTGGTCCTGGTCAAGACAATCTCCTAAACTCCAAACTGAATGTCAGAATGGGAAAGAAAGGTGATTTAAGCAATTTTGAATGTGGCATGGTTGTTGGTGCCAGACGGGCCGGTGTAAGTATTTCACAATCTGCTCAGTTACTGGGATTTTCACGCACAACCATTTCTAGGGTTTAAAAAGAATGGTGTGAAAAGGGAATAACATCCAGTATGCGGCAGTTCTGTGGGCGAAAATGCCTTGTTGATGCTAGAGGTCAGAGGAGAATGGGCCGACTGATTCAAGCTGATAGAAGAGCAACGTTGACTGAAATAACCACTCGTTACAACCAAGGTATGCAGCAAAGCATTTGTGAAGCCACAACACGCACAACCTTGAGCAGGATGGGCTACAACAGCAGAAGACCCCACCGGGTAACACTCATCTCCACTACAAATAGGAAAAAGAGGCTACAATTTGCACAAGCTCACGAAAATTTGACGGTTGAAGACTGGAAAAATGTTGCCTGGTCTGATGAGTCTTGATTTCTGTTGAGACATTCAAATGGTAGAGTCCGAATTTGGCATAAACAGAATGAGAACATGTATCCATCATGCCTTGTTACCACTGTGCAGGCTGGTGGTGGTGATGTAATGGTGTGGGGATGTTTTCTGGGCACACTTTAGGCCTCTTAGTGCCAGTTGGCCATCGTTTAAATGCCACGGGCTACCTGAGCATTGTTTCTGACCTCGTCCATCCCTTCATGACCACCATGTACCCGTCCTCTGATGGCTACTTCCAGCAGGATAATGCACCATGTCACAAAGCTCGAATCATTTCAAATTGGTTTCTTGAACATGACAATGAGTTCACTGTACTAAAATGGCCCCCACAGTCACCAGATCTCAACCCAATAGAGCATCTTTGGGATGTGGTGGAACGGGAGCTTCGTGCCCTGGATGTGCATCCCTCAAATCTCCATCAACTGCAAGATGCTATCCTATCAATATGTGCCAACATTTCTAAAGAATGCTATCAGCACCTTGTTGAATCAATGCCACGTAGAATTAAAGCAGTTCTGAAGGCAAAAGGGGGTCCAACACCGTATTAGTATGGTGTTCCTAATAATTCTTTAGGTGAGTGTAGTTATACATAGTAATTAGATTTCTCCTCAGTCGTCTTTTTTCTAAAGTGAATAACCCTAATTTTGATCATCTTTCATGGTATTGTAGTTGCTCCATTCCCGTTATTACTTTAGTTGCCCTCCTCTGGACCCTCTCCAGCTCTGCTATGTTTCCTTGTTCACAGGAGCCCAGAACTGTACTCCATGTGTGGTCTGACTAGCGATTTGTAAAGTGGTAGGACTATGTTCTTATCACGGGCATCTATGCCCCTTTTGATGCAACCCATTATCTTATTGGCCTTGGCAGCAGCTGCTTGTTTTTTGCAGCTTAGTTTGCTGTTTATTAAAATTCCTAGATCCTTTTCCATGTCATTGTTACCGAGTGTTTTATCATTTGGTCTGTACGGATGACTTGCATTATTCCTTCCCATGTGCATAACCTTACATTTGTCAGTGTTAAACCTCATCTGCCACTTCTCTGCCCAAGCCTCTAATCTATCCAGATCCCTCTGTAGCAGTATACTATCCTCTTCAGTGTTAATTACTTTACACAGTTTAGTGTAATCTGCGAAAATTTATATTTTACTATGCAAGCCTTCTAGAAGATCATTAATAAATATATTGAAGAGAATAGGGCTCAATACTGACCCCTGAGGTACCCTACTAGTGACAGTGACTCAATCTGAGTGTGTACCGTTAATAACCACCCTCTGTTTTCTATCACTCAGCCAGTTACTTACCCACATACAGACGTTTTCTCCCAGTCCAAGCATTCTCATTTTATATACTAACATTTTATGTGGTACAGTGTCAAATGCTTTGGAGAAGTCCAGATATATGACATCCATTGATTTGCCGCTGTCAAGTCTAGAACTTACCTCCTCATAGAAACTAATTAAATTAGTTTGGCATAACCGATCCCTCATGAAGCCATGCTGATTTCCGTTGAGATGCTCTAAGATAGCATCTCTTAGAAAACCTTCAAACAGTTTACCCACAACAGATGTTAAACTTACCCGCCTATAGTTTCCAGGCCGTGTTTTGGACCCTTTTTGAATATTGGCACCACATTTGCTGTGCCAATCCTGTGGAACATTCCCTGTCAGTCCCGCAAATATCAGAAATAAGGGTCTGGCTATGACATTACTTAATTCCCTTAGGATACGGGGGTGTATGCCATACGGTCCTGGAGATTTGTCTATTTTAATCTTTTTAAGTCGCTGTTGTACTTCTTCCTGGGTCAGACAGGACACTTTCAATGGGGAATTTATTTTTACATTCAGCATTTCATCTGACAGTTTATTTTCCTCATTGAATACATTGGAGAAAAAATATTTAAAAGCTTTGCTTTCTCCTCGTCGCTCTCTGCAACTCCCCCCTCATTACTCTTTAAAGGTCTGACACCTTCAGATTTATACCTTTTCACATTTATATAATTGAAGAACCTTTTAGGGTTAGTTTTACTCTCTTTGGCAATTAATCTCTCGGTCTCTAGTTTTGCCGCTTTTATTTGTTTGCTACATGTTCTAGTTTTTCAGTGCTTCCTCGCTACCCTCCTGTTTTAGTGATTAACATACTTTCTTTTAGTTATTTATTGTTTTCTTTACAGTTCTATTTATCCACATTGGTATTTTATTGTTCCTTAACCTTTTATTCCCATACGGTATGTACCTCTCGCATTGAGATTTTAGGATGCTTTTAAAGATATCCCATTTTGTGGCTGGATTTTTATTTTTGACGACTTTGTCCCAGTTAGTTAGGCCTAGGGCATCTCTTAGTTGGCTAAATTTAGCTTTTTTGAAGTTTGGTATTTTTGTTCCTCCCTGTAGAAACGCTCTTTGAATGATAATTGGAAGGTTATTACTTTATTGTCCCTATTTCCCAGGTGTCCCCCAACCTGCACGTCTGTTGTTCTGTCAGGCCTATTGGTTAATACTAAGTCCAGTATGGCCATCTTTCTAGTCGGGTCCTGAACCAGTTGGGAGAGGTAATTGTCTTTGGTTATTGCCAAGAACCTGTTTCCTTTATGGGATGTACAGCTTTCAGTTTCCCAGTCTATATCTGTGTAAATTAAGTCCCCCATAATAACCACCTCATTATCATTTGCCCCCTTGTCTATTTCGTTTAGTAGTAGATTTTCTGTGGACTCTGGTATATTAGGTGGTTTATAGTAAACTCCTATTAGTAATTTATTGTTGTTTTTAGCTCCATGTATTTCTACCCACAGTGACTCCACATGTTCATGTCCTTCACTTATATCTTCCCGGAGTGTGGGCTTTAGACAGGACTTCACATAAAGGCAGACCCCTCTCCTCTCAGGTTTTGACGATCCTTTCTAAACAGACTGTAACCTTGTGCATTAACTGCCCAGACATAGCTATCATCCAGTCATGTTTCCGTTATTCCCACTATGTCATAGTCCTCACACATCACTAATTCCAGTTCCCCAGTTTTATTAGTCAGGCTTCTGGCATTAGTATACATACATTTGAATGGTTTATGTATATTTTTTACCCTACACCTTGCCTTCTGAACAGTTCTAGTACCTCCTTTCATTCCTCCCCCAGTCCCACTACCTTGCCCCTGGTCTCTATCCGCATCTTCTCCTCCTATAATGTAAATTTCCTTCCCCCCCTAGTCCCTAGTTTAAAGGGAACCTGTCATGTGGATATTTGATTATAATCTAACTGATTATATACAATCATTAACTACTAAAAAGTACCTTAGATGTATTCACTTACTGGTGTGACAGATGGTTACCTCATACTATACACACAAAGATGCCGCATGTCGCATGCTAATGAGCTGATTGGAGTCCAGCGTGATGTCATTGAGTCCAGTGTATATTTAATTAACAGCTATAGCCACTCCCCTGCCCACCTGCTGCTGATTCATATGGAAAAAAAACTGTCATTCAGCAGCAGTGGGGCGGGGAGAGTCAGGAGCTCATGAATATTCATGACTCATCATTATCAGCTGGAGCTTTTCAATACAAGATGTTGGCAGATTGACTGGGTCAATTAAAGAAAGTGACCCAGCATTTTGCTAAGAGAATCAGTCACTTATTTATGTTGCCCTTAGTTAGGACACCATAAAACTGGTGACAGGTTTCCTTTAACCACCTCCCGACCGCCTAACGCGCCGATGCGTCCGGGAGGTGGTTGATTTGTTCCTCCTGGACGCATCGGCGCGTCATCTCGCGAGACGCGAGATTACGTCACAGCCGGCCTGCGCATGCGCATCGCGGGCCGGCATTTCGCAGCAGAGTATTTCGTCAGCAACCTGCCGGCCACGATCATTGGCTGGCAGGTTGCTGATTTTAAAAAAAAACAATCAGCAGCCATTTAACCCATCATATTAGTAAATATGATGGGGTTATATGGCTGCTGTGCTCCTCTGCTCCTTCTTTTGGTCGGTTGGTTCCAGAAGAGGAGCAGAGGAGCACACATCACTGTGAGTACCCACTACACCACACTTAGCCCCCAGATCACCCCTATTAACCCTTTGATCACCCCCTTCTTGCCCCTGTCAATCACTAGTGAAAGGAAAAAAGTGATCAGTGCAAACTGTCACGTTTTTTTTTTCACTGGTATTGACCGTTAGGTTTCAGTATAGTTTAGGCTCCTTGGTTAGGTAGTTTAGGGATCTGTTAGCGCCCAGCCCACCGCACCGCAGTCCGTTATTCGCTGATTAGCGTATCGCTAATCAGCATTTGTACTTTTATAGTATCTGGAAGTGATCAAAACTGATCACGGTCAGATCTATAATTGTATTAGTGTCACTTTAGTTCTCCCTCCACCCAAAACGCAGTGTTTGCCCGATCAGGCCTGATCGGTCGCCCACACCTGCGTTCGCCCACGCCCGCCCCACTGTGCCGCTGCACATTCACTTAACACGCACTGCGGCGATAAAAAAATCAGTTTTGATATTTTTTATCAACCGCAGCGGCCTCCGGTACTTCGCTAGCCTCCCCTTTGTAAGACAGGCTTGCTTTTTTTTTCTTGGGTAGTCTCAGGGAATACCCCTAAATTTAGCTGCCCACATGTCAAACAGGGGGTATTCCTCTGAAGAGGCCTACAGGCTTCTGACCCAGTCGGATGAGGAGTGGGAACCCTCATCTCATGAATCCAGCGGGTCAGAATACGAACCTGTAGAAAGCAGTGGCTCTCTGACCCAAAGTTCGGACGAGGAGGCTGAGGTCCCTGATAGCAGCAGGCGTACCCGGCCCCGTGTCGCTAGACCGCAGGTTGCGCAGGATCCGCTTCAAGAGCAGCAGAGTGGGGCTGGTGCTGTCGGATTACATGGTGAGGCATACACCAGCAGCCCAGCCCTTCCTGGACCTAGTACCAGCACTGCCGTAGAACATGGTGAAGTAGCGAGCACCAGAAGGGCAGTTGAAGCTGGTACGGTGGCACGTGCAGTAGTGACCCCGTCGCAGCCACCGCAAAGACGTGCCCGTAGAGCCCCTAGAATCCCAGAGGTGCTGGCAAACCCTGATTGGCAGTCCCCAACTTCAGCCGCACCTGTAGTTCCCCCTTTCACCGCCCAGTCTGGAGTTCGGGTTGAGACAGCTCAGATCGGTTCGGCCCTGGGATTTTTTGAGCTGTTCTTGACTGCGGAGCTCTTAGACTTAGTTGTGGCAGAGACAAACCGGTATGCCACACAATTTATAACCGCTAACCCGGGAAGCTATTATGCCCAGCCTTTCCGGTGGAAACCAGTCCAAGTTTCCGAAATTAAAACTTTTTTGGGCCTCCTCCTCAACATGGGTCTAACTAAAAAGCATGAATTGCGGTCATATTGGTCCACGAACCCGATTCATCACATGCCCATGTTCTCTGCTGCTATGTCCAGGACACGATTTGAGACCATCCTGCGTTTCCTGCACTTTAGTGATAACAGCACCTCCCGTCCCAGAGGCCACCCTGCTTTTGACCGGCTCCACAAAATTCGGCCCCTCATAGACCATTTCAACCTGAAATTTGCAGATATGTATACCCCAGAGCAAAACATCTGCGTAGACGAGTCCCTTATACATTTTACCGGGCGCCTTGGCTTCAAACAATACATCCCAAGCAAGCGCGCCCGGTATGGGGTCAAATTGTATAAGCTCTGTGAAAGGGCCACAGGCTATACACACAAATTTTGTGTCTATGAGGGAAAAGATCAGACCCTGGAGCCGGTCGGTTGCCCTGACTACCTGGGGAGCAGTGGGAAGATAGTCTGGGACTTGGTGTCACCCTTATTCGGCAAGGGGTACCATCTTTATGTGGACAATTTTTACACAAGTGTGGCCCTCTTTAGGCATTTGTTTCTAGAACGGATTCGCGCCTGTGGTACCGCGCAAACTAGTCTCGCGGGCTTCCCCCAACGGCTCGTTAGCACCCGTCTTGCAAGGGGGCAGAGGGCCACACTGTGTAACGAAGAACTGCTCGCGGTGAAATGGAGAGACAAGCGTGACGTTTACATGCTCTCCTCCATTCACGCAGACACGACAATACAAATTGAGCGAGCAACCCGTGTCATTGAAAAGCCCCTCTCAGTCCACGACTATAACCTTCACATGGGAGGGGTGGACTTCAATGACCAGATGTTGTCTCCGTATTTAGTTTCCCGCAGAACCAGACGCTGGTATAAGAAGGTGTCTGCATATTTAATTCAATTGGCTCTGTACAATAGTTTTGTTCTCTACAGTAAGGCTGGGAGAACTGGATCCTTCCTCATATTTCAGGAAGAGATCATCGAGAACCTCCTGTATCCAGGAGGTTCCGTGGCCCCAACCACCAGTGTAGTTAGCCGTCTACACGAGCGACATTTCCCCAATGTCGTTGCTGGTACCTCAACCCACCCGTCACCCCGAAAAAGATGTCGTGTCTGTAGCAGGAGTGGAATAAGGCGTGACACCCGCTATTTCTGTCCTGACTGTCCTGACCACCCTGCCCTATGCTTAGGGGAGTGTTTCCGGAAGTACCACACACAGGTACACCTAGCATAGGGATCATCTCACCAGGACAGGCACACAGGGCTATTAGGGCCCATTCACTCACAGCTGCTGCAAACGTCTCCTTTCACATGGGACAAAGTGCATAACGCACTTCGCCACATCTTTGGGCGATTTGCGCTTTGCACATTGACCCATGGGGAAGGAGAGGTTTGTTCTATAAAGGTAAAAAAACAAAAAAAAAAACACCAGTAAGCAAACACGTTAATGTTTAGTTCAAAAAGTTTAAGTTTACATGTTCTGTTCCAAAGTTAATAAAATTATTGCGTTGTGGCCTGGTTTTTTCTTTTTTTTTTCTTTTCTTTTTTTACCTTCCAGGTGGACCAACTGATCTACTAGCTGCAGCACCGATGTGCATTCTGACAGAAGCATTGCGCTGCTGTCAGATTACACGCAAGTCGGTGTATGCGGCGCTGCAAGACGAGATTTTCTCCTCTGCAGTGACAGATACGTTTGCCAAGGCATACGAGCTGAGGAGGAGGCGGCGTTCCTATGCTTTGGCAAACACTTTGTATATATATAAAAAAAAAAAAAAAAAAAAAAAAAAAATCCCGGCAATGATTTATTCATCCACATCGATTGATGCGAATGGAGAAATCTGGTTTGCCAGGGCATACGAGCTAAGTGGGTATGGATGTTGGGCGGAGCTCCTATGTACTGGCAGACACCTTTCCCCTCCTTTTTTTTTTTTTTGGGCAGAGATTTTTTCATCCACATTGATCGATGCGAATGAAGAAATCTGTGCCGTTCATTTTTTTCTTTCAGCCCAGAGGCTGAACGGAAAAAAAAATCTCATTACCTGTATGCTCAATATAAGTAGAATAGCAGAAACTCCTAATGCTGGCCATACATGTAATGATTGTACTGCCCTGGCATTTGAGGGTCTCCGCAAACACCCCACAACTGACCCCATTTTGGAAAGAAGACACCCCAAGGTATTTGCTGAGGGGCATATTGAGTCCATGAAAGATTTAAATTTTTGTCCTAAGTTAGCGGAAAGTGAGACTTTGTGAGAAAAAAAAACAAAACAATTTCCGCTAACTTATGCGAAAAAAAAACAATTCTATGAACTTGCCAGGCCCCTCATTGGATAGCTTGGGGTGTCTTCTTTCCAAAGTGGGGTATTTATACTGCCCTGGCTTTTTAGGGGCCCTAAAGCGTGAGAAGAAGTCTGGGATCCAAATGTCTAAAAATGCCCTCCTAAAAGGAATTTGGGCACCTTTGCGCATCTAGGCTGCAAAAAAGTGTCACACATCTGGTATCGCCGTACTCAGGAGAAGCTGGGGAATGTGTTTTGGGTAGTCATTTTACATATACCCATGCTGGGTGAGATAAATATCTTGGTCAAATGCCAACTTTGTATAAAAAAATGGGAAAAGTTGTCTTTTGCCAAGATATTTCTCTCACCCAGCATGGGTATATGTAAAATGACACCCCAAAACACATTCCCCAACTTCTCCTGAGTACGGCGATACCAGATGTGTGACACTTTTTTGATGCCAAGGTGGGCAAAGGGGCACATATTCCAAAGTGCACCTTTCGGATTTCGCAGGCCATTTTTTACACATTTTGATTGCAAAGTACTTCTCATACATATGGGCCCCTAAATTGCCAGGGCAGTATAACTACGCCACAAGTGACCCCATTTTGGAAAGAAGACACCCCAAGGTATTCCGTGAGGGGCATGGCGAGTTCCTAGAATTTTTTATTTTTTGTCGCAAGTTAGTGGAATATGAGACTTTGTAAGAAAAATAAAATAAAAAAAAATCATCATTTTCCGCTAACTTGTGACAAAAAATAAGTTCTATGAACTCACTATGCCCATCAGCGAATACCTTAGGGTGTCTACTTTCCGAAATGGGGTCATTTGTGGGGTTTTTCTACTGTTTGGGCATTGTAGAACCTCAGGAATCATGACAGGTGCTCAGAAAATCTGAGCTGTTTCAAAAAGCAGAAATTCACATTTTTGTACCATAGTTTGTAAACGCTATAACTTTTACCCAAACCATTTTTTTTTATCAAAGACATGTAGAACAATAAATTTGGTGAAAAATTTATATATGGATGTCGTTTTTTTTGCAAAATTTTACAGCTGAAAGTGAAAAATGTCATTTTTTTGCAAAAAAATCGTTACTTTTTGATTAATAACAAAAAAAGTAAAAATGTCAGCAGCAATAAAATACCACCAAATGAAAGCTCTATTAGTGAGAAGAAAAGGAGGTAAAATTCATTTGGGTGGTAAGTTGCATGACCTAGCGATAAACGGTGAAAGGAGTGTAGTGCCGAAGTGTAAAAAGTGCTCTGGTCATGAAGGGGGTTTCAGCTAGCGGGGCTGAAGTGGTTAAACACTCCTCCAACCTTCTAGCCATCTTTCTCCCCAACACAGCTGCCCCCTCCCCATTGAGGTGCAGCCCATCCCTACGATAGAGCCTGTAGCCGATAGAGAAATCGGCCCAGTTCTCTAGGAACCCAAACCCCTCCTTTCTACACCAGTTCTTGAGCCACTTGTTAATCTCCCTAATCTCCCGCTGCCTTTCTTGTGTGGCCCGTGGTACAGGCAGTATTTTGGAAAATACTACCTTTGAGGTCCTTGCCCTTTTGACCTAAGTCCCTGAAATCATTTTTAAGGACTCTCCACCTACCTCTAACTTTGTCATTAGTTCCAATATGGACCATGACCGCTGGATCTTCTCCAGCCCCTCCCAGTAATCTGTCAACCCGATCCGCGATGTGTCGAACTCTAGCGCCAGGAAGACAGCACACTGTTCGGCGATCACGGTCTTTATGACAGATTGCCCTATCTGTTCCCCTAATAATGGAGTCTCCCACTACCAGCACCTGTCTGCATTGCCCTGTTCTCCTGGTCCTCTGCTTACTGGAGCTGATATTCCCCTGACTGGCGGAGGAAGTGTCCGGCTGCAGCAGTGCCTTCCCAGAACTGATGGCAGAACCTTCATGCTGTTGTCACAAACACGACCCGATTTAGAAACAGATGTAAATAAGTTTTATTGAAACAGTTTTGAAAGTAAATGTTAGCTGTAATTAGAAGATGCGACATCTAGCAATTACCATCCATTACAAGTTATTACTCTTACAGCGCCAGGCTGGCTTTGGTGTTTTTTTATTGTAAAGCGCTGTGGAATATGTTGGCGCTATATAAAGATTATTATTATTATATATGCTAGCTTTTAGTGTTTATTATCTAAAATTTTGGATCAGGCAAATAAAACCACAATCTTGTTTTTCGTGCTTTTCTCATTCACATACAATAAGGTAGGAATTTATAGCACATGTTGTGTTGGTTATGGGATACCAAATGTGGTGAGGTTATGTTAGTGTATATGTATTTTCAATAAAATGTATTACTTGTGTCATAAAAAAAAAAAAAAAAGACAAATATATTTACCTTCTTCCCTAGTCCCATAAAAAGGCTTTTGTTTTTTTATTTTTTATTACAATAGACTAGCATACTTATGCATGCCAGTGTATTGTTTCTGCAAAGAAAAACACACAGGTTCCTGTTAGGGCATACCACTGTTATGCCCTAAGAAGGCTTTTGCAAGTGAATAGAGTTGAGCGAACACCTGGATGTTCGGGTTCGAGAAGTTCGGCCGAACATCCCGGAAATGTTCGGGTTCGGGATCCGAACCCGATCCGAACTTCGTCCCGAACCCGAACCCCATTGAAGTCAATGGGGACCCGAACTTTTCGGCACTAAAACGGCTGTAAAACAGCCCAGGAAAGGGCTAGAGGGCTGCAAAAGGCAGCAACATGTAGGTAAATCCCCTGCAAACAAATGTGGATAGGGAAATTAATTAAAATAAAAATTAAATAAATAAAAATTAACCAAAATCAATTGGAGAGAGGTTCCATAGCAGAGAATCTGGCTTCCCGTCACCCACCACTGGAACAGTCCATTCTCAGATATTTAGGCCCCGGCACCCAGGCAGAGGAGAGAGGTCCCGTAACAGAGAATCTGTCTTCATGTCAGCAGAGAATTAGTCTGCATGTCATAGCAGAGAATGAGGCTTCACGTCAGCCACCACTGCAACAGTCCATTGGCATATATTTAGGCCTAGCACACAGGCAGAGGAGAGAGGTCCCGTAACAGAGAATCTGGCTTCATGTCAGCAGAGAATCAGTCTGCATGTCATAGCAGAGAATGAGGCTTCACGTCAGCCACCACTGCAACAGTCCATTGGCATATATTTAGGCCCAGCACACACACAGGCAGAGGAGAGAGGTCCCGTAACAGAGAATCTGGCTTCATGTCAGCAGAGAATCAGTCTGCATGTCATAGCAGAGAATGAGGCTTCACGTCAGCCACCACTGCAACAGTCCATTGGCATATATTTAGGCCCAGCACACACACAGGCAGAGGAGAGAGGTCCCGTAACAGAGAATCTGGCTTCATGTCAGCAGAGAATCAGTCTGCATGTCATAGCAGAGAATGAGGCTTCACGTCAGCCACCACTGCAACAGTCCATTGGCATATATTTAGGCCCAGCACACACACAGGCAGAGGAGAGAGGTCCCGTAACAGAGAATCTGGCTTCATGTCAGCAGAGAATCAGTCTGCATGTCATAGCAGAGAATGAGGCTTCACGTCAGCCACCACTGCAACAGTCCATTGGCATATATTTAGGCCCAGCACACACACAGGCAGAGGAGAGAGGTCCCGTAACAGAGAATCTGTCTTCATGTCAGCAGAGAATTAGTCTGCATGTCATAGCAGAGAATGAGGCTTCACGTCACCCACCACTGCAACAGTCCATTGGCATATATTTAGGCCTAGCACACAGGCAGAGCAGAGAGGTCCCGTAACAGACAATCTGGCTTCATGACAGCAGAGAATCAGTCTGCATGTCATAGCAGAGAATGAGGCTTCACGTCACCCACCACTGCAACAGTCCATTGGCATATATTTAGGCCTAGCACACAGGCAGAGCAGAGAGGTCCCGTAACAGACAATCTGGCTTCATGTCAGCAGAGAATCAGTCTGCATGTCATAGCAGAGAATGAGGCTTCACGTCACCCACCACTGCAACAGTCCATTGGCATATATTTAGGCCTAGCACACAGGCAGAGCAGAGAGGTCCCGTAACAGACAATCTGGCTTCATGACAGCAGAGAATCAGTCTGCATGTCATAGCAGAGAATGAGGCTTCACGTCACCCACCACTGCAACAGTCCATTGGCATATATTTAGGCCTAGCACACAGGCAGAGCAGAGAGGTCCCGTAACAGACAATCTGGCTTCATGTCAGCAGAGAATCAGTCTGCATGTCATAGCAGAGAATGAGGCTTCACGTCACCCACCACTGCAACAGTCCATTGGCATATATTTAGGCCTAGCACACAGGCAGAGCAGAGAGGTCCCGTAACAGACGATCTGGCTTCATGTCAGCAGAGAATCAGTCTGCATGTCATAGCAGAGAATCAGGCTTCACGTCAGCCACCACTGCAACAGTCCATTGTCATAAATTTAGGCCCAGCACCCAGGCAGAGGAGAGAGGTCCCGTAACAGACAATCTGGCTTCATGTCAGCAGAGAATTAGTCTGCATGTCATAGCAGAGAATCAGGCTTCATGTCAGCCACCACTGCAACAGTCCATTGGCATATATTTAGTCCTAGCACACAGGCAGAGGAGAGGTTCATTCAACTTTGGGTAGCATCGCAATATAATGGTAAAATGAAAATAAAAATAGGATTGAATGAGGAAGTGCCCTGGAGTCCAATAATATATGGTTATGGGGAGGTAGTTAATGTCTAATCTGGACAAGGGACGGACAGGTCCTGTGGGATCCATGCCTGGTTCATTTTTATGAACGTCAGCTTGTCCACATTGGCTGTAGACAGGCGGCTGCGTTTGTCTGTAATGACGCCCCCTGCCGTGCTGAATACACGTTCAGACAAAACGCTGGCTGCCGGGCAGGCCAGCACCTCCAAGGCATAAAAGGCTAGCTCTGGCCACGTGGACAATTTAGAGACCCAGAAGTTGAATGGGGCCGAACCATCAGTCAGTACGTGGAGGGGTGTGCACACGTACTGTTCCACCATGTTAGTGAAATGTTGCCTCCTGCTAACACGTTGCGTATCAGGTGGTGGTGCAGTTAGCTGTGGCGTGTTGACAAAAGTTTTCCACATCTCTGCCATGCTAACCCTGCCCTCAGAGGAGCTGGCCGTGACACAGCTGCCTTGGCGACCTCTTGCTCCTCCTCTGCCTTGGCCTTGGGCTTCCACTTGTTCCCCTGTGACATTTGGGAATGCTCTCAGTAGCGCGTCTACCAACGTGCGCTTGTACTCGCGCATCTTCCTATCACGCTCCAGTGCAGGAAGTAAGGTGGGCACATTGTCTTTGTAGCGTGGATCCAGCAGGGTGGCAACCCAGTAGTCCGCACAGGTTAAAATGTGGGCAACTCTGCTGTCGTTGCGCAGGCACTGCAGCATGTAGTCGCTCATGTGTGCCAGGCTGCCCAGGGGTAAGGACAAGCTGTCCTCTGTGGGAGGCGTATCGTCATCGTCCTGCCTTTCCCCCCAGCCACGCACCAGTGATGGACCCGAGCTGCGTTGGGTGCCACCCCGCTGTGACCATGCTTCATCCTCATCCTCCTCCACCTCCTCCTCATCCTCGTCCTCCTCGTCCTCCAGTAGTGGGCCCTGGCTGGCCACATTTGTACCTGGCCTCTGCTGTTGCAAAAAACCTCCCTCTGAGTCACTTCGAAGAGACTGGCCTGAAAGTGCTAAAAATGACCCCTCTTCCTCATCCTCCTCCTCCTCCTCCTGGGCCACCTCCTGTTCCATCATCGCCCTAAGTGTTTTCTCAAGGAGACATAGAAGTGGTATTGTAACGCTGATAACGGTGTCATCGCCACTGGCCATGTTGGTGGAGTACTCGAAACAGCGCAACAGGGCACACAGGTCTCGCATGGAGGCCCAGTCATTGGTGGTGAAGTGGTGCTGTTCTGTAGTGCGACTGACCCGTGCGTGCTGCAGCTGAAACTCCACTATGGCCTGCTGCTGCTCGCACAGTCTGTCCAGCATGTGCAAGGTGGAGTTCCACCTGGTGGGCACGTCGCATATGAGGCGGTGAGCGGGAAGGCCGAAGTTACGCTGTAGCGCAGACAGGCGAGCAGCGGCAGGATGTGAACGCCGGAAGCGCGAACAGACGGCCCGCACTTTATGCAGCAGCTCTGACATGTCGGGGTAGTTGTGAATGAACTTCTGCACCACCAAATTCAGCACATGCGCCAAGCAAGGGATGTGCGTCAAATTGGCTAGTCCCAGAGCTGCAACGAGATTTCGCCCATTATCACACACCACCAGGCCGGGCTTGAGGCTCACCGGCAGCAACCACTCGTCGGTCTGTTGTTCAATACCCCGCCACAACTCCTGTGCGGTGTGGGGCCTGTCCCCCAAACATATGAGTTTCAGAATGGCCTGCTGACGTTTACCCCGGGCTGTGCTGAAGTTGGTGGTGAAGGTGTGTGGCTGACTGGATGAGCAGGTGGAAGAAGAGGAGGAGGAAGCCGAGAAGGAGGAGGTGGCAACAGGAGGCAAAGAATGTTGCCCTGCGATCCTTGGCGGCGGCAGGACGTGCGCCAAACAGCTCTCCGCCTGGGGCCCAGCTGCCACTACATTTACCCAGTGTGCAGTTAGGGAGATATAGCGTCCCTGGCCGTGCTTACTGGTCCACGTATCTGTGGTTAGGTGGACCTTGCTACAGATGGCGTTGCGCAGTGCACACTTGATTTTATCGGATACTTGGTTGTGCAGGGAAGGCACGGCTCTCTTGGAGAAGTAGTGCCGGCTGGGAACAACATACTGTGGGACAGCAAGCGACATGAGCTGTTTGAAGCTGTCTGTGTCCACCAGCCTAAATGACAGCATTTCATAGGCCAGTAGTTTAGAAATACTGGCATTCAGGGCCAGGGATCGAGGGTGGCTAGGTGGGAATTTACGCTTTCTATCAAATGTTTGTGAGATGGAGAGCTGAACGCTGGCGTGTGACATGGTTGAGACGCTTGGTGACGGAGGTGGTGGTGGTGGTGTTGGTGGTACATCCCCTGTTTGCTGGGCGGCAGGTGCCAACGTTCCTCCAGAGGCGGAGGAAGAGGCCGAGGCGGCAGCAGCAGAATAGGCCGAGGCGGCAGCAGCAGAAGAGGTAGCAGGGGGAGCCTGAGTGACTTCCTTGGTTTTAAGGTGTTTACTCCACTGCAGTTCATGCTTTGCATGCAGGTGCCTGGTCATGCAGGTTGTGCTCAGGTTCAGAACGTTAATGCCTCGCTTCAGGCTCTGATGGCACAGCGTGCAAACCACTCGGGTCTTGTCGTCAGCACATTGTTTGAAGAAGTGCCATGCCAGGGAACTCCTTGAAGCTGCCTTTGGGGTGCTCGGTCCCAGATGGCGGCGGTCAGTAGCAGGCGGAGTCTCTTGGCGGCGGGTGTTCTGCTTTTGCCCACTGCTCCCTCTTTTGCTACGCTGTTGGCTCGGTCTCACCACTGCCTCTTCCTCCGAACTGTGAAAGTCAGTGGCACGACCTTCATTCCATGTGGGGTCTAGGACCTCATCGTCCCCTGCATCGTCTTCCACCCAGTCTTGATCCCTGACCTCCTGTTCAGTCTGCACACTGCAGAAAGACGCAGCAGTTGGCACCTGTGTTTCGTCATCATCAGAGACATGCTGAGGTGGTATTCCCATGTCCTGATCATCAGGAAACATAAGTGGTTGTGCGTCAGTGCATTCTATGTCTTTCACCGCTGGGGAAGGGCTAGGTGGATGCCCTTGGGAAACCCTGCCAGCGGAGTCTTCAAACAGCATAAGAGACTGCTGCATAACTTGAGGCTGAGACAGTTTCCCTGGTATGCATGGGGGTGATGTGACAGACTGATGGGGTTGGTTTTCAGGCGCCATCTGTGCGCTTTCTGCAGAAGACTGGGTGGGAGATAATGTGAACGTGCTGGATCCACTGTCGGCCACCCAATTGACTAATGCCTGTACCTGCTCAGGCCTTACCATCCTTAGAACGGCATTGGGCCCCACCATATATCGCTGTAAATTCTGGCGGCTACTGGGACCTGAGGTAGTTGGTACACTAGGACGTGTGGATGTGGCAGAACGGCCACGTCCTCTCCCAGCACCAGAGGGTCCACTAACACCACCACGACCATGTCCACGTCCGCGTCCCTTACTAGATGTTTTTCTCATTGTTATGGTTCACCACAACAACAAATATATTATTTGGCCCAATGTATTGTATTCAAATTCAGCGGGATATAAATTTGAGGCCTAGTATTTAGGCGCTGGGTGACCGGTATGGATTTAGTGACAGAATTAGACTTGGAAATGCACAGAAGCGTGTGTGTGAAGTTATTCTGAATGACCCAATGTGCACCTTGAATATTATATACCCTTTTTGGGATAGATTTCAAATAGCTCTGATATAGCAGGAACCACTAAATTATGAAATTGCTAAATTGGGAATTGTACTTCAACCCAGAACAAAAAATGTGCTTTGACGGGCACTAAATAACTTTCCCAGCTACAACAGTACAGCGGTAACGAGAGATTTAGAGGGATTTAAATTTGAGGCCTAGTATTTAGGCGCTGGGTGACAGGTATGGGTTTAGTGACAGAATTAGACTTGGAAATACACAGTAGCGGGTGTGTGTGAAGTTATTCTGAATGACCCAATGTGCACCTTCAATATTATATACCCTTTTTGGGATAGATTTCAAATAGCTCTGATATAGCAGGAACCACTAAATTATGAAATTGCTAAATTGGGAATTGTACTTCAACCCAGAACAAAAAATGTGCTTTGACGGACACTAAATATCTTGCCCAGCAACAACAGTACAGCGGTGGGTAACGAGAGATTTAGAGGGATTTAAATTTGAGGCCTAGTATTTAGGCGCTGGGTCACCGGTATGGATTTAGTGACAGAATTAGACTTGGAAATGCACAGAAGCGTGTGTGTGAAGTTATTCTGAATGACCCTATGTGCACCTTCAATATTATATACCCTTTTAGGGATAGATTTCAAATAGCTCTGATATAGCAGAAACCACTAAATTATGAAATTGCTAAATTGGGAATTGTACTTCAACCCAGAACAAAAAATGTGCTTTGACGGACACTAAATATCTTGCCCAGCAACAACAGTACAGCGGTGGGTAACGAGAGATTTAGAGGGATTTAAATTTGAGGCCTAGTATTTAGGCGCTGGGTGACAGGTATGGGTTTAGTGACAGAATTAGACTTGGAAATACACAGTAGCGGGTGTGTGTGAAGTTATTCTGAATGACCCAATGTGCACCTTCAATATTATATACCCTTTTTGGGATAGATTTCAAATAGCTCTGATATAGCAGGAACCACTAAATTATGAAATTGCTAAATTGGGAATTGTACTTCAACCCAGAACAAAAAATGTGCTTTGACGGACACTAAATATCTTGCCCAGCAACAACAGTACAGTGGTGGGTAACGAGAGATTTAGAGGGATTTAAATTTGAGGCCTAGTATTTAGGCGCTGGGTCACCGGTATGGATTTAGTGACAGAATTAGACTTGGAAATGCACAGAAGCGTGTGTGTGAAGTTATTCTGAATGACCCTATGTGCACCTTCAATATTATATACCCTTTTAGGGATAGATTTCAAATAGCTCTGATATAGCAGAAACCACTAAATTATGAAATTGCTAAATTGGGAATTGTACTTCAACCCAGAACAAAAAATGTGCTTTGACGGACACTAAATATCTTGCCCAGCAACAACAGTACAGCGGTGGGTAACGAGAGATTTAGAGGGATTTAAATTTGAGGCCTAGTATTTAGGCGCTGGGTCACCGGTATGGATTTAGTGACAGAATTAGACTTGGAAATGCACAGAAGCGTGTGTGTGAAGTTATTCTGAATGACCCTATGTGCACCTTCAATATTATATACCCTTTTAGGGATAGATTTCAAATAGCTCTGATATAGCAGAAACCACTAAATTATGAAATTGCTAAATTGGGAATTGTACTTCAACCCAGAACAAAAAATGTGCTTTGACGGACACTAAATATCTTGCCCAGCAACAACAGTACAGCGGTGGGTAACGAGAGATTTAGAGGGATTTAAATTTGAGGCCTAGTATTTAGGCGCTGGGTGACAGGTATGGGTTTAGTGACAGAATTAGACTTGGAAATACACAGTAGCGGGTGTGTGTGAAGTTATTCTGAATGACCCAATGTGCACCTTCAATATTATATACCCTTTTTGGGATAGATTTCAAATAGCTCTGATATAGCAGGAACCACTAAATTATGAAATTGCTAAATTGGGAATTGTATTTCAACCCAGAACAAGAAATGTGCTTGAACGGACACTAAATAACTCGCCCAGCTACAGCACTAGGGACAGATTTAGCTGGATATAAATTTGAGGCCTAGTATTTAGGCGCTGGGTGACCGGTATGGATTTAGTGACAGAATTAGACTGGGATATGGCCAAAAAATGAACAGACTATTGCTGGTTAAATGCACTTGGTGTGACAGCTTCACCCTGATGTAGGCTTTAGCCAAAAAACAACCACACCATTGAGGGTTAAATGCACTTGGTGACAGGCGCAGCTTGCCCCTGATTTTGTATATGGCCAAAAAATGAACAGACTATTGCTGGTTAAATGCACTTGGTGTGACAGCTTCACCCTGATGTAGGCTTTAGCCAAAAAACAACCACACCATTGAGGGTTAAATGCACTTGGTGACAGGCGCAGCTTGCCCCTGATTTTGTATATGGCCAAAAAATGAACAGACTATTGCTGGTTAAATGCACTTGGTGTGACAGCTTCACCCTGATGTAGGCTTTAGCCAAAAAACAACCACACCATTGAGGGTTAAATGCACTTGGTGACAGGCGCAGCTTGCCCCTGATTTTGTATATGGCCAAAAAATGAACAGACTATTGCTGGTTAAATGCACTTGGTGTGACAGCTTCACCCTGATGTAGGCTTTAGCCAAAAAACAACCACACCATTGAGGGTTAAATGCACTTGGTCGCAGCTTGTGCTGGCGCACCACAAGACACAAAATGGCCGCCGATCACCCCAGAAAAATGAGACTGACAAACGGTCTGTGCAGCCTAAAAACAGTGAGCAATTGAGGATCAGCAGCTCAATGATCCACAGCTGCAGATCGATCAGTTAATCAAGTCCTTTGGAGGAGTTAATCTGCCTAATCTCGCCCTACTGTCGCAGCCGCAACCTCTCCCTACGCTAATCAGAGCAGAGTGACGGGCGGCGCTATGTGACTCCAGCTTAAATAGAGGCTGGGTCACATGGTGCTCTGGCCAATCACAGCCATGCCAATAGTAGGCATGGCTGTGATGGCCTCTTGGGGCAAGTAGTATGACGCTTGTTGATTGGCTGCTTTGCAGCCTTTCAAAAAGCGCCAAGAAAGCGTCACAAAAGCGCCAAGAAAGCGACGAACACCGAACCCGAACCCGGACTTTTACGAAAATGTCCGGGTTCGGGTCCGTGTCACGGACACCCCAAAATTCGGTACGAACCCGAACTATACAGTTCGAGTTCGCTCATCCCTACAAGTGAACAAAAAACAAATATATACCCATTTCAATTATTTATTTTTACCAGTGAAACCAATATAACATCTCAACATTCACAAATATACATTTCTGACATTCAAAAACAAAAACAAATCAGTGACCAATATAGCCACCTTTCTTTGCAAGGACACTCAAAAGCCTGCCATCCATGGATTCTGTCAGTGTTTTGATCTGTTCACCATCAACTTTGCGTGCAGCAGCAACCACAGCCTCCCAGACACTGTTCAGAGAGGTGTACTGTTTTCCCTCCTTGTAAATCTCACATTTGATGATGGACCACAGGTTCTCAATGGGGTTCAGATCAGGTGAACAAGGAGGCCATGTCATTAGATTTTCTTCTTTTATACCCTTTCTTGCCATCCACGCTGTGGAGTACTTGGACGCGTGTGATGGAGCATTGTCCTGCATGAAAATCATGTTTTTCTTGAAGGATGCAGACTTCTTCCTGTACCACTGCTTGAAGAAGGTGTCTTCCAGAAACTGGCAGTAGGACTGGGAGTTGAGCTTGACTCCATCCTCAACCCGAAAAGGCCCCTCAAGCTCATCTTTGATGATACCAGCCCAAACCAGTACTCCACCTCCACCTTGCTGGCGTCTGAGTCGGACTGGAGCTCTCTGCCCTTTACCAATCCAGCCACGGGCCCATCCATCTGGCCCATCAAGACTCACGCTCATTTCATCAGTCCATAAAACCTTAGAAAAATCAGTCTTGAGATATTTCTTGGCCCAGTCTTGACGTTTCAGCTTGTGTGTCTTGTTCAGTGGTGGTCGTCTTTCAGCCTTTCTTACTTTGGCCATGTCTCTGAGTATTGCACACCTTGTGCTTTTGGGCACTCCAGTGATGTTGCAGCTCTGAAATATGGCCAAACTGGTGGCAAGTGGCATCTTGGCAGCTGCATGCTTGACTTTTCTCAGTTCATGGGCAGTTATTTTGCGCCTTGGTTTTTCCACACGCTTCTTGCGACCCTGTTGACTATTTTGAATGAAACGCTTGATTGTTCGATGATCACGCTTCAGAAGCTTTGCAATTTTAAGAATGCTGCATCCCTCTGCAAGATATCTCACTATTTTTGACTTTTCTGAGCCTGTCAAGTCCTTCTTTTGACCCATTTTGCCAAAGGAAAGGAAGTTGCCTAATAATTATGCACACCTGATATAGGGTGTTGATGTCATTAGACCACACCCCTTCTCATTACAGAGATGCACATCACCTAATATGCTTAATTGGTAGTAGGCTTTCGAGCCTATACAGCTTGGAGTAAGACAACATGCATAAAGAGGATGATGTGGTCAAAATACTCATTTGCCTAATAATTCTGCACTCCCTGTAGGTCAAGGTGCCTCAACTACCTGAGATCCTTGATGTCCTATTACATGAAGCTGTGCGAAGGGGTTACAGTGAAGACCAATTTACTAAAGAGTGTAGAGAGAGATAATATACAGATATAGCAGATTTTAAAGGTGCAGCAAACATAAAACTGACATCTAACACAACACATGCCATTGCAAAAGTCAGCGGAGTTTCTTTAACTACTTTGACCTTTCTAATGGCATGTGTACATCTCTAATTAATAAAATAATGCCTAGAACAGTGGTGGCGAATCCATGGCACGGGTGGCAGAGGCAGCACTCAGAGCCCTCTCTGTGGGCACCCGCACCTTGGAAAAAAATCAATGGTGTACCAATATACCTTAAACTTTTCCTCCCATTCATCAGCGCAGAGCACACTATGAAATGCACAGGCAGCACACTGAATGTAGGAATGCTATTATAGCTAAATGATAAATTCCATGGGAGGTATACTATATTGGTATTCAGGATAAATTGCTATGTTGGCACTTTGCGATAAATAAGTGGATTTTGGGTTGCAGTTTGGGCACTCGGTCTCTAAAAGGTTCACCATCACTGGCCTAGAACATGCAAAAAATAAATTGAGATAAGCAAATAAGAGACCAGCAACTGAGATTAATCAAGATTTTATTTCTTTATTTGTCCTAGGCTAATGCCACATATGTATGATTTTCCAGTGTTTTCACAGAATGAGCCGTCACAGTTTAAAAATAAAACACATTGGTAGGTTTTCTTCAGTCCTGTCTGCCATCACAAATGATTCCGATTTTCACCTACTGTACATGAGGGTTAGAAGCACCCGTAAGACAATGAGGGCCTCCCATTTTTGGGTCATTGTTCAAAATGTTTCCCTTTGAAGTCTGAGGAGGAGCAAATACTGTTATGTCTGCTTCTGCTTATTTTCATTGTTGCCATAAGTGGAGCCTCTGTCTATTTCAGTCACTCCAATCATGCGACGCACTCCGACAGAAGCTGAAATCAACAAATACACAAGTCAGCAAATGACTTATCTTTTGATAAATTCACCTCAATACTTAATGGAAGTATATATATATATATATATACGAAAAATGGTGGCACTGACTGCAAAGATGGAAAAAATGGGTGCACGTTCCAGGGGAATCGACCTCTTACCCCAATCAATGAATCCAGAAAAAGGACGGCACTCCGGTCTTGAAGAAGTAAAATTAGTCTTTAGCACGCTTGAGAAAGGCTCAGTATTGGAGCCGAAACGTTGTACCGTGAGGTTGATTAAAGACTAATTTTACTTCTTCAACACCGGAGTGCCGTCCTTTTTCTGGATTTATATATATATATATATATATATATATATAAAATTGTGGTCCTCAAACTTTATCTGTACTGCACTTTTCCTGACATTTTCATCTTTTCAATATGTCAGCTACAATCAGTGACTTCAGTGTATGGTAACTGTAGTGTTCACTAGTCTGATGGACTCTGTAACCCATCTGCTTATTTCTCATATCTTTCTGACTTTATTTACTCTGGAGAAACTGCAGAGGCCTAGTAAACATTTTGGAATACATAATCGTCCCTTTCTCCAGCACTGTTCTCTGAGGCGCTAGTTTGACACTCCTGCCGTCATGAGGCACGTGACTACTGCAGCCAATTATTACTCTCAGCATTAGACCGGCTGGAGTACTGGATAAGCGCTGCAGAAAAGTGTATATAATGTACAGTACAGACCAAAAGTTTGGACACACCTTCTCATTCAAAGAGTTTTCTTTATTTTCATGACTATGAAAATTGTAGATTCACACTGAAGGCATCAAAACTATGAATTAACACATGTGGGATTATATACATAACAAAAAAGTGTGAAACAACTGAAAAGATGTCATATTCTAGGTTCTTCAAAGTAGCCACCTTTTGCTTTGATTACTGCTTTGCACACTCTTGGCATTCTCTTGATGAGCTTCAAGAGGTAGTCACCTGAAATGGTTTTCACTTCACAGGTGTGCCCTGTCAGGTTTAATAAGTGGGATTTCTTGCCTTATAAATGGGGTGGGACCATCAGTTGCCTTGTGGAGAAGTCAGGTGGACACACAGCTGATAGTCCTACTGAATAGACTGTTAGCTGCTTTTTTCTTGCCATAATGCAAATTCTAAGTAAAGAAAAACAAGTGGCCATCATTACTTTAAGAAATGAAGGTCAGTCAGTCCGAAAAATTGGGAAAACTTTGAAAGTGTCCCCTAGTGCAGTCACAAAAACCATCAAGCGCTACAAAGAAACTGGCTCACATGCGGACCGCCCCAGGAAAGGAAGACCAAGAGTCACCTCTGCTGCGGAGGATAAGTTCATCCGAGTCACCAGCCTCAGAAATCGCAGGTTAACAGCAGCTCAGATTAGAGACCAGGTCAATGCCACACAGAGTTCTAGTAGCAGACACATCTCTAGAACAACTGTTAAGAGGAGACTGTGTGAATCAGGCCTTCATGGTAGAATATCTGCTAGGAAACCACTGCTAAGGACAGGCAACAAGCAGAAGAGACTTGTTTGGGCTAAAGAACACAAGGAATGGACATTAGACCAGTGGAAATCTTTGCTTTGGTCTGATGAGTCCAAATTTGAGATCTTTGGTTCCAACCACCGTGTCTTTGTGTGACGCAGAAAAGGTGAACGGATGGACTCTACATGCCTGGTTCCCACCGTAAAGCATGGAGGAGGAGGTGTGATGGTGTGGGGGTGCTTTGCTGGTGACACTGCTGGGGATTTATTCAAAATTGAAGGCATACTGAACCAGCATGGCTACCACAGCATCTTGCAGCGGCATGATATTCCATCCGGTTTGCGTTTAGTTGGACCATCATTTATTTTTCAACAGGACAATGACCCCAAACACACCTCCAGGCTGTGTAAGGGCTATTTGACCATGAAGGAGAGTGATGGGGTGCTGTGCCAGATGACCTGGCCTCCACAGTCACCGGACCTGAACCCAATCGAGATGGTTTGGGGTGAGCTGGACCGCAGAGTGAAGGCAAAAGGGCCAACAAGTGCTAAGCATCTCTGGGAACTCCAAGACTGTTTGAAGACCATTTCAGGTGACTACCTCTTGAAGCTCATCAAGAGAATGCCAGGAGTGTGCAAAGCAGTAATCAAAGCAAAAGGTGGCTACTTTGAAGAACCTAGAATATGACATCTTTTCAGTTGTTTCACACTTTTTTGTTATGTATATAATTCCACATGTGTTAATTCATAGTTTTGATGCCTTCAGTGTGAATCTACAATTTTCATAGTCATGAAAATAAAGAAAAAACTGTTTGAATGAGAAGGTGTGTCCAAACTTTTGGTCTGTACCACATCAGTATGTGGTGCTGTCCACATCAGTATGTCCGTTCCGTAGCCCCGCAAAAAAAAATAGAACATGTCCTGTTCTTGTCCGTTTTAGGCATTGTTACAATGGATCCCCCCAAAAAACAAAAAAACAGAGGGCATACGGATGTCTTTTTTTTTTTTTTTTTGCGGATCCGCAATTTGTGGACCGCAAAACACATACAGTCGTGTGCGTGCAGCCTTAAACAAAGTACCAGTAGATGATCTGAAAAAACATAGCTGCTGAGTACAACACAAGCCCTGCATAAAAATTCTCATTTCTATTACAAAGAAATAGCGATTATGTATTTTGAAGCACCAGTGCTTAACATTAAGTTTGGTGCATCATCTGGCAGTCCATGCGCAAGAAAATGAAATCTATACCAGCTATGAATTTATTACAACTTAAGCAGCTTATTTTTTTAAATAAGCATTTATTTAGCATTAGAGAATCATAAGTACAAAATTCATAAAACTATTCATAGAATCAGAAACGCTGTGGGTTGCTGGAAATATGGTTTTTGGAGCACTGATCATTGTAAACTACCCTTACTGACAAGTTCATTAAGGAACAGACTATCAACACAACATCAAGATTTAACCTCTTGGTGGTCAATGAACGTACATCTACTTCCGTTGGTCCCTGAGGAGTGTGTGGAGCTGCTGCACAAGCTGTGTCCGTTTCATATATAGCAGGTGCTGTCAGTGTAGTGGCAGAGATTTGATATAACTCTGAGCCCAGTTGTTTAACTATTCAGATGCTGCAGTCAATAATGACTGTTGCATCTGAGAAATTAGATTTAGGGATAGTGCTCACTCTCTGATCGGAAACAATGCCAGATGGGTACTATGACAGTCAGAGTCCTTCTGAAGGACCCTGAACAAAGTTTTCGAAAAAATATTTTAAAAACACTAAAAATATTAAAAATAAAAATAATTCTTCCCCTTTGGGCTCATTCACACGGCTGTATGAATGAGCCCAAATCCGTTTTTTTTGCAGACAGTTCAGCATGTCCGTTAAAAAAAATGGATTGCATTTTGTTTGTTTTTTTGCTGATCCATAGACTTCAATGTCCTGATTTTTACTGACAAGTATAGGACATGGAAACTTGGATTGGACTGGCACTCATATAAGGAATACAAACATGGTTTATTGAGTATAATTAAATCAAAAATATTATCACCTGTCACAAATAAATTTTCAATAAAATACAATGAATACAATAATTCATATATTAAAATCTTAATACATCAAAAAGACCAAAAATAAAAAATAATAATGTATATAGTGCAGGAACCGCTGGCACCAAACGTTCTTTGGACCCAATGGTTCCAACCGTTAAATTCAATAGACGATGGTGCCGCTGGTTACTACAAACCTAAATGGTATTCCCTTAAAACAACGATTTCATTTCCATGTATTATTTCAACTTTCACTGATTGAAGTCCCATATATTAAGAAGATCTCAGATACACAAAATTCAAGGCTTTCAATATATTGGTATTTGAAAGATAAAGCAATTTTTCAGTAAAACAGTGTATCTTTATCCACGATATTTATACACTGTTACAGACCGGCATTTGACAGTCAGTGCTTGAAATAAATCAATAGTTCCTGCACAGCAACTTTCCAGAAAACAGTATAGCAATTTCCACAGCTGACACTGTTGCGATCAAGTTGTCCGCTGTTTGTGGTTACCGGCAGGGTATATTCTTTACATAGAAGGCTATTGATAATTCCACTATATTTGTATAGTGCGGCTCTGTTCTTTCCTTATACAATAACAGCGGTAATCACCGTGGTAGGTGTCACTTCAGTTAGAGGGTTATGAATTTCCCCACAGGTGTGGGCTTACCTTGAGCAGTTTCCATTTACAATTTACTTTCCACTTACAATTTACTTTGAGGGGTGTCTCAATTTTTGGACTAGAGCACCGGCCCTGAGGGGACAGAGGTGAGCGGGCCCTATTTTTTTTATTTATTTCTGGACTTAAGTATAGGACATGTTTAATTTTTTTGCTGTGCCGTGCAATGGAAGAAAAGGGCCCCATAGAACTGAATGGCACAGTATCTGATCCACAATAAAACAGATCCGCATTTTTGCGGACAGCATACAGCCGTCTGAATTAATCACATAAATATAAACATAATTGGTATCATTGCATCTGAAAATATCCGATATATTAAAATATTATATGAGTAGTGACCAGGCACTGTTAAGATTTGTGTGACTTACAACCATTAAAAGGGTTGTCCGGGTTCAGAGCTGAACCCGGACATACCATTTTTTTTTCACCCAGGCAGCCCCCCTGAGGCTAGCATCTCATGCTAAATCGCGCAGGGCAAAGTCTCTTTTGTTTTCAATAACTCACTGCCGGGCGGAAAAAGACCATCTACTAGTCCCATCGAGCAGAGGGCAGGCGGAGGTAAGCCCACACCTGTGGGGAAATTCATAACCCTCTAACTGAAGTGACACCTACCACGGTGATTACCGCTGTTATTATATAAGGAAAGAACAGAGCCGCACTATACAAATATAGTGGAATTATCAATAGCCTTCTATGTAAAGAATATACACTGCCTGTAACCACAAACAGCAGACAACTTGATCGCAACAGTGTCAGCTGTGGAAATTGCTATACTGTTTTCTGGAAAGTTGCTGTGCAGGAACTATTGATTTATTTCAAGCACTGACTGTCAAATGCCGGTCTGTAACAGTGTATAAACATTGTGGATAAAGATACACTGTTTTACTGAAAAATTGCTTTATCTTTCAAATACCAATATATTGAAAGCCTTGAATTTTGTGTATCTGAGATCTTCTTAATATATGGGACTTCAATCAGTGAAAGTTGGAATAATACATGGAAATGAAATCGTTGTTTTAAGGGAATACCATTTAGGTTTGTAGTAACTGGCGGCACCATCGTCTATTGAATTTAACGGTTGGAACCATTGGGTCCAAAGAACGTTTGGTGCCAGCGGTTCCTGCACTATATACATTATTATTTTTTATTTTTGGTCTTTTTGATGTATTAAGATTTTAATATATGAATTATTGTATTCATTGTATTTTATTGAAAATTTATTTGTGACAGGTGATAATATTTTTGATTTAATTATACTCAATAAACCATGTTTGTATTCCTTATATGAGTGCCAGTCCAATCCAAGTTTCCATTTACAATTTACTTTGAGGGGTGTCTCAATTTTTGGACTAGAGGTGAGCGGGCCCTATTTTTTTTATTTATTTCTGGACTTAAGTATAGGACATGTTTCATTTTTTTGCTGTGCCGTGCAATGGAAGAAAAGGGCCCCATAGAACTGAATGGGACAGTATCTGATCCACAATAAAAACAGATCCGCATTTTTGCGGACAGCATACAGCCGTCTGAATTAATCACATAAATATAAACATAATTGGTATCATTGCATCTGAAAATATCCGATATATTAAAATATTATATGAGTAGTGACCAGGCACTGTTAAGATTTGTGTGACTTACAACCATTAAAAGGGTTGTCCGGGTTCAGAGCTGAACCTGGACATACCATTTTTTTTTCACCCAGGCAGCCCCCCTGAGGCTAGCATCTCATGCTCTGATGCGCTCCCTTGCCCTGCGCTAAATCGCGCAGGGCAAAGTCTCTTTTGTTTTCAATAACTCACTGCCGGGCGGAAAATTCCGTCCGGCAGTGTGTTCGGTGACATCACTGGCTCTGATGGGCGGGCTTTAGCGCTGCCCAAGCCGTTTTACTGGCTAGGGCAGCGCTAAATCCCACCCATCAGTGCCGGTGACGTCACCGGGCTTCCTGGCAGCCCCATGGAGAGCCCCAGTACGTCACCGGATCTCCAAAAAATGCCTAAACCCTAAGGTTTATGCATGATACTTGTCAAAGCCAGCGTAACATGTCTTCTCCACAGATCAATCCTGTTGACACCTTGTATTAGAACATTATTCTAATCTGGGTTAACAATTATTCCCTATCCTAATAGATGGTGATATGTAGTGCACTGATAGGATTGCGAGACTTACCTATAACCATGAGCAGTGCAAACATGGCCAATGTGAGGTATGATCCGCTGCTGATCATGTTAGCAAGCACTTTGCATAGTGGATAAGATAACAAAGAGGCCCAAAAAAGCCAGTTCAGTAGAGACCATGGTCTACGGGGAGGAACAATAGCAGTGCCTGGATAGATTCCAGTCTTATAGTACTCTTCTTGAAAAGCATCCTAGAAAAATAAAACAACCAGTAACAAGCCCATACTTACATAAGTTTCAATGACTTGTAAGTTACAATTATATTTTCTCCAAAGAAAGATTACCCTCCCCATTTTACCAACACAAATACAGTCTAATAACAATGGATTATACAGGGGTGGACACAGACAGCAGAGGGCCCCTGTGCAAAGAATGTGCCTGGTCCCCCCCTCAAGCCAAATTCTCAACATAGCCTATTCCGTCCTAACATTACTTATAGCAATACAAAACATACAGGGTAAGGCTACTTTCACACCTGCAGCACTACGCCGCGGCCACCTGATCCGGCAGAGAGTGCATGGAATTGGCTGGACTCAAACTCAGGCATGCAGCGGTTTGTGTCCCGCTGATTCTCTGCATTTTTGCCAGATTGTGGCCGATCTCTGCCAAACCCCATTATAGTTAATGTGGCCGGAGGGAATTCTGTCTGCATCCAGCACTGCTGGAGCATTCCGGAAGGCTGTTCTCTGCTGGAAGAGCCTGCCAGAATCACTAACTCAGATGGGAAGGTAGCCTAATACAGGTCCACATACCTGTTACATCCAGAGACGTCTTTGTTGATGTAGATGTTCTCTGTCCTCATCTTCTTGTTTCAGACCACACCGCCATGATGATTTCTTTCTGTCATCTCTTCTTTCTGCAGGGTTTGACAGACAGACATCTTAGTTTCCTAGTTTTCCATTATCCTCCCACCTAATCAACACCCCTCTAATACTGTGCCCGCTGTGCTCCCTATACAAGTTACACACAGATAGTTCCCCTTAAATAATTACTGGCACACAGTGTCCAAAAAAATAACTGCACCCAGGAAACATGTAGTAGTAATAGTGCCTCTACAGTAATAATGACCCCACTGTGTCCCAGAAGTAATAATGCTCCCATAGTGCTCATACTAGTATTCAAGTTCCTCATAGTCCCTCAACTGTAATGAAGCCCACCATAATGTCCCCAGTGGTAATAATTCTCTTTATAATGTATTAACAGTAGAAAAATGCCCCCTTATAATGTGCGCCAGTACATAAAAGTGCCCAGTTGTGTGGCAGTATAAAAAAATACCTTCTCTTAGTGCCCCCTGTAGAGTCAATGTCCCCATAGTACCCTCATAATGTGTGCCAATGCCAAAAAAAACCTCTTAGTGCCCCCAGTTAAGCCAAGGTCCCCATAGTGCCCTATAATTTGTGCCAGTATAATACTCCTATATCGTGTGCCTCCCCTTGTCCCCATGGTGCCTGACAATGTGCCAGTATAAAATGCCCCCATACTGCTCCCCCTTCCTAGTGCCCCCCATGTCTGCCAATATATAAGATAGAGCCCCAGAAGATGCCCCCATAGTGCTCCTCTCCTCCCTTCTCCATAGTGCCCTCCATGTGTACCAGTATATAACATAAGGTCCCCATAGTGCTCCTCCCCCTCCATAGTGCCCCCCATGTGTGCCAGTATATAAAATAAGGCCCCAATAGTACTCTCCCCCTCCATAGTGCCTCCATGTGTGTCAGTATTTAAAATAGGGCCCCCATAGTTCTCCTCCCCCTCCATAGTGCCCCCATGTGTGCCAGTATATAAAATAGGGCCCCAATCGTACTCCCCCCCCTCCACAGTGCCCCCCATGTGTGTTAGTATTTAAAATAGGGCCCCCATAGTGCTCCTCCTCCTCCATAGTGCCCCCCATGTACATAAGATAGGGCCCCCAGTAGATGCCCCCATGAGTGCCAGATAGGGCCCCTAGTAAAGTGTAAATAAAAAAATATATAAACTCACATACTTACCTCCTTGCCGCTTTCAGCGATGCGATGCAGACCTCTTCCGTCCTGTGTCCCACGCTGTATGGCTCAGGCGGCATGATGACATCATCGCGCCGCCTGCGCCGTCCTCTGATAGGTTGCAGGCCTAGTGCCTGTAGCCTATGAGAGGACTAGAGAAGGGAGACGCCTCTCCCCTGCCCCGTCACAGCATCCATCCATATCGCTGTCCTAAGGACAGCGATACAGATGAATAGAGATGAGCGCTTCCACAATGGAAGCGCTCATGGCCCCCTCCTGCTCTGGGCCCCTGTGCAGCTGCACTGGCTGCACATGCGGTATGTCCGCCCCTGGATTTTAAGCAGTTTTCCCCTTTAACTTCTTCAGTACAGAGCCACTTTTCATCTTACATCCTAGGTCCATTTTTTGCAAATCTGATCTGACCTTATGTGGTAATAACTCTGGAATGCTTTTACTGATCCAAGCCAATCTGAGGCTGTTTTCTTGTGACACATTGTACTTCATGTTAGTGATAAATTTGAGTCAATATGTCTTAACTTTAATTTATAAAAAAAATAAAAAATCCAAAGTATACAGAAAATTTGGAAAAATTCAGTTTTCGAAATTTGAATTTCCCTGCCTTTAAGATGGATATTGACACCTTAAAAAATACTTATTATTTAACATTCCCTATATGTCTACTTTACGGTGGAATAATTTTGTAAATGTCATTTTTATTTTTAACACATTAGAAAGCTTAGAATTTAAAATTTTTAGAAAATTTCAAAACCCACTTTTTGAAGAACCAGTTCAGTTATGAAGTTACTTTAAGGGGCTTGCATATCGTAATTGAAATCAGCCATAAATGATCCAATTTTAGAAAGTACACCCCTTGAGTTATTCACAACAGTTTTTGGCAAACTTTGCCAAGCCTTTAGGTGTTCCACAAACATTAAATAAAAATGGAGGTGAAATTTCAAAAATGTTTTTTTTTGCAGATTTTCCATTTTGATCATTTGTTCCTGTAACACAGCAAGGCTTAACAACAAAATAAACCTCAATAATTTTTACCCTGATACTGCAGAAAGACCCCATATGTGGTTGAAAACTGCTGTATGGACACACAGCTGGGCTCGAAAGGGAAAGAGCACAATATGGTTTTTGGATACCCAATATGTCTGTTTTTCTCTTTTACAATGTATTTGACTTGATTATGGAAAAAAGGGGTGTTTTTTTTACTTGAAACTTTTTTTTAAATTATGTTATACACTTTTTTTTTGTCCCACTATGGAAATTCACCTTTTGGGGGTCTGATCCCCTCTACAATGCATTACAATACATTGTGTATTGTAATGCGTTGCCTTATAGCGTTAAGCCTCATTCACATAGTCAGTGTTCGGTCAGTGATTTCCATCAGTGATTGTGAGCCAAAACCAGGTTTGGAGCCTCCACAGACATAAGGTATAAGAGAAAGATCTGCATCTGTTCTGTGTTTAGCGCCGCACCTGGTTTTGGCTCAAAATCACTGATGGATATCACTGACCGAACACTGTCGGCGTATGAGGCATTAGGCCCCATGCACACGGCCGTGTTTCACAGGCGTGTGCGGGCCGTGGAGCCGCGGCCTGGATCCCTCCTGAGAGCAGGAGCGCACGGCGTCACTGGTTGCTATGACGCCGTGCGCTCCCTGCTGCCGGCACAGTACAGTAATACACTGGTATAGATCATACCAGTGTATTACTGTATTGCGGCGGCAGCAGGGAGTGCACGGCGTCATAGCAACCAGTGACGCCGTGCGCTCCTGCTCTCAGGAGGGATCCAGGCCGCGGTTCCACGGCCCGCACACGGCTGTGAAACACGGCCGTGTGCATGGGGCCTTATACTGACAGTGTGCCTATGAGACCCAGCCTGCTTTTAGAAGGTACTGGGCTGCCATAGCAGCCATCAGAACCCTGTAACTGCAGCACAAGGAACCCCACCCTCTCTCTGCAAACCCTGTGAATGTATACAAGGGGTTAATGTGCCAGCATCAGCGTTTTTACTTTTGCTGGCGGATACAGCATTGGTCCGGCTGTCAGTATCATCTGGACCCCTTCCACTGATCAAGAAGGAGCAGCTCCTGCACCTGCCCAATCAGAGTGCTGAGATTTAAGTCACGGTCCACAGCGCCGTACATGTACAGTGCTGGTATCCCATGGGTTAAAATATATGGAAGTTATGTGTGGCTCTTTTCCTAACTACCAGAACTTTAAATGGAGAGGGACACAAACAACAGCGGCTACCTCTCCAATTAAATCTATTGAGAGTGCATTGGTATAGAAATGGAACCCTATTCTCTCAATACAAATAGTAATACTCGTACAATACCCATAAGTCCTAGAAGTGTAACAGGAGGATTTTGTGCCATTTTACTTTCAAATAGGAAATTGTCTAGGACCAGTTTCTAAGTAAAACCTCAATCAAACATGATAAAAAGAGATGAGAAAATCAGAAGGGATAGAGCTTGAAAACTGCATTGTGTGAAGAGGAGTTTTTGGTTTGTTCATAAACATGAAACATTGGATTGAGCACCAAAAAGCAACAGAAACGTTATATTAAAAGTGGAATACAAAAGGTCATAAATGGCACTTGTAGCCTACAGTCAATGCTTGTATGAAAAACAGTAGGGATCAAAATAATGAACTGGAAGTTTGGAAGCCTGGAGATGTACAAGTCAACCTGAAATTACAGTGGAAAGAGAATCTGTAACAAGCGACCTTCATATCAAACTGTTGCAAAAACATATAGTTATGGTTCACCTGATTCAAACACGTTTTCTCTTGTTGATCCAACTATCGACTTATTATCCTTTTTCTTAACATGTAAATGAAGCATTTGGCACAATTAGTTCGTCATCATTGCTCTTGTTGCACCCAAGCTCCACTCCTTTCTGTAGCCAGCGCCTCACTCTGTGCTTTGCACTGCTGTCAATCAAAACAGCCAGGGAGGGACTGGCCACAGAAAGGAGTGTACCTTGGGTTAAAGAAGGGCAACGGTTCATTGCACCATAGGCTTTATTTGCATATTAAGAAAAAAGCATCATAACTCTGGAACAGAGCCTCTGACCAAGAAAATAAAAAAATTGTGTTTCAATCATGAACTTCAGCTTTGTGTCTTTGCAAACAGTTTGATAGGGAGGTCGCTGGTGACAGATTCCCTTTAACCCCTTTGCGATCTCCGCCGTACATGTATGGCGGAAGTCGGCACTTTATGCTTGGTTTCTGCTGTTCTTTCACACGGCTGTGGTCTGGCCGGGCGGCGAACCGCAAATTGCGCTTTGCAATGCACGGCCACCACCCGTGAGGCAGCCGCATGTGGATCGCGGACCCATTCACTTGAATGGGGTCAGCGATCCGGCCGTTCCGCAGAAAGATAGAACAAGTCCTATATTTTTGCGGAACGGAAGCTTGGTATGGAACACCACGGAAGTACTCTGTAGTGCTTCCGTGGGGTTCCGTGTTTCCATTCCATACCGCATCTCCGGATTTGCGGACCCATTCAAGTGAATGGGTTCGCATCCGTGATATGGAATGCACACGGCTGGTGACCCGCGTAGTACGGAACCGCCGTATGCGGCCAGCAATACAGCCACGGAATGAATACGTTCGTGTCCAAGAGGCTTAAGACAACAGAGATTTGTGGCGCATGTATGCAATCAGCCATAAAGCTGATGGCTTACATTTAACCCCTTAGATGCCGTCGTCAAATGTGACCACGGCATCTGAACAGTCTGGAATCGGAAGCTGTGCGCTCCCGGTCCCATAACAGTGTTCCCCAGCTGAGCTCGAGGGGACCTGTTACATTATAGTAATAGCTAGAAGCCTAAAGCAGGCTTTGTTAGGCATTACTAATATATGGTGGCAGCATGGTTTTCTTATATTGTAGATGAAGTGTTCAATGATGGCTATGTAGCCATCACAGAACACAATGGGCAATCTAATGATTGACAGTTATAATAACCCAGCGTGACTTAAAAAAAATTATATAAAAAATATTTAAAAATTCAAAATCACCCCCTTTCACTAAAATCAATATAAAAAAGTACATAAAAGTACATAACCAATAATAAAAAGAAAATCTTCAGGGGCATCGCCGCACTTAAAAACACCTTACTGAAATGTACTATATAACAATATTAATCGCATAATGGAAAAAATAACAAAAAAACGGCCAATTCTTGATTGTGCCGGGCCCCTCACAGGTAATATAGTTACCCCGCCTCCGGCGCTGCTCCTGGTCCCCGCACTGCTTCTCCATGTACACAGATGAAAACATCCAGTGTCAGGGGAAAAACAGCCAATGGCAGGCAGGGACAGGGACGAGCCACCCCAACATCGCAGGTGATGGTAGGGAGGCTCGTCCCCGTCTGCCATTGGCTGCTCCCCACCAACAATTGATGCTTTCATCCGTGTACAGGGACCAGGAGTGGTGCCGGGAGCGGGGTAAGTATATTACCTGTAAGGGGCCCGGAACATGGGGGGGCTGTTTCAGAAATTGGATAACCCCTTTAATTTTACCACATAACGAACGCCGTATAAAAAAACAAACCCCAAAAAATAAATTTCAATTCCACCCTATTTGGACCACTACACTACATTCTATGCAACTGTAAATGGTGCCATTAGAAAGTGCAACCTGTCCCGCAAAAAAAAAAAAAATAAAATCCTTCATAAGATTATATGAACAGAAAAATAAAAAAGTTAGGACTGGGTAGGCGGGGAGTGAAAACCCCCCCCACAAAAACAGAAAACTGAAAGGTCATCTAAGGGTTAAAAGCAACAGATCATGAAACACAGGCAGCATGAAATACCTACAGGTTCCCTCATTATGGGAGTGCCAAGTTTTAACATACTCTGAGTTTTCAAAACAAGCTGGGCACATGTGAGAAGAGTCTACTGCCTTGCTTCTCCATAGCTGGCTAGATTGACAGGTCTCTCCCCGTTTGCACATAGTGTGAGACCTGTAAATCAAGCGGAGTAGGGTGGAACGAAGCTGCACATTGAACTCTTCTCCCTATGCCTGGCTAAGTTTTAATACTATGCTTTCTCTAAAATGCCTCAACTATTGTTGAGCGAAGCGAGCTTTGGATGCTTCATGCGAAGTTGCTTCGTTCAAAATTTCTGAATAATACTGTACGGAGATCCATCTCCGTACAGCATTAGAATGTATGGGCTCCGATGAGCCGAAGCACGTTATTTGCGAAGTCGCTCGTGACTTTGTTGAATAGCTTCAGTAGTTGATCTTTAAATTAAAAAAACACTTTAAAACTTGAAACTGAACTCTGCTTCAGTTCTGGAGGAACTAGTCGGACCTGAAGCCGAGTTCGGTTTTCCACTTTAAAGATCAACTACCGAAGTTATTTAACAAAGTCACATGCAACTTCGCGACTAACTTACTTCGGCTCATCGGAGCCCATACATTTTAATACTGTACGGAGATGGATCTCTATACAGTATTATTCTGGCGTTTTGAATGAAGCGATTTCGGATGAAGTAGCCAAAGCTCGCTTCGCTCAACACTAGCCTCAACTTTCAAAGTTAAAGATAGCACTCTGCAGTGAGGGAGCCTGTCAGGATTCCATGCTGCTTGTTTTGGGCAGCATGAAACGGACGACAGGATCCTGCTAACCCCTTAACGCTATATGACATACCTGTACAACATATGTGTTAGGCAGTTTTATGGAGCGGGCTTACACTATGAGCTGGCGGTGAGTGCTGGCTGTGTAATACACCCGACTGCAATGACCGGGATCACAGATAATGCTAATCCCTCAGATGTGGCCAGAAATAGCGACCACGACACATCTGTGGCGTTAGACGTAAAGGGCTACCCCTGTCCTCTGATCAAAGGTTTTGTGGTAAAATCGTGGGGCTCCGATCAGTTACTATGGCAGCCTGAAGTATTAATAAGGACTCCAAGGGCTGTCATAGTGGGACACCTGAAAAGCCATGCCCGAGGAATGGTCTGACAAGCAACTTGTAATAATCTCCTACAAGTTGCAGTCTATGGTACAAGCAATCAGATCGCATGTTCAAAAGTAAACTTAAAAGTACTGTGAAAAAAACCACAAATATTGAAAATTCAAATCACCCCTCCCCTTAAAAATAAACAAAAAAAATTACTACAATAGGTATTGCTGCATCCAAAAATGTCCAAACTAATAAAATACAGTTGCAAGAAAAAGTATGTGAACCCTTTGGAATTATATGGATTTCTGCACAAATTGGTTATAAAATGTGATCTGATCTTCATCTAAGTCACAACAACAGACAAGTCACAGTCTGCTTAAACTAATAACACACAAAGAATAAAATGTTACCATGTTTTTATTGCACACACCATGTAAACATTCACAGCGCAGGTGGAAAAAGTATGGCGGCTCGGATGTGGACCCAAACAACGGTCGTGTGCATGAGGCCTTAGGGAACTGATTGGTGAAAGAAAACCAGCCTTTTTTTAATGAATGTACTTTGATATAATACAGCCTGTAAAGACTATCCCGATATATATTGATATGCCAACAGACTGGGAGTATGTGCATGAATGTGAGCAGCTTATAATATTTCTATCTCACATTAAAAGTGAGATGATATACAGCAAAGGAAAGCAATAGGTAATGTCTTACTTTTTCCTGGTATAGTCTGTGTAGCCACTGAGCACATTCCTGCTCATTCTCAGGTATTTCTTCTAATGGAATCCGCCTGAAGAAAAGGTAAAAAGTTTAGATTTTCTGTAGAACAGGTCCCATGAATAAACAGGAGATGTAGCACTGGTTATCCATCATAATCATACAGCACAATGACAATTGTTTAGGGCCACCTTCACATTTGGTCAGTATGTTGGATTCATATATACAGTCAGAACGAGAAGTGCAGTGATTTTTTGTGTGTTTAGAATACACTTCTGTTTATGGTCTTATGATACTGACCAAACCTGCTCTGTGTAAGTTTCATAAGTCAGTTTCACACAAGCGTGTTTTTAAACATACTGATACAGATCTACATTATGGAAGCTCTATGGATCATAATGCATTAGTATTACTTAATACGTGTGGGCTGTTTTCTAGCGAGACCATGCAAATGACCAACACTAATCCAAAATATTTAATAAACTGGCTAATATCAGGTCCTATTAATGCTCAAACCCTTCCTGACGGAGCGATTTTCCGTTTTTGCGTTTTCATTTTTTACTCCCTGCCTTCCTGGAGACATAGCTTCTTTATTTTTCCATTTACATATCTGTATGAGAACTTGTTTTTTTGTGAGACAAGAAATGGCACTAATTTTTATACAATGTACTGGGAGGCTGGAAAATAAATTCCAAATGAGGTGGAATTGGGGGAAAAAAATGTAATTGCGCCATAGGTATTCACTATGTGACTTGTGTTTTTAATTCTCCAAGTCAGAACAATTAGGGCAATACCACATTTGTATAGTTCTTCTTGTGTTTTAATACTGAAAAAAAATTTGAAAAAATTTGTCTTTTCTTTTCATTGCCATATACTGACCCCTGTAACTTTTTTGTAGTTATGCATACAGAGCTATGTGAGTGTTTTTTTTTGTGGGGTGATCTCTTCTTAGGGCTAAGCGAATCGACTTCACATAATTCACATAAAACTTTGAATACTGTACGGAGTTAGCATTCGGTACAGCATTAGAATGTTTTTGAAATGATGGAACCGGCACTCAGAACAGTTGGAAATCACGTGGAAATAGAATAACTAAAATTTATTACACTACATAGACACGTATACATATAGGTAAAAATATATTAAAAGTACATAAAAAGCAACAATAAAAAACAATGTATAGAAGGCGTATGGATATCACTATATTCATGCAGATGTAGATATATCACATTCAGGATTCGCTGTATCAAACAAGCTGCATCCGTATCCTCCCTATATGTACTCCTTATATATTTTTACCTATATGTATACATGTCTATGTAGTGTAATACATTTTAGTTATTCTATTTCCACGTGATTTCCAACTGTTCTGAGTGCCGGTTCCATCTTTTCAAAAACTTTTTAAACTCAGACCTAGGGGGTGTTTCTTTTGAACCTGAGCACCAGGTGTGGTGAATCAAAGTGAGTTATCTGTCCAATACCTGTACTCTATTAGAATGTATTGGCTCAGATGAACCAAAGTTATTACTTCGAAGTCTGGCGAGACTTCAGGTAATAACTTCAAAAATTTATTTCTACTGTTAAAAACTTTTTCCCGAACTTGGGTTCAGTTCCATAGTACCACCCTCTGCAAATTAGCACATTCCCTCCCTCAATGCTTCTATCTCTAACACTGACAGAATGGGGAATGCAGAAAGCACAGTCAGAAACTGGAACAGTGTTCTGATGGATTTATGTCAAAATCAGCAATACCACAGCTAGGTGAAGAACTGACCCACTCTGCAGAAGCAAACGGGTAGGATTTTTCATTAAATAGTATCAACAATGGACAGGGTTCCCATCTAATTTGTCTCAAAAGGGTTTTTAAATTGTCTGTACCACACTGTCTTTTGTACCTACTTCAATGCATTACCCAATACTGTGCACTATGAAAGTCAATGGTATTATATTAATAAATAATGATAATAACGCTGTATGCACATTATGCCAAAGTTCTCTGTCTTACCTTACATACAGATCTGCATGGTACTTTTTCCCATTTAATACCCCGAGTAAGGTAGGATTTTCATTATTTTTAAAATTGAGGGTTGAGTCATACACTGCAGACACTGTGGGGGTTAAAATGATAATCAACATTATTACAGATTGCTCTTATAGCGCTATTAGGAACTCTCTAGCAGGTAACAGCAGATTTATTTAGGTCAATGCGAGAAGTGTGCAAGGGGACAAAGTCCAACTTTGTGTTAGCAGGTGAACATACTATTAATTAACGGTTATGACCACACACTTTCTTCACTTACTTCTCGGAGGTAATGGCTCATTATTGGTTAAGGAGAGTTTAAATACTAGGTCCCACTAAGATCATGATAGCTACAGCTGAACAGAAAGCCTTAGGTCTCTCTCACACGGGCGTCTTATTTTTGGCCCGGATAAGAGGCGGGTGCGTTGTGGGAAAATGTGCGATTTTTCCGCGTGAGTGCAAAACATTGTAATGCGTTTTGCACTCGCATGAGAAAAATCGCCATGTTTGGTACCCAAACCTGAACTTCTTCACAGAAGTTCGGGCTTGGGATTGATGTTCTGAAGATTGTATTATTTTCCCTTATAACATGGTTATAAGGGAAAATAATAGCATTCTGAATACAGAATGCATAGTATAATAGTGCTGGAGGGGTTAAAAAAATAAATAAAAATGAACTCACCTTCTCCTCTTGATCGCGTAGTTCCCAGTCTCTTTACTTCTTGAATGATGAGCTATGGGCTAAATGACCTGTGGTGACGTCAGATCACATGCTCCAATCACATGGTCCATCACAGTGGTGATGGAGCATGTGATCTGACGTCACCACAGGTCCTTTAGCCCTCAGCTCATCATTCAAGAAGTAAAGAGACCGGGAACTATGCGATCAAGAGGAGAAGGTGAGTTAATTTTTTTAAAAAAATTTTTAACCCCTCCAGCACTATTATACTATGCATTCTGTATTCAGAATGCTATTATTTTCCCTTATAACCATGTTATAAGGGAAAATAATACAGTGACTAGACTGTCACCTAGCAACCATGAGTGAAAATCGCACCGCATCCGCACTTGCTTGCAGATGCTATGCGATTTTCACGCAACCCCATTCATTTATATGGGGCCTGCATTACGTGAAAAACGCAGAATATAGAACATGCTGCGATTTTCACTCAACGCACAAGTGATGCGTGAAAATCACCGCTCGTGTGAACAGCCCCATAGAAATGAATGGGTCAGGATTCAGTGCGGGTGCAATACGTTCACCTCACGCATCGCACCCGCACGGAAAACTCGCCCGTGTGAAAGGGGCCTTACAGTGATTAAAGAGAACAAAAAACTTACAGCTAAGGATACTACATAGGTTTGCATCACAGTATAATCAAACTCACAGTAAAATGTGTAGACTCTAAAAAATGAAAACAAAAAAGTCTTTATTTGACATAAATTAAAAATGGGCAAGCAAAGGAAACCCACTCCTTAAAGAATTAATAATAGATAATGGTGCCACATCTGAACAACCTATACATGGGACCTCTCCGACTGTACTATGTCTTTTTACATTGTTTATCCCCTTTCATAGATAAAGGGTGGAGACAACAATCAATAGGGTCACTCCAACTAATTTTACTGAGAGGATAAGTGGTCAGATGAGATGGCAAGCACGGCGTTGCTAAACTTAATGCATGTCTGATCTCTAACTATTTCATATGATTTGGCTCCTGATGATACATTGTCTGATGGAGAAACGCGTCAAGCCTACGTAGATCAAGGAGATGAATAGCTTAGTGGCGAAGAGTTTTAGCAACAAGTTATCTGTAGTTAGATCGTGAGGGACACTGATAGTGAGTCCACTGGCCTCATCAGTCTAACCAACAGTGCAAGTGAGGGTAGTGCTTGTAACGGCTCCAAGTCATAAAAGGAAGCCGCTACTTTGTTTCAATCCGCGTTTCATCTTCTGACTGCATTCGCTACATAGTGGGATGCTGCTGCCTAATAAGATAGGCAAGCATTGATATCTCATTCATGTATTCCTGGGCCCCATCTGACCACTAATCCTCTCAGTAAAATTAGCTGGAGTGACCCTATTGATTGTTGTCTCCACCCTTTATCTATGAAAGGGGGTAAACAGTGTAAAGAGACATAGTACAATTGAAGAGGTCCCATGTATAGGTTTAGATGTGGCACCATTATCTATCATTAATTCTTTAAGGAGCGGGTTTCCTTTTTCTTGCCCATTTTTTATTTATGTTATGACAAATAAATACTTTTTTGTTTTCTTTTTTTTTAGCATCTACACATTTTACTGTAAGTTTGATTAACCCCTTAAGGACCCTGGGATTTTCCATTTTTGAGTTTTCGTTTTTCACTCCCTGCCTTCCCATAGTCCTAACTTTTTTATTTTTCCATTCACATAGCCTGAGGGCTTATTTTTTGCGGGACAAGTTGTACTTTCTAATGGCACCATTTATGGTTGCATACCATGCAGTAGTGAGCGGGAAAAAAGTTCCAAATGGGGTAGAATTGGGAAAAAACGCAATTCTGGTAAAGGTTTATATTTTTTTACACTGTACACTATGTGGTAAAATTGACCTGTTATCTTCATTCTCCAGGTCAGTATGGTTCCAACGATACCACAGTTGTATAATTTATTTTTTTTTGCGTTTTAATACAATTTTTTTTTCAGAACCATATTCTGACCCCTATAACTTTTCTGTAGCTATGCGTACGGCCCTCTGTGTGGGTTCATTTTATGTGGGACGATCTGTTCTTTTTAGTGATACCAATTTTAAGTGTGCGACTTTTTGATCACTTTTTATTAAAAAAATTATTAGTTGAAGTGACAAAAAATGTCAAATTGCATGTTTTTATTTTTTTCCCCACTACGCCATTTATCGTATGCCATTAATATTGTTATATTTTAATAGTATGGGCATTTTCGCACACGGAGATTCCCATGATGTTTATTTTTTTATTGGTTAAGTATTTTTATTTTAAGGAAAGGGAGGTGATTTGAACTTTTAGGTATTTTTATTATTATATTTGTAAAAACTTTTTTTTTTTCTTTTACTTTTTACTTTTTTTAAGTCACCTTGGGTGACAATGACTGGCAATCATTCAAATGCCCATAGTATTCAGTGATGGCTAAAAAGCCATCATTGAAGACTTCAATTGCACTATAGGAATACAAGGTTGCCACCTAGTGGCCTGTATTGAAATATACATCTAATTGACTCTGAAGGCGGCTTGGGGTTTCGGTCAATTAGATCGAGGTAACAGGTCCCCCGATCTCAGCCGGGGAACGCTGTTACTGGACCAGAAGCGCGCGACTTCCGATTCCGGTTTGCGCAGATGCCGTGGTCACATTTGACCACGGCATCTGAAAGGTAAGATGTATGCCATCAGCCTTATGGCTGATCGCATACATGTGCCGCGGGTCTCTGCTGTTTAAAATAGCAGAGACCCCGCAGCTAAGGTGCCCGCTGCACACACGAGCGGGCGCCATGTTTAGGGATCGGACCTATGACGTACAGCTATGTAATTTGTCCTTAAGGGGTTAAAGAGAACACCCACTTCCTCATGGATTCCAAAGTAGATCAGGAAGAGCCATACAGATATATCCTTAAAGAGGACCTTTCAACATTCCTGACATTCCTGTTTTAATAGCTCCATGCATTCGCCATGTAATGCCAATTCTGTAACATCTTGTCTTATGGCTGTATGTTGTGCCATTCCTTTATTATTTCTACTTGAAGTTATGAATTAATTGCTATTAGCCTTCAGTAAGGGTCCAGAGGGGAGGTAACCAGTAGGGGGAGGGTGTACCTGCACAGGTTCACTCTATCCAATCAGTGCTGCCATTGTCAGACTGTGCAGAGATACGACTGACAATTCTCCAATATTTCTTCCCATATATTTTCTCTTCCCAAAGCTCCTCACATTTTCACAATTTTTCCTTACACTTGCAATTTAAAGGGGTTTTCTGAGAGTTCAATTATAATTTACACCAGCTTTTTGGCATAAATTGTTGTAATGTGTGTGTCAGTCTGTGGACTAAATACATTTTATTATTTTAATATTTCCTCATAACTAAAGCCTGTATTACACTGGCAGATAATCACTAACGAATGTTTGCATGAATGCTCATTAGCGATCCTCTTGCAGTGTAATACTGCCGAAGATTGCCCGGAGAACAACTAAAATGCTCTGCTCGTTCATCTTAAAAAGCAGAGCTTGCCGGTGGCAGATTGTGCTGTCTAATAACGATCGGCAAACCGCTAGACAGTATTGTCTCCTCCGCTAGCTAGCAAGTGATTGCCAGGAGAGGAACACCACCTAATTTATAGAAAGGAAGGCCCAACAAGCCTGGTGAATATATTTTTATACGCTAGTTTTCTGGTGTATTAATCCCATCCTCTATATCATTAATAAATTACATAACAGCAGACTGAAATTTGGGGTACACCATTTATAACCAGGGACCACTTCAGATTTAGGGTCTCAAGAAACAATAGAAAAGGTTATTTGACCAACCTGGACTGGACCCCATCTCCCCGAGGACACCACTGCAGGCACATGTTATGCCTCTTATGGTATTTACACGTTTGGGTGTGGCCACTGATGGGGGTCACCATATATCCGTCTGAAAAATATGCATTTTAGCACATTCTTCAGTGGCTCCTAAATGACAGCCAGTCATTATTGTGGCTTCCAAAGACAATATGAGCTGGTCACTCCTTTTAAAATACAAAAGTAAGATGAACATACCCTGCGGGGAGGATGTAAATATAGAGGAAATTATAATGGTAATAGTTAGAAACTTCAGGTAATATTCTGTAACAAGTGCCTTGCGTCATGATCCAGCCAGACATCGTGCCAACACCACTTTTCACACCCTTGGTCAGCTGTGCCTACTTTGTACTGCAGACAACAGTCATGCTGGGATAATCCTAACAGGCTTCATCTCGTCCTCTAATAGGATTGTTTAGGATTTCATCAACAACCATTCCTTTATTCAATTATTTTCATCATCTAAACTATTATGTTGAACTGGTAATTCAGCATATCAGATTAGTGGCCAATCCTTCCGAAGGTTAATTATTTTCTACATGTGACTGCAGCAGGTGGTCAGATCGCATTTTGTGCAAGGCAGCTATTCTGGCAAATAAAATGTATTCAGAATACAACCAAGGTGGAGTTAGAATGAATGTAATTTCCTAATGTTACATTGAGCACTTCTAATGTGATGTCTAGAGTTTGGATTTGCGTTATAAAATGTATCACCTAAAAGAGGTTTCTAGCCTTAGGTCACATGCACCTCTGCAGCCAATGACTTGTGACACAAGTGGCACATCACTGCTGGGTGAAGCTGCTTGGGGATATGTCACAACTGAGGCCAGTGACTGACTGCAGCAGTACATGTGACCCTGTCTGTCGATAAGTTTACAGGCCAGGGACCAAAGGTTTCCTAAATGGAACCAGGGAGCCGGTTAGTATTATTTATTTTTTAACAGGTACAACATGCTTTTGGAGAGATTTAAAGTCTGGACAAATCTTTTAAGGGGCAGTTCAGATTATAAAAAGCATCTTCATTTTCAACAGCACCACTCTTCACATGAACTGTAATACCACAACACAACCCATCAAAAAAGAGTGGTGCTGTTTATGCCTATACTGCCCCACAAATGCTCGGACCCCTCAAACAGATTGTATTTACCCCGCTCCCCGGGATCTGCATTGCTTCTGATACCCGCATGGCCGCTGCTGCATCTCCCTGTCTCGTGGATCAAAACTTCTGGCGACCAGGGGGGCTTGGCAGCCAATAGTAGGCCGCAACAGGGATGAGACTCCCTCGCTTTGTGGGTGAAACTAACAAGGCAGCAGTTGCAGTGCAGGCATCAGAAGCAACGCGGGTCCGGGGTAGTGAGGTAAGTACAATCTGTGTGAGGGGCCCAGGCATTCGGGTGGGGTATTATAAGGGTTGGATAACCCTGTTAAGGAAGGAAGGCAGATTTTCTTATTCTGCACAACCCATTAATGTTTTATGTTGATAATAATTGATATCCCACCAATGCCCTGTCAATCAATGAAGGAGAGGGAGAAGCAGGCAAAGGAAGCAGGAGAAGCAAGGGTGCACAGAGTGGCTTGGACCCACCCTTGGTGCACTTAACTGCTCATTTGCAGATGGAGTAGCAGTACTTTTCCCAGAATTAACCAACAGAACACTATTCAGCTGAGCTAACCATACAAGGCATTGTGCCTGGTGTAGCAGTGACTTTTCTGGTGACATATTCCCTTTAACCAATTATGCAAATTAAGTATTGGGAACACAAACATGTACCTACATGCCAAGTTATGGATTGCTACATCTGTAATTTTGGTATACGAAGACTTACTTTCAAGGAATGCTCGATGACAAAAATATGCAAATTAGTTATTCTCCAAAAGAAACAAACACACAAGCTAAACACAGACTCCTCCAAAAGGAAGGAAGTCCCATGTTAGGGTTATTGCCCCTCTTCGGTATAGATCAGTGTACTAGCGGCTGGATGAGGTTCCTTAGACACACCTCAAGAAAGTCGCTACTTCTCACTCAAGTGACCTAGCTTCAATGTTCCATCTTGAAAAAGTCTCTGGTTTTGTTTGTATGACCTAGTTCTTAGAGTGGGAGGTGCCAGTGGGACCGCCAGTATCTATCATTCATTGCTATATACACTGTCTTGACCTAGTTCTTCTCCAAAAGAAAGAAAACTAAATTTGTATACTTTTTCCTTTGAGCATGGTCTGGAAAAAAAGGCTCCATAAACATGCTGTGTGTCTTGCAGCTACCCTCCTACCAGAGCTGCATCAAAGGCATCTCATCCAGCCATCCAGTACCTTGCTCAGTATGGATGAGGGGCATGAACTATGAAACATCTGTAAGTGGGTCCTTCTTTCCTTTGGAGGAGTCTCTGGTTTGGCTGGTATGAGATTTTTAGGGGAAGAAACAAGACATGAGTCCAGCAACGCCCAGGAACATAAAATTTGTAACAGAACAAAAAGTTGAAAAATATATAATCTGAACGATATGCTACATGCACAGTTACCGCTCTTACTTTTTGATTATGTTTAGATTGTTTTATTAGCTTACATTGCAATGTGATTGAATACAACTAACATTAATGTTTTGGCATATCATGTAAACATGTAGCCTACAGAGGGTCATTTATTAACACCAGCGTTTTAGATGTTGGTCTTAACGCCTGTGCTGGCGGTGGATCCGTCAAAGCTATGTAGAGGAGTCCAAAACCTTGGATCGCCACCAATCAGCTGTTTGAGAAGGCACCAACGCTCCTGTGAGTATCGCAGCCTTCTCTGTGCTTAGCAAGCACAGCGTTGTACATTGTATAGTCGCTGTGCTTGGTAACGCGCTCAGTCTCATCCACTGCAATGGAGTAGAGCGCAATACTAAGCACAGCCGCTATACAGAGCCCTTGAGCGATACCACTGAGAACAGTGACTCACTGCAGCAGTCATGTACTGCAAACTTGCATGTCATGGTCACTAAAACGTGTACAGTCACATGCAGGTGTACAAAAGCCAATCACTGTCCACGGCTTCAGTGACTCGCTGTAGCCATGAGATGCAAGTATACTGCACGTGACTGCTGCAGTCAATAACTGTAGCTGAGAACAGTGATTGGCTGCAGCATTCACTCACCAAATACCTGTATGTCACAGCTGCCGTCTATAAACAAGCAGCGTCAGAAGGACCAAACTGTCTGCGCAGCAAATGGTGCTGGACAAAGAGGCAAGTATACCATCATCTCCTATTTCACACCGTTTAGGGAAATATCCAAGATATTTAACTATCTTAGACAACTCCTTCAACAAAACCACACAAGCAAAGGTAAATTTTGACAGATAATAGTACGTCTTGTGGTCCAATGGAAAAACTTGCCTTATTGCCTCTACCAACAAATCAGAGCTCAACTGTCATGTATTAAGCTCTGGAACAATGAAAGCGGCACTGTGATTTGTTGCTATGGCTAAAAAGGCCAGGTTTCCTCAAGACAGTTTCGATAAACGAGGGTCAATAGTTGTGTTGGCACAGTAACAGTAAATCTGCAAGTTGCTTTCCTTACCTACATTTCTCAAACTTTGCACAGTGACTGAGAATCCTTTTGTTCTGGGCAGTAGATGATATTTCAGCTTGGGGAGGCCTTTGGCTTCAGCAACTTGCATACTAATTTCATGCTTTTTCTCAGTGAAACGCGTACCCTCACAGTGTATTAGAAACTGAGAACCAAGAAAAGAGGAGAAATTGCAATCTTCAGATAGTGCTTGAAACCAGTTAATAATGTTTTTAAACTTCCATTATTGCTTAAAATGGTTGTCCCATTACAAACATAAGCGCTTGGCTATCTGAGGCTGATATGGGAAAAAGAAAAGGAATATTTTTTCCTTCAATGTCTGGGTTATGGAAGAGATTTCTTTTTGTCTGAGGTTTTTCCATGATATCTGAAGCTGGCACACACACACACACACACACACACACACACACACACACACATTCACCTTTAAACGTGATACCAAATAGGTCAATTTTTGAAGTTCCATACCACATTTTTAAAGAAAATTCTATTCTTGCTGTATTTTTCTGCTGAGGAGTTTGCTATGCAGCCCGTGGTCTGTTGTGGTAATGGCAAGTAAGACTACTCTCTTCTATAGACCTATGCTACACAAGTGGATGCAACTCCAGATTTTAACATAACTGAGGAAGTTTCCTAGGATTTTATGTGTAGACTTTTCAGCTTGAAATCTATGGGGGTCTTTGAAGACTCCTCACACCTAAAAGGGAAGCATAGTTTTCTTGGTCACTATTTCCACTTGAAAATCAATTTTTAGAAGTCTTTCATAGGCTTTAGCAATATCCTCCTCAAATGGAAGTGTATGTCTCCTCTCACCAGAGATTTCTACCCATTTTCTGGATGTTCCCTTTCATTTTAGTAAATTTCCTTGAACAGGAAAATGTGTTTCCTTCTTTCTCCAAGATCTGCAAATATTTCATACTGCATCAATCTTTTTGCACTTCAGAAATTACGTTATGTAGCTGACTGACATTAGCGATGGGCTAATGTCAGCAGTACATAACAGTGGGCTTTATAAGTCTCTGCCTGCTGCCGTTTTATTAAAATAAACAATTTTAAAATATGCTGATGAGCCTCTAGGTGCTATGAGTGCGCCCAGGTCCCGTTGATTGACTGGCAAGTTCTCCTCTTCGTCCAGTAAATCCCGCTCCTGCGCCATCCTGTTTACTATTCGGCGCAGGTGCAGTGAGTGAAGGATGTGCGCCTGCTGCCGGCCTCACTCACTGTGCCTGCTTCACTCACTGCGCAGGCGTCGAATACTAAACGGGCCGGCGCCTGGGCATTGAGTGAAGCCGGAGCAGGCGCAGTGAGTGAGCCTGGCAGCAGGAGCACGTCCTTCACTTACTGCACTTGCGCCTAATAGTAAACGGGATGGCGCATGTGCGGTATTTACTGGACGAAGAGGAGAACTTGCCAGTTAATCAATGGGACCTGGGCGTGCCAAAGGGTGAGTGGACCGAGCCGCTAGGTGCTGAAGCAACGCCCTCATAGCACCTAGAGGCTCATTAGCATATTTTAAAAGTGTTTATTTTAATAAAACGGCAGCAGGCAGAGGCTTATAAAGCCCACTGTTATGTACTGCTGACATTAGCCCATTGCTAATGTCAGTCAGCTAGATAACGTAATTTCTAGAAACCCTTTAATATCCATCATTGTGAGGAATATGGATTATCATTTATTGGCAGCCCTGATTGTCATTTGATTCACCCTTTGGCATGTACACAGTCAGTGTACATGCAAAACAAGTTCTCACCCCCCAGCCATCTGCTGTAATCTAGTAAGGGAAGAAGCCCCAGGGGTCCAGGCTTCAAGGAGGCCCCAGGTGGATAAAGTCACACCTCAACCAGCCAGGTTGGAGGCAAGCTAATCCTGCAGGAAAACCCCCAGCAGGAGGTCTCAGCCCTTGCCACAGTATGGTCACGGGTTACCAAAGCGTGACGTTACACCCTCCAGAGGAGCAGGTAAGGTCAGCTTGGTACAGTTTAAACAGACACCTCTTGCTCCGGCTTCACATACTGTTTAAAGTCTGTAATATACAGTATCATCCATGATTTTGAGTAGAAATTGTATTTTTCTGCCTCTTGCAGAGTTTGAGAGATGTCTCCTCCTTCCAGAATATCATAAACGCTTACAGCTGTCTGACTCTGACCCTGAATCCTCTATAGCGTCAAATTTCCTTTTCTTTCTTGACGATGCTTACACTGGGGGAGGGTTTTGCATAGGAGGGGCAGCCAGGGAGGATTGCATTGAAGGGTTCTTAACTCAACAAAAAATGTTTGTACTGCTTAAGAATTGTCTCTGTAGACCCTTGACAAAGAGGTTTCTTTCATATAGAAGACAATTTCTTCACACTTGAGCTCACTTGAACACTTGCTCCTTATTCTTGGCCTTTTTTGGGGAAACCTTATCACCCACCAAATAGAGGGGAGGAGTATAAGTAACTAAACACCTCAAAGACTTCCAGGATCCATCCCTTAGCCAGAGTTTATGCTATGCTCTGCAGATCCTACTTCAGGCATGTTATGACTGATATACATAGACCAGTCCTACCGTAGCCAAGTAGACCTCAGACCAAGGAGACTTTTAAAGGCTGCAACATAGGTCATGCAATTCCTCATCCAATCCGAGGGTTGACCTCCCCTGATACTCCCTACCATGAAGTTAGAGGATGTTACCCCATCATGTCACCACCACCTACAGAACTTTCTCCACTAGCAGTTGTCATGACTGACCTCCCACCTGATACTTGCCAGTTTTACAGACAGATCATTTAATAGAAACTGTCTACAGGTCTAACAGGAGACAGAAGGAGGCCCCTCCATCTGTAAACCACTTAGACACTGTGGTCAGTAATATTTACTCCAATCCTGAACTTTACAGCAGGAGTCAGACTGTCAGTGACAGCAGTAATCGTCTGAGCACAGATATTGTGCCTATCCAATCACCATGTCATGCATGTACGATGCATTCAGAAAATTCCCTCCCTTAAACAGAGTACATGTACTGCCGATGTTGGGTAGGGGTTAATCAACATAAGTGCGCTAGTTAAATTGAATGTCAACACCATTTAATTTTATAACTGTGTGAACTAAAAAAAAAAAAAAAAAAGATGTGAAACCGTGTAAAACAAAATTAAGCTCTGACACCAAGACTTTTGGATATAAAATAGAATTTTTCGACCCACAAATCAGACGGTATTCAAAGGTGGACATTCACTATGCAACTGAAGGCAACAGAGGTAGTTTCTTTTAAAAGGTATATATAGGCAGAGTCATCAATAGACGACTCATGCCTATTTATGAATATTAATTATTGATATTAACCCAAAATATCAATAATTAATATCCCCTTTTACATTGGCGAGACAGGCCCACTTCTAAAGAATTTGTTTTTGTGTTTGTTTTTGGTGAGGAAAATCACTTACGCTGTGAACCAGTCAGGCAAGTGTGACACGATCAGCGTCCAGTGCCTGATAGTTCAGACAGGGAAAGCGGTTTTCTCAATCAGATCTAGACACAAGGCAATATCTACAGCAGAGAACCAAAAATTTTTCAGATTTTTGTGTTTTACCGATTTTCTGATTGCCTTGCACACCTACTGAACACTTGCAACCATCCTGAGAAGAAGTCGTCACATACTGTCACTGGAAGAGAACCATAACTGTTGGAGCTGATCAGAAGTCCGGCTGGTCGGGAGAAGGCGTTCTGGATACTAAAGGACCTTCTCCACAAAGGACAAGAAAGGACAGCACCAAAGAAGATGGCCTCTCATCAAAAAGTGAGTATGGACTTCTCCACACTGCTACACGTAGCAAAACACAGCACATTCAACCCCATCCTCCCCAACACTTACAAGACAGCAGAAATGCTGTGGTCCGATTTGTTAGCACAGGCTTGTAGTTATGACAAGCTATGTGTTAACCAATGGACAGTATTGAATAAGGCAACCAAACTGCTTCAGATGCTAGTCAAACTTGTTCATACATTCGAGGTTAGCATCTGCAAGCCAAAGCATGTTGCGCTGGTGTCTCGGTTAACGGAGACAATTCCTCCAACCACTCATTGCCAGTGCTGTGCCAGTAATTCAGACCAAGTCGTGGACACAGCTGGCAGAAAATGTACAGTCTACCGTTGATCGAGATACGCAGGTGGCTAGGATAGAGTCACAGTTAGTAGAGCTGCAGAGGCAGAAGGAGGAAATTGAGGCTCAGTTGACTCAGTCCTATGCTGAGATCAAGGCCCTCAAGGAACAGGTTGCCTCTACTGATGTGACGGGAGCCAAATTGAACTATGAGATTGCTGTAAGATCCCAGCTAATGTCTGGCATGCAACAAGTCATCACCAATTTTGCTAAGATGGTGCCGGCCCTTTCTTATTCCTCAAAGTCAGGGCCAGAATCTCCACAAATCTTGCACTGTGCAGGGCAAAAAGGGGGAGATTAGTCTGTGACAGGCCAAATCTCCCAAAATTTGAGCCTCTCCAGATTAACATAAATTTTTCCCTGACTTTGCGAAAAAGAAATATTGTAAAGAGTGCATCCCTGAGGATGGACAGTACAAGAGAAGGGAGCACGTTGGCAATATAGACAGACCTAAGCTATGCAAGGCAAACATTAGATGTTTTGCATGTGGTGGCTTCGGTCGTATAGCAAAACACTGCGAATCAGGTAAGAACAAAGCACATAGGACAGGAAGCCAAGACAGGTGCTTCAGGTGTGGGGAAAAAAGGACACATTGCAAGGAATTTCCCTTGTGCAAGTAACTGCAATGTGTCCAATAGTAGTAGCCAGGTAACTAATCGTGCAGTGGGGTCTAGTCAGCTTGGCCATAAAGGGGTTACCTCTCAGCAGCACATGCCTTACCAGGTGCTGAGGGGTTAGAATGGCCAAGCTAGGCTAGGGAATATTTGACACCCCTGTACGTTTTGTTACACTGTTGTTTTTGTAATCTGTTTGTATGTTTTTGATGTTGATAGTGGTAGTCCTTGTGCACGAATGTGTTCACCCTGCTGATTTTGTAGTTTACATTCCCTGCTGTTTTTGATAGAAATGATACCTTGGATTGCGGAACAGGTGACATTGGTACACGGTTAAGTGGGATGTCACAATGAGCAACCAAGGTCTCTGATCGTTACAGTTAGCACTGTTTGGCTTAAGGTTTTCGGTAGGGCTGTGTTATACTGGGGTGGACAGACAACATTGGTGTAATGTTGCACTGTACACATACTATCTAGTCCGATCAGGTAACCCAGCTCTGAGGGGGATTGGACACAGAATGATTGACAGCAGAGTGTGGCCTGTGTTTGTGTGTTGTGGAGTCCTAAAGAGTCTAGGCGGGACTTATGCAATGGATTCTGCTGGCCTCCACAAGACAGCATGACAGGGGGAAAATCAGCCTGGGTGCACATGAGTGGGGCAAGGATGCTAGACCATCAAGAAAAAGTTGGTGTTTCATCCACAGCTCCCCTCGGATATCTTAACCTATAAGGGTGGCCATCCTTATCTGTTGGTACAGACGGATGTGAAGCAGAGGACACGATCCTCTGATAGTTGGGTGTTCAGACACCAGTGCTGAGAAAACGAGGGGTCCTGTGAAATGAAGGTCAGCCCAATACCTTTCTCTATTCTTGGGTCAAAGGTATTGGTGCTGGGATTTGGCAATTAATTGCACCGTGAGGGGATAAATCCCCCAGGAGTGCATGGTATTTTCTTCTGTCCTAGGTGTGTTCACTATGGAGCAGAAGAAAAGACCCATATGACACCAGAGAAGAGACTTGCAATCCGCCCTGACACCCTCGGCAGACTCCAGAGGATCCCACTCGGTTTTGGCAGTTGGCTCTAGCAACTCTTGTTAGACTTCAGCGAAGAAGATTCAATTCTCAGAGGTCTTCAAGAGATGGAGAACATTGATGGCCAGTTCCCAGTGTTCGAAATGCGGTCTTCAGGAGCAGGCACTTCCGAGAACGGCCCCTGGAGGCTGTTCTCGGAACTGCCTGCACCCGGAGAACGCATTTCATTTCAGACAGACTTGCGCGCAGTCACAGGTAAAGACTTACCTGTGCCTCGCTGGACTTGTCAGTTAAGATGGCAGATCGCATGTGTTCGCGGGTGAACACTGCGAACTGGCCATCTCTAATGGAGAACTAAGCCACAATCCAGCTGGAGCATTAACGGGGATCTTCCATGCCTTAGAAAGGGACTCCAAGGTTTCATGGTGGGAAAGTCTATTCTCTACTATCTTTCTACACCTGTGAAAATTCTTCTGGTTCTGGTTATCAACAACCACATGGAACTGTGTACCAGAGGGTCAAGGGACTTGCTGACCAGTTACACCAGAACCAGATAGAACACAAAGATCTTATGGACACAGTTTCCTATGAGGGTTCGGGATGTAAAACCTTTGCCATCCTGAAACCCTATAGTACGGTGTACATATATTGATTATTTGTATGTTTTGTCAGTTGTGTACCCATAGACACTCTAGGTGCAAATGTGAGACAGCCAAACGTACCGCAGTGAGTTACAATATGGCTGTACACACATTTGCATCCTATAGTCGTTTCCCATTAAAACGTGGGTTTGTGATCTACCTGTGTCTTTGGAGGTGTAGAGAGATATGCCCTGTTGCATGAGTTTCTATCGGTACACACACTAAATTTAATTTGGCGGTGTTGGGAGGACGAGGGATGTGACCTGTTTTTGTGTGAATGGAGAAGAGAATAGATCCCCTAGGGACAGGCCCCCTCCTTTACCAAGTTCATTTGCCACTTTAACCCCTTAGGGACACTTATTTCACCTTAAGGACCAGGCCATTTTTTGCAAATCTGACCAGTGTCACTTTAAGTGCTGATAACTTTAAAACGCTTTGACTTATCCAGGCCATTCTAAGATAGTTTTTTCATCACATATTGTACTTCATGACACTGGTAAAATGAAGTAAAAAAAAAATATTATTTTTTTTGCATTAAAAAATACCAAATTTACCCAAATTTTTGAAAAATTAGCAAATTTCAAAGTTTCAGTTTCTCTACTTCTGTAATACATAGTAATACCCCCAAAAATTGTGATGACTTTACATTCCCTGTATGTCTACTTCATGTTTGAATTATTTTGGAAATGATATTTTATTTTTTGGGGATGTTACAAGGCTTAGAATTTTAGAAGCAAATCTTGATTTTTTTTTAGAAATTTACAAAAACCCAATTTTTTGGGACCACTACAGGTCTGAAGTCACTTTGCGAGGCTTACATAATAGAAACCACCCAAAAATGACCCCATTCTATAAACTACACCCCTCAAGGTATTCAAAACTGATTTTACAAACTTCGTTAACCCTTTAGGTGTTGCACAAGAGTTATTGGCATATGGGGATGAAATTTGAGAATTTAATTTTTTTGCCTAATTTTCAATTTTAACACATTTTTTCCACTAACAAAGCAAGGGTTAACAGCCAAACAAGACTGTATCTTTATGGCCCTGACTGCCGTTTACAGAAACACCCCATATGTGGCCGTAAACTACTATACGGCCACACAGCGGGGCGTAGAGTGAAAGGTGCGCCGTATGGTTTTTGGAAGGCAGATTTTGCTGGACTGGTTTATTTACACCATGTCCCATTTGAAGCCCCCCTGATGCACCCCTAGAGTAGAAACTCCATAAAAGTCACCCCATCTAAGAAACTACACCCCTCAAGGTATTCAAAACTGATATTAAAAACTGTGTTAACCCTTTAGGCGTTGCACAAGATTTAATGGAAAATAGAGATACAATTTTAAAATTTCACTTTTTTGGCAGATTTTCCATTTTAATATTTTTTTTCCAGTTACAAAGCAAGGGTTAACAGCCAAACAAAACTCATTATTTAATGCCCTGATTCTGTAGTTTAAAGAAACACCCTATATGTGGTCGTAAACTGCTGTATGGGCACACGGCAGGGCGCAGAAGGAAAGGAATGCCATACGGTTTTTGGAAGGCAGATTTTGCTGGACTGGTTTTTTCGACACCATGTCCCATTTGAAGCCCCCCTGATGCACCCCTAGAGTAGAAACTCCAAAAAAGTGACCCCATTTTAGAAACTACGGGATAGGGTGGCAGTTTTGTTGGTACTAGTTTAGGGTACATATGATTTTTGGTTGCTCTATATTCTTTTCTTGGTTGTCTGGATATATTCACTATGCAACTGAAGTCTGGTTTGAAGCTAACCAAGGGAATTAGACCAGGCATCCTCAAACTGCGGCCCTCCAGGTGTTGCAAAACTACCACTCCCAGCATGCCCGAACAGCCCACAGGTATCAGCCTACAGGAGGGCATTGTGGGAGTTGTGGTTTTACAACAGCTGGAGGGCCGTCGTTTGAGGATGCCTAAATTAGACTGTGAGGACATACAGTTGCAAGAAAAAGTATGTGAACCCTTTGGAATTATATGGATTTCTGCCCGAATTGGTCATAAAATGTGATCTGATCTGCATCTAAGTCACAACAATAGACAATCTCAGTCTGCGTAAACTAATAACACACAAATAATTAAATGTTACCATGTTTTTATTGAACACACCATGTAAACATTCACAGTGCAAGAGGAAAAAGTATGTGAACCCTTGGATTTAATAACTGGTTGAACCTCCTTTGGTAGCAATAACTTCAACCAAATGTTTCCTGTTGCAGATCAGACATGCACAACAAGCAGGAGTAATTCTTGACCATTCCTCTTTACAGAACTTTTTCAGTTCAGCAATATTCTTGAGATGTCTGGTGTGAATCACTTTCTTGAGGTCATGCCACAGCATCTCAATCGGGTTGAAGTCAGGACACTGTCTGGGCTACTCCAGAATATTTTCTTCTGTTTAAGCCATTCTGTTGTTGATTTACTTCTATGCTTTGGGTCGTTGTCCTGTTGCAACATCCATCTTCTGATGAGCTTCAGCTGGTGGACAGATGGCCTTAAGTTCTGCTGCAAAATGTCTTGATAAACTTGGGAACTCATTTTTCCTTCGATGATAGCATTCTGTCCAGGCCCTGACACAGCAAAGCAGCCCCAAACCATGATGCCCCCACCACCATACTTCACAGTTGGGATGAGGTTTTGATGTTGGTGTGCTGTGCCTCTATTTCTCCACACATAGTGCTGTGTGTTTCTTCCAAACAACTCAACTTTGGTTTCATCTGTCCACAGAATATTTTGCCAGTACTTCGGTGGAACATCCAGGTGCTCTTGTGCAAACTGTAAACGTGCAGCAATGTTTTTTTTTTTTTTGGGACAGCAGTGGCTTCCTCTGTGTTATCCTCCCATGAAATCAATTCTTGTTTAGTGTTTTACGTATCGTAGATTCGCTAACAGGGATGTTAGCATATGCCAGAGACTTTTTTAAGTCTTTAGCTGACACTCTAGGATTTTTCTTCACCTCTTTGAGCAGTCTGTGCTGTGCTCTTGCAGTCATCTTTACAGGACGGCCACTCCTAAGGAGAGTAGCAGCAGTGCTGAACTTTCTCCATTTATAGACAATTTGTCTTACCGTGGACTGATGAACAGCAAGGCTTTTGGAGATACTTTTATAACCCTTTCCAGCTTTCCAAGTCAACAATTCCTAATCGTAGGTCTTCTGAGAGCTCTTTTGTGCGAGGCATCATTCACGCAAACTCAGAACTGGTGTGTGTTTTCTATAGGGCAGGGCAGCTGTAACCAACACCTCCAATCTCATCTCATTGATTGGACTCCAGTTGGCTGACACCTCACTCCAATTATCTCTTGGAGATGTCATTAGTCTAGGGGTTCACATACTTTTTCCACCTGCACTGTGAATGTTTACATGGTGTGTTCAATAAAAACATGGTAACATTTAATTCTTTGTGTGTTATTAGTTTAAGCAGACTGTGATGGTCTATTGTTGTGACTTAGATGAAGATCAGATCACATTTTATGACCAATTTGTGCAGAAATCAATATCATTCCAAAGGGTTCACATACTTTTTCTTGCAACTGTATATAAGTTCTGCAGACTATACCGGGGCTAAACAGCTCAAGGTACAGGAAATAAATGAAACAAAAACAACTTTATGGTTTTGAAAAAATTATTACTGAAGTTTAATAGTACTATCCCCCACAGTAGAGGCTTCTTTCACATCTGTGCTGAAAGCTATGTTAGGAGTCCAGGTCACAGATTTTGTTAAAAATGCTATATAAAATAGCACAGCATGCCACAACATTTTGTCCAGGGAAATGCCAGGCCTCATAACCCAAATCCGACAAACCCCATTATAGTCAATCAGGGCTGTTGCGCCCATTCGCGTCCATCATATTATGGATCATGCACTTCTGTTATCCTCTCTGTTATGCAGAAGAAATAAAGTAAGAGCACATATATGAACAAAGCCTAAGGCCAGTAGGGCTACTTTCACACTCGCGTTTGGTGCGGATCCGTCATGGATCTGCACAAATGCATCCGTTCAGATAATACAACCGCATGCATCCGTTCAGAACTGATCCGTTTGTATTATCTGTAACATAGCTAAAACGGATCTGTCTTGAACGCCATTGCAAGTCAATTGGGGACGGATCTGTTTTCTATTGTGTTATAGTGTGTCAGTGAAAACGGATCCATCCCTTATTGATTACCTTGAGTGTCAGGACGGATCAGTTTGGCTCAGTTTCGTCAGACAGACACCAAAACTCTGCAGGCAGCATTTTGGTGTCTGCCTCCAAAGCGGAATGGAGACTGAACGGAGGCAAACTGATGCATTCTGAGCAGATCATTTTCCATTCAGAATGCATTAAGGGCAAAACTGTTTTGGACCGCTTGTGAGAGCCCTGAATGGATCTCACAAACAGAAACTAAAACGCCAGTGTGAAAGTAGCCTCACATGGTTGCAACACCAAGACACTCCACAGTCCTACATTGCGCTAAAGTATAATAAAGATGGGTTTTGCTATAATCAATTTGGCATCTTATTGGCTCCTAGAGTGAGACTATCCAATGAAATTGATGAGGAAATTAAGAGATTTATCTAGCTACTTGGCTATAGTCATATTCAGGGAAATACAATATTATAAAAGTTTAAACATACAGAAAACTTTCAACTGTGTGTCCTTGATTGGAAATGGCTATGCAGTAACATTTAATGGGAAATAGGAAAACAATGGATGGATGAAGAATCTAAAAAGTACTACTAAAAACAGCATGTAATTGAACTTGACTTACCCAAAAATGTTCTGGGTAGTCCCTAAGATTCTGTAAACCCTTTACAACTGTTTTTCGATCTTCTTCCCATTTTCGTTTACAGAAGACAATCTCCAAGAAGTACCACATCCAGCCAATTACAGGAATATAAGATAGCTCCTTCTTTGCTAGGACTTTTGAGCTCTGGCAACAATAAAGAAAAACAAGTCATTTGCTTTAGTAAACAGTTCCCTTTACAACAGTATTTACCTACTAAAGTTGCAAAACATGCTCAATATTTTGGATATTACAATATTTCATTAATGAAAAAAGAAGTTAAAAAAATGTAAAAAAAAATAATCTATATCAGCATGGCTTCATGAGGGATCGGTCATGTCAAGCTCATTTAACCAGTTTCTATGATGAGGTAAGTTCTAGACTGTGCCCTGAAGTGCGGTTCACGTATCAGTTGGGTCTAAAATAGCTGGCTGTACAAAATTGATATAATGTATGTGAAACAGGCCTTAGTAGTGAGATTAACCTTGATCTATGATAAATGAACATTAATAGATACACACCTATATTATGAATCATTATCAGGTATTTATTCCACAGATACAGTATGAGAAGCAGGGGATCTTGGAAACATTTACAAAAAAATAAATAAAAAATAAGTGTCCCAGGACACCACAAACAAAAATCTGGTGGTCCCTGTTGAAGCAGACATATGTACTGTGAGCACCTGTATGCACCAGATACATTGAAGTGCGAAACATACAATAATTACCAAACTATCATCCTTGTAAAAGTACTGCAATCTCACAGCACAATAAATTGATTAATATATAATTTTCCAACTTTTTTTTATTCTTTTATTATTTATTTGGTACTCCTTTCACAGGCTGAAACCAGAAAAAAACATTTCATTAGGTTCAAACGAGTATCGCTAAGGTTAATAACTCACATGCAGCAAACCCTCAAAATATGGAGCAAGTGACGAGAAGGCAAGCTATTAAACAATCCATGTCTGTGCCAGCTACCATTGGAAACCGATAAAAGCAATCGGTGCTGTAATTTATTCCTTCACCTTGCATCAGCCATAAACATTCAGTTAAAATAGGGAAATCGACCCAAACATTGCACTGGGTTGAGCAGCAGGGCAGAGATGGTCCAGATTGGATGGATGAACGTGCCATTACATGACATGTAGGGTAATTCTATCAATCGGTATCTCTACCCCTAAACAACCTGCATTGACATCATTTTGGATAACTTGAATAAAAAATTAAAATAGCCTCAAATTAAAAATTAAAAAAAGGTAACATTAAAAATATCAAATCAAATGGCTTCTACTGTGCACATTTTAGGATTGCCATTCTATAATGTTTGCCATACCAAGATTCTGCATTGTGAGACAAGCATGAAAATACCAAAGATATGGCATACATATTAGGACATCCTCAGACATCATCTACAACTCCCTCCTTCGTCAGGCAAAACTCCATCAATCCTCCTCCCTCAGCCAAAACTCCCTCCTCCGTCAGCCCAAACTCCCTCCTACCTAAGACGTCATCCAAAACTCCCTCCTCCCTCATCCAAAACTCCCTCGTCCCTCAGACGTCAGTCAAAAAATACCTCCTCCATCAGCCCTCAGCCAAAACTCCATCCGCCATCTGCCGTCAGGCATCAGACATCGGGTGTCATCCGTCAGGCATCAGCTGTCAGCCATCAGCCAAAACTCTATCAGCAGTCAGTCGTCAGGGGTCAGGTGTTAGACATTGGTTGTCTGGGGAGGGGGCAGCACAAAGCATATCACGTCTACTACTGCCGGACCTTTTCTTCATGCAACCAAGCCTGGAGGGGAGGAGCGTATCATTAAGTCCCCAGGATTTCAGGCGGATCTTTATGCCTGGGCAAAGCACCTAGATGCACAGATCCACTGCACAGCAGCAGCAGCCTTAGTGTCTCTCCTTGTATTACAGGTATTTACTCATGGCTCAGGTACATTTTGTGTATGGTGGGACTCAGGGTGGGGGTCTCGGTCTCTTAAAGGGCCAGGGACATGGACGCCATTTCATAAAAGTTTATGGGACGGAACTTTATGACATGGCGTCCATGTGCCTGGCCCTTTAAGAGACCGAGACCCCCACCCTGTCCCACCATACACAAAATTTACCTGAGCCATGAGTAAAGTAAATACCTGTAATACAAGGAGAGACACTAAGGCTGCTGCTGCTGCTGTGACCAATGTGTAGTGGATCCGCGCATCTAAGTGCTTTGCCCAGGCATAAAGATCCGTCTGAAATCCTGTGGACTTAATAATAGGCTCCTCCCCTCCAGGCTTGGTTACATGAAGAAAAGGTGCGGCAGTAGTACACGTGACATTATGCTTTGTGCCACCCCCTCCCCAGATAACCAATCTCTGACACCCGATGTCTAACACCTGACCCCTGACGACTGACTGCTGATGGAGTTTTGGCTGATGACTGACGCCTGACTGCTGATGCCTGACGGCTGACCCTGAAGTCTGACGTCTGAGGGACGAGGGAGTTTTGAGTTAGGGGGGGAGGGATTTTTGGCTGACGGAGGAGGGAGTTTGGTCTGAGGGAGGAGGACTGATGGAGTTTTGCCTGATGGAGGAGGGTGTTGTGGATGATGTCTGAGGATGTCCTAATATTTATGCTGTACAAAGAGGTTCTTCACTTTCAGCAAACAACTGGTCTGAGTGTATATGTACCTGCATATGGCTTAGGTCAGTGATGGCTAATCTCCGGCACTCCAGCTGTGGTGAAACTATGACTCCCAGCATGCTCCATTCATTTCTATGGAGTTCTGAAAACAGCCAAGCAAGTATACATCTTGGGAGTCGTAGTTTTACCACAGCAGGAGTGCTGGAGGTTAGCCATCACAGGCTTAGGTGCTGCATTTAGAAGTGGTAATAGTGGTGAATACCTTTAAAATAATTATGTGAGAACATTCCAATTATAAAAAACCTTCAGAGCAGAGGTGCACAACCTGAGGCCCTCCAAGTCATAGTTCTAAGAGACATGGCTGCCAAAGGACAGCCATATCCTTTTGATGCAGAGAACAGAATGCTGTAATTGACTGGTACGATCACTGACAGGCACTGTGTGGCTGCCGTGGTTAGGCTGTACGAGTTCTATTTTAACCGCTTCCGGACCGCCTAACGCAGATGTGCGGTCCGGAGGCGGCAGCCCTGCGCAGAGTGACGCATATACGCGTCATCTCGCGAGGGCCGAGATTTCCTGTGAACGCGCGTACACAGGCGCGAGCGCTCACAGGAACTGAAGGTAAGCGAGTGGATCTCCAGCCTGCCAGCGGCGATCGCTCGCTGGCAGGCTGGAGATGTGATTTTTTTTAACCCCTAACAGGTATATTAGACGCTGTTTTGATAACAGCGTCTAATATACCTGCTACCTGGTCCTCTGGTGGTCCCTTTTGTTTGGATCGACCACCGACCACCGAGTTCTATTTTAAAGGGGTTATCCCATTGATAATGTAAAAAGTTAAAATCAGACACCATCATGCAACACTGATGCACTCCTCTGCCAGTCAGGGGAATGTCAGCTCCAGCAGGGGATCAGGAGAGCAGAGCAGGCCAGACAGGTGCTGGTAGTGGGAAACTCAATTACAGTGATCCTTCAGGATACAATGGCCTCAGGATACAATATTTTAAACATACAATGGTCTTTTCTGACCCATCGTAAGTTGAAACTAGACTCAACATACAATTTCTCAGACTCAGATCCAACCAATCAAATCCATTTCTCTGGTAAAATATCTGTATTAGTTGTTAGTTAGCAGCTATTCCTGACTGTTATATGTACAGACTTGTTTTATATGTCTTAGTTATCTGTTTATTTTTCTTAAATCTTCATTTTCTCTTATCTTGGATGACATTTTGGGCCTTTGGAACAAATTACTCAACTTACAATGGTCATCCTGGAACCAATTAATATTGTAACTTGAGGGACCGCTGTATTATTGGTACAGATAGGGTGATCTGTCACAAGGACCAGGATTGTCGGTGTGTTCTCTGGCGTTCGAATTCGACAGATAGTGGATCAGGTTGACAGATTACTGGGAGGGGCTGGAAAAGATCCAGCAGTCATGGTCCATAATCGGAACCAATGACAAAGTTAGAGGTAGGTGGAGCAACCTTAAAAATGATTTGGTTGAATTTAGGTGATAAGCTTAGGGCAAGGACCTCAAAAGGTAGTGTTTTCCGAAATATTACCTGTACCACAAGCCACACAAGAAAGTGTGGCACTCAAAGAGTTATAACTGTGTTATCTGTGGTGTTGCAAGTGACATCTACTACATTATCTGTAAAAGGGGCGTGGCCACAGGTGGGGGGGTGCAATACTTGGCTTGCCCCGGGTGCTGGCAAACCACGCTATGCCACTGCCCACTGATTCCCCTTTAAAACGCTGGCCGCCACCGCTAGTACAGCAGCGATCTGTCAGTTTTGCCAAACTGAAAGTACTGCCCATGCTACCCACCTGCTACACTACGGGCTCCTCGGCAGTCGGCAGTAAAATTAATCTTCCCCTGCCCACCTCAGCTGCTATTGGTTGGGAGGGAGAGGGCAGCACTGCCATTGGCTGTCTATGTATTTCAGCCTAGCTTATTTATATATACTTATTTCATTTTTTTCAGTAATATGATTAAGTGGTGAAAATTATTAGCGCGCCCCCCCCATTTTTGACTGTGGTATCTTATGTGCCCCCCCCTATATTGTTTCTAGAGTTGCCACTGTAGGAGGGGAAGATAGTGCAGATAGAGACCTGGGATGAGGTAATGGAACTGGGGGGAGGAATGGAAGGAGGGACTAGAACAGTTCAGAAGGAAAGGTGTAGGGTAAAAAAATATACATAAATCTCTTAATTGTATGTATACTAATGCCAGACGCCTGACTAATAAAACTGGGGAACTGGAATTAGTGATGTGTGAGGAGGACTATGATATAGTCGGAATAACTAAGACAATGGCTGGATGATAGCTATGACTGGACAGTTAATGCACAGTGTTACAGTTAGGGTTGTTGCGGGTATCGAAATATCGATACCCAATCTATATTTTTGTCCCGGTATCGATATGATACCAGGATTTGACATTTATCGATACTAGGCTGCCCTACTGCGCAGCCTAGCATCAGAGGACATGCATCAGCACAGGGGAGAAGGAGTAAATTTCTTCCTCCCCCTGTGCCACTGCTGCCAATAAGAGAAAGGAGGGGAGGGCGCACTGCACCACCAATGATAACTAACCTTTAATACAGGAAGCAGGTGCCGGCAGCAGAATCACATAGCCGGCACCCTGCCTCTGACAGGGAGCTGCGCTCAGCAGCATTTAACCCCTCATTGGTGGTGAAGTGTGCCCCCCCCCTCAACCCCCCCAGTATTAAAATCATTGGTGGCAGTGGCCACAGGGTCCCTTCCCCTCCTCCTCATTGGTGGCAGTGGCAGTTTCTGATCGGAGCCCCAGCAGTGTAGTCCTGGGGCTACGATCGGTTACCATGGCAGCCAGGATGCTACTGAAGCCCTAGATGCCATGGTAATCTCTCTGCTGCTGTGTGTACTATGCACAGGGCAGCAGGGACAGTGTGAAGTCCTATTCACCCTAATAGACCTCTATTAGGGTGAATAGGACAAGGGATAAAAAGATCCCAGGTTCTGGCCCCTAAAGGGGCTAATATTTATTAAATTAAAAAGTAAAAAAAAATCACCCCCTTTCCCAATTTTACATATAAAATATATAAACAATAAATAAATAAACAGATCACATATTGCCATGTCCGAAAAGTTCAAGCTATTAAAATATTTTAAAAAATCTCCTTCGTGGTGAATGCCAGAACAGAAAAAAATAAAAACTGCGTGATTCGCCATTTTTTCCAAATGCAAAATGCACGTGGCTTTTTTGGAGTTTTATTCTTTTCGCGTGGTATCGAATGGTATCGAGTATCGCAATACTTTTTTATGGTATCGAAATCGAATCAAAATTTTGGTATCGCAACAACCCTAGTTACAGTCGGTTTAGAACGGATTACCAAAACCGGAGAGGGGGAGGGATCTGCCTTTATGTACAGTCCTGTCTAAAGACCACACTCAGGGAAGATATAAGTGAGGATCATGAACATGTGGAGTCACTGTGGGTAGAAATACATGGAGGCAAAAAAATAAATAAAATACTAATAGGAGTTTATTATAAACCACCTAATATACCAGAGTCCACAGAAAATCTACTACTAAATGAAATAGACAAGGCAGCAAATCATAATGAGGTAGTTATTATGGGGGGCTTCAACTACCCAGATATAGACTGGGAAACTGAAACCTGTACATTTCATAAAGGAAACAGGTTCTTGGCAATACCCAGAACAATTACCTTTCCAAACTGGTTCAGGACCCGACTAGAAGGACGAACACACTGGACTTAGTACTATAACCAATAGACCTGACAGAAGAACAGATGTGCAGGTTGGGGTACACTTGGAAAATAGTCACCATAAAGTAATAAACCTTACAATTGTCATTCCTTGAAGTGTTTCTTCAGGGAGGGACAAAAAAACCAAAACTTCAAAAAAGCTAAATTTAGCCAACTAAGAGAGGCCTTTGGCCTAACTAACTGGGACTAACAATGTGGATAAATAGAATTGTAAAGAAACCAATAAATGACAAAAATAAAGCATCTGAACACTAAAACAGGAGGGTAGCGATGAAGGATTGAAAAACTATAAAGAAAAAAAATAGAATATGTAAAAGACAAATAAAAGCAGCCAAACTAGAGACAGAGATTCATTGCCAGACAGTGAAACTAACCCTAAAATGTTCTTCAATTGTTCTCCATTGTATTCACTGCGGAAAATAAACTGTCAGATGAAATGCAGAATGTAAAAGTAAATTAACCATTAAAACTGCCCTGTCTGACCCAGGAAGAAGTACAGCGGAGTCTTAAAAAGATTAAAATAGACAAATCGCAGGAACCAGATGGCATACACCCCGTATCCTAAGAGAATTAAAGGGGTTATCTCATCATAGACAATGGGGGCATATCGCTAGGATATGCGCCCATTGTCTTATAGGTGCGGGTCACCCGCTCCCATTCACTGGATAAAGGTGCGTGTCCCAACGGTGGGATCTGCACCTATAAGACAATTGGAGCATATCCTAGAAATATGCCCCCATTGTCCATGATGAGACAACCCATTTAAGTAATGTCATAGCCAGACCCTTATCTCTGATATTTAATAATTTAATATATATAATCTAATATTATATATTGACAGGGAGAGTTCCACAGGATTGGCGAATAGCAAATTTGGTGCCAATATTCAAAAAGGGTAAAAAAAACAGAGCCTGGAAACTATAGAATGGTAAGTTAAACATCTGTCGTGGGTAAACTGTTTGAAGGTTTTCTAAGAGATGCTATCTAGGAGTACCTCAATGAAAATAAGCAAATAACGCCATATCAGCATGGCTTCATCAGGGATCGGTCATGTCAAACTAATTTAAGTTCTAGACTTGACCGCTGCGAATCAATAGATGTCGCATATTTTGACTTCTCCAAAGAATTTGACACTGTACCACATAAAAGGTTAGTACATAAAATGAGAATGCTTGGACTGGGGGAAAATGTCTGTATGTGGGTAAATAACTGGCCCAGTGAGAAAAAACAAAGTGGTTATTAATGGTACACACTCAGATTGGGTCACTGTCACTAGTGGGTCACTACAGGGGTCAGTATCGGGCCCTATTCTCTTCAATATATTTATTAAATGATCAAAGGTCGCACTGCATTTTTTCCAGAAGAGTAAAAATACTCCTCTTAACAATTTTGAGGAGTATTTTTAGCCGAGGAGGAGTATGAATTTTGTGGTAATTCATATATACAGTGGAATAGGGGTGGGCGATATGGCCTAAAATCTATATTGCGACAGAATCCCTTTAATCGTGTGGAGGGGGGGGGGGGCCCGCAATTAATATAATACTTAGAAGAGGAGGAGTAGAAGGAAGGGGCTGTGGCCACTGCACCACCAATGAATGTAGTTAATATGCCTGAATACAAACGTAGCCTGCATGTGTTGGACATATCCCATACCTGGCCTTTATTACTGCGTGCCGTGATCTGTCGCAATTAACCCCTCAGGAACTGAGGGGTTAATTGCGGTAGATCACGGCGCGCGGTAATAGAGGCCAGGTATGGGATATGGCCGGCACATGCAGGCTACATTTGTACTCAGGCATAAACTATATTCATTGGTGGCGCAGTGGCCACAATCCCTCCTCTCCTCCTCCTCTCTGTTCTTATTGGTGGCACAGTGGCCACAGTCCCTCCTCCTCCTACTCTCTGTTCTCATTGGTGGTCAGCGGCAGCCGCACACAGTGGGAAAGGAGGGACTCCCTCCTTCTCCAGTGTGCCGGCTCAGGAGAACATGGTGCGTGCTGAGAGCGGCGCATGCCATGTCTACCGCGATATGGCGATATAAACAAAATCTCTATCGTTGGCCAAATTAATATTGTTTATATTGCATATCGTCTATATCGCCCACCCCTACAGTGGAATATAAAAGGTCTACACACCCCTGTTAAAATGGCAGGTTTCTATGATGTAAAAAAAATTAGACAAAGAGAAATCATTTCAGAACTTTTTCCACCTTTAATGTGACCTATAAACTGTACAAGGGAAGATAAAAATATAAAAATAAAATAATAATATGGTTGCCTAAGTGTGCACACCCTTAAACTAATACTTTGTTGAAGCACCTTTTGATTTTATTACAGCAGTCAGTCTTTTTGGGTATGAGTCTACTAGCATGGCACATTTTAACTTGGCAAGATTTGCCCACTCTTCTTGGCAAAAACACTCCAAATCTGTCAGTTTACAAGGGCATTTTCTGTGCACAGGCCTCTTCAGATCACCCCACAGATTTTAAATCGTATTCAGGTCTGGGCTCTGGCTGGAAGCCATTCCTTTGTTGATTTGGATGTATGCTTTGGGTCGTTGTCATGCTGAAAGATTTCAGGCTTTCTAGCAGAAGCCTGAAGGTTTTGTGCCAATATTGACTGGTATTTTGAACTGTTCATAATTCCCTCTAGCTGAACTAAAGCCCCAGTTCCATCTGAAGAAAAACAGCCCCAAAGCATGATGCTGCCACCACTATGCTTCACTGTGGGTATGGTGTTCTTTTGGCGATTTGCAGTGTTGTTTTTGCGCCAAACATATCTTTTGGAATTATGGCCAAAAAGTTCAACCTTGGTTTCATCAGACCATAAACACCTTTTCCCACATGCTTTTAGGAGACTTCAGATGTGTTTTTGCAAAATGTACCTGGCTTGGATGTTTTTCTTCGTGAGAAAAGGCTTTCGTCTTGCCACTCTACCCCATAGCCCAGACATATGAAGAATACGGGAGATTGTTGTCACATGTACCATGGCTTTTGCTGTGGGATATGACTAAGAATATTTCAGGGAAGACCAACTAGAGCAGCTGAACTTTATTTGGGGTTAATCAGAGACACTTTAAATGATGACAGGTGTATGCTAACTCTTATTTAACATGATTTTGAATGTGATTGCTTAATTCTGAACACAGCTCCATCCCCAGTTATAAGAGGGTGTGCAAACACATTTTCTTTTTCTTCCCTCCACCTAAAAGATTTCAGTTTGTTTTTCAATTGAGAGGTAAAGTTTATAGGTCACATTAAAGGTGGAAAAAGTTCTGAAATGATTTATCTTTGTCTAATTTTGTTACAGCACAGAAACCTGACATTTTAATCATTTAGGGGTATGTAGACTTTTTATATCCACTGTATAATGCATAGGCCCACATAACGTTATGAGGTAGTAATGAAGTAAACCATTGCTAGTCTCCCATGCAGAAATAAATGCAGACAATTTTACATTTATTGACGAGCATGCAGCCGTGAAGACGCACAACGCTGAGCTCCCGGACCCTGGGACTCTCCAACTTATCTATTTAATGATCAACCGGACACTACCAGCTTAAAAAAGGATGGTCAGACGCTTTGGGGGCCGGAGCTTCTCTTTACTGGCCTCAGAACCTCAAATAGCGCACTATTTCAGCCAGACCTTGACCGAAGAGCGCCTGGCTGCAGGATCTAAGATGGCACGACTGCAGAGCGGGAAGCCACAAGAACAGCGCTGCCAAGCTCCGCTCCTCATTGAGGACCCTCAGCCCCAGAACTCCACAGCTCCCAGTGTCTGCCACAATACCACCACCACAGCCCCTCTCCTCCATGTCACAGGGAGACTTACCGCTGATGGACACAAGCATAGCGACAGGCCTGGTGAGTGACACTCCACCTGTGCGCTTTCCAGCCCCTCCAGCACTAGTGTTCACCAATTCACCACATTCCATGCTGCCATTGCCCAGATAAAGCTGGAGACATATCACTCCAGCTGGAAGACAGGTCACATACCCAGATGACTACCCGGGGCTCCCTTTCCCCTATGGCAAAGGACTTTGTTTTAGACACTAATGGCAGACCTTCTCCTGCGCCTGACAACCTGCTAGACCCAGTGTCTACGCCTGCACTTTTCCAAACCCCTGCTTACTCAGAGTTCTCTGAATCCTCATCCTCTGCCTCTTCAGTGGGCAGCAGATGTTCTAAATGCCCGAAATGAAAAGATATATGGGCCCTCCTTGGTAACCTGATGACTAAACATGATATAAAAGCCATGATATCACTGGTTGAAGCCAACCAAGTTCAGGCCACTGCAGCTGTCAAGACAGACCTGTGCAACGTCTCCAATCAAGTAGCCACACAAATACAGGTCTCGTCTGCACTAGAATCCCGCCTTACTACAGTTGAAGAAAATTTTGAAGCACAGAAGGCTTTGAACAGACACATACTACAAGTGAATGACCAAGAAAACAGAGGTTGACGCAACAACATCAAATTACATGGGATTTCAGAGAAGGTGCCTGCCTCTGATCTGCGTAAAGCGATTACCTACATCTTCAACTCTTTCCTAGCTAGACCTCCAGATGCCGAAATAGAACTGGACAGAATCCAAAGAGTGTTAGGTTCAAGACGCCAAGACAACCCAGCCCCTAGAGATGTTTTATGCTGGGTTCACCATTTCAAGAAAAAAAAGGAAATCCTACAACGGGCATGGAGACAGGGCCCCATAATGTTCGTGGGGAATCAAATCCAACTTCTGCCAGATGTGTCGAGGCAAACTCTGCTAATGAGACGCACCCTCAAACCTATCCTACAATTGATCACAGAAGCAGGAGCTACCAACAGATGGAGGCCACCCTTTTCATCTAATTATCCGCAAAAACAGACTCTCCTTCGCTCTGCACTCTCCAAACCAAACAGAGGACTTGGCTCGGTTTCTGGACATCACTACCCTCTCTCTGCTAGACTGGCTGGATGTCCCTATTTCCATGCCTCAATCAGCCTCCCCTCCCTTGCACATCAGTGAGACGTTGCCACGCAGACTCCCCCGAGGAACACAGCTCCCGGAACAGGAGGCACGCATGGATACTGTCCCGACAGCCATGGAAAGTGGCTGAATACGTTAGTCCAAAGTTTTGATGCCACCTATGATAGAGATCCCAAATAAGCTGGGAACTGCTTTACTTACTAAGAGAGCAGGAAACTACTTGTCTCCCCTCTTGTCTTACAAGACTAGATCCAAACTGGAGTCATAACCCTCTTTAGAGGGCTCATGTTGTCGTATGCTATCCAGCGAAGGGATGGCAACTCAATTTGCTCTCCCTCTCCCCACATAGTTACGCAACTCTTGGTTGGCTCATTTGTGGGCTCTCCGAGATTTGCTAAGTGGTGTTTACTCCACAAGTTTTGGTATTTGTTCTTCTACTCACTCTGGACTAGCTGGTTTGGGTATTTGGCTGATAAAGCCACCGTATGGTGTTCTCCAAAAAACTCTTCCCCTGTGTGTAGTCTTCCCTGTCCTCTCGTTTTTCTTCCTAACCTTCCCTTCCACTCAACCCCCTTTTTTTTCCCCTCCCTCTCTCTCCCTTGCCAAATAGACTGGAATTAAGTCTGCCATCAACGTTGCATTTATCAACGCCAATAGGTTGAATACACCAGAGAAAAGATCCTCCATCCTCCAACTCCAAAGGAGTAAGAAGGTACAAATTGCATTCATACAGGAAACATACTTCCGCAAGGGGAGCGCTACCTTTCTTAAGATCACCCAGGTACCCAGTCTCTTACCATAGCTGTTACTCAGTTTTGAAGTCAAAGGGAGTAAGCATACTAATCTCTAGAACCACCCTATGGGAATTGATAGATACCCAGACAGATGATAATGGTAGATATCTATTTGTAAAGGGCCATCTAGCGGGTCAACTCTCTACTATAGAGAATGTATACCTACCCAATACCAACCAATACAAGGCTTTAGTGGGAATCCTGTCAAGACTAGACAGTTTTGCAGAGGGTGTGCTCTTGGTCGGGGTGGGGGGACTTAAATGTTGCCTTGGACCCTCTGGTGGACGTATCTAGAGGGGCCTCGCACCTGGCCTACTCTTATCTACATCGTATCAAACGCCTTCTACACTCTCATCAGTTGGTGGATGTATGGAGGGCGGTTAATCTGGATGTTCGACATTATACCCATTATTTCGCTGCAAGAGATGTATACTCTAGGTTAGACTATTTTCTAATACGGTATTCAGAGGTATCCCTCCTTGCCTCCTCCTCGATTGATTATATGACCTTCTCTGATCACGCTATGCTCCATGCTTCTCTGAGATTACTACTCCCAGCACCTAAGCCCTGGCAGTGGAGACTGAATCAGTCCCTGATACAGGACTTCATAATCTCTCAGGACATTCATACGGTTCTCTCATGTTACTTTGTAGAAAACCAGGTGAATAACGCTTCTCCCCTCACAGTCTGGGCTGCTCATAAATGTGTAGTCAGGGGGGCGCTCATCAAGTATAGAGCCAGACGAAAGAGAGAGAGAGAGCAGAGGAAATTCCCAGCTTCCGGCTGAGGTCTCTCATCTGGAGCTGGTTCACAAACAGTCACATGCCCAGGCTTCTAGCACAGCCTTGTTGATAGCCAGGGGGAAACTTAAGGAAAAACTCGACATACGCACCAAATCCCTGCTAAATAGGGGAAGACTTTTTTTTTATACGGTAACAAATTTAGTAGGACTCTAGCTCGATCATTGCGAGAACAGAGGGAGAAACTATGTCCCACTGATTGCCAATCCCAAGGGCTACAACCTAAATGTCCAGATAAGATAACGGAAGCTTTTGCCCAATACTACCAGTCCTTGTATAATCTCCCTTGCTCTAACTCAGCTAGCCCCTCCCTTACACTAGCCATGCGCAAATACCTATCTGACTCAGGTCTCCCGAAAATCCCATGAGATGCTCTTGCAGAATTAGACAGGCCCATCTTGGAAGAGGAATTAACAGAAGCCTTAAAAACTATGCAACCCAGTAAAACCCCTAGTCCGGACGGACTACCAGCATCCTATTATAAGAAATACTTACCTCTCCGAAAGGCCCCGCTCACTAAGGCACTGAATGTAATAGCAACAGGAAATCCTCTACCTAGAGATATGACTCACGCACATGTCAGTCATGCATAAACAGGGAAAGGATCCAGCAGCCTGCAAAAGTTATCGCCCTCTCTCATTGCTTAATGTAGACCTCAAATTGTTTGCAAAAATCTTGGCCACGCGCCTAGTCCCTTTCCTGTCAAACTTGATTCACTATGATCAAGTCGGCTTTATCCCATCTAGAGAAGCGAGGGATAACACTACGAAAGTGCTGAACCCGATTCACCATGCTAAATTACAACGCACCTCTTTCTGCCTTTTATAGACAGATGCTGAAAAGGCTTTTGCCCTCTCTCCCCTTAATTCTCGTGCTTTTACTGTAACCGCTACTTCAAACAGTCCGGTCAAACCCTAATATTACGAGCCTCTCAGTGGGAGGGGGGGAGCAGGAATATAAAGTGGCGTCATACGCAGATGACTTTATGTTCACAATTACTAAGCCCATGACCTCTTTCCAAAACCTGATCACCGAGTTTAACACGTACCAGGTAATGATCAATCTAAAAATTAACTTTAAAATATCAGAGGCATTTAATATTTGGTTGGCAAGCTCTCTAAAAACCAATCTACCTCTTTCTCTTTCGATGGACGGTGGGAGTGGTCAAATATCTGGGAATATAGATTCCAAGATACCTGAGAGAGGTCTATAGCATGAATTTTGTCCCTCTGCTAGGTCAGATTAGGGGGGGAATCTAAATAAATTGTCGAAGGGCCTGTACACATGGTTTGGCCGTTGTGCCATTTTTAAGATGAATGTTCTCTCATCTGCGATATCTATTTCAGACACTCCCAGTAAAACTACTACCTAGCTTTTTTGTTACAATCCACTGAGACATCTTTAAATTCATCTCGGCGGGTTGGAGCCCGAGGCTGGCCCGCTCTCTGCTCCATCTCCAGATGGGGATTCTGGATGTCCGAAAATATTATGCAGCTACCATGCTTCAGCGTGTTTTGGACTGGTGTCACCATGCTCCTTTTAAGCAATGGGTGTCCATTGAACAGCGCTGCTCACAGGCCCCTCTGAAGCTCTTACCTTGGGCGATGGTGCAGACCCTGACAGCACTCTCCACCCACCCCTACCCGCCTCCAATTTCACAAATATGCTAACGTGAGCGGGATCTCGCCCACACCTTCCCCTTTATTTCCAGTCCTGGGACACCCATAATTCCCAGTTAGCTTTTCCTCGGGCCCCTTTTTGCATTGGCGTTTAAGTAGAAAATGTCGAGCTCCCTTCTTTAGAACAGCAAAGAAATGGCTTACACATTCTGAATTACTGGAGCTGTCGGACCCTGGGACAGTGGAGAGCTAGACAAATATCTAATTTTATCTGCTCTGTCCCCTCATCCCCGAGTTTCGACAGGCCTCTTACCCCTTTCGAAAAGGCATGCATAGTCTCCATATATTGACCAATGGAGCTCTGATCTTGGAGAGCACATCCCACTCCGACCAGTGGCCGAAACTGTATCATCTCGCACATAAATCCTCCATTGCTAGTAAATTCCAGGAAGCCATTTACAAAATACTGTCTAGATGGTACTATGTTCTGACTCGTCTTCAGAAAATGTTTCCATCTGCATATCCACTGTGCTAGCGTTGTGAATTGGCGCAAGGCTCTCTGATCCACATCTTCTGGCATTGCAGTAAAATTAGGCAATTCTGGGAGTCGGTGCATAGCACCATAGCCTCACTATTTTCCTTTCCCATACCAAACACCCCAGGCTTCTTTCTGCTACTCCTCTCGGACCTATCCAGCCATTTGCCTAATAAATCAATCCTGCGTCACCTAGTTAGTGCAGCCAAGGCCTGCATCCCAGCTAGATGGCAATCGCCCTCCCCACCCTCTATAGACTTCTGGGTCCACAAGGTAGAGGATATTCGGAGAATGGAGGAACTCACAGCTCTATTGAAAAACACCAACGAGGCATTTAAATCTGCATGGATGCCGTGGTTTATATTTCAGAACACCCGGAATACCAGGCTTTATTGGTCCAAGAGAAACCTCCCTCATCATTTCATTCCATTCCCCCCTGAAATGTTTTCTCCCTTTCTCTCTCTCTCTCTCTCTCTCTCTCTCTCTCTTTCAAACACTTATTTATTTAGTTTCAGATTTATCTACTCGACCTTCCCTAATTTTCCCCTCATGTTACAGCCAGTCTCCCTCCTAATGACATTCCATTTCCCCCTTTGTTCATGACATATGTTGCACTGGAATCATAAAAGATCGCTTATAGATTGCTTGTGTCCTATCATACAAGAACAACCTTAGGACTTCCTATTTTTGATGACCCTAGTATTATTATACTTTGTTACACTCATCATCATCGGTACAGTCAGGCCTTCACCTTGTAGACTGATTATTATTGCATTGTCTTTGTTTTGCCAACGACTGCACTCCATACATATATGTTAATCAACATGTTTTATTATGACAATGAAACATTGGTACCTGGCTTTTCAAATTTTCTTAAATAAAGAATTTAAAAAGATATATATTTTTTTACATTTATCCAACATCATACACTAAACATAAGACCACTGCTTCCATACACAGCTCCCACCTGACACTACTATATACACATTACATACACAGCTCTACCACATGCCCATTACACAGATAGAACTACTGTGTGCACATTACACACAGAAAACTGTGCAATAGACTGGTTACACTGACATAGCCCTGCTTTATACACACCTTCCATACATAAAGTACCTCTCCATTCTCCACCAGCACAGCCTGTGTTCCCCTAACTCCTCCCACACACATGGGTGATCACATACAGTCATCACCACAGGTCCTGTAACCATAATGTAGTGTTTAGTCCAGATGCTGGAGCTGGAGAAAGAGAAAGAGAAAGGGAGAAAAAGAAAAAGAGAGAAAGAGAGAGAAAGAAAGAGAAATAGAGGGGTGGGACTTCTCAGGAGAGGGGCGGTGCTGGACCTGGCAGCTTCTGATACAGCGCTCCTGACTAGAAAAAGACCATGCGGAGCCCCGAACGCTAGTGTGAAAGTAGCCTAATGTGCGATGATATGCAGCCAAATGCACGAGGACAGGTCCTTTCTCGGCGTGGCTGTGGCATTAAGCCGCCACTCTGTAAACCTCTGTAAACCTCTGCGCTGCCTCCCATTGAGATGTATGGGAGTTAGAGAGGACACGGTTACATGGAGAGAGATGCAATCTGAACAAAATAAAGGAGAACAATCTGTGCAAGGAATGGGGAGGGTAGCTCTGAATCCATTTGAGGAACATGACTGGTTTCAGCCTTGTTAAGGCCTCATGCACAGGACCCTTGTGTGTTTTGCGGTCCGCAATTTGCGGCTCTGCAAAACATGGATGGTGTCCGTGTGCGTTCCGCAATTTGTGGAATGGTGCGGACAGCCATTAATATAACTGCCTAATCTTTTCCACAAAACGGACAAGAATAGGACAGGTAGTATTTTTTTTGCGGACCACGGAACGGAGCAACGTATGCGGAAAGCACACGGTGAATGGGTCCGCATCCAAGCTGCAAATACTGCGGCTTGGATGCAGACCAAAACAAGGGTCGTGTGCATGAGGCCTAAGGCAATGGAAATGTAATGGCATTGCTAGATACAGAGCTGTACCTTGAATTGCGATACATGCTTTTACCATGCTCCTCATGGTCCATTGTGCATTCATGGTTACAGGGGTTTTCTTTTTCCCCATAAACAGCACCGCTCTTGTTGGTAGGCATAGCCTGATATTACATTTCTATACCATTCATGTGAATCGCAAACAGCCCCATTAATTAAATACTACTTATAAAGTAAGTAAATGGAATTTGAGGTCTGTGGAAAATGATTCTTATTGATGTGAAGACACATGCACTGACCAAGTTTAAAAGACATACCGTATATATAATGCTAGTAGTTAGGGGTAAATTTACATGCACAGTAGCAGAACTAGCAGATGTTGCATGCATTGTACAGCGCCTTAAATACTTACACTCGTCAACACCAGAGACTCAAAAGATAATGCAACTAAGCATCCACTTAGCAGAAGGAGATACAAAGAACAGCAAAGCTTGATACTTCAAAAAGAGAACATATAAGCTGCCACATACCCCTCTCATCTTGAAGCTTAATCATAAATGTGACCATATTCTTTAGAGTAATCTATACCACCAGCAGACTAAAGTCATCTGTGTTACTTTAAAAGCCACAGAATGGCTATTATCCTTATGTAATGCGAGATGTGCAGAAACTTGCAGGCTCTAATACTATTTTATGCAATGACTGAAAGGCAAACGCTTTCAAAATGTGCATCCATAAAAGAGCAGCACCGCAATAAATGCAATCTATTTTCCATTTATTATGTTCCTAATGAGAGACAATTGTGAAGTAACGGACCCGGTGTAGACTACTTTCACATCAGTGCTTTTGCTGTACGGTTTTCAGATCTGGCAGGGAATCTCACAACCACAGTAAAACAGTTCTGTTCTAATAATACACCTGGCTGCATCCGTTCAGAACGGATACGGTTGTATTATATCGAAAATGAAGAAACCGGCATTAAAACCATTGTAAGTTAATGTTTCTGTCATGAGAAATAACGTTATGTAGCTGACTGACATTAGCGATGGGCTAATGTCAGCAGTACATAACAGTGGGCTTTATAACTCCCTGCCTGCCGCCGTTCTCTTAAAATGAAGACTTTTCAAATATGCTAATTTGCCTCTAGGTGCTATCAGGGAGTTGCTTCAGCACCTAGCGGCTCGGTATATGCACCCTTTGGCACGCCCAGGTTAAGTTGATTGACTTTCAAGTTCCCCTCAGTGTCCCGTAAATCCTGCACCTGCGCCATCCCATTTAGTATTCGGCGCAGGCGCTTGCGCCGAAGGAAGAAAGCCAGCAGCAGGGGGTCGCGTCCTTCACTCACTGTGTCTGTGCCAAATACTAAACTGGATTTACGGGACATTGAGGAGAACTTGAAAGTCAATCAACTGGACCTGGGCGTGCCAAAGGGTGCGTAGACCAAGCCTCTAGGTGCTGAAGCAACGCCCTAATAGCACCTGGAGGCTAAGGCTACTTTCACACTAGCGTTCGATCGGATCCGTTCTGAACGGATCCGATCATAATAATGCAGACGGAGGCTCCGTTCAGAACGGATCCGTCTGCATTATTTTAGCATATAAAAGCTTAAGTGTGAAAATAGCCTCGTACGGATCCGTCCAGACTTTCAATGTAAAGTCAATGGGGGACGGATCCGCCTGAAGATTGAGCCATATTGTGGCATCTTCAAACGGATCCGTCCCCATTGACTTACATTGTAAGTCTGGACGGATCCGCACGGATCCGCACGCCTCCGCACGGCCAGGCGGACACCCGAACGCTGCAAGCAGCGTTCAGCTGTCCGCCTGTCCGTGCGGAGGCGAGCGGAGTGGAGGCTGAACGCCGCCAGACTGATGCAGTCTGAGCGGATCCACTCCATTCAGACTGCATCAGGGCTGGACGGCTGCGTTCGGGTCCGCTAGTGAGCTCCTTCAAACGGAGCTCACGAGCGGACCGACGAACGCTAGTGTGAAAGTAGCCTAAGTCTTTATTTTAAGAGAATGGCAGCAGGCAGGGAATTATAAAGCCCACTGTTATGTACTGCTGACATTAGCCCATCGCTAATGTCAGTCAGCTACATAACGTAATTACTGATGACAGAAACCCTTTAATGTTTCTGAAAAAAAATTGATCCAACACCATTTACTTTTACATCGTTTTTGGTGGCAGATCCGGCTTGTTCAGTTTCTCATACTGCACATTAAAACACTGCTTGCGGCAATTTTGTGTCCAGCGAGAACGGAATGCATTTTGGTGCACCCAGTTTCAGTTTTGTCCCCAATGACAATGAATGGGGACAAAACTGAAGCATTGTGGACAAAACACTGATGTGAAAGTAGCCGTAAACTAATATAAAACATACACAACCGCTGCACTCTGATAACCACTAGATGGTATACTTACACCAAGGAGACCAAATCTCTCACAAAAGTTCCAACCGCAGAGAAAGTCAATTTCAAAGTTATGGTTGAGAATTACTATAGCGTTCTCTTTGCCGTACTTGCTATAGTTTGCAGGATCTGTATACAGCGTGCAATCAGTGTCTGACCACCACTCCAGCAACATCACCAATTCTGCAATAGATTCAAACAAAACAATGCGTTAATAACATTATACATGGCTACTCAAACTAATGACTGACCGGGAAAGAATTTCCAATAGGGTGGTGACAAACACAGCTTTTTGAGCTAAAGCCAGAAGTGGAAGGGGATGAAAATAATAAAGTAAGACTTTCTTCCTGCTGGATCCACTTCTCGCTGTGGCCAGAAATGGCACAAAAAGGTGTGCGAGACACCACCCTTACACAGTGTTCTGACACACACAAAAAAAAAAAGGTTTATTATATCCTAAATGAGTAGGGATGAGCGAAGTTCGTGTGTGGGTTCGTGTTGTGGTAGTTACTGAATTGCGTTATGGATTCCATTACCACGGACCATAACGCAATTCCATGACGGAATACATTCAGAAGCATTCAGTTATTCATTCTGTCATAATAGAAACACTGACGCCAGATCTGACACATACTGTAGCTGTATGAGGGCTTATTTTTTGCGAAACAAGTTGTACTGTCTAATGCCACCATTGAATATGGCATACAATGTAGTGGGAAGCGGGAATAAAATTCAAAATCACATTTTATTACATTTTTTGAGGGTAAGAGAAGAGATGAAAAAATTGCAAATTTGCCATTTTGACCCTTTTTTCCATTACGCCATTCATTGTATTGGAAATGTATTTTAATAGTATGGGTGTTTTCGTTCACGGTGATATCCATGAGGTTTATATTTTTAGTTAGTTATGTATTTATTTTTTTATTCTACGGAAAGGAGGGGTTATTTAAACTTTTATATTTTTTTATTTTTTGCATATTTTTTACTTTTTTTTACTTCTTTGTTATGATTTTGAACCTTGTATTTGAGCCTACAAAATCCAATTTTTATTGCTTTTAATTCTGAACATTAATGGATTTTTTACATCCATTTAATGCTCAGACTCGCTCATTTCTAATGTTGGCCTGCCACCTGCTGGCCAAAATAAGATTTGCAGCTTAAATGCTCTGGGTCTCTTCAGCGAGACCCAACACATTTAAGTCAATTACCTAAGAAGTCCAGGTTTTTAACCCTTTGATCATATAATCTAAAAGGCTTTAATTGCCACAATCGGCATTATTGCCGGTCGCAGTAATTAGCCATTGATCGCGGCTGTTTGAAACAGTGGAGGCCCGCCGGCCATGACACCCACTGCATGTGCGAGCGGGCGCCATGTTTGCCGATTGCTCCAGCGCGATACATGGCAATTACTGCAATCAAGTGATTTCTGTAACTCTCAATCAGACGTCTGCACCTGTCCACAGGTATTTTGGCACACTCCTTGTGAGCAAACTGCTCCATCTGTATCAGGTTTGAAGTGCCTTCTCCAGACTGCATATTTCAGCTCCTTCCACAGATGTTTATTATGATTTGTATCAGGGCTCATAGAAGGCCACTTCAGAATAGTCCAGTGCTTTGCTCTTAGCCATTCATGGATGTTTTAGCTGTGTGTTTTGGGTCATTATCCTGTTGGACCTGTGACTGGGACCAAGCTTTCTGAAACTGGGCAGCACATTTCGCTCCAGAATGCCTTGATAGTTTTGGGATTTCATTGTACCCTGCATAGATTCAAGACACCCTGTGCCAGATGCAGTAAAGCAGCCCCAAAACATAACCAAGCTCCTCCATATTTCACAGTAAATTCAATGTTCTTTTCTTTGCATGCTTCATTTTTAAGTCAGTGTACATAAAGCTGATGTGACTTTCCAAAAAGCTCCAGTTTTCTCTCATCTGTCCAAAGGATATTCTCCCAGAAGTTTTGTGGCTAGTTAATATGCATTTTGGCAAATTTCTCACTTTTTTATGATTCGCTTTCAACAGTGGTTTTTTCCATGGTCGTCTTCCATTAAGTCCACTTTGGCTAAGACAGTGACGGATAGTGCGATCTGACACTGATTTACCATAAACTTGGAGTTCACCTTTAATCTCTTTGGAAGTTGTTCTGAGCTCTTTGGTTACGGTTTGTATAAGGATGAGCAAACCAGTTTAGACTGAACTTTGCTATTTTTTGGACGGCAAACGAATCTGAGTCTTTTTCCAGGTTTGTTTCAGACAAATCCACTAAAACAGAATGTAGCGCCATTTTTGTGCACATGACAGCAAGAAAAAAAAAAGCACTATAGAGGAAGAAGAAGGGGTCTCACATGACCCTGAGAGGAAATGGGGGGAGGAAGTTTGTCCAGATTGGCTCCCAGGCTGACACACAGCCTGGATGAGCCAATCAATACTGAAGCAGGCAGGGAGGTGCCCTAGCAGAACAACATTCTGTGTTGGGCTGGTTGGGTCATACAGTGCTTGCTAGAAAAACGATCTTAGGAAGTCATGGAGAGTCAGAAATCAAACAAGCTTGTATCATAACGCCAGGGAGAGTGAAGGAAAGGCTAGGAATACAAAGAAAAATAATTGTGTGTGTAGAATAGGGAGGCAAGGCAGCGGACAGCCAGAGAGGGAGTGAGGAACTGTGGCCGATGTGCCTCCTAGCAGAACTGCAACTGCTGCAGTGCAGAGCTCAAAAGCAGCTACAGTACCTGCAAGGAAATACTTAAATTTTTTCCCCCATTGTCACAGAAATACTTTTGACGGGTTAAATTTTATTAACCAGCATATATACATCTCAACCAATTAAACGACAGACACACATGTACAATTATGACAAAAATATTTTATTGAGTAATAAATATTACAAAAGACTATAGACAATGATAAAAAATAAGATAGCAGCAGTGCAGGCCAGACTATGGGTATAATGGATCCGAAAAAGGACAAAATAGAGAAGTGACATATGCTGCAAGCAGGCAATATACACTCAATTCCCACTAAATGTGCAGGCCTCCACCCCCCACAGCTAAACATACAAAAACAGCACAAAAAAAAATCCAAAAGAGGGACCATATATACGGTACCTATAACTGGCCTATGAGCACTTAGGGGGATAAACAATAGTAGCAATAACAAATCAAGAAGGTACTGAAACATATTACCTAAAGTTTAACTGGAGGCACAAATGGATCAAACCGAGGTCTGGCAGAGAGCACACCCGGACGCACGTTTCGCTCCTCCGCTTTCTCAGGGGGCTTGCAGCATATGTCACTTCCCTATTTTGTCCTTTTTCGGATCCATTATACCCATAGTCTGGCAGCTGAGCTGCTTTTCGCAGCGCTAGCCTGCACTGCTGCTATCTTATATTTTATCATTGTCTATGGTCTTTTGTAATATTTATTACTCAATAAAATATTTTGGTCATAATTGTACATGTGTGTCTGTTGTTCAATTGGTTGAGTTATAGCATTTTGACACACATTAAGTTCATCCTTTGGATGATTTAGTAGGTGGCACCAGCATATATACAGCCAGGTCCATAAATATTGGGACATCAGCACAATTCTAACATTTTGGGCTCTATACACCACCACAATTGAAATTAAACGAACAAGATTTGCTTTAGGCCCCATGCACACGGCCGTTGTTCACGGCCGTGTGCGGGCCGTGGAACCGCGGCCTGGATCCCTCCTGAGCGCTGGAGCGCACCGCGTCACTGGTTGCTATGACGCCGTGCGCTCCCTGCTGCCGGCACAGTACAGTAATACACTGGTATAGATCATACCAGTGTGTCACTGTATTGCGGCGGCAGCAGGGAGCGCACGGCGTCATAGCAACCAGTGACGCCGTGCGCTCCTGCTCTCAGGAGGGATCCAGGCCGCGGTTCCACGGCCCGCACACGGCCGTGAACAACGGCCGTGTGCATGGGGCCTTAACTGCAGACTGTCAGCTTTAATCAGTGAAGCAAGCCATCATTAGGCTGAAAAAAAAAAAAATCTGAGAGATAGCAAAAACATTAGGCTTGCCCAAAACAACTTTTTGGAACATTCTTAAAAAGAAGGAACGCACAGGTGAGATCATCAACACCAAAAGACCCGGAAGACCATGGAAAGCAACTGTGGTGGATGACCGAAGAATTCTTTCCCTTGTGAAGAAAACACCCTTCACAACAGTTGGCCAGATCAAGAACACTCTCCAGGAGGTAGGTGTATGTGTGTCAAAGTCAACAATCAAGAGAAGACTTCACCAGAGTGAATACAGAGGGTTCACCACAAGATGTAAACCATTAGTGAGCCTCAAAACCAGGAAGGCCAGATTAGAGTTTGCCAAACATCATCTAAAAAAGCCTTCGCAGTTCTGGAACAGTATTAATGCTGGTTACAGCCTGTATTTGTGGGCGGGGCTGCTGGCTATATCTCCTCACGCGACCTCACCCTGAGGACGGTCGCTTCATGCTGGCTTTCTTCGTTCCGTCCCGTTACTTCCGGTTCGCGGCCTCGTCACTTCCGGGTAAATCTCGGCTCGCTAGGCTGCCTCAGCTGGGGGCAGCGTTCGTCCATCGCCCAGCCGGGCCCGGCTGGTCTTCCTCTTCCCTCCAGCTCCAGGGGAGCCTCCTCTTTACAGGTCTGTTTTGTCCGCAGCAGGGTTCGGCGGGACCAGCGTCCGCGGCACTTCAAGTGGGGGTGGACCGTTCCGCTGGGCTCCCCCTGCTCCTCAAAGTCCTCAGCGGTTTAGCAGAGCTGGGGAATGTTATCCCCCCAAAAAAAGGGCCGCACGCCCTGCTCTTTTGCCTTTGCGTCAATTAATGTTCACCAGCAGGTTCTACAAATATAATATGGTTCCCTATCACATGTAGACATGTTCCACAATGCTATCCCCATGCGATACTCCAACTTCCATGTCCACGACACCTGTTGTGCCGCCCTCCTGTGCACGTATGCACCTCCGCATCCCATGCTACCCTCCTGTTCCCTCATTCGTGGCGCGGTGGTGTGATGTCGCCTCCCGTGCACGCCTGGTCGGCTCCACTTCTGCCACCCTTCTGGGCACATTACATGGCTTGGTGGCGTGGTGCTGTCCTCCGTGCTCGGGTTCCTGGCATGGCTGCCGTGCCGCCCCTTTGTGCACAGGCATGTGGCTCTGCCGGCTTTTCCGGCCTGGCACGTGTGTGGAGGAGGGCGGCATAACTCTTAGACAAGCCTTCCCTTCTTGGTCGAAATGCTGTTTCCGGTTGTCATTTGCCATGTCGGACTCAGGGCTTTTCTTTATGAACTCATTGTCATACCTGGGTGCTGATAATTTTTTTCCCAATATGAACAGGACCGCGGTATCAGCTTATCCAGACTTCCCGTTCAGCCAGGTAGCTGCTCATCAAGTCCTCTTATGCACATGTCTGTGACACCCGCTTTGCCGCCTCCTGCACATGTGCATCACACCGTATGTCTACCGCCCCCTGTGCATTTGTTTATGGCGCAGTGGCGTGGTGCCACCCTCCTGTGCACACGTGTCTGGCGGCTGTGTCTGCCGCCTCCTGGGCGCATGCGTGTGGCACCGCTGTAGTGCCGTCCTCTCATGCTCAGGTTTGGCACAAACTGTCTCGCGCCGCCCTCCTGTGCACATGCGTGTGGCACCGCCGTGTTACACCTGGGGGGGCTGATTATTGCTTGTTGTCTATACTTGGGTGCTGATTAGTTTTTTCAAACATGAACAGGACTGCAGTACCGTCTTATATCCAGACTTCCAGGTCAGCCTATCACACACACATCTTTTTGTCTGTTTTCCATGCTTCTTATCTCGCTCTCACACATCATCCGTAGTCTTCCTGGATCGCCCAGGCTCGTTCTGTCTCTGTCATCCTGGATCGCCCAGGCTCGTTCTGTCTCTGTCATCCTGGATCGCCCAGGCTCGTTCTGTTTCTGTCTTCCTGGATCGCCCAGGCCCTCGCTGCCTCTGTCATCCTGGATCGCCCAGGCTCACTCTGTCTCTGTCTTCCTGGATCACCCAGGCCCACGCTGCCTCTGTCTTCCTGGATCGCCCAGGCCCACGCTGCCTCTGTCATCCTGGATCACCCAGGCTCGTTCCTGTCTCTGTCATCCTGGATCGCCCAGGCTCGTTCTGCCTTTGTCATCCTGGATCGCCCAGGCTCGTTCTGCCTCTGTCATCCTGGATCGCCCAGGCTCGTTCTGCCTCTGTCATCCTGGATCGCCCAGACTCGTTCTGCCTCTGTCATCCTGGATCGCCCAGACTCGTTCTGCCTCTGTAATCCTGGATCGCCCAGTCTCGTTCCGCCTCTGTCATCCTGGATCGCCCAGGCTCGTTCCTGTCTCTGTCATCCTGGATCGCCCAGGCTTGTTCTGCCTTTTTCATCCTGGAGCACCCAGGCTCGTTCTGCCTTTGTCATCCTGGAGCACTCAGGCTCGTTCTGCCTCTATCATCCTGGATCGCCCAGGCTCGTTCTGCCTCTGTCATCCTGGATCGCCCAGACCTATTCTGCCTCTGTCATCCTGGATCACCCAGGCCCATTCTGCCTCTGTCATCCTGGATCGCCCAGGCCCACGCTGTCTCTGTCATCCTTCCTTGCTCCCCGCCCGGTCCTCCGTTCCCGCATCTTCCTTCTCTTCCCGGCTCTCCTAAAGCGGTGTTTAAGAATAATGATATAATAAAATCTAATTGGTACAAGTTCTTCTTTAGTACACCAGACCTGGGGGTATCTACAACTGTAATTAGGTATAATTGCATGTATTGTTTTCTATTTTTCATTTATTTTGCAGTACATTCCAGCCGAGAAGCCATGGTTGGCAGGCACGGGGCTGGCCGGCCTGTTTCTCCATTCCGGTGGAAAAAAAAAGGAAAGCAAAAAGAAGCTTCAGGAACGCAGTGGAGAGACCAGACACCGGTGTGATCAGTAAGGTGCTGCCTTGCGGACGCTGCTGCGGGGTCTGGGACTGCTGTTCTGGTTCCCATCGCCTATACTACCGCTGGCCCAGGTTAAGTTTAGGTTGGAACCTCCAGTGGACCCCTATACCCACAAGTGCCTATCAATCGACTGGAACCAGAAACTGCACCTTCCACTGCTGCTACCAGATGTAACACAAGTTATCCCCTCTAGGGTAGCTAACTCCATGAATGTTGTTTCAGTAGTGGGGTTCTTGTTGCCGTGCTATTTTCTGGTTTCCTAATGTACCATTTTGGGCAATCTTTTCTTAAAACAAACAGGGCTGCGGTGCTGTCTGATTTTCAGTCCTCCCGATCAGCCAAGTATCCTGGATCGCCCAGGCTCGCTCTGCCTCTGCCATCCAGGATCATCCAGGCTCGCACTGCCTCGGTCGTCCTGGATCGCCCAGGCTCGCTCTGCCTCTGTCTTCCTGGATTGCCCAGGCTCTCTCTGTTTCGGTTATCCTGGCTGGCCAAGGCTCGCTCTGTCTCTATCATCCTGGTTCGCCCAGGCTCGCTCTACCCCTGTCATCCAGGATCGCCCTGGCTCGTTCTGTCGTCCTGGATCGCCCAGGCTCGCTCTACCCCTGTCATCCAGGATCGCCCTGGCTCGTTCTGTCGTCCTGGACCGCCCAGGCTCGCTCTGCTCCTGCCATCCTGGTTTGCCCAGGCTCGCTCGGCTCCTGTCATCCTGGTTCGCCCAGGCTCGCTCGGCTCCTGTCATCCTGGTTCGCCCAGGCTCGCTCGGCTCCTGTCATCCTGGTTCGCCCAGGCTCGCTCGGCTCCTGTCATCCTGGATCGCCCAGGCCCGCTCTGCTCCTGTCTTCCTGGATCACCCAGGCTCGTTCTGCTCCTGTCATCCTGGATCGTCCAGGCTCGCTCTGCTCCTGTCATCCTGGATCGCCCAGGCTCGCTCTGCTCCTGACATCCTGGATCACCCAGGCTCGCTCTACTCCTGTTTTCCTGGATCGCCCATACTCGCTCTGCTCCTGTCATCCTGGATCGCCCAGGCTCGCTCTACTCCTGTCATCCTGGATCGCCCAGGCTCGCTCTACTCCTGTCATCCTGGATCGCCCAGGCTTGCTCTGCTCCTGCCATCCTGGATCACCCAGGCTTGCTCTGCTCCTGCCATCCTGGATCGCCCAGGCTTGCTCTGCTCCTGCCATCCTGGATCGCCCAGGCTCGCTCTGCTCCTGCCATCCTGGATCGCCCAGGCTCGCTCTGCTCCTGCTATCCTGGATCGGCCAGGCTCGCTCTGCTCCTGTCATCCTGGATCGCTCAGGCTCGCCCTACCTCGGTCATCCTGGATCGCCCAGGCTCGCGCTGCCTCTGTCTTCCTGGATCGCCCAGGCTCACTCCGTTTCGGTTATTCTAGGTTGTCCAGGCTCGCTCTGTCTCTGTCATTCTGGATCACCCAGGCTCGCTCTGCCTCCGTCATCCTGGATCACCCAGGCTCGCTCTACCTCAGTCATCCTGGGTCGCCCAGGCCCACGTTGCCTCTCTCATCCTGGATCGCCCAGGCCCACGTTGCCTCTCTCATCCTGGATCACCCAAGCTTGCTCTTCCGCCGTCATCTGGACCGTCACGTTACTAACTACCCAGTGCCTTCCCAAATCGCTCAGGTCATTTAACAGCCCAGCTCTGGCCTGAATCACTCAGGCCCTTGTTACCTCCTGTGTCGTTCGGTTCAATTAACTATTTCCCTCCTACATCGTGGGTAGTCTTCTTGCCCACTTATTCAGGCCTACCCCGCACTGGCTCCAGGCACAGTTCAGCCAGATAGATCTTGGAGGGTGATAGGCATCCCTCCCGACTCCACACCAATGTACACCTCAGCCCCTACCACAAACATCCTATGGACAGATGAGACCAAGATCAACTTGTACCAGAGTGATGGGAAGAGAAGAGTATGGAGAAGGAAAGGAACTGCTCATGATCCTAAGCATACCACCTCATCAGTGAAGCATAGTGGTGGTAGTGTCATGACGTAGGCATGTATGGCTGCCAATGGAACTGGTTCTATTGTATTTATTGATAATGTGACTACTGATAAAAGCAGCAAGATGAATTCTGAAGTGTTTCGGGCAATATTATTTGCTCATATTCAGGCAAATGCTTCATAACTCATTGGACGGTGCTTCACAGTGCAGATGGACAATGACCCAAAGCATACTGCAAAAGCAATCAAAGAGTTTTTCAAGGGAAAGAAGTGGAATATTATGCAATGGCCAAGTCAATCACCTGAACCTGAATCAGAATGAGCATGCATTTGCTGAAGACAAAACTGAAGGGAATATGCCACAAGAACAAGCAGGAACTGAAGGCAGTAGAGGGCTGGCAGAGCTTCACCAGGGATGTCTATGCAATCCAGACTTCAGGCTGTAACTGACTGCAAAGGATTTGCAACCAAGTATTAAAAAGTTAAAGTTTGATTTATGATTATCATTCTGTCCCATTACTTTTGATCCCTTAACAAGTGGGAGGCACATATGCAAACTGTTGTAATTCCTACACCCTTCACCACAGCTCTACTGAACCACATGAAGCAGCATCACCCCATCCCATGGGCAAACAGAAGTGGCAGCCAGCAACCGCAGCAGAAGTTCCCTCCTCCTCCCAGTCCTAGCCAGGCTGCATCCATGGGCAGTATGAGTGTCTTTCACATCTCTCGTATCTCTTTCCGCTTCTCCCGCTGAGACTCCTCCTCTGCTCCATTGCCAGCAATTGATAACGGAATGCGTGGCCAGGAAACAACTCTAGGTGCCCAGTAATCAGATGGAGCGCAAGCTTAATTCCCACCTGGATAAGTTGCTGGCAGTGTAGTTGCTGCCATACCATTTAGTCAAATCAGCTGTTTTTAGGGAGCGAAACTTGTGCACTCAGCCTTGCTGGAAGATTTCTAGCCAGCATTATTTCTCCCTAAAAGCCATCCCTGCCTTGTATGCTCACCTGGCAGACAACATTGGCCACTCCCTGTGATTCTCGCTGTGCGGCAAGGTATATGCCATGTTGGACACCTGGAGCAGCTCTTACGGGCAGGGACAATACATACTTGTCTTTCATGGCCCACTGGGCCAATGTTTTTTCCGACAGTAGCGAGGCAGCACCCTGGCAATAAGGCCAGGTCCTTTTGACCCCTCTCCCCTACGATTGTGTCAGCCTGGCTCCCATATCAGGCACTTATCTGCCTCCTCCTCCATGGACATATTCCCATTCCCAATAGTAGCATGACACAGGGTCGCTTACACTACCTATCCTATCATATTTGCCAGGTCAACCGTTGCCACATCATGTTGGAGCTGATCGGCCTGGGATACAGTAGCCACACTGGCGAGCAGTTGCTCAAGTACTGTACATCAAGCAGCAAACATCCCGCTGGCTGTTGCCCTGCTGACTCCAACTGGGCAACGTGGTCAGCGACAATAGGTGCAACATCGTGGCTGCCCTAAACCTGGGTGAAATAAAACATGATCCCTGCATGGCACACATCATCAACCTAGTGGTGCAGCACTTTGTAAATAAGTTCACTGGCTTGCGCAAGGTGCTGGCAAGGTGCTGGCAAAGTCCAGGAGACTGTCCAATCACTTCAGCCACTCTTACGTGGCAAGGAACACTCTCCTGGACCTGCAGCGACAGAACAGCCTGCCGCTATACCGTTTAATCGGCTACATGTCAACTCGCTGGAATTTGGCATTGCACATGCTCGAGCGTCTGTACGAGCAGCAGAATGCCGTGAACGATTTTGTCATGCACCAGACAGCCTCAGCAGCATGGAGCATGTGCTGCTTTGAGGCCAGTCAGTGGCAGCTCATCTAATACTCCTGTCGGGTGCTGAACCCCTTTGAAGAAACCACAAAGTTTGTCAGCAGGGACAACTATGGCATGAACGACTTCATCTCGCTCATATTTATCTTAGAACAGACACTGATGCTTATGCAGCAAGGGACTACAGCGGAAGAAGAACATCTGGCACATCTTGCTGTCTGCATTATAGCTGTTGGGGATGATGATGAGGATGGCACCGGCCAAGACACCCAATTGTCTCAGTGGGGGACGAAGCTGGAAAGAACTGGGCACGCTGACCAGAATGTCGACCTGTATGCTTGCTTGCTTACTCACTGACAGGCGTATCGTTGACATTAAGTAGTCTGATGATTACTGGATAGCCATGCTTTTAGACCCTCACTACCAAGGCAAAATGGGGGAATGTTTTCCTCTGAGAGAAAGGGAGGACAAATTACGTTATTACCAGGAAACACTGCGTACACAGCTTGACGCAGCTTATGGCGAGCAGATGCCTGCCATCAGCATGTCCGAAAGGGAGGCCTCTCTCCACCCCCGCAACCCCCCCCGCCGAGTCACCCCCCTCCCACCGCCAGAAGCAGCAGCAATTCCAGTCTCTTCAACATGATGCAGTTTTTTCACGTGCCATGAAAGGCCACTAAGCAAAATGTCAGCTTCCGTCTAAATGCCCAGGTTCAGGCCTACCAAAACTATGGCCAGTCTCTGTTGCATACCCTGTTCCCTGACCCCAAGGATTTCTGGGCAGGAAGACTGGAACAGTGTCCTAAAGTGGCATAGTGTCCAGTGTTATCTCAGAGAGGGTTTTCAGCACCTGGGGGCATGGTGACACCCAAACGGACCAAGTTGTCCTCCATCAGTATCTAAAACCTCACTTTTGTCAAAATGAACCAAGCTTGGATTTAGGAGGATTTTCACGCTCCTCTGGCTGATTTCGATGAATAGATCTAGCCTTGCTGACGGTGCCCAGTCTTGCCACTGTTGCTGTCTGTCCGTCTACCATCACGTTCTTTACGACTGCTGCTACTGCCTCCATCATGCCAATGCTGTCTGCCTATTATCATGTTCTGCACGGCAGCTAATGACACCTGCATTATGCCAATGCTGTTCCATCATGTCCTGTACGGCTGCTGCTGCCGATTCCATCTTGCCACTAATGTGATGTGCTTACCTTCACGCCAATGCTGTCTGTCTGCCTACCATCACATTCTATACAGCTGCTACCTCCATCAAGCCACTAATGCGACCTGCCTACCATCACTTTCTGTACGGTTGCTGGTGCCACCTCCATCATGCCACTGATGCCATCATGTCACTGCTGCAACCTACCAACCCATCATCTTCCGTGAGGCTACCCATAGACAGCCTCGTATGTTCCATGCTATACTGCTTCTGCTGTTGCTAGTACAGCAGTCGCAAGCCACTAAATCTGTACCATAACCTTCCCACATCCACATTGCACTCCTGCTGCTCCCAATTAAAAAGAGAGATTTTTTTTACACTCTGTAACGGACCGTTTCAGCAGACAAGGGGTTAAAATCCGTTTAGGCGATATGCCCCTTTCCGAGAGACAGGCACAGCTACTGCAGAACACCAACCTCCCGAACTGGATACAAAATAGCACTCCAAACTGGAACCTCGCAAATAGCTGTCAGCAGACGAACAGGAAAAGCGTACAGTCAGCTTACACTCCTGGCAATCAGTCTCCAACAGCATACAGGGAATCCCCCCAATAACGAGACAAGGCTCCGTCTTGAGGGTCAGCAGTGGTCAGATGTGCTGGCACACCCAGCCTGGTTTTTATTACAGTTTTGCAAATACAGAACAGATACAACACATCCCCACAATGCATCATGGTTTCCTCCTCTCTGCCTGGGAGACAACCGAGGGCAATCCAATTATCTCTCAGGACAAAGGGAGGTCACCAATACACATGTGGAGACAACAGGACAGACATCACCATTTAAACACACAATGGCACACACCCACAGCAAACACAGACATTTAACATATCCCCAGATAGCTCAAGTCTGAGTGCATATCATTAGGTGAATGGCACTCAGAATACACGAATACAATAATATTAGCTATCTGGGTGCCCTCACATAACATACAATTTAACCGAACGCATAATAACATAAAATACAATTCTACAGACAGATTTAAGCTGTGTGGCCGGTCTGTTTTCTCCTTTAAAGTTACTATGGGCCATAATCCTGAGGCAAGAGGCTTTTAAACAGCCCTCTCCAAAACCCAGTGGCGAGGTTGGTTTCGCCACACACTCATTCGCAACTAGCCACTTTTTCTTCTGATTAAAAACACTGGCCCAGATTCAAGAAGCACTTGCGCGGGAACAAGTGTGATTTGCGCCGCGCAAGTACTGATTTGCTCCTATGCAAATTTGCGGCTGATTCTGTAAACCAGTTAAGCCTGAAATGCGGCCATTTTCCCGCGCACGCAGCCTAGCTGTTCCTGCGCAATTTTCGTGCAATTTTGCGCGGGGTGTAAGTTGCGCCTTCATGGAATTCCCTCAGCGAATATGCAAATTAGGTACTGCCGATGATTCAGAAACATGCGCGTGTGATGCGCATCTTGCGCTGGAAGCGTGCAAGCTTTTTTCCCTGGGCAAACTTGCTCCTGTTAAAAGCAGGGGCAAGTTAGCAAAAGATGGCAAAATGTCTCATATCATTTAATTTCTTCTGGATGTCATCCCAGGTATGCACTTCATTACCCAGGGCATTGATGTCCAGGGCAATGGCTTCATATATAGCCCTCCTTTGGGCAATGGTGGTGTTTGCCCGCTGGGCACCATATAGGACTTCCTTATGCTGCTGGAGTGCAGCAATCAGGATGTCCATCTCTGCAGCCACAAAGTTGGCCTTCCTTATTTTGGTCCCTTTGGGAGGTGCCATGTCTTGCAAAAGGGCTGAATTTCCTTGCTCAGGGGGGGGTAGGAAAAAGCAGGATGAAATTCAGCAAAGAACCTGCGCAAGTCTGCTCCTATTTATTTGCTCAGTGCAAGCAGCTGAGCAGGATTTGCCCTGAAATTATGCTAGCAAACCTCTGCTGAGCCGAAAATTCCTCATTTACATAGGGGCACACCCACTTTGACTTGCACGGCCTTGCGCCCTCAGCTTTGCCTTAAACAGGAGCAAATTAAATGAACAAACGATTCCTGAATCAGGTGGCAATTTGGCAAAATTGCTCCAGCGCAGAGAAATTCAGCTGAGCGGCTCAGGTGTAAGTAATGGGCAAATCTACCTGAATCTGGGCCACTGTTTGTATGGGCAGGAATTCCTACCCTGTCAAGGCATAATTTTTGGACACTTGTTTCCCCAAGCCACTTTTTTATTTTTTACCCCATAACACTGTGTGTGTTTAAACATCTGCCCCATATAAGGGACAATTTTTGTAACCTTTGTGATATGAAAAGGAGTAATACATATGATGGTGCTGTGTGTTTTTAAATACGCTGTATGTTAGCACCGTCAAATGTGCGATACCCATAGCTATGTATATCAGTGTCACTCAGACATCATTTACTATTGCCATCATTGAGTTTAAAGGGAACCTGTCACTGGGATTTTGTGTATAGAGCTGAGGACATGGGTTGCTAGATGGCCGCTAGCACATCCACAATACCCAGTCCCCATTGCTGTGTGCCTTTATTGTGTAAAAAAACCCGATTTGATACATATGCAAATTACCTGAGATGAGTCCTGTCGATGAGATGAGTCAGGGACAGGACTCATCTCAGGTTAATTTGCATATGTAGGAAGAAAAGCCTGAAACCGCGCTGGCCACAAAAAAGGAATACCAGTGGTTACCCCTATATAGTTGGAAGGAAATAGTTGATAGATACTGGTAGGTAGATTAGTAGAGCTCTGCCTACTTAGGATTCTGTCGATAAAATGCACTGACTATAAAGTATACACTGGGATGGTCTCTATAGTGTAGGAAACCAAACAACCCAGCCGACCATACCTAATTATAGACCGCTGCAAAGAAAAAGGGGGTCAGTCAGCACATCCCAAAGCGCAGGGGCACTGTTAAACAAAACATGCAATGCAACAGCTCACTGCAAACCAAATAAAGTACAAAATTGCATCATAATTGCAAATGCTATACTAATAAGTTAGAGATGCTTGGCAAATTGTTTTGTACAAAATTATTTGAGCCCGTCTGCCACACGTCAAGGCGATCTCTAGTTAGACGGGTTCTTAACACTAAATTTTACCTGTTATGTGCCATGACGGCTACCATATAATTCAGAAAGTGCAGGTTCCACATGAATGCTGGATCCGCCTGAATTTCTGTCATTTTTGGTGCTAAAATGGCCTCCATTATATCCACAGAAAGCAGTTACCAGCATGCATGCCGGGCCCACTCCACATCACTCCCGGCGGCACACGGCCACCAGGGACTGCAATGAAAGTCCACACACTATCTCTCTCCTGGTGCCATATGGCTTCAGTGAGTGAGGGGGAGCAGGCCAAGCTATATACCAACACTAATTAAAATCAGCCAATGGGGCAGACGAGCTGGTCAGGAGTGCACGACTAAGGAGGCAGCCACACATCCAGCACAAGCTACAAAGAAAAAGGGGGTCAGTCAGCACATCCCAAAGTGCAGGGGTACGTTGCTATGTCTAATTATAGACAGCGGTCCGACATGAATGTAAGACCTGCCGATTTAGCGTGTGAATCCCAGTACCTAATTGAAAGTTTATGCCCAGATACTCTGGCACATCACCCATCGTGCAGCTATATAACTTCTAGTATTCCACGCCGAGAGTCTCTAGGGTGCCGTTTTACTGGCATGGGCAGCGCTAAATCCCGCCCATCAGTGCTGGTGACGTCACCGGGCTTCCAGGCAGCCCCATAGAGAGCATGGTACTTCACTGGATCTCCAAAAAAATGCCTCTGCCCTGCGCAGGGCAAAGGAGAGCATTGGAGCATGAACTGCTCCGATGCTCAAGTCAGGGGGGCTGCCGGGGTGAAAATGGAGGTATGTCCGGGTTCAACTCTGAACCCGGACAACCCCTTTAAGTCAACACATAATTCTACAAGCAAACAAGCTTTGTACTACATAATAATAAGTTGTCTGTTCTACAGTGGCTCAGATCCCCAGGGTTGACTTTTAAGCAATGCCGCCTACATCTGACAGCAGAGAATATTTCTCTATGGAATTGTAATGACATGATTTCTTATGCTGGTAAATACACCTTTACAAAAGATGTTCAGCAACTTCAATTTATTTTTTTATGCCACAGACATTATAATCCAGTTTGGGCCTAACTGGAGCATCTGTGGAGGGTTTGATAGATAGACAGCACTATTCTGTATAAGGAATAAACAATAATATACAAATATATGGTTATGTTGGCCATACACATATGATAAGATCTACAATCGCCACATAAAAATGTGCACTCAGACTGGCTAGAGGGACACGTATAAAGGGGTTGTCCAACTTATTTTTATTGATGACCTATCCTCGGGATAGGTCATCAGTATCAAATAAGGAGAGAAAAGAAGAAATGAATCGCACATCCACTGCTAATGCTATGATCTCATCCCTGCGTTCCTGCAGGAGACAGCACTAAATAGCACATGTGTACCACCTCCAAGCTACATGCTAAATGAGGCCTTTGTGTACATTTTGATCAAAAGGCAATAAGCCCACTCACCACGCCAAGGTTGCCTCTATGAGTGGGTCCTAACCTAAAATTGGCGCAGCGCTACATGGCGACCACCAGCGCTGTGGCGCCATCCCGGCCGGCGGCGGGACCCAGTGGCCAAACAGCACCCCTGTCATCAGTATCAGTTCGGCGGGGTTCCGAGACCCGGCACGCCCGCTGGGTAGCTGTATGAAGGGAAGTCGGACACCGTGCTGTCCCACTTCTCTTGAAGGGTGTCCCTCAGGTCATTAATGTTCTCGGGTATAGATTTACGAGCCTCTACACGGCGACTCAGCTGAACCCATAGGTTTTTAATGGGATTCAGGTCTGGGGAGGTACCCCAGACCTTGCAGGTTGTTAAGCACGCAGACCACGCTGATGTAAATGGGGTTGAGTGGAGGTCACCGTTATGGGGGAGCTGTGGAGTTCACCATTATGGGGGGCACTGTGGCGGTCACCATTATGGGGGGGCGCTGTGGAAGTCAGAGTTATGGGGGGAACTGTGGAGGTCAGCGTTATGTGGGGCACTGTGTAGGTCAGCGTTATGGGGGTGCTGTGGATATCATTGTTATGGGGGTGCTGTGCATGTCACTTATTGGGGCTCAGTATGAATTATTGTGCTAATGTAAACGATGATCGGCCCAGGAATCACGGTCCATGTGTCGGCCACGTTTTCCAGGTGACCACAGCTTCAATGACCTGAACTGACTGTATGATAGTAATGTATTATACAACCAGTCGGTATCTGACCGTGGGACGATAGTCATGCACTCACCTCATCATGTACTTACCCCCCGATCAGACAGAGACTGGCTATATCATAGATTACTGTGATCAGGTCAGGAGAGTGTGGTCTGCCTGGGAGATGCATGCTACACACAGACCGAGTTTCCCGAGCTGATCATAGTTGTATCACACATGATAGGCCAAGATGAACACTTTAGCAGGCAGCACCAAAAAATATAGGATTAGGGCTCATGCACATCACCTTATCCGTTTTGCGGTTGCAGATTTACTAACTAAGGATACAATCCATGTGAAATATATGTTCGAGGTCTGCATTTTGAGGACCAGAATAGGATGTGTTCTATTTTTGCAGAGCTGACATACAGATGTGGGAAGCACACTGATGACGTACATGTGTTTTCCACAACCACATGTCAGTTTCGCAAAAGATAGGGCATGTCCTATTCTGGTCCTCAAAATGCAGACCTCGAACGCATAGAACTCAATGGGATTGCAAACAAATGCAGATCGCATATGGACAGTATGCTTATTTAGCGGATACATGACTTGCAGACTTCAAAATACATATGGTCATGTGCATAAGGGTTTAGATACACAACTCAGCAGGCAGGATCATACAAGGTGGGATTAGATACACACTTCAGCAGGCAGTATCACACACAACCATGGCCGTCTTTAACAAGGGGCAAAAGGGGCAGCTGCCCCAGGCCCAGTTGCTCCTGGGGGGTCCAAGGCAGTTGCCTCTTGAGCCCTGATAGCCACTGCCCCGGGTGTCAGGCTGTCAGCTACACAGGGGGATGCTGCCATGCCATGCCTGCCTGCACTCCAGGCAGCAAACTGTGAGAGCTGTGATTCTCTTAGGAGAAAGGAACCTTAGATGACATCATCACCATATGACCAGTAACCTAGCAATATTACTAGTCACATGGCTATGAGGTCATCAAAGGTCCTTTCTTTCTACCAGGAGTGTTGCTGCAGGAGAAGTTTGCCTTAACTGTGGAGAATTTTTTGTGAAGATTACATCAGGAAAAGGTGACAGGGGCTGTTATGCTAATATACTGTAAGCTACTGTATACTGTGGGGTGCTGTATATTGTGGAGGGCTATACTGCTCTACCGTATAGTGTGGGGGGCTGTATACTGTGGGGTGCTATACTGCTCTACTGTATACTGTGTGGTGCTGTATATTGTGGAATGCTATACTGCTCTACTGTATACTGTGGGGGGCTGTATACTGTGGGGTACTGTATACTGTGGGGTACTGTATACTGTATAGTGTGGGGTGCTGTACACTATAAGGTGCTATACTGCATACCATGGGTTGCTGTATACTATAGGGTGCTATATTGCATACTGTAGGGTGCTATATACTATAGGGTGTTATACTGCATACTGAGGGGTGCTGTATACTGCAGAGTGTTATACTGCATACTGTGGGGTTCTGTATACTATAGGTTGCTATGCTGCATGCTGTGGGTTGCTGTACACTATAGGGTGCTATACTGCATACTGTGGGGTGCTGTATACTATAGGGTGCTATATTGCATACTGTGGAGTGCTGTATACTATAGGGTGCTATACTGCATACTGTGTGGTGCTGTATACTATAGGGTGCTATACTGCATGCTGTGGGTTGCTGTATACTATAGGGTGCTATACTGAATACTGTGGGGTGCTGTATACTATAGGGTGCTATACTGCATACTCTGGGGTGCTGTATACTATAGGGTGCTATACTGCATACTGTGGGTGCTGTATACTATAGGGTGCTATACTGCATACTGTAGGGTGCTATACTGCATACTGTGGGGTGCTTCATACTATAGGGTGCTATATTGCATGCTGTGGGGTGCTGTATACTATAGGGTGCTATACTGCATACTGTTGGGTGCTGGGGTGCACTGTAACGCTAGGGTGAGCCGAGCCCCAGTTTCCTTCCTGCAGAGCGGTGCCCACTTCCAGCCTGAGCCCAGCTGCCCAGAGCACTGATCTTGAGCCGCTGGAGTCTTCAGAACTGGAAGTATTTACAGTCATTCACTGTACTCTACCAGGTCTGTGGATGTGTGTGTGTGTGTTGTGGTGGAGGGCGTGATTACATGCTAGGGTGTGGGAAGGCGGGATCCAGGGGGCCCAAGTAAATTTTTGCCCAGGGTCCAATCAATATTAAAGACGGCCCTGCACACAACAGGCTATGTATCTTCATATAAGATTTGCACAATGTTCAGGAAGATTGCAGTCCTAACATTCTCCTGTAAAACATTTTGATACACCTTAGGCTACTTTCACACTGGCGTTTTGGCTTTCCGTTTGTGAGATCCGTTCAGGGCTCTCACAAGCGGTCCAAAACGGATCAGTTTTGCCCTAATGCATTCTGAATGGAAAAGCATCCGCTCAGAATGCATCAGTTTGCCTCCGTTCCGTCTCCATTTCGCTTTGGAGGTGGACAACAAAACGCTGCTTGCAGAGTTTTGATGTCCGTCTGACGAAACTGAGCCAAACTGATCCGTTCTGAAACACAATGTAAGTCTATGACACAATCTGGCACAATAGAAAACGGATCCGTCCTCCATTGATTTTTAATAGTGTTCAAGACAGATCCGTCTTGGCTATGTTAGAGATAATACAACAAACGGATCTGTTCTTAACGGATGCAGATGGTTGTATTATCTGAACTGATCAGTCTGTGCAGATCCATTACGGACCTGCACCAATCGCGAGTGTGAAAGTAGCCTTAGGCCTCTTGCAGACGAGCGTGTCCGGATAAAGTCCCGATGCGTTGTGGGTGCGTTGCGGCAAACCCGCACGAGTAGGTACCCAATTGCAGTCAGTTTTGACTGCTATTGCGTTCCGTTGTTCAGTTTTTATCGCGCGGGAGCAATGCGTTTTGCACGCGCGTGATAATAAACTGAATGTGGTACCCGGACCCGAACTTCTTCATTGAAGTTCAGGTTTGGGTTAGGTGTTGCGTAAATTGTATTATTTCCCCTAATAACATGGTTATAAGGGAAAATAATAGCATTCTGAATACAGAATGCATAGTACAATAGGGCTGGAGGAGTTAAAAATAATAAAAAATAATTTAACTTACCTTAATCCACTTGTTCGTGCAGTCGGCATCTCTTCTGTCTTCTTCTTTGAGGAATAGGACCTTTGATGACGTCACTGCGCTCATCACATGGTCCGTCACATGATCTTTTACCATGGTGATGGGTCATGTGACGTCACCACAGGTCCTTTTCCCGTGCACAGCAAAGATGAAGACAGAAGAGAAGCCGGGCTGCGCGATCAAGTGGATTAGGGTGAGTTAAATTATTATTATTTTTTATTTTATTTTTTAACCACTGCAGCCCTATTGTATTAAGCATTCTGTATTAAGAATGCTATTATTTTCCCTTATAACCATGTTATAAGGGAAAATAATAATGATCGGGTGTCCATCCCGATCATCTAGTAACCGTGCGTGAAAAATCACACCGCATCCGCACTTGCTTGCGAATGCTTGCGATTTTCACGCAGCCCCATTCACTTCTATGAGGCCTGCGTTGCGTGGAAAACGCACAAAGAAGCGCATGCTGCGATTTTCATGCAACACACAAGTGATGTGTGAAAATCACTGCTTATGTGCACAGCCCCATAGGAATAAATGGGTCCGGATTCAGTGTGGGTGCAATGTGTTCACCTCACGCCATGCACCCGCGTGGAAATCTCGCCCGTGTGAAAGGGGCCTTAAAATTCATTGTTCCCTAAAGCATTGCAAGGCATCCAAAGCCCTGAGGCAGCAAAACAGCCCCGAACTGTTGATTCACAATAGGACAGGGTTTTGATGTTGGCATGCAGACATATTGTGGAACTAATATTTGCAGTGAACAATGGTCCAAAATGCTACCTCACCGCAAATTATACTGCAGCTACAGGAAACATTTGGTGAAGGCAATTATAACAAGGGGGTCTAACAGGTTAAAAAGTATTCACTTTTTTTTAAATCTTGTACTCTTTTTTTTTTACTCAACATGCTAAACAAAAAGACATCAATGGTACAACTGTTTGTGTGTTATCTATTTACTTTGATTATTTCGGTCTATAATTGTAGGTAATATGCCTGCAGAGTGTCCATTTAACTAAAATACAAAAGACCACCTGTTGGAGAGACCACCCCCTTATTCCAGTGTGACCGCTGTTTAAGGCAATTTTTAAAGGTCATCTTCAAAAACGATTTCATTTTAGTTGCAAACAGCTACAGCTCCAACAGGCCATGGTAAAATCTAATAATAATCTTTATTTATATAGTGCCAACATATTCCACAGCATTTTTCTCAAGTTCTGCAGTAAAAAAGACAAAAAACAAACAAACAGCTTTTCAGACATAATAACACCCTGCTCACCTATCCCTAGACATAATTTATATTAATGAGTGGTCTGAAAATATTAATAAAAGATCTACTTATGCTGCTATAAGATGGTTAAAGCCTTGTATGGATATGCCTTTAATATGTGGGGATATTCATATTTATTGTAGTAGAGGTAGGGATAGAATAAAAACTGTTGGGGAGAGAGCAGAGCCCTCTTTAGTACCATTTAAAATACCCTGGGGAGGAGTGAGGGAGTTGTTTAGACATAATCTAGCAGAGGCGTGTGTGTATAGAGTAAAGGAGAGATTTGGTAAGCTTCCAATACTATTCTCATGTAGGTCCAGTCCACCCTATCAAAGGCTTTCTCTGCATCTGTTACTAATAAGACCAGGGGAAGTTTCCTAGGTTTGCTATTTGTATAAGGTGTAACAGCTAGGGTGTTGTCTCTCTTCTCTTTTGGCCACAAATCCCACTTGTTCTGGTTTAGATAAAATTAGATTAGGCGTTATCAATTTCAGTCTTTGAGCTAGAAGGTTTGTGTATATTTTTACATCAACACTCAGAAGTGATGTGGGTCTATTGTTTGACTCCATGAAAACTTACATTTACTTATTTATGGGGTACCAAAAAAGCATGAATTCATAATGAAATTCTCTCCCTACCTTAATCCTTAGGCATACAAGTATGCCTGACTGGAGACAGTACTTTAAATCCGTTCACATTTCACACAATATAGACTGGATTAGACAAAAAAAAACTCTGAAGATAGGTAAAAGGGGACCTCTTACCAATTTCTCTTCCTGCCCTCCCACTCTAGAACAACCACCCTGTGCCACCAACGATATCACTATAATCGCACTCAACATATGGAATTCCTTGATATCCTCCTTCAAATTAGCCAATTTATAGACTGCCTCCCTAATCAACATAACTTCCTCTCTTCTTCTGTCAGATAGATTTCTACTATGGTATATCCCAGGACACATCCAGCTCTCTACGCCAAACTCCCTACACTCCATTTAACTGAAGGCTCTGGCATCTCTTTATAAGTCATCCATAACTACTAAGAGAGAACTTGCCATGTTTTAAAAGCTTTTCTCTCAAACCAATCACCCAAGACACCTCTTATTCGAGCTCTATAGCCACCTCTAGACCTTAAATATTCCATTAAAGAGGCTATCTCTTCATGGGAAAAAGACTTCTTTGACAACATAACTAAAGTGTGAACGTCGCCTGTTATTTCCATCACGTGCGAATCAAAAGCCCAGAACAGGCGCAGATCTTTCCATTATACATTATCTCTGAGTAGGCTTCACTAATGGTTTTGGCTCATAATAACAGATGGAAATAACTGGCCAAATAAATGAAGTGCGAACTTGGCCTTAGTCTCGCTAAATGCAGAAGAAATAAAACATATACAGACGTGGACAAAATTGTTGGTACCCTTTGGTCAATGAAAGAAAAAGTCACAATGGTCACAGAAATAACTTTAATCTGACAAAAGTAATAATAAATTAAAATTCTATAAATGTTAACCAATGAAAGTCAGACATTGTTTTTCAACCATGCTTCAACAGAATTATGTAAAAAAATAAACTCATGAAACAGGCATGGACAAAAATGATGGTACCCCTAGAAAACACAGAACATAATGTGACCAAAGGGACATGTTAATTCAAGGTGTGTCCACTAATTAGCATCACAGGTGTCTACAACCTTGTAATCAGCCTATTGGGCCTATATATATGGCTCCAGGTAATCACTGTGTTGTTTGGTGATATGGTGTGTACCACACTCGACATGGACCAGAGGAAGCAAAGGAAAGAGCTGTCTCAAGAGATCAGAAAGAAAATTATAGACAAGCATGTTAAAGGTAAAGGCTATAAGACCATCTCCAAGCAACTAGATGTTCCTGTGAGTACAGTTGCACATATTATTCATAAGTTTAAGATCCATGGGACTGTAGCCAACCTCCCTGGACGTGGCCGCAGGAGGAAAATTGATGACAAATCTAAGAGACGGATAATCCGAATGGTAACAAAAGAGCCTAGAAAGACTTCTAAAGAGATTCAAGGTGAACTTCATGCTCAAGGAACATCAGTGTCAGATCGCACCATCCGTCGTTGTTTGAGCCAAAGTGGACTACATGGGAGACGACCAAGGAGGACACCATTGTTGAAAACGAATCATAAAAAAGCAAGACTGGAATATGCCAAACTACATGTTGACAAGCCACAAAGCTTCTGGGAGAATGTCCTGTGGACAGATGAGACAAAAATCGAAGTTTTTGCCAAGGCACATCAGCTGTATGTTCACAGACGAAAAAATGAAGCATATCAAGAAAAGAACACTGTCCCTACTGTGAAACATGGAGGAGGCTCTGTTATGTTCTGGGGCTGCTTTGCTGCGTCTGGCACAGGGTGTCTTGAATCTGTGCAGGGTACAATGAAATCTCAAGACTATCAAGGAATTCTAGAGAGAAATGTACTAGCCAGTGTCAGAAAGCTTGGTCTCAGTCGCAGGTCATGGGTCTTGCAACAGGACAATGACCCAAAACACACCGCTAAAAACACCCAAGAATGGCTAAGAGGAAAAAATTGGACTATTCTAAAGTGGCCTTCTATGAGCCCTGACCTCAATCCTATTGAGCATCTTTGGAAGGAGCTGAAACATGCAGTCTGGAAAAGGCACCCTTCAAACCGGACACAACTGGAGCAGTTTGCTCATGAGGAGTGGGCCAAAATACCTGCTGAGAGGTGCAGATGTCTCATTGACAGTTACAGGAAGCGTTTGATTGCAGTGATTGCCTCAAAAGGTTGCGCAACAAAATATTAAGTTAGGGGTACCATCATTTTTGTCCATGCCTGTTTCATGAGTTTATTTTTTTACATAATTCTGTTGAAGCATGGTTGAAAAACAATGTCTGACTTTCATTGGTTAACATTTATAGAATTTTAATTTATTATTACTTTTGTCAGATTAAAGTTATTTCTGTGACCATTGTGACTTTTTCTTTCATTGACCAAAGGGTACCAACAATTTTGTCCACGTCTGTATTTGAGGTCTCATAGTCTGTTGTGTTGTATCCGTATGCAAGAAAACTGAATCAAATAAACTATCAATTCCACTCCAGCTAAACTCAAACTAATAAACAAACTACCATCTAATATCTGCTGGAGCTGTCTACAAGAACCTATATTCTTGTAGTGGCACTGTTCTGTTATAAACACATTCTGATCCCGGGCCACCTCAATCATCTAAAACAGGGATGCCCAACCTGCAGCCCTCCAGCTGTTGTAAAACTACAACTCCCAGCATGCCCGGACAGCCTACAGGAGGGCATGCTGGGAGTTGTAGTTTTACAACAGCTGGAGGGCTGCAAATTGAGCATCCCTGATCTAAAACACATGCCAACAACACTACGCCTAAATATCCATGTGCCCCAAATGCCAAAGGTCACTCAACAACTGTTTCTTATGCTGTCACCAGCTGCCAAAATGATATCACTAATGTGGAACCAACCAAAACTCCTTACCATCACTCACTGGCTACAGAAGATTGATCATATGTATCAGATGGGGGAGCTGTCTGCATGGGTCACATTCCCATACCCGCTTCTTACAAATTTGAAAACCATGGACGAACTTTAGATCCTCTGATGAGTTCACTGCTTTGTACATGAAAACATCTCCGTCTAATCCAAAACAACAGATCATATGTCTGTTATCCTACCATTTTCTTCCCCTCGGTCTCTTTACCTTGACACACCTTATCTTGAGGTTAATTTGTTATTCAATAACATATCGCAGTGCATAATCTTTAAAATACTTGCAAAGCCCCAACCTAACTTATATAATTAAAAACACGATTGACACAAGCTAACTTTGTCATTTGATGCCTATAAACATATTTTTTTTTTTATTATTATCTAAAATGTCTTTCATAAAAATAAAATTTAAAAGAAAAGAAAAGGTACAGTCAATTCTCTCAAATTACTGTACCTAGATCAAATTTGCCTGATGCAGACAACATTGTTATAAGAACAGGCCTATGAGATGCACATTAATTCTTCCAAATATGCATACAGATGCTGACATCTGGTCCACAGTAAAGATACCTCATAATTTAGCAATCCAGAGAGTACCATATTTTTCGCCCTATAAGGTTTTTGAGGAGGAAAATAGGAAAAAAATATTTTTAACCAAAAGGTGTGCTTTTGGTGGGTTTTTAACTAATGGTGGTCTGTGGATGACACTATTGTGGGGGATCCATGAATGATGCACTTTTATGGGGGTCTGTGGCTGACAATGTTATGGGGATCTGTGGATGGCACTGTTATGGGGGCATCTGTGGATGGTAAGACACTGCTATGGGGGGGGGGTCTGTGGATGGCACTGTTATGGGGGGGGAGATTTGTGGATGGCAAATAGTACTTACTCCTTTGGAATAATATATTACAAAACCAACCATGTCATATTATGTAATTTAAGTGATCATTTCTGCTAATCTATTGACTAAATTATGTTGTAAACTTAATATATTTCCTGGATTATATTTCTATATGCCTATTGACTTGATGTAAATTGATCAGCCATATACTACCATGTATTTATTGTAACTTTATTCTATTGTAGTGTTTGAAAAATGTCTTAATTGACTAAAACATCACACTACACATATTGATTGCCTTGAAAAATCTAATAAAAATATGTATTGATTTAACCTTAGTTAAAAGGGGTTCTCTCGGAATTAAGAAAATAAAATTACTGAAAAAAACTTAAATATTCATTTTTTATAAATAGATTCCCAAATACCTTTCATTAGTTATAATGGCTAGTTTTGTCTGAGGAGCAATCAGGTGATATAATATGGCTACTGTCCTATTAGTACACACATGAAGTACAAGTACAAGTACAGAACATGTCCTAATCACACAGCAAAACAAGTTACCACAACACTGAGCTGAAGAGCTGCCTCCTCATCTTCTCTGCTCTGCTTGTCAGGGATTATGGTCCTGAATACAGTTTAATATCTTCAGCTGAATCTCTGTGGGAATGGAGTTCATGAGGAGACATGAAGTACAGAGAGGAGGAGGGATGTGGCTAATAAGCAACAGCACTTGTATGCAGTCTCTATTACCACAGCAACACATCAGCGCAGTCTGTCCTGTCCGTCCTCACTGTACTTCATGTCTCCTCATGAGCTCTGTTCCCACAGAGATTCAGCTAAAGATCATATGTATTTAGGAGAGGATCATAATCCCTGACAAGCAGAGCAGAGAGGAGGATGAGACAGCTCTTCGGCTCAGTGTTGTGAAGTGACTTGTCCTGCTGTGTAATTATGACAGGTTTTCTGTGTACTAATAGGATGTCGGACATTTTATTTCTCCTAATGATTGATCCCTAGATAAAATGAGTCATTATAACTAAAGAAAGGGAATATTTATAAAAAAAGTTATATTTAAGTATTTTAATTTTCTTAATTCCAGGATAACCACTTCAAGTACTGCTAAAGTTACTTTGTTAACTACATTGTGGGTTGGAACCCCAAACTGGAAGCACCCACTGTAAAGCTTGAGTGCCACGCAAGTTGAATTAATAGAAATAATGTCAGCACCAAAGGCATTACAAAGGAAGCCAAGGCACCAATCATCTGGTCAGCACTATTCACAGGTTGGTACACAACAGAATCTGGATTTTTTGGAACTGCTCAATAGGGACGCTTTAAGTGAAGGACTATAATCAGCATGTGTTATTGTTTTCGGTCTGGAAGTCTATTTCAAGGCACTGAATATAAATGCTAACACCAAGCTGTATGAAACCTAATACAAAATGAGTCAGATCTGTTAATTATTGACATATCTTACCACATTAAATTAGTTTTCTGGTGGTAAATGCAGCTTAATCAGGGTGTAATGAATGATTTATGAAACTTCCCAATACACTTGGAGGCAGATTTATCAGAACCTAGTGCAAGAGAAATCTGGAATAGTTGCTTATATCAACTAATCAGAATCTAACAATCAACGTTAGAAGGATCTTTGGAAAATGAAAGCCAACATCTTATCGCTAGCTATGGGCAACCACTCCACTACATGTGTCAGAATGCTCTACTTCTGTGCTTTAGTTCCTGGTTTCAAGATCTTTGCTTCCTGTTAGTGGATGAAACATTCTTGGTGACAACACATGCTGAAAATCTGCTCTTCACAAAAGGTGAAAAGGTATGCTAGATAAGAAAGTGTTAAAGGAATATTGCAGCTGATCATATAGCTTTAATAAAGAAAAAATATGTATGAACTGTCAATTTTCTCCTATTGCCTACACATTGGAAAATGGTTACAAATACCAACATTTGTTTAAATTGTAATTTTCAAATGCAACGTGTCTACATTCACACAATAATGAACATGATGGCCATTTTCAGAATGAGGGAAGTCTATGGCGCCAAGCTTCCACTAATCATTTCTATTGTTGTGCTCCAGTACAGGAGCAGAACAAAGAAACTGGAAGTGCTGGACCTATCAGATGACAGCCAGTAACTGTGCCCACTGGGACTCCATTTATTTAAGTAATATTTTAGTGGAATCTTTAATGGAGCCTCCAAATGCAAATGTGAACACACCCACCCCAATATTGAGATTAGAGCAAAAAATACTAAATAAATTAGATTAAAAGGGGCTCTCCCATCTCTGTCTATTATGGCCAAGATTTGTAGACAGAAAATAAAGAAATCCAGCTTCTGAAATGTATTGTAATGTGTTGTAGAGGGGATCAGGCACCAAAAGTTAATGTCCCAAACACATTTAAGAAAATATTTTATTTAACCACTTCACATCTGGGCCATTTGCCCCCTTCCTGACCAGGCCTAATTTTGCAAATCTGACATGCATCACTTTATGTGGTAATAACTTTGGAACACTTTTACTTATTCAAGCCATTCAGAGATTGTTTTCTCGTGACACATTGTACTTCATGACAGTCATAAATTTGAGTCAATCGATTTCACCTTTATTTATGAAAAAATCCCAAATTTACAAAAAAATAGAAAAGTTTTAAAATTTACATTTCTCTGGTTTTAAAACAGAAAGTGATACCTCATAAATATTTATAACTTAAAGCGGTTGTCTGGGTTTCATAGCTGATCCCGGACATACCCTTATTTTCACCCAGGCAGCCCCCCTTAGGCTAGCATCGGAGCATCTCACTGGCTCTTTTGTCTTCAATAACACACTGCCGGGCGGTAACTTCCGCCCGGCAATGTGTTTGGTGACGTCACCGGTCACCCCAGCAGCCCACCAGCCGTTTTACTGGCTATGGCAGAGCTAAATCTCGCCCATCAGTGCCGTTGACGTCACCGGGGTTCCTGGCAGCCCCATGGAGAGCCCCGGTACGTCACCGGAACTCCAAAAAATGCCTTTGCCCTGCGCAATTTAGCGCAGGGCAAAGGAGAGCATTGGAGCATGAACTGCTCCGATGCTCATGTCAGGGGGGCTGCTGGGGTGAAAATGGAGGGATGTCTGGGTTCAGCTCTGAACCCGGAAAACCGCTTTAACATTCCCCATATGTCTACTTTATGTTGGCTTCATTTTGGAAATGTCATTTTTTTTTTTGTGGGGCTTACAAAGTGGATACCCCCATAAAGGACCCCATTGTAGAAACTACACCCCTCAAGTTACTTAAAACTGATTTTACAAACTTTGTTAACCCTTTAGGCGTTCCACAAGAATTAAAGGAAAATGTTTAAATTTCACTTTTTTGGCAGATTTTCCATTTTCATCCATTTTTTTCTTTAACACATGGAGGGTTAACAGCCAAACAAAACTCAATATTTATTACTCTGATTCTGTGGTTTACAGAGACACCCCACATGTGGTCATAAACTGCTGTATGGGCACACGGCAGGGTGCAGAAGAAAAGGAGCACCACATGGTTTTTAGATGCCATGTCCCATTTGAAGCCCCCCTGATGCACCCTTACAGTAGACCCCATTTTGTAAACTAGGGGATAAGGTGCCAGTTTTATTGGTACTATTTTTGGGTACACATGATTTTTTGATCATTTATTATAACACTTTATGGGGCAAGGTGACCAAATTATTGGTTGTTTTAGCACAGTTTTTATTTATTTATTTTTACAGCGTTCACCTGAGGGGTTAGGTCATGTGACATTTTTATAGAGCAGATGGTTATGGACGTTGCGATACCTAATATGTATACTATTTCTTATTTATTTAAGTTTTCCACAATAATAGCATTTTTGAAACAAAAAAAAATATGTTTTAATGTGTCCATGTTCTGAAAGCTATGGTTTTTTACATTTTTTTAAGGATTTTCTTATGTAGGGGCTCATTTTTTGCGGGATGAGGTGACGGTTTTATTTGTCTCATTTTGTGGGACATAAGCCTTTTTGATCACTTCGTGTTGCACTTTTTGTGATGTAAGGTGACAAAAATTGCTTTTTTTGACAGTTTTGATTTAGATTTTTTTTATGGTGTTTATCAGACTGGGTGGATCATGTGATATATTTCTAGAGCCGACCTTCACAGATGCAGCAATACCAAATATGTCTTAATTTTATGTTTTTAAATTTTTTAAATACGTTTTAATTTTTTTTTATTTAAACACTTTATTTTTTGTATTTTTTATTTTACACTTTTCGTCCCCCATAAGGTCATACAAGACCTCTGGGGGGACATTTAACTTCACTTTTTTTTTTTCTACTATTGATTTCTCCTGTAACTGGGGCTGACATAGCCCCAGTTACAGGGGAAATACACAATTTTTCTCCTGTCAACCCTTGAAAATGAAAAACGGGGAGCTTGTGCAACACTTTATTGGAAGAAATAAATAGTTTCATTTTCACAGCCAAGTGTTTCTAAATTCTATGAAATGTCTGTGGGGTCAAAGTGGTCAGTACACCCCTCAATAAATTTCTTGAGGGGTGTAGTTTACAAAATGGGGCCCTTTTTTGGGGGGTTTCTACTGTAGCGGTACCTACTAGGCACACCCCTCTAGATGTGCCATGATGCCCAAAAACATTCCTGCAAATTATGCTCTCCCAAAACCATATGGCACTCCATGCTTTATGAGCCATCCCATGTGCCCAAACAGCAGTTTACAACAACATATGGTGCGTTTCTGGAAATTGCAGAATCAGGGTAATGAATTGAAATGAATTGAGGTTTGTTTTTATGTTAACCCTTGCTGCCTTACAGGAAAAAAATGAAAAATCTGCATTTCCATTTACCTTTAATTCTTGTGAAACATGTAAATGATTAACAATGTTTATAAAAGCATTTTTGAATAACTTGAAGGGTGTGGTTTCTAAAATTAGTAATTTGTGGGTGGTTTCTACTACCCCACAAAGTGACTTCAAAACAGAATTGGTCCTCAAATAGGTAGATTTACTTAAATATAAAAAAAATTGCTTCTAAAATTCAAAGCCTTCTAACGTCCACATTTTTTTAAAATCAGGTATCACTATTAGGCCTCATGCACATGACCGTTGTGTGTGGCCGTTGTTCCGTTTTCCGTGATTTTCTGCGGACCCATTGACTTTCAATGGGTCCATTGAAAACTCGGAAAATGCACCGTTTGTCATCCGTCTCAGTGATCCGTGTATCCTGTCCGTAAAAAAAAATAAGACCTGTCCTATTTTTTTGACGGACAACGGTTCACGGACCCATTCAAGTCAATGGGTCCGTCGAAAAACACGGATGCACACAAGATTGACATCCGTGTCCGTGATCCGTGTCCGTAGGCTACTTTCATACAGATGGATCTGAAGATCCGTCTGCATAAAAGCTTTTTCAGAGCTGAGTTTTCACTTTGTGAAAACTCAGATCCGACAGTATATTCTAACACAGAGGCGTTCCCATAGTGATGGGGACGCTTCAAGTTAGAATATACTACGAACTGTGTACATGACTGCCCCCTGCTGCCTGGCAGCACCCGATCTCTTACAGGGGGCTGCGATCCGCACAATTAACCCCTCAGGTGCCGCACCTGAGGGGTTAATTGTGCGTATCATAGCCCCTTGTAAGAGATCAGGGGCTACCAGGCAGCAGGGGGCAGACCCCCTCCCTCCCAGTTTTAATTTCATTGGTGGCCAGTGCGGCCCCCCCCTCTATTGTATTAATAACATTTGTGCGGTCCCCCTCCCTCCCTCTATTGTATTCATTTCATTGGTGGCCAGTGTGCGGGCCCCCCGGCCCCACCTCCCTCCCTTTATTGTATTAATTTCATTGGTGACTAGTGTGCGGCCTCCCCTCCCCCCCCACCCCGATCATTGGTGGCGGCGGAGAGTTCCGATCGGAGTCCCAGTTTAATTGCTGGGGCTCCGATTGGTAACCATGGCAACCAGGACGCTACTGCAGTCTTGGTTGCCATGGTTACTTAGCAATATTAGAAGCATCATACTTACCTGCTGCGCTGTCTGTGACCAGCCGGGAGCAGGTAAGTATGATGCTTCTAATATTGCTAAGTAACCATGGCAACCAGGACTGCAGTAGCGTCCTGGTTGCCATGGTTACCGTTTGGAGCCCCAGCGATTAAAATGGGACTCCGATCGGAACTCTCCGCTGCCACCAATGATCGGGGGGGGGGGGGGGAGAGGGGAGGCCGCACACCATTGGCCACCAATGAGATTAATACAATAGAGGGAGGGAGGGAGGGAGGGAGGGGGGCCGGGGGGGGGGGGAACCGCACTGGCCACCAATGAAATAAAAACTGAAAGGGAGGGGGGTCTGCCCCCTGCTGCCTGGCATCCCCTGATCTCTTACAGAGGGCTATGATACGCACAATTAACCCCTCAGGTGCAGCAGGGGGCAGTCATGTACACACTTCTTAGTATATTCTAACTTGAAGCGTCCTCATCACCATGGGAACGCCTCTGTGTTAGAATATACTGTCGGATAGGAGTTTTCACGATGTAATTCAAATCCGATGGTATATTCTAACATAGAGGTGTTCCCATGGTGATGGGGACGCTTCAAGTTAAAATATACCATCGGATTGGAGAAAACTCCGATCTGATGGTATAATAGGGACTCCTGACTTTACATTGAAAGTCAATGGGGGACCGATCCGTTTGCAATTGCACCATATTGTGTCAACGTCAAACGGATCCGTCCCCATTGACTTGCATTGTAAGTCAGGACGGATCCGTTTGGCTCCGCGCGGCCAGGCACACACCAAAACGACTTTTTCCTTCATGTCCGTGGATCCTCCAAAAATCAAGGAAGACCCACGGAAGGAAAAACTGACACGGATCATGGAACTACGGAACCAGTTTTTGCAGACTGCAAAAAAAAACGTTGTGTGCATGAGGCATTAGTCTCAAAATCAGAGAAATTCTAATTTAGAATATAGCAAATTTTTCAAAAGTTTCCATAAATTTTGGATTAAAAAAATAAATAAAGGTAAAACATAACGATTTAAATTTACCTTTAACATAAAGTACATTGTGTTACAAGAAAATCACAGACTGGCTTGGATAAGCACAAGCATTCCAAAGTTATTACCACATAAGGTGACATGTCAGATTTGCAAAATTAGGTTCTGGCAGGAAGATGCCCTGAAGGGGTTTAAGTTCCAGCTGTCCGAGATTTATGTACCCACTATTACTGTTAGGCCTCATGCACACAACCGTATGTATTTTGCCTTCCGCAAAAAATACGGACGATGTCCATGTGCATTTCGTATTTGGCATAACCAAACAGCTGGCTCCTAATAGAACAGTACTATCCTTGTCTGTAATGTGGAAAAGAATAGGACATGTTCTATTTTTTTGTGGAATGGAAATACAGACCTACGGAAACGGAACGCACACGGAGTAACTTCTATTTTATTTTTTTTTTATGACAAATTGAAATTAATGGTTCCGCATATCGTCCACAAAAAAAAAAAAAAAAAATGGAACGAACATGGAAAGAAAATAGGTTTGTGTGCATGAGGCCTTAAAGGAGTTTTCTGGATGTTTAATATTGATGACTTGTCCTTAAAGGGAACCTGTCACCTCTACTATGCTACCCTCACTGGGCATTTCTAAATGTTCATTGTGTTACCGTAAACATATAAATTCCCCTTTAATTTCATTTGCAGACGAATGCAATAAGTATTATGCATTTTTGTACTTCCCGCCCTTTATGCAAATTAACATAAAAGAGTCATATCTTACTTCTGTGACCAGAGAAGAGTCATATTTGAAAGCTCTGACTCATCTCAGGTTAATTTGAATATGTATCAAATCGTTTTTTTTTGCACAATAAAAGCACACAGAGCTATGGGGACTGGGTATTGCGGATGTTCTAGCGGCCATCTAGCAATCCATGTCCACAGCTCTATACCCAAAATCCTGGTGACAGGTTCCCTTTAAGATAGATCATCAATATCATATCGGTCTGACTCCTGGCATGCCCACCAATCAGCTGATTTCAGTGCTCAGAGCACACCTAGCGAAAGACAGTTCCATACTTTAATGGCTATGCTTGGTTACTGCAGTTCTATCCCATTCACTTGTATGGGACTAGGCCACAGTAACAAGGCACAGCCACTAAAAGGTGAAAAAGGCTGTGCCGGATACTGGTGTGCTGCATGCTCTGCAATCGACTGATCAGTTTGGATTCTGGGAGTCAGACCCCCTCCATTCTGGTATTGATGACATATAAAAGTCCTGAAATATATATATATATATATATATATATATATATTTGTGGTCATGGCTACGGCCAAGAGGTATCCGAAGAACCCTAGGGAGAAAACAACAGGAACAACCTAACCCAGCTAGGCGTGTCTTAGCTGACCTGACTAAATGGCTTGTTGTGTGCCCTAAGCCATGATCGTGGGTAGGCCTATAAGTGGGCAAAAACCAAGCCAAGTAGGGTAGAAAAGGAATTTGAATGGCATGTACCAACTAATCCCCAAGCCAACTGCAAGGCGTCCGGGATCTAGAGCAAAAATTCGGGGTACGTGAGGCAAGACCAGTAGGAAACCTACAACCCATCTTGTGGATGACAAGGCCAGAGACATGATGCTCAATATTGCGGATACTGCCCCAAAGCGGAATGGAGGACCGGGAATACGTTGTGAAATGGATCATAAAAACCAACTGAAACTTGTAAAGTTTGGTTCTAGTGCGAGTACTGGCAATGCCCTAGCGTCAGGAGATCGTGGGACCAAAACCTAACTGCCTAGACTATACACGAATGAGGGCCAAAAAGAACCATGTAGATAGGAAGAGAATCCTTGAATAGTTCCCCAGACAACAGCTATCCGCGCGTTGTTCTACTGTGAGAATTGTTTTTACGCTTGAGACGTGAAGACCGACCTACTATCTGAATCTTTTACCGTGAGGAAATGCTGGACCTTGTCAAAAATCTGATTCAACGTGGTTGTAGGGAGTCGGAGGGTAGTGCGGCAAGAAGCTATGAAGCCATAATATACAAGATTCTGTCTATGCCCTCCCATTAGTGAGGGAATGCAATGCAATGAAGCTACTGGCACCTGAAAACACACACCTGTGAGTGAGGGTGTGGCTTGTATATGAAGAGCCTCCGCCCCTCCCACAAATGCAGGCTGACTAATCAGCCTTACCAACATATAGATACCGTATTTATCGGCGTATAACACGCACTTTTTCCCCCTGAAAATAGGGGGAAAATGATGTATGCGTGTTATACGCCGATATAATGTTAAGAAGCCATGTTTTTACGTACCGGAGGTATAACATTAAGACGGCGCAGCGCCTGCCGCAGCTCCCTCCTCATGCGCCACCTGTCCCAGCTCCCTCTGCCATGCGGCGCCTGCCCCAGCTCACTCTGTCATGCGCCGCCTGCCTGTTCATTCATAAAGTGAGATAAGCAGGCAGGCAGCGCATGAGGAGGGAGCTGGGGCAGGCGGCGCATGAGGAGGGAGCTGGGGCAGGCGGCGCATGAGGAGGGAGCTGCGGCAGGCGGCGCATCAGGAGGGAGCTGAGACAGGCGGCGCATGACCGAAGGAGATGCCGGTCTGCGCCGTCTTAATGTTATACCTCCGGTACTACAGTAAGTACCGTACAGCGCGTCTACAAGAGATCAGATTGAATGTTTAACAGTTGCGGGGCCCGGTGTATTAGAGTAGAGTCACTGCACCGGGCCCCGCCATGAGTGTCCCCGCCTCCTCTCTCCACACTGATCCATCTGATGGGGGATCTGTAGATGACACTTATGGGGATCTGTGGATGACATAAGTGTAATCCACAGAGCCCCATAAGTGTCATCCTTTTACATTATTTACCTTATAAGTGGTAATAATATTAATTAAAAAAAAAGTTCTGAGCTACCCTTTTTTTCCTGAAATTTCCCTCTTAAAATGAAGGTGCGTGTTATACGCCTGTGCGTGTTATACGCCGATAAATACGGTATATATATTTTTTTAAATCCTTTTCTCAAAGAGCCAGTTAAGGCAATTAGTATTCAAGAGAGAAATACTGAAAACCCTATATTCCCCTATAAGGCTAATAATGGAGCCAGCTGCAGCTACAATCCAAGCAATCATTTCATAAGGCAATAATGAGGAATCCCATAGACAATACTATTAAATGTATTATAGGTAAAAAAAAATGTTAAGTATATTTTGATAGAACAGAATAAGCCAAATTAAAGGGGTTATCCGGAAATTTATATTAATGGCCTATTCTCTGGGTGGCTCCCTGAAACAGCTGATCAGTGGGGGTGTGTGGACTTGGATCCCCGCCGATGTGATAATAATGACCTAGCCAGAGGATAGGCCATCATTATTAATTCCTGGATAACCCCTTTAAACCTTACTGCAAACATTAACATTTGCCATTTCTTATATAAAACATCACCTTATGCATAACTTACTGTATATATATACACTACGTGCAGAATTATTAGGCAAATGAGTATTTTGACCACATCATCCTCTTTATGCATGTTGTCTTACTCCAAGCTTTATAGGCTCGAAAGCCTACTACCAATTAAGCATGTTAGGTGATGTGCATCTCTGTAATGAGAAGGGGTGTGGTCTAATGACATCAACACCCTATATCAGGTGTGCATAATTATTAGGCAACTTCCTTTCCTTTGGCAAAATGGGTCAAAAGAAGGACTTGACAGGCTAAGAAAAGGCAAAAATAGTGAGATATCTTGCAGAGGGATGCAGCACTCTTAAAATTGCAAAGCTTCTGAAGCGTGATCATCGAACAATCAAGCGTTTCATTCAAAATAGTCAACAGGGTCGCAAGAAGCGTGTGGAAAAACCAAGGCGCAAAATAACTGCCCATGAACTGAGAAAAGTCAAGCGTGCAGCTGCCAAGATGCCACTTGCCACCAGTTTGGCCATATTTCAGAGCTGCAACATCACTGGAGTGCCCAAAAGCACAAGGTGTGCAATACTCAGAGACATGGCCAAGGTAAGAAAGGCTGAAAGACGACCACCACTGAACAAGACACACAAGCTGAAACATCAAGACTGGGCCAAGAAATATCTCAAGACTGATTTTTCAAAGGTTTTATGGACTGATGAAATGAGAGTGAGTCTTGATGGGCCAGATGGCTGGATTGGTAAAGGGCAGAGAGCTCCAGTCCGACTCAGACGCCAGCAAGGTGGAGGTGGAGTACTGGTTTGGGCTGGTATCATCAAAGATGAGCTTGTGGGGCCTTTTTGGGTTGAGGATGGAGTCAAGCTCAACTCCCAGTCCTACTGCCAGTTTCTGGAAGACACCTTCTTCAAGCAGTGGTACAGGAAGAAGTCTGCAAGGTAAGAAAAACATGATTTTCATGCAGGACAATGCTCCATCACACGCGTCCAAGTACTCCACAGCGTGGCTGGCAAGAAAGGGTATAAAAGAAGAAAATCTAATGACATGGCCTCCTTGTTCACCTGATCTGAACCCCATTGAGAACATGTGGTCCATCATCAAATGTGAGATTTACAAGGAGGGAAAACAGTACACCTCTCTGAACAGTGTCTGGGAGGCTGTGGTTGCTGCTGCACGCAATGTTGATGGTGTACAGATCCAAACACTGACAGAATCCATGGATGGCAGGCTTTTGAGTGTCCTTGCAAAGAAAGGTGGCTATATTGGTCACTGATTTGTTTTTGTTTTGTTTTTGAATGTCAGAAATGTATATTTGTGAATGTTGAGATGTTATATTGGTTTCACTGGTAAAAATAAATAATTGAAATGGGTATATATTTGTTTTTTGTTAAGTTGCCTAATAATTATGTACAGTAATAGTCACCTGCACACACAGATATCCCCCTAAAATAGCTAAAACTAAAAACAAACTAAAAACTACTTCCAAAAATATTCAGCTTTGATATTAATGAGTTTTTTGGGTTCATTGAGAACATGGTTGTTGTTCAATAATAAAATTAATCCTCAAAAATACAACTTGCCTAATAATTCTGCACTACCTGTATATATATATATATATATATATATATATATATATACAGTACAGACCAAAAGTTTGGACACACCTTCTCATTCAAAGAGTTTTCTTTATTTTTATGACTGAAAATTGTAGATTCACACTGAAGGCATCAAAACTATGAATTAACACATGTGGAATTATATACATAACAAAAAAGTGAAAATATGTCATATTCTAGGTTCTTCAAAGTAGCCACCTTTTGCTTTGATTACTGCTTTGCACACTCTTGGCATTCTCTTGATGAGCTTCAAGAGGTAGTCACCTGAAATGGTTTTCACTTCACTGGTGTGCCCTGTCAGGTTTAATAAGTGGGATTTCTTGCCTTATAAAGGGGGTTGGGACCATCAGTTGCGTTGTGGAGAAGTCAGGTGGATACACAGCTGATAGTCCTACTGAATAGACTGTTAGAATTTGTATTATGGCAAGAAAAAAGCAGCTAAGTAAAGAAAAACGAGTGGCCATAATTACTTTAAGAAATGAAGGTCAGTCAGTCCGAAAAATTGGGAAAATTTTCAAAGTGTCCCCAAGTGCAATCACAAAAACCATCAAGCGCTACAAAGAAACTGGCCCACATGCGGACCGCCCCAGGAAAGGAAGACCAAGAGTCACCTCTGCTGCGGAGGATAAGTTCATCCGAGTCACCAGCCTCAGAAATCGCAGGTTAACAGCAGCTCAGATTAGAGACCAGGTCAATGCCACACAGAGTTCTAGCAGCAGACACATCTCTAGAACAACTGTTAAGAGGAGACTGTGTGAATCAGGCCTTCATGGTAGAATATCTGCTAGGAAACCACTGCTAAGGACAGGCAACAAGCAGAAGAGACTTGTTTGGGCTAAAGAACACAAGGAATGGACATTAGACCTGTGGAAATCTGTGCTTTGGTCTGATGAGTCCAAATTTGACATCTTTGCTTCCAACCACCTTGTCTTTGTGCGACGCAGAAAAGGTGAACGGATGGACTCTACATGCCTGGTTCCCACCGTGAAGCATGGAAGAGGAGGTGTGATGGTGTGGGGGTGCTTTGCTGGTGACACTGTTGGGGATTTATTCAAAATTGAAGGCATACTGAACCAGCATGGCTACCACAGCATCTTGCAGCGGCATGCTATTCCATTCGGTTTGCGTTTAGTTGGACCATAATTTATTTTTCAACAGGACAATGACCCCAAACACACCTCCAGGCTGTGTAAGGGCTATTTGACCATGAAGGAGAGTGATGGGGTGCTGCGCCAGATGACCTGGCCTCCACAGTCAGCGGACCTGAACCCAATTGAGATGGTTTGGGGTGAGCTGGACCGCAGAGTGAAGGCAAAAGGGCCAACAAGTGCTAAGCATCTCCGGGAACTCCTTCAAGACTGTTGGAAGACCATTTCAGGTGACTACCTCTTGAAGCTCATCAAGAAAATGCCAAGAGTGTACAAAGCAGTAATCAAAGCAAAAGGTGGCTACTTTGAAGAACATAGAATATGACATATTTTCAGTTGTTTCACACTTTTTTGTTATGTATATAATTCCACATGTGTTAATTCATAGTTTTGATGCCTTCAGTGTGAATCTACAATTTTCATAATTATGGAAATAAAGAAAACTGTTTGAATGAGAAGGTGTGTCCAAACTTTTGGTCTGTACTGTATATTGAACTAAACAAAAATACCCCATAAATTTAAAAAAGAAAAAAGCGCTTACGACTTGATACGCAGTATGCCAGTCTGCAGTTGATCTTTCGGTACAGTTGCTTATTAAAAGGCCAGATGACAAGAGTAAAAAGTTGAATTAAATTAATGATAAGTCCAGTTCCAATAAACACATAGCTGATAAAAAGATGGCAAAAGAATTGGGATTTCAGAAATCCACTGATATCCATTTTTCTCCACGAACAGATGACAGAGGCTTCTCAAAACCATCCAGATTGTCAGGAAAATTGCTGTTTAATAAGAAAAGAAGGGTTAAAAATCAGTATCTAGGCAAAACAGAGAGTACACCATAAATACATACACAAATTTATATTTCATATCACTCAGTGTGCTGGTTTCCATTTCTTTTTGTAAGTTTCACACTAGCATTTACCATCTCCGGCAGGGAGAAGCTTGCTGGAGATGTCTGGATTCGGCACTGTCGGATTCTATCTGGCACGTGCCAGCTCCATTGTCTATAATGGAGAACGGCAGAGATCTAGCCGCAGGTTTCTCCCTGCTGGAACAGCGTGCCGGAGATGGTAAACACTAGCCCAATAGCATGAATTAAACCGCACACTTTGCCAAAATTAACAAAGGAACGTAACTTCCAAGTTTTAATATGCACTCCATTACAAAGCCAAAATAGCTTTCTATTGCCTGAAAAAATATGATTTACACTGGAGAAGATCCAGCTGTCATGGTCCATACCGGAACCAATGACAAAGTTAGAGGAAGGTGGAGAGTCCTTAGGGCAAGGACCACATAGGTAGTGTTTTCCAAAATACTGCCTGTACCACGAGCCACACAAGAAAGGCAGCTGGAGCTTAGGGAGGTTAACAAGTGGCTCAAGAACTGGTGTAGGAAGGAGGGGTTTGGGTTCCTTTAGAACTGGGCCGACTTCTCTCTCGGCTACAGGCTCTATCGTACGGATGGGCTGCACCACAATGGGAAAGGGGCAGCTGTGATGCGGGAGAAGATGGCTAGAAGGTTAGAGGAGTGTTTAAACTAGGGACTTGGGGGGGGGGGGGAGGTTAATTACGTTATAGGATGGGAAGATAGTGCAGATAGAGACTGGGGGCAAGGTAGTGGGACTGGGGAAGGAATGGAAGAAGGGACTAGAACAGTTCGGAAGGAAAGGTGTAGGGTAAAAAAAATATACATAAACCTCTTAATTGTATGTATACTAATGCCAGAAGCCTGACTAATAAAACTGGGGAACTGGAATTAGTGATGTGTGAGGAGGACTATGACATAGTGGGTATAACTGAGACATGGCTGGATGATGACTGGGCAGTTAATGTACAAGGTAGGGTTGTTGCGGGTATCGAAATTTCGATACCCAATTGATACTTTTGACCTGGTATAGATACGATACCGGGATTTCCATTTTTTCGATACTGGGCTGCGCTGCTGCGCAGTCTAGTATCACAGAACAGGAAGCAGTCTCTCCCTCCTCCCTGTGCTGCTGCTGCCGCTGACACCAATGAACGGAGAGAGGGGCAGGCGCACTGCGCCACCAATGACAGAACTTTTCCTACACAGAGCGGCGCCCAGCGATGTCCCAGCACTTACCATTATTCCTGGGCGCCGCTCCGTTTGCCCCATTACTGTCACTGTGGGTGAACGGAGCGGATCTCTGGGTGCCGCTCTGTGTAGCCTGAGGGGTTAACTGCCGCTGATCTGCCAGTACCCGCCTCCTGTATTAAGGGGTAAGTATCATTGGTGGTGCAGTGCATGGAATTGCAGACCTCATAAAAATGGGTGTGTATACTTAACATGAACAACCAATCCTCACGACCCCAAGGGGCATACAAGCCACCTTACATCCAATCACAATGCCTCTGAGTCTGGCTCTTATGCCGATCTGCGCGGGGTGCCAATGCGCCTGAACTTAGTAACCAGTGATAATTGACCCACTGAGGCTGGGCGAGAACTCCGGATTTTATCTCCTTAGTTTGCCATCTAGTGCGCATACCATGCGCTGTTTGCAGATGCGTCGGGACTTAGCCCGGTTACAATCTTTGAGTCCATACTGGTACCTCCTGCGCAGCCAGTGGATGCGCAGGAACTTAGTCTCAGATCAAGAGGATGAAAACTTAAACATCAGGCTTACAGAAAAACCTATGAATCCACATAGCAATGCCATCCCGACGCAGGAAAATAGGTAAGTATATGGGGAATTGGTTGGAAATCGGGAAACGATAGCCATATAAGGCCCACAATGGTAATACAAGGGGCAGAGGAAAAGACTACTAACCTCTATATAATAAACGCCCAATAGAGGTATGCTGTATATCCAGATGTTCCAAAGAGCATGATACTGATGGCATTGAATTGTACCCGCCTCCTGTATTAAAGGGCAATTATCATTGGTGGCGCAGTGCGCCCTCCCCCCCTCAACCCCCCACCGCATTAAAATCATTGGTGGTGCAGTGCGCCTGCCCCTCTCAACCCCCTCAGTATTAAAATTATTGGTGGCAGTGGCCACAGTGTCCCCTCCGCTCCTCTTCATTGGTGGCAGTGGCAGCTTCTGATCAGAGCCCCAGCAGTGTAATCCTGGGGTTCCGATCGGTTACCATGGCAGCCAGGACGCTACTTGAAGCCCTGGCTGCCATGGTAACATCCCTGATGCTGTGTGCACAGAGCACAGGGCAGCAGGGACAATGTGAAGTCCTATTCACCCTAATAGAGCTCTATCAGGGTGAATAGGACAAATTGATGAAAAAAATCCCAGGTTCTGGCTCCTAAGGGGGGAAATAGTTATTCAATAAAAAGTGTAAAAAAAAAAATGTTAAAAAACCCCACCAAAATATTAAGTATGAATCACCCCCTTTCCCAATTTCACATATAAAATGTATAAACAATAAATAAACATATTACATATCGCCACGTCAGAAAAGTCCAAACTATTAAAATATAAAAAAATTCTATGCAGTGAACGCCGGAACAGAAAAAATTTATAAAAACTGCGAGATTCACCATTTTTTAAAATGCAGAATGCACGTGGCTTTTTTTGTTTATTATTTTGAGTGGTATTGAATGTTATAGAGCAGGCATGCTCAACCTGCGGCCCTCCAGCTGTTGCAAAACTACAACTCCCAGCATGCCCGAACAGCCTACAGCTATCAGTCTACAGCAGGGCATTGTGGGAGTTGTAGTTTTACAACAGGTTGAGCATGTAAAGTCTTGTCTAAAGCCCACAGTCCGAGAAGATATAAGCGAGGGACATGAGGGACCTGAACATGTGGAGTCACTGTGGGTAGAAATACATGGAGGCAATAATAATAATAAATTACTAATAGGAGTTTATTTTAAACCACCTAATATACCAGAGTCCACAGAAAATCTACTACTAAACGAGATAGACGAGGCAGCAAACCATAATGAGGTGGTCATTATGGGGGACTTTAACTACCCAGATATAGACTGGGAAACTGAAAGCTGTACATCTCATAAAAGAAACAGGTTCTTGGCAATAACCAAAGACAATTACCTCTCCCAACTGGCTCAGGACCCGACTAGAGGGACGGCCATACTGGACTTAGTATTAACCAATATACCTGACAGAACAACAGATGTGCAGGTCGGGGGACACCTGGGAAATAGTGACCATAAAGTAATAACCTTCCAATTATCCTTCAAACGAGCGTTTCTACAGGGAGGAACAAAAATGCCAAACTTCAAAAAAGCTACATTTAGCCAACTAAGAGAGGCCATAGGCCTAACTAACTGGGACAAAGTCCTCAAAAATAAACATACCACCACAGAATGGGACATTTTTAAAAGCATCCTGAAATCAAATTGTGAGAGGTACATACCTTATAGGACTAAAGGGTTAAGAAACAAGAAGAAACCAGTGTGGATGAATATAACTGTAAAGAAAGCAATAAATGACAAAAAGAAAGCATTTAAATCACTAAAACAGGAGGGTAGCGAGGAAGCACTGAAAAACTAAGGAAAAAAATAGAATATGTAAAAAATAAAATAAAAGCCGCCAAACTAGGGACCGAGAAATTAATTGCCAAAGAGAGCAAAACTAACCCTAAAATGTTTTTCAATTATATAAATGGTAAAAAGTATAAATCTGAAGGTGTCGGCCCCCTACAGAGCAATGAGGGGGGAAGTTGCAGAGAGCGACGAGGAGAAAGCAAAGCTTATTAATTATTTTTTTCTCCACTGTATTCACTGAGGAAAATAAACTGTCAGATGAAATGCGGAATGTAAAAGTAAATTCCCTATTAAAAATAACCTGTCTGACCCAGGAAGAAGTACAACAGTGACTTAAAAAGATTAAAATAGACAAATCGCCAGGACCTGATGGAATACACCCCCGTATCCTAAGAGAATTAAGTAATGTCAGAGCCAGACCCTTATTTCTGATATTTACAGACTCTATACTGACAGGGAGTGTTCCACAGGATTGGCGCATAGCAAATGTGGTGCCAATATTCAAAAAGGGTGCACAAACAGACCCTGGAAATTATAGGCCGGTAAGTTTAACATCTGTTGTGGGTAAACTGTTTGAAGGTTTCTAAGAGATGCTATCTTGGAGGATCTCAATGAAAACAAGCAAATAACATCATATTAGCATGGCTTCATGAGGGATTGGTCACGTCAAACTAATTTAATCAGTTTCTATGAGGAGTTAAGTTCTAGACTTGACAGTGGTGAATCAATGCATGTCGTATATCTGGACAGAGATCTCTCCCATCATCTATTCATCCCCAGGACTGTGATTGTGACGAGGGAACACCCTCTGCGTCTAGAGGAAAGAAGGTTTGTACACAAACATAGAAAAGGATTCTTTACGGTAAGAGCATTGAGACTATGGAACTCTATGCCTGAGGAGGTGGTGATGGTGAGTACAATAAAAGAATTCAAGAGGAGCTTGGATGAATTTCTGGAGTGTAATAATATTACAGGCTAATGCTACTAGAGATGGGTTGTTGATCCAGGGAGTTATTCTGATTGCCTGATTGGAGTCGGGAAGGAATTTTTTTCCAATATAACAAAATAATAGCAAAGACAGGTGCACTCTGCGGTCTTACTAAACCCTCAAACTGATTTTAAAATTGAGAGATTAGCCAACATGTCCTATGGTGTAGGACATGTCTGAGCCCGAGCACCGCACCAAGGTTCTCAAGTAGCTTGGGACCTAACACTCACCTACCTGGGCCATGTGGGCAATACCAGGACCTCACAGTTTTCTTTTTTGCCTTCCTCTGGATCAACTTGCAAGATAACAGGCCGAACTGGATGGACAAATGTCTTTTTTCGGCCTTATATACTATGTTACTATGTTACACAGCATGGAGCACAACCTGCAGCCCGCAATAACATTCTGTGCAGGTTCCCCCATCCATCTGGTCACAGATATGCTTGTCTGCCTTGGTGGCTGTTCAGATGCATTTCTTATGTTAGAAGAGAAGTGGCGTGTAGTGGCAGGACAGGCAAAATCTATTACATCACTATGTAGATGTCTCTGGATCCCTCAGATCAGTAAAATCGGGGTCTTTTGATCCTCGTGTGGGTCTTCAGAAAGGAGTAGATATGATGGAGAGGTGGTTGTATATATGAGTACAGCTATCTTCATTGTAGTTTATGGAAGTAGTGAAACACTCGACTGTTCCAGTAAGGGCGAGATGAGACCAAGCGCCAGTCCTACGGAAACAGTCGAGTGGAACGCCAGCCTGTTCAGCTGTTTCCGTAAGCCCGGCCACCTGGGGCCAGCACTTATTTCCATCTCGCTATGGAAATGCCAAGATGGGACACCTTCTTTAAACAACAACAGAGAGAGTCTCATGCATTCATTGTCTCTTCCCTCCTGGAAGGTGAACAGGGCTCACATATTCCTGATACATAGGTGGAAGTCCTAGAAGTAGAACTGGCATCTATCCATCTTCTTTCACACTTAGGCCTCATGCACACGACCGTATTTTTTAACTTCCCGCAAAACATGGTTCCGTTGTACCGTGATCCGTGCCCGTTTTTTCTTCCGTGGGTCTGCCGTGATTTTTGGAGGATCCACGGACATGAAAAATGAAATAAAATTCTAAGTCAAGTTTGCCATTGAAATGATAGGAAAAAACGGACACGGATCACGGACACGGATCACGGACACGGATGACAATCTTGGGTGCATCCGTGATTTTCACGGACCCATTGACTTGAATGGGCCCGTGAACCGTTGGCCGTGAAAAAAATAGGACAGGTCATATTTTTTTCACGGCCTAGAAACACGGGTCACGGGCGCGGGGTAAAAACGGTGCACAAGCCGAGTTTTCAACGGCCCCATTGAAAGTCAATGGAGCCGCAGAAAAAAACGGGAAACGGCACAACGGCCACGGGTGCACACAACGGTCGTGTGCATGAGGCCTTACAGGGTAACCTGATAATTTCTGTAGTTTACCCGGAAGAACTGTATTTGTTAATGGAAACATCCACAATATCTGTCCTGGACTTTACCCAGACTTTCTCCCTACTGCCATAGTACTAAATGCAGGTTTTATATGTGGGAGCGCATGTGTGAATACAGCAGTAAATGTTCCGCAAAATCACAGTGGCCACATCGAGGCACCCAGAACATTTCCTTGTGTAGTGAGAACATGCCCAACATGAAACCTCTTTGGGCTGATAACTGCGTGTGAAAGGCAAACTCTGGTAAATTCCTGGACCTGATATTCCTGTAATTCTCCTTAAGACATTTATGGCAAATACTTCAAATTCACATCTTTAAGTTTTATTTCCCTTTGGACTGGACATTTGGAGAATGTGGTCCTTAGACCAGAAGCTTCTGCATCCTAGATTTAACCCGTAGGTTACCAGCGCCGTACATGTACAGTGCAGAAATGCGGAACACAAATAGCAGCGATTTTCAACTGACAAATGTAATGTTATGCACATAGGAAGGAATAATGTAAAACACTCGGTATGGCCCCATGCACACGGCCGTGTTTCACGGCCGTGTGCGGGCCGTGGAACCGCGGCCTGGATCCCTCCTGAGAGCAGGAGCGCACGGCGTTACTGGTTGCTATGACGCCGTGCGCTCCCTGCTGCCGCCGCAATGCAGTAATACACTGGTATGATCTATACAAGTGTATTACTGTACTGTGCCGGCAGCAGGGAGCGCACGGCGTCATAGCAACCAGTGACGCCATGCGCTCCTGCTCTCAGGAGGGATCCAGGCCGCGGTTCCACGGCCCGCACACGGCCGTGAAACACGGCCGTGTGCATGGGGCCTAACACTGACATGGAAAAGGACCGAGGAATTTTAATAAACAGCAAACTAAGCTGCAAAAACCAGTGTCAGACAGCTGCTGCCAAGGCCAATAAGATAATGGGTTGCATGATGTATGGAGCTGTGTACACCCAGTCCCTGAGCGAAATTGCTCGGTGACCGGGGTATGTTGGCTGTTCTGCACGGCATGCAGCCATCTTTTCTACAGGCACAGGGAGGTTTTTCCACCCCCCTGCAGCCCCGATCGCTGCAATTGGTTGGTTTCTGCAGACCGGTCAATCGCAGCTCCGAATCATTCATGGGGCTGCAGGGGGGTGGTACAGGGCTTGTACAGGGGTGACTAGTGCTGAACAAGTCAGCATCTGTCTCCCCCGAGGTCAGGCAGGGGACACCAGTGTTTGGAGTCCCCTGCCAGTGCTGTGATTGGCTGGAACATCGCTCCAGCCAATAGCAGCGCTGTAGCTGAACAGGAAAGGGCTGAAACTCCCTGCATGCAGCCATTCTAGCTGGTGACTGCATGCAGAGAGGTAGTAAGTCCAATAGGTAGGCACTGCAGTGCTCGCGTCCTAGGATTGGTATCCCACGAAACAAGAACAATAATCTTTTGCAGACAACTTATATTGAGTGCCGGTCCTTTCTTGTTCTTGCATGCAGAGAGGTTCTGTGCTTTTCTGTACAGCTGTTGGCTTGCTGGGACTTGTGGTGCACCACCACAGCGAGTTAACCCTTTCCTGCTGAAAGAAGAAGAAAAGAAGAACATCTGGAATTGCTGCTCTGATTTTGTTTTCTTCCATTTGCAGCTGTTCCAGATCCCTAAACCACCCTATGTCCCTTCCCGCCCCTGTCCCTGTACCGGACGGCATTTGGTCCAAGAGCTTTTTTTTTTTTTTTTTTTTTTTTTTTTTACAATTTTCTAGATCTGCACCACTTTCTGTGTGCGAGCTGTGACCGCCAAGTGCTGTGCAGTGTCAGTCATACCTGCCTGATCAGCACCTGGGGATAATTTTTGGCACTTTTTTTTTACTCCACATTTTTCCTTTTTAGTTCAAAAAGAAGAAATTGTTGTTAGGGGTTTATATAAATATATACAGTGGATATAAAAAATCTACACACCCCTGTTGAAATGTCAGGTTTCTGTGCTGTAAAAAAATGAGACAAAGATAAATCATTTCAGAACGTTTTCCACCTTTAATGTGACCTATAAACTGTATCACTCAATAGAAAAACAAACTAAAATCTTTTAGGTGGAGGGAACAAAAAAACAAACTAAAATAATGTGCTTATAACTGGGGATGTAGCCGTGTTCAGATTTAAGCAATCACATTAAAAATCATGTTAAATAGGAGTCAGTATACACCTGCCATCATTTAGAGTACCTCTGATTAACCCCAAATAAAGTTCAGCTGCTCTAGTTGGTCTTTGCTGAAATTTTCTTAGTTGCATCCCACAGCAAAATCCATGGTCCACAGGGAGCTTCAAAAGCATCAGAGGGATCTCATTGTTAAAAGGTATCAGTCAGGAGAAGGGTACAAAAGAATTTCCAAGGCATTAGATATACCATGGAACACAGTGAAGACAGTCATCATCAAGTGGAGAAAATATGGCACAACAATGACATTACCAAGAACTGGACGTCCCTCCAAAATTGATGAAAAGACGAGAAGAAAACTGGTCTGGGAGTCTACCAAGAGGCCTACAGCAGCATTAAAGGAGCTGCAGGAATATCTGGCAAGTACTGGCTGTGTGGTACATGTGAAAACAATCTCCCGTATTCTTCCTATGTCTGGGCTATGGGGTAGAGTGGCAAGATTTTAAAAGCCTTTTCTGACAAAGAAAAACATCCAAGCCAGGCTACAATTTGCAAAAACACATCTGAATTCTCCCAAAAGCATGTGGGAAAAGGTGTTATGGTCTGATGAAACCAAGGTTGAACTTTTTGGCCATAATTCCAAAAGATATGTTTGGCGCAAAAACAACACTGCACATCACCAAAAGAACACCATACCCACAGTGAAGAATGGTGGTGGCAGCATCATGCTTTGGGGCTGTTTTTCTTCAGCTGGAACTGGGGCCTTAGTTAAGCTAGAGGGAATTATGAACAGTTCCAAATACCAATATTGGCACAAAACCTTCAGGCTTCTGGTAGAAATCTAAACATGAAGAGGAACTTCACCTTTCAGCATGACAACGACCCAAAGCATAAATCCAAATCAACAAAGGAATGGCTTCACCAGAAGAAGATTAAAGTTTAGGAATGGCCCAGCCAGAGCCTAGACCTGAATCCAATTGAAAATCTGTGGGGTGATCTGAAGAGGGCTGTGCACAGGAGATGCCCTCGCAAACTAACAGATTTGGAGTGTTTTTGCAAAGAAGAGTGGGCAAATCTTGCCAAGTCAAAATGTGCCATGCTGATAGACTCATACCCAAAAAGAGTGCTGTAATAAAATCAAAAGATGCTTCAACAAAGCATTAGTTTAAGGCCTCATGCACACGACCGTACCGTTTTTTGCAGTCCGCGGATTCGCAAAAAATGGAAGCCGCCCATTGTAGAAATGCCTCTTCTTGTCCGCAAAACGGACAAGAATAGGACATGCTATATTTTTTGGGCGGGGCTACGGAACGGAGCAACGGATGCGGAAAGCACACGTAGTGCTGTCAGCATCTTTTGCAGCCCCATTGAAGTGAATGGGTCCGCATCCGAGCCTCAAAAACTGTGGCTCGGATGTGGACCAAAACAACGGTCATGTGCATGAGGTGTGCACACTTATGCAACCATATTATTTTATTTTTATATTTTTTCTTCCCTCTACCTAAAAGATTTCAGTTTGTTTTTCAATTGAGTTGTACAGTTTATAGGTCACATTAAGGCCTCTTTCACATGAGCGTGACGGATTAGGTCCGGATGCTTCCAGGGTGCGTTCAGTGAAACGCGCACTATTTTGCAAGCAAGTTCAGACAGTTTTGTCTGCGATTGCGTTCAGTTGTTTCCGTGTGGGTGTAATGTGTTTTTCACGCAGCCCCATTCACTTCTATAGAGCCAGGGCTGCGTGAAAAACGCAGAATATAGAACATGCTGCGATTTTCATGCAACGCAGAACTGATGCGTGAAAAACAACGCTCATGTACACAGACCCATTGAAATGAATGGGTCAGGATTCAGTGCGGGTGCTATGCGTTCACGTCACGCATTGCACCCGCGCGGAAAACTCGCTTGTGTGAAAGGGGCCTAAAGGTGGAAAAAGTTTTATTTACATCACAGAAACATGACATTTTAACAGGGGTGTGTAGACTTTTTATATCCTATATATATATATATATATATATATATATATATATATATATATAGTAAAGGCAAAGTGGGAGGCAGCACCGATGTAGGTATGAAACAGGTATGTGTGTGCAGAAAATACTTTTTGTATAATTGTTTTTTTACAAATTATTTTCTTCTCATAAATTTTCATTTTTTATTTATTACAAGCTCTTACACGTGTGAAAGCACTACATACACACCCCTCACACTAAATAAAGATTTACACATTTCACACGTCACACCCGAATAAATTAAAAATGGCCCTTCCACCCCAACGAGTATACTCAGCTGAAGAGGCATACTCAATGCTTGCCTCTGATACAGAGTCTGCCAGTGAGAGAGAAGAGGATGCAACTTTCCTCTACCCCCTGATCATCATCACCGGAACCCTCTAGAAGACGCCCCAGGGTAGCAGTGGAGGCAGCCTCCCCAGAGTGAGCCCACATGGATCCCACCCCCTGAGAATTATCAGCCCCAAATTCCTGAGTTTGTGGGCAACTCAAGAATTCAGATTGATTGTGCGGGCTTCACAGAAATAGATTTTTTAAAATAAACCCAAACAAATGTAACCCAAACAAATGTATATGCCCAGCAATTTATTTCCAAGAACCCCACAATGCCATACACTAGACCCCAAAGTTGGACCCCAGTAAATACAGCAGAGATAATGACCTTCTGGGGGCTCTTGCTGCATATGGGCGTTGTTAAAAAAAACAAAGATTACCCAGCATTGGAGTGTGGATGTCTTGTACCACACTCCAATTTACAGTAATATCATGGCCCGTAATCGATTCCAATTAATACTTACGTTTTTGCATTACAACTATAATGCATAGTGCCCACCCCAGAATGACCCCGCATAGGACCATATGTTCAAAATTAGGCCCGTCTTTGACGACTTCAACGCAAAGTTTTTGGAAGTGTACACCCCAGAACAAAATGTCTGCATAGATGAATCCCGATTACTTTTCAAAGGGAGGGTAAGATTCTGCCAGAACCTGCCAGCAAGAGGGCAAGGTATGGCATAAAACTGTAAAATCTGAGAGAGTAGCTCTGGGTACACTCACAATTTCCGGGTTTATGAAGGGAGGGACACCCGGATTGAACCCGCAGAATGCCTCCCCTTCCTAGGAATTAGTGGGAAGATAGTGTGGGATTTACTGCACTCACTGCTGGATAAGGGTTACCATCTATACGTGGATAATTACCACACAAGTAGTCCACTGTTCCGGTCACTAACTTCCAGAGGTACTCTGGGGTGCGGCAAAGTACGCAAATATCAGAGAGGCCTCCCTAGTTCCCTGGTAGGGCAACCACTAAGAAAAGGAGACATCCGTGCTCTCCTCAATGAGAACATGGTGGTTAAATACAAGGACAAGAGGGATGTCCTTTTGCTGACCACCATTCACAGTAACAACAGCTTCCCCGCCCCTGTATGTGGTATCACTACCACTGTCCCCAAACCAGACTGCATCCTGGACTACAATAAGCACAGTCATAGAGGCTGGGTGCCGGGTATGGGATATGGCCGACACCCACAGCGCAGCCTGCGTTTGAATTAAGCATAAACGATATTCATTGGTGGCACAGTGCACCAAACCCCCCCAACCCCAGTATTATAAAGCAGAATTATTGGTGGCGCAGTGCGCCCCTCAACCCCCCCCCCCCAAGTATTATTATCATTGGTGGCAGTTCCGATCGGAGCCCCAGCAGTGTAAGCATGGGGCTCCGATCGGTTACCATGGCAGCCAGGACGCTATTGAAGCCCTGGCTGCCATAGTTGGCTCCCTGCTGCCATATGATTTGTGAAAAGAGTGTAAAGTCCTATTCACCTTGATAGAGCTCTATTAGGGTGAATAGGACAAGGGATGAAAAGATCCCAGGTTCTAGCCCCTAAGGAGGAAAATAGTTATTTAAAAAAAAAAAAAAAGTTACTAACACCAAAATATTAAGTTTAAATCACCCCCTTGCCCAATTTTATATATAAACAATAAAAGAAATGACATATCGCCATGCCCGAAAAAGTGCAAACTATTAAAATATTTAAAAATATCTCCTATGCGGTGAACGCCGTAACAAAAAAAAAATTGCCATTTTTTTGTCACCTTGTCCCGACAAAGTTTAGGTTAGGACTGTTCTATTATGGTCCAGACGTTCCATAAAATCTGGAATGCACGCAGCTTTTTTGGTGTTATTTTTTTCACGTGGTATCAAGTATCGCAATACTTTTTTATGGTATCAAAAGCAAGACAACCCTAGGTAAGGCATGTTATTTTTTTAATTATACTGTAATTATATGTATTTTAAATTTGGTGACTAAAAATTTTAATTTGGCTACAAAATTTTTCAGGTTAGGAGCCAATGGCTCCTTGATATTTTTTTAGTCTGGAGCCCTGCAGTACTTCTGCAGGTTATGGTGCCCGAGTTGTACCAGCGCAACATTTCCCTGGAGAAGTATCCCAAACATTGAGAAAGGGATGGAGCCAAAAAAGATGCAGGGTGTGTTCCAAAAGGGGGATAAAGAAAGACACTATTTACCATTGCGAAACCTGCCCTGAAAAAACTGGCCTGTACATCAAAGATTCATCCTTTATGTACCCTGAAATTTTACCACCTTATATCCTCTGATTTAGTCCGCATAGCTTATATATCCACTTTTCCCCAACGACTACATATTGATTTTTGTGAAACACCTTTCCACCCCTTAAAATGTTCGGACGGCGGTGCTCTTTCTAAAATGGGGTCACTTCTTTTTTTTTTTTTTCTTGGGACCTCAATAATCTTTTAAATGCGACATGGCACCTAAAATAAATGTCTGCCAATTCAGGTCCGCAAAATCCAATTTTTGCTGTTTGACTCTACAGCCCTGCTGTGCGCCCATACATCATTTTTTGAGCACATATGGGGTGTTGTCGTATTTGGTGGGAAATGGGTAATAAAATGTGGGGTGCATTTTGTCCTGTTACCCCTTGTGAAAGTGAAAAATGTGGGCCTAAATTAAATTTTTCTGGGGAAAAAAAATTTTATTTTTCATTTTCACAGCCAATTCCAACGCAGGCCCCATAGAAATGAATGTCTTTGCGTAAAAATCGCAAGGAAGTGCGGATACGTGCTGTGTTTTGCGGACCCATGTGCCTTCCGCAATTTGCGGAACGGACGGCACTTTATAGAAATGCCTATTCTTGTCTGCAAAATGGACAAGAATAGGACATCATCTATAATTTTTGCAGGGCCACGGAATGGAGCAATGGATGCGGACAGCACACGGAGTTCTAGCCGCATCTTTTGCGGCCCCATGGAAGTGAATGGGTCCGCACCCGAGTCGCAAAAAATGTGACTCTGATGTGAAACCAAACCACGGTCGTGTGACTAGGGCTATATGCGTCACATCAAAATTTTTATTGAAAAAGTCGCTGTCTAGGGGGGATGGGGGGTACTGGGCTTTAGTTGGGTAGGGAGGGTTGGTTTCCTGTTTATAAATTATTGGATGGGAAATGTGGTTCATGATACTCATGTAAGCAACTATTTCTCTGATCGTGTAATGCTATGGTATTTTTGTCATCAACTGTTGCATGTATGCTGTACGGACTATCTTCCTTTTGCTTTTTTGTGATTTTCGGAAAAATCTAATAAAAATTAGCTGATAAAAAAAAAAAAAAAAACTCGCTGTCGCGTTGCAGTCAAATTGCAACACCATTGACTATCATTACAAAAAAAGATACGTGACTTTTCTGTGACAAATGTCACCATGTGGCCCTAGCCTAAGACAAGCAAAAGTTTGTATAAAGGTAGACAAAAGTGTGTAGCCATGCACCAAATTTTTCATCCAGAGTGGGACACTGATAAATTTGCCAAGACAGCCTACATTTACTCCTATAGGATAAGTACAATATTTTTTGCTTTCTAAGACACAGATTATTTTGGGAAGAACATAAATAAAATTTGAACCAAATAATGTGCTTTTAGGCCCCTTTCACACGAGCGTGACAGATTTATTCCGGATGCGTTCAGGGTGCGTTCAGTGAAAATGCTGCGATTTTGGCACTAAAACAAGTCTGTTTTGCCTGCGATTGCGTAGCGTTATTCCGTGCGTGTGACATGCGGATTGTATGCTTTTTTTCCGCGCGTGAAAAAAAACGCAACCATCCTGTGGAGTCACATGGTCATAAGCAACACCTTAAATTCCCCCAGCATGCTTTTTTTCGGTGGGAAAGCTTCATTTTTGTTGGATTGAAGAAGTTGTGTGGTGTGTTTGAGTGTGTACCTTTGCAGGATGTCAGCTTTATCCTTATCAGATACTGACCATGTGCTTTTGCACTGGTTGGTATACCGTTGCTTTGGGGAGTGGCCACAAATGATTGCGGAGGAACCACGGAGGAGGAGAATGTGGGTTCATCCTCTTATGGTGCAGCGGGCTTGCAAAGGTCAGTTTGCAAGCCTGTATTCTGACCTTCTTGCGCACCCTGCAAAATTTTACAATTACTGCCACATTTCCATGCCCACCTTTGACCGGCTTTTGGCAGATTTGCGGCCTGAGTTGACCTTTCAGGACACCAACATGCGGCGTTGTGTTTCTGCCGAGGAACACCTCATCATCTCTCTCCGGTAGGTATTTTATTTTGTACTTTGAAACATGTTAAATTAAATTTGTATGCTTTTGTAGCTGATGTTTTCATTACATGTCTCTGCCCCGTGCAAACCTAGTGCATGTTCATATTTTTGTGTGTGGACAGATCATATCCCCCTTCAATTTGAATGTGTCGGGATCTGGCTTTAGCATTCGCCCAGATGCCGCCATGCATTTAGGGGCGCTATTAGATTCCACCAATGCACATAACGGGCCGGCGAAGTTTGTTTGCCTGAGCCCAAAAAGAGAGTATGTTGAGAGTGTTTTCATAGTTGTAACGTTTTTTGTTTTTTTTTCCACAGATTTTTGGCTACGGGAAATTCATTCTCTGCACTCCACTTTGAGTTTCGCATGGGGACCTCCACCATAGCTGGCATAGTAAAAGCAACGTGTGCCACTATTTGGTTGCGGCTGCGAGCTGCCATGCTGCCACAACCAACCAGGCAGCAGTGGCTCCAGATTGCCCATGGCTTCCTGGAGAGGGCCCAATTTCCAAACTGCATTGGTGCCCTTGACGGGAAGCACATATGCGTGAAGAAGCCACCAAACTCGGGGTCCCGGTTCTACAATTATAAGCAGTTTTTCTCTGTGGTTTTGTTGGCCTTGGTGGACACAAACTACAGGTTTATAATTGTAGACATCGGGGCCTATGGAAGTTCGGCAGATGCTCGCATCTTCCGGGCTTCCAGAATGAGTCGGTGGCTTCAGAGCAACCAACTTGACATTCCCCAGCCAGCTCGTCTTCCCGGTTCCGTGGGACCACCTGCCCCCTTTGTAATTGTTGGCGATGAGGGGTTTGCGCTCTCTCCACACCTCATGCGTCCTTTTCCCCGGCGCAGATTGGATGACAAAAGGCGCCACTTCAATTATCGCCTAAGCAGGGCCCAACGATTTGTGCCTTTGGGATCTTAGCCAGCAAATGGCGTGTTTTTCTTTCGGCCATGCAGATGGCCCCGCAAAATGTCAACACAGTGATCCAAGCCTGTGTAGTCCTACATAATTTAATTTGTCTGTATGAGGCTACTCAGGAAGAAGATGCGCTCGCCTTTTCAGTACAAGACCAGGGAGAGCCCTCTCAACTTGGACGAGCTGGTTCTGCCGGACTGCGGGTCAGGGAATCATTTTCAGATTATTTGTCCTCCCCTGCTGGTTCATTTCCTTTGCCTTCACAGCAATCTTACCGTGAGGAGCCCTAAGTTGTTGTCCCTTTTCACTCAAGATGACTTTATTGAGTGCATAGATCCTGAATGGATATGTTTTTTAGTTAGTTGGGTCATTTTTTGGTAGTTAGGGACTCGCAAGACAATGAGGACCTTTGACGTGGGTTGCGAGCTTAAATATTTTGCAGACAGCATGGGGAGATTTATCACATTTTTCGAAACATCCTAGAACATGATATTATCTGGATATTTCACCCCATTATTTTTGTTAAAAAGGTCTGTGAAATATAGACTAGTACCTCATTAATATGCCAGAAGAAATGGTAAGTGTAATATGTGACTAATCATTTTGAAGGGGAATGTGGGATAAGGGTACCCGTTAGTAAGAAATAAACCAGACAAATTACACACTGAATGTCACCAAGCTCAGGAAGAGTGCAAGATGACCTCATATCCTGATCTTACCCTCGCCGTGACCGGTGACAGTATGAGCAAGCCCCACAGCTATGCCACTGCTGCTAATAGTGTCATAAGGGCAAAGGGAACGAGCAGGGGATGATATACCCCTTTACCTTTCCCCATGAAGGCCACACCTGCTCCCTGACCCTGATGCCAAACACAACTTAGAGACTCAGGAGAACTTATCTTTGGTTGTGCGGGACGCTGGGGATCCAAAGACAGCCAGCAGTGGACTTGTAATAAGGTCAAGATGCCTAGTTTAGGACACCCTGAGAGGCGACATGGCAGTGAAGTTCATCCCAGACAACAAGCTGCATCTGTGTAGAGTTGTGATGCGGCCAACCAACTCCCAAAATTAAACACTGCAACACTACTCAAATGCACTCATGTGGCACAAGTCCAGTGACGGGCAAAGTGTGGCTCCCCAGCAGTTGCCAAACTCCAAATGCAAGCATGCCCTGCTGTAGATTGTTAGCAGGAGGCAACCTTCACATATTTGGAATTGGAGTTTGCGATCTGGCGGAGAGGTACACTTTGCCACTCCCTGCTTACGGCAACCCTAAATTCAAAGAGATGTCCATGTGGATTCTGTTGAGTTTGACCATTAGGATACTATTTCCCCCTCGACTACATTTTTACGGTATGTAATGTGGCTTAAAAAGTGTCAACATTGTACTCCATCATATTGTTAGACTTGACAAGTATTGAGATGATATGTAATAAAAACATTTTGGTGAAGAGTGGACTTTACTGAAAGGGTATACTTGTTTGCATACTGTCGCACCCCATCGAAAACAACAATATTGTACATAGTGTGTGTAATGTCTGACATGTTTAAATTTGCATAATTAAATGTTGCTGGAGTATGTAATAAAGGACGTTACATTACAAACTACATTAATAAAAACATTACAAGGATATAACGAAAATAAAATTTCTTTATAAGGTCAAAAGTTGTCTTTTTTTGTAGTGAACTCAAAAATGGTGCGCCTGTACAGGCCAATAACACATAAAACAAAATATTGCACACATTAAAGTTGCATAAAGCGATGGGGCGAGGAACCGCCAGCCTCATACTGGGGGCCAGGGTAACTGCCTGGTGTGGAGTGCCCAGGCTGTGGTGGTGGCACACTTTGGGAGGCAGAGGGTCCCGGTGGGCGGTAAGTGGCTTCCCTATTATATGATGGGCCATAATAGGGAGTAGGGGGAACATAGTGACGTCCGTGATGTGGCAGATATTCTTGGTGGGGTGGGAACACTGGCGGAGGGGGACGTTGGACTGGCCCACTTGTGTTGCCATACATCCGCCAATTATCACTGGTCCTAAATAGATCCGAGGGATCGTTTGGCGGCGTGTATGCCTCCAGAACGGTGCTGATGACCGTTTGTACCCGAAAGTAACGTTCTGGAGTCAAGTTATGGAAATGTGTGGCCATACTCCTGGCATAAAGGTCATAAGTGTCCTCATGCCTGGCCCTATTAGGCTGAGTTCACACGGGCGAGATTTCCGCGCGGGTGCAATGCGGTAGGTGAACGTATTGCACCCGCACTGAATCCTGACCCATTCATTTCTATGGGGCTGTGCACATGAGCGATTTTTTTCACGCATCACTTCTGCAATGCTTTAAAATCGCAGCATGCTCTATATTCTGCGTTTGTAACGCAGGACAGGCCCCATAGAAATGAATGGGGCTGAGTGAAAATCGCAAGCATCCGCAAGCAAGTGCGGATGCGGTGCGATTTTCACTCATGGTTGCTAGGTGACAGTCTATTCACTGTATTATTTTCCCTTATAACATGGTTATAAGGGAAAATAATAGCATTCTGAATACAGAATGCTTAGTACAAGGTCAATTGAGGGTTAAAAAAAAATAAAAGAAATGAACTCACCTTGTCCTCTTCATCGCGCAGTTCCCGGTCTCTTCTGATGAGCTGTCGGCTAAAGGACCTTTGGTGACGTCAGCAGATCACATGCTCCAATCACATGGTACATCACCACGGTGATGTACCATGTGATTGGAGCATGTGATCTGACGTCACCAAAGGTCCTTTAGCCGACAGCTCATCAGAAGAGACCGGGAACTGCGCGATGAAGAGGACAAGGTGAGTTCATTTCTTTTATTTTTTTTTAACCCTCAATTGACCTTGTACTAAGCATTCTGTATTCAGAATGCTATTATTTTCCCTTATAACCATGTTATAAGGGAAAATAATACAATCTACACTACAACTAACCCAAACCTGAACTTCTGTGAAGAAGTTCGGGTCTGGGTACCACAGTCGGTTTTTATCACGCGAGTGCAAAACACATTGCACCCGCGTGATAAAAACTGAACATCGGAACGCAATCGCAGTCAAAACTGACTGCAATTGCGTACCTAATCGCGCGGGTTTGCCGCAATACACCGGGACGCATCCGGACCTAATCCGGACACGCCCGTGTGAACCCAGCCTTAAGGTACTCAAGTACCTGTACATTGACCGAAGTGTCACCAGGCTGGGCGGATCTTTTGCACCGTGACTGTCCGGCCAAGGAAGACTCCACTTCCGAAGTGGGGGGAGCGGTTGCTGGGGAAGCCCTTGTGGAGGTCCCTTGTCCCACTTCGGTAGCAGATGGTGACGATGGGCCTTCTACTTCTCCGGCACCGGAGTGATGCTCCACTGTCTCCTCCACTTCCTCTTCAAGGTTGTCCTCCATTCTATACAATAAAAAAAAATACATTAGGTTCAATTTAGACAAGGGATATCATGTCTTTTGCATACATTTGTGGGAAAATTACACCAACATCAACTGTAAGATTCTCTAAGATTCAAATCGTTTGCTATAGGCAACTAATGCCAGTTGTATCATACAGCATTGCACAAAAACCAAACCTTTAGCTCAAATGCACATTTGGCACATTTGGCTAACATCAGCACAAAACGAACACAAAAGGTACACACACAAAAGACAGATGTTGGTAGAATCTGACTCATGTGGCTTAATACAAGTCCACATCCAAATGAAAGTAAAGTCCCAAACAAAATTTGCTTATATATGTTTTCTCATATGAGGCAAAATTACTCCTACATAATGGCTACGTGAAAAATACTAAAAACTTACGGACGAAGATCCATAATGTCGTGTAGAAACATAAGTTGTTCTTTAAACATATAGGGCCGCTTCTTGGGGAGGCCAGATCCACTGCGGCTATGGACCATTTCCTTGCGGAACTGGTCTCTACAGCTCCGCCAACGGTTTTTCACCTCTTCCACTGAAATGATTTGAAAAAAAAAAAAAAAAAAATGTTACTATGGAACATCTACTAGCACACATACTACAGGATACGACATGTACTAGCACACATACTACAGGATACCACATGTAAATGCAAATAGAACTTACACAGAGTATGTCTGTTTTTTTCGCTTGTCTTGGCCCAAACAGACGAAAAGAGCTCCTGAGTGATCTCCTGCCAGGCAGCGTCCTTTTTGTACCGGTCATGGTACTGAGGAGATCGGGTGTCCCAACTTCCTGGGTCAGATGACTTCACAGTTGCTAAGATACATCTTTTGAAATCCAAACGCAACACAACGCAACGCAGAATATAGGACATGCTGCGATTTTAACGCAACGCAGAAATGAAGCGTGAAAAACAACGCTCATGTACAAAGCACCATAGAAATGAATTGGTCAGGATTCAGTGCGGGTGCAGTACGTTCACGTGACGCATTGCACCCGTGCAGAAATCACGCTCATGTGAAAGGGACCTTAAACTAATGATGGTCTATGGATGGCGCACTGTTATGGGGGTGGGGTCTGTGGATAACACCCTCATTACAATGTGTCCCAGTCAGTGCTGCCATCACATGTACAGTCTGATAGTCCCTAGCAGTGGTGGTGCTTTGTTAAACTAATCACTAAGGGTGAGTTTACATCACCATTTCATTTTCCATTCTTCTGATCCATCAGAAGAACAGGAAAAAATAAAAAATAATCCTGTACATCATTTATGCACATTTTGCATCTGCTTGGGAAATTTCCATCTGAGATCCGTTTTTTTTATGAAAAAAAAAAAAAAATAAAAAAAAAAAAAGTACTTTATCCCCCCCCCCCCCCGAAATGGAGCTTCTGATGGGGCAACATTAGTACAGCCCCGATAACGCTCGTCTACAAAACGTGTGACTGGTGCATTGCAGGCCGCCATGCTTATGCAGCACAGCACGGCCTACGATGTGCCGACCATGTAATATTGATCTATTCTCTTTATAAGATGCAATTGCCCCCCCCCCACACACACACTTTTTGGGGAAAAAAGTGCTTCTTAGGCCTCATGCACACAACCGGTTTTGCTGTCCGCATCCGAGCCGCATTTTTTGCAGCTCGAGTGCAGACCCCTTCACTTCGATGGGGCCACAAAAGATGCGGGAAGCACTCCATGTGCTGTCCGCATCCGTTGCACCATTCTGTGGCCCCTCAAAAAAATAATATAGCATGTCCTATTCTTGTCTGTTTTGCGGACAAGAATAGGCATTTCTACAATGGGCCGTCCATTCCGTTCCGCAAATTGCGGTCGTGTGCATGTAGTCTTATAAAGTGGAAAATAGAGTAAACCTGTCCCACAGTCTCTCTCTTTTTTTTTTTGACAGACAGATGTTACCTGTTGGTCCATATGAAATACAGTACAAACTTCTGTAGGGTCAGTGGTTAGATTTTTCAAGGCAGCCTTCAAAGTGATTAATGGTGTTCTTTTCATCACCCTTTTAATAATCTCTCTCTTCCTTGCCGTTTGGGGAGTCACTAGGAAAAAGCTGCTTCTGTACCCCTCCCATGTATGTATTGTAGTCCAGGATGCGGTCTGGCTGGAGGGTAGTGGAAATTAGTATAGGGGCAGGGAGCTGCTGTTACCATGAATCAGGTTGTTTTTATACTTGACCAATAACATGTTCTTATTTAAAAAACTGCACCAAAAACGGAGCACAGATGTGTACGTCAGCTCAATTCTTGCTGGACACACACGCGGCAACAGTGTGAGCGCAAAGAAGACAAAAAGATAAAAATTTGCACCTGCAGTAAAGTAAAAAAAATATGTTGATCAGTAAAGTGAGGGGCAGAACAGAAAGGGAAACTTTGAAGGGTGAAAAAAATAAAATTAAAAAAACCTTTATGGCTCTTTCACACGAGCAGATGCGGTTCGGGTAATCCGCTGCGTGAAAGAGAGCCAAGCCCTGTTCTGGACAGCAGAGACACAGAGCATTAACATGATTGACAATGCTACGGGGCTTGGCTGTCTTTCAGGCAGCGGATTACCCGCACGGCATCCACTGGTGTGAAAGAGCCCTTATCCCCAAAAAAAGGGCTGATTAGTAAAAAGAAAAAGAAAAAAATTACTGATGAGTACAGGGCGCAGGCAGGACACACAGGGGGAGAACAGGAAGATGGTACAGGAAGGAGAGGAGCTGATAAAGGAAGTAGAAGCTTGATAGCTTTACAATTGAAATTGTGTCAGTAGTTCAAGAAGATGCTATGGTAGCCATTGGTTGGTTGATTATATGGAAGGGGAGCAAAACCCTCCCGGGTGATGAGGAAAGATGGCCATCTTTACACACAGTCAATGTTTCCCTTTGCAACATACATTTACGGCGGGTGTTGAAAAGGAGTTGAAGTGAATGTGGTTGAGATGCAATGCCTGAAAACAATCCCTGTCTTTGGTAACATAACTCCCTAACAGCCCAGTAAAGAATTAGCATTTTGAAAGCTTTGTATTAATATATTTCTGCAGATCTATACAGAAGGGAACAGCGTGTAGCTCTAGGGCTGAATAATTTATAAGAATCCAGCTGTTTTAACATTCGGAAGCACATGATTACTTAAAAGCATAGTACATTTATGTACCATAATGTCTGGTCGCCCTGGCACGTGTTCTTAATTAATAAGCACAAGGTGGGCACAGGTGGCACATCAGATACGCTGGGAGAAGTTATTACTCAATATACTTCCATCCCATGCCATTAGGCCTAGTGTAGATGGAGACTCTGCAGCGCTACTGACAGCTAATTTCCTTTACACTGACTGAAATGGCAGTCGCACAAACCTTTGAAACATTTTCACACTAATGCCACATTGGCTTAACCCCTTAGTGACCAGCCTTTTTTGGGCCTTACTGACTGATACTTGGTACCCCTGGTACCGAACTTCTAGTATCGGCTTGGTTTGAGTCTTGTACTGATGTCAGGAGAGCGCTTCACTCAGTAGGAAACAACACAACAAGAACACAACAATGATGTACTGAATGATGTACAACATTGATGTACTGAATGGACGCTCTCCTGACATCAGTACAAGACTCAAACCAAGCCAATACTAGAAGTTCGGTACCAGGGGTACCAAGTGGGACGGAGATTTCCTATCACTTACCAAGGGTTTTTCTTCCTTTTTTCATAGTCGTCTTCCAAGAGCTATAACTTTTTTTATTTTTCCTTCTAAGTAGCTCTATGAGGGGTTGTTTTTTTGTGGGACAAGATGTAGTTTTTAATAGTGTCATTTTGGGGTACACTTTTTCATCAAATTTTAATAACTTTTTCTTGTAGGGGGACGGGAAGAAACAGAAATACTGCCGCCGAGTTTTTACGTTCTAAATTTTGCGGCGTTCATTTTTTGGCACAAATAATATTTTTATTCTCTGGGTCAGTTTGAGTACAGCAATACCAACTACATATACCGGTAGTTTATTTTATTTTTTTTACTATTTTTGTGCAATAAAACCCCCCCTTTCTTTTTATAGAAGAAAATATTTTTGCATCATCGCATCCCAAGATCTATAACTTTTTACTTTTCTTTCTATGCAGTTGTGTGAGGGCTTGATTTTTGGAGGACCATTTTGGGGTATCATTTTGGGGTAAATAACACTTTTTGATTGCTTATTAAGTTTTTTTAGTGGCAACTAAGAATAAAGGAGCAACTCTGGCTGTTTTGGGGAGTTTTTTTTCTTAACGCCGTTCACTGGATAATTTGCATGATATTTGTGCAGTGCAGGTCGTTACGGATGTGGCAATACCAAACATGTGGGGGAGATTTTATTCTTGCATTTTTGTTCATTAAATAGCGTATTTGCAATAAAAAAAGCATATTTTTAATTGGAATTTTTTAAATTTAATAAAAGTTTTTTTTAACCACTTAATGGTCCCACAAGTTAACTATAACAGGCAATATTCTGATTGCTTCAAAAAATACAACGCACTATCCCTATAGTGCAATGCATTTTAATGTCAGTGCTATACTGACATTGACCAGCAGGCTGTGCCAGAGAGGTTCAGCCTTCTGGGGAACACTGAAGGCAAGCTTGGGGCCCACACCAGATCAGAGCCTGCCTACACACACACACACACACACACACACAGGCACCACAATCACATTTGCGAGGTGACAATGGAAGACAGAGGAAGTCCACTCCCTCTGTCAGCGCTTACATTTTGCGGACGCCATTGTCTGCTGCACGTAAGGGGTTAAACAGCCTGCAACCGCACTCCTGCCGGATCAGGTTGTTAGAGCAGGAGCACAGCTCTCATGTGAGCCTAGCCCCCGCTACATGTGCAGCACTTAGACCAGGCAATAGTGAACAGGCGGTGGCACAGCCTAAGGCCCCTTAGTGATAGCTGTGAAAAGGTGTATTGGTGGTCACTAAGGGGTTAAAAGAAGTCTGTTGCTTCATTTTAACGTATGTAACTCTGGCCATCTGACTGTAGTGGACACAAATAGCATGTAAAACATAACTTTGGAAAACTAAGGGGGAGATTTGTCAAGATTGCTACATTCTGCGCTGGTCTTGATATTCCCTGCCCTGCAGGAGGATGCACCACATTTATGATGAGGAGCAGGCCTCGTCATAAATTAGGGCTATTCCCTGACAGTCTGCACGCCTAAACAGATATTTACGACAGTTTGGAGGTTAATTTATGCCAGAAAACTGCTGTATATGAAGATAAATTCTCTGTAGTTGGCTATGCCCCTCTCCCCACCCTTGCCTTGCCCCCCCTTTTGACAAGTGATGAGGGTGTCGTAAAAAGAGGCACTTGCGACATATATATGCAGTCTGCAGTGTTGCAAGTGCCAGGTGCATATTTATCACATTTTTTGTGTGTTTTTTGGTTCAGAATTTTCTGTTTATTTTAATAACCCCAATGAAGTCTATGGAGAAAAATCACTCATTCACTTTGCTAGTACTGTATTACGCTGTGGTTTTTCAGCACAAATATCGGCACAGTGTGCAGGTCAATATGAAGAAGATCCGCACAAATTTTCTTACCTTTCTGAACCCAAACACAATTTCTAACATTAGCTTTTGGTGCATATTTTATGTGATTTTGCCGCATATCTCATCCTACATTAGAAAAGGTTGAAGCTAAAACCACAAACATAATCAACATGCTGCAGATTTGGAAATCCGCACTGCAGGTCCACACAGAAAACATCAGCAAATGGTACATGAGATTTGTTTATTCTCACACACTTTGTGGGTACTGAAAAAAAAAACTATATTAATAACTTATATTAAACACTTTCCTATATACTCCTCTTGCACCATAACTGTTTAATATATGCTATCTATGTCATGATTAAGGACTGAAATATGAGGGTCCGAAACACGTAGACTGTTTCTTGCACTCGAGAGTTAGAAGTTTTTACTGCACTAAAAAATAAAGTACCGTACTCACTGTTGTTAAGACCAGGCCTTTCACCGATTTTTACATTCTCTAAGTAACAGCCGTGGCCAGGCTGATAACCAAGCTCACAACAGATGTAACAGGTGTGAGCTGCATTTTCTTCTTTAGTATTTACTTTGTGGGTACTGTACTAGGATGCGTTTTTTCTGTACAGGTATCTGAGTATTCTGCTACATGTGCAGGTACCCAGAGGCCTCTTTCACATGTCTGTGATGATGTCCATTTTTTTGCCCTTCGTGTGGCACCTACAGCGCTAGACTGCAAATTAAATTCCAGAGCATCTTCTACCAATTGTCCGTGAAAATTACTGACAGAACATGGATAGACTTCAATGGGAGTGTTTGGTCCTTCGCTTGTCTTTGTGGTTTTTCCACTGACCCTGGATCTGTGGAAAATTACTGATGTATAAATCAATGGGTACATGTGCTATCTGTGGAGAACACGGATAGTGTATGTCGACGATTCATTGACATGTAAAAGAGGGTGAATGCAAACACTGAGGAATGTGCAGCAATTTACAATACATGTGGATGGGTTTTAAAAACCCTGCACATGTTGCAGAATTAGGATATCTTCACCTAGATTTTTACAAAGGTGTGGATTCTTACCGTGGATTAGGATGGATTTTGTTGTGTGCATTTTGATTTGTGAGGATTTCTGTGTGGATTACATCCCCCATTGAAATGAATGGCCGCATTCTCTTTTAGACACATTATTAATACAATTTTGCAGCACCATTGACAATCAACCCCATAGGATAGCATTGGGGAAAATCTATTTTCTTGCAGAAAGTGTGAAGGTAATCTTAGGGTAGAGCCACACAGCGATCTTGGTCCCACGACAGATGTCACACCCAAGTATTGCAATTTAACAGGGCAGAAATAGAAATGCAGGGGTCGCAGAGTGACTCACATCTGCACTCACCATGACCCCAGAACCGGAAAAAAAAAATCCAGCAGTGTTGGACTTTAGAGATTCTGAGGTTGTGGTAAACATGCAAGTTTTGTGCAACCCTTTAATTTCTATGGCTGCCCTGCTACATTGCAAGCAAGTTCTCCGTGTGGCCCAACCCTTAGCAGCAGCATATCAGTTTTACTGCAGATTTTTGCTAATTTCCACAACTAACGGACTTGCGACTATTTTAGGCGTGCGGCACAGCTGGTTTTACGCTGTGTCCGCCAGTTGGGCGTGACGAGGCCAGGACTCCAGCTCTGGCAAATTTACTAACATTTATGCCTGGAAAGAATGTTAGCAAAAAACTATTTCAGCCAGGAGCTGGCGTAGTTTTTATGCTAGGCACAAGGACTGCCACAGATGCATCTAATTTATGACGAGGCGCACACCTGCCCATAAATTAGATGAATCTAACAACAGAGCAAGGAGGAAACTAAGATGCAAAAAGCCGGTCTAAGTAAACGTGTCCCACAAAGTTTAGGCTAAACTGCCATTGGCCATGTAAAATCTGCTTCTCAATAATTACTTATAACCCTGACACGAAAAGATATATGTCTTTTCTTGGCAAGGTCGCAGCTGTAAACCATGGCCTCTCATTGAGGGAGGCTAATTCTATGTGTCTGCTATCGGCTTTTTGATGCGGAAGACACGCCAAATCTCTGCTGTCAACAGACGCAGTTTGCAACAGTCACACACAGGCTTCTAAAAGGAGCAGCCAATGGAAATATCCTTCCGTTCTCAAATGCATGCATATACACTACTCACAAGAAGTTAGGGATATTTGGCTTTTGGGTGAAATTTATTGAAAACGTAAAAAGTTCACTCTACAGTGATATTATATAATGAAAGTAGGGCATTTAAGTAGAAGCATGTAGTGGTGATTTCCTCGTCTCAAACGATTAATTGAAACAAAAGACAACAAAAAATGTCAGTGCCTCAATAACTTGTGGCCTTGAGCATCAGTTACAGCTTGATGACATCTCATGCTGTTCACAAGTCGACTTATTGTCTGCTGAGGCATGGCATCCCACTCTTCTTGAAGGGCGTCCCTCAGGTCATTGAGGTTACAGGTCGTCTAGCACACACACCATGCTGATGTAAACGGTTTTGAATGGTCGATGTGACGTTTGGGTGCCTCCCTTAAATGTGTCTAGTGTACAGGTATGTGCGATTCATCATCCGGTTCTGCAGGGCATTGTTCACAATGAAGCGGTCATCAGTGTGGGATGTGGCCAAAGGATGTCCACTTCTATGCCTTTGTGCAACTCCTCCAGTCTCTCTGTATCTCTGTTGCAACCTGCTGATGACACTCTGTGACACTCTAAGCTCAGTGGCCATTTTCATCTGAGAACATCCTGCTTGAAGCCTTGCAATGGCGAGGTACTGTTTATCAATTGTTAGGGGTTGTCTTGGTCTCATGATGTCAAAATGTGAAGAGCATGATGAGGAGGACTGTTTAAATGCCAATTCTAATTGAACTAATTGTACTAGGCCAGGCATGCTCAACCTACGGCCCTCCAGCTGTTGCAAAACTACAACTCCCATCATTCCCAGACAGCCTACAGCTTTCAGCCTACAGAAGGGCATGGTGGGAGTCGTAGTTTTACAACAGCTTAAGGGCAGCAGGTTGAGCATCCCTGTACTAGGCGATTCATGAATGAAACACCTGTTGTGAATTTTACCGTTAAGCTCCTTGTTAGAGAACAGCAAGTTGTGCAAAAAGTACTGAAACATTTAACAGTTAAACATGTGCATTAAAAAGTTTAGAGAAGGTCACATTAAGTTCATCTGTAAAGTTTAGAGTGAATTTTAGGTTCATCCTCAAATTTCACTCACAAGCCAAAAATCCCAAACTTTTTGTGAGTAGTGTATAGTTTACAAACATTTTTGTTTCTTCTTTTCTATCTTAACAAACCGGATGTATCTTTCACTCTCATTATTGTAAATGTCTTTGCACGTTCCAGTGCTCACTGTTTGTTAGACACAATAGCTTTTTCTTCTCTTTACCGTGGTGCACCTTTGCTTGCATGCCCAGTCTGAACTGATTAATTCTAGCCAGCATAATTTATTTAAGCCACAAACAAAAGATATAGAAGTCAAAGAAACAGAACAGTTACTTCCAATATGAAGAGATAAATGCCAAATTTTGCACATTTGGAAAGCAATAAAATGTACCACAAAAATAAAAAAATTAACCCCTATAGAAACACCACTTTAGTACAAACACCACAAACAGCCTAGTTTTATTTTTTGTTGCTTTTATAAGGGCTTGTTCACACGACCGTTGCCCCTACGTTGCCGTATTGCGGCCGCATAAGGCGGGTCTGCAATACACGGAGCACTGGCCGTGTGCATTCCGCATCTGGAGATGCGGTGCGGAACGGGACCACTAAGGAGTGCTTCCGTGGGTTCCGTTCCGTGCCTCCGCAACGCAAAAAAGATAGAACTTGCTCTATGTGAATGGGGTCGCGATCTGCATGCGGCAGCCCCACGGCCGGTGCCTGTGCATTGCGGACTGCAATTTGCGGTACACAGCACTGGCATGGAGGGGCAACGGTCATGCGAACAAGCCCTATGGCTGTATACGTTTTTTAATGCATATTTTTGCTGCACTCAAAACACAGAACAGCTGCATCGCGTGGCAGAACCCTAAGGATAGAGCTACATATAGGGGGAATTCATCAAGCCCAGTACTACAGATTCCTGGCTTTAGGGTCCCAAAATATGGCTTTTGAAATCGTTAACTGTTTCATACATCTCTCTTAACCTTGCTGAGACTTTATGGGTTCTTGAATAAAGGACTGTGATTTTAAGGCCAAATGCACATGACGATTGCCCGTATTGCAGCCCGCAAACAGAAGGTCCGCAATGTGCGGGCACCGGACGTGTGCATAAGGCCTACTGGCGAGTGCCACATTTTTTTTTCTCTTCATTGAACACTTCGAATGTAGAGCACCACCAATGATTTACAGGTAGGTTGTGTTCATATCTCCATCAAGAGCTCCATGCAACAGTTTTTGTTCAGCCAAAACCCGAAGTTATGGCCGAAAGTGGCAGGATCCCATTATAGCCAATAGGGATCCGGAGGTGATCTGTTGAATCTGGCAGGAACAGCCTGCCGGAAACGTTCACCGGAAATATGAACGTAGCCTTACTTAGTTGTTTCCGAAAAAACTTGATATATTGTATGAGCTTTAGGCCTCATGCACACGACCGTTGTGTGCATCCGTGGCCGTTGTGCCGTTTTCCGTTTTTTTTCACGGACCCATTGACTTTCAATGGGTCCGTGGAAAAATCGGAAAATGCACCGTTTGGCAGCCGCATCCGTGAGCCGTGTTTCCTGGCCGTGAAAAAAATATGACCTGTCCTATTTTTTTCACGGCCAACGGTTCACGGGCCCATTCAAGTCAATGGGTCCGTGAAAGAACACGGATGCACACAAGATTGGCATCCGTGTCCGTGATCCGTGGCCGTAGGTTGCTTTCATACAGACGGATCTGAAGATCCGTCTGCATAAAAGCTTTTTCTGATCTAAGTTTTCACTTCGTGAAAACTCATTTCCGACAGTATATTCTAACACAGAAGCGTTCCCATGGTGATGGGGACGCTTCTAGTTAGAATACACTGCAAACTTTGTACAAGACTGCCCCCTGCTGCCTGGCAGCACCCGATCTCTTACAGGGGGATATGATAGTACAATTAACCCCATCATATCCCCCTGTAAGAGATCAGGGCTGCCAGGCAGCAGGGGGCAGACCCCCCCCCCCCCTCCCCAGTTTGAATATCATTGTGCGGCCCCCCCCCCCCCTGTTGTTAACTTGTTGGTGGCCAGTGTGCGCACCCCCCTCCCTCCCTCCCTCTATTGTTTTAATACATTGGGGCCAGTGTGCGCGCGCCCCCCCAACCCCCCCTCCCTCCCTCTATTGTTTTAATACATTGGGGCCAGTGTGCGCGCGCCCCCCCAACCCCCCCTCCCTCCCTCTATTGTTTTAATACATTGGGGCCAGTGTGCGCGCGCCCCCCCAACCCCCCCCCCCCCCCTCCCTCCCTCCCTCCCTCTATTGTAATCATCATCGGTGGCAGCGGAGTGGAAGATTTTCATACTTACCTGGCTGCTGGCTGCTGCGATGTCTGCGTCCGGCCGGGAGCTCCTCCTACTGGTAAGTGACAGCAATGCGCCGCACAGACCTGTCACTTACCAGTAGGAGGAGCTCCCGGCCGGACACAGAGATCGCAGCAGCCAGCAGCCAGGTAAGTATGAAAATCTTCTACTCCGCTGCCACCGATGATGATTACAATAGAGGGAGGGGGGGGGGGGGGGGGTTGGGGGGGGTGCGCACACTGGCCCCAATGTATTAAAACAATAGAGGGAGGGAGGGGGGGTTGGGGGGGCGCGCGCACACTGGCCCCAATGTATTAAAACAATAGAGGGAGGGAGGGAGGGGGGTGCGCACACTGGCCACTAACGAGTTAACAACAGGGGAGGGGGGCCCACTGGCCACCAATGAGTTAAAAACAGGGGGGGGGGTCTGCCCCCTGCTGCCTGGCAGCACCTGCCAGGCAGCAGGGGACAGTCATGTACAGTTTTTTTGTATATTCTAACCTGAAGCGTCTCCATCACCATGGGAACGCCTCTGTGTTAGAATATACTGTCGGAAATGAGGTTCACGATGTAGCTCATATCCGACAGTATATTCTAACATAGAGGCGTTCCCATGGTGATGGGGACGCTACAAGTTAAAATATACCATCGGATTGGAGAAAACTCCAATCCGATGGTATAACAGAACTCCAGACTTTACATTGAAAGTCAATGGGGACGGATCCGTTTGAAATGGCACCATATTGTGTCAACATCAAACGGATCCGTCCCCATTGACTTGCATTGTAATTCAGGACGGATCCGTTTGGCTCCGCACGGCCAGGCGGACACCAAAATGACTTTTTTTTCATGTCCGTGGATCCTCCAAAAATCAAGGAAGACCCACGGACGGAAAAACGGTCACGGATCACGGACCAACGGAACCCCGTTTTGCGGACCGTGAAAAAAAACGTCCGTGTGCATGAGGCCTTAGGCCTTGTTCACATCTGGCAGGCTGTTTTGGCGCAGAGCAGCCTGCCGGATACTCTACTTCTTGACGATTTTTGGCATAAATGCCGGGTTTTGGCTGGACAAATACTCTTGCATGTAGCGGTTTTTGTCCAGCTGACAGGCCACATTTGGCCGGATCAGGCTGCTGGATCATCGAAATGGAGAACGCAGTCTTATTATTTCTTTTTAATTCAATGCGAAAATTGACCTGCCGTGTGGATTTGGTGTGGTAATGTGCAGAATTCCTGCTAGTCTATCTGCACCAGTGTGCAGGTAGCCAAAAGGTGTTGTCCGGGAATAAGTGAGGCCGTGTTCACATCTGCAGCAAGCTGATCCCGTTGCCTGATCCTGCACAAATGATGGCAGTCAGCCAGACCAAAAAACGAATGAAAACACATTTATTCTAGAAAGCAGCTGGCTCACCACTGGACCTCATTACAGTCAATGGGGATCCAGATGTGAACTATAGAATCTGGAAATGCACTCTGCCATAACAGCCTGTCGGATCTGTTGCCGTAGATGTGAACGCAGCCTAACTTTTCACAGGAGCACGGAGCTTGCCTCTGCTATGGAAAGAATCGTACTTACTTACTGCTGCTCTGGTCCTGCATGCCTGCTCTCATGTATCCATCTTCCAGTCCATTGCTTGTTTAATTTGTCCCCAGCACGGGCATGATCATCTGCTACTCAACAGCCAATAACTGGCTTCAGCATTGGTGTGTCTTTTGTAAACATGTAACCGCTAAGTTCAATCATTGGGCTTATCGACTGCACAGCCGTGGTGCCAGATTCCACACATAACTGATATAAACAGAGCCAAACAAATCCCATTACTATAATGGAAACCGTATGGTTTCGGTCTGGTAGTCCATTATTTTTTAGCACAGAAAAAAAGCCCTGAATTCAGGACCTCTTTCTGGTGTATCTGATGGAATCTTTGACAGAGGCCCCGAACAGAGCCACCAACACAGATCTGAACAAGTCCTAAGGCTACCTTCACACTTGCGGCAGAGTGATCTGTCATATGCAAAACGTATGCCAACTGATGGCATTAGTAAGACTGATCAGGATCCTGATCAGTCTTAAAAATGCATTGAAATGCCAGATCCGTCTTTCCGTTGTCATCCGGGAAAACTGATCCGGCATTTATTTTTTTCACCTTTTTTTCGGTCTGCGCATGGAAAAAAAAATGCTGGACACAGCATTCAGGCAAGTCTCCAGTTTTTTCCGCCGGAGATAAAACCGTAGCATGTTGTGGTTTTATCTTTTGCCTGATCAGTCAAAATGACTAAACTGAAGACATCCTGAACGGATTACTCTCCATTCAGAATGCATGGGGATAAATCTGATCAGTTCTTTTCCGGTACAGAGTAGGGTTGGGCGATATACCGGTGTTGGCGGTATACCGCGGTATTAGGAAACAGTGATATTGCTGTTTCCTAATTACCGCTGTATTTTGTGACGTCATAGAAGCGGTCATGTGCGCTGACCACTTCAAAATCTGCGTCCGTGGCCGCCCGCCCCAGCATGATTCCATACCAATTGCTGCCCGTAGCGGCTACTCCGGCTCCTCCATGCAGGCTCCCATAATGCAGTCTCTGCCCACTGACGTCTGACGTCGGAATCAGATGACAGACGAGGCTGTGCACGCAGGACAGGAGCGCCACCAACACAGAGCCTGCAATACACCTTCTAGTAGGAGATGATACACAAGATTACTATACACTACTCGTTCTGGTACAGAATTAACCCTGTAATGTTTTTGTTGTTACTAGAAGTCAATCGACTAGTTACAGATACCCGAAGTGATGAAAAATGACATATAAAAGTATAACAATTAACGTCTCCTTGTGGCTGCCTGGCTGTCCCCATACAGTATAACGTCTCCTTGTGGCCCCCATACAGTATAGTGTCTGCCCCCATACAGTATGACGTCTCCTTGTGGCTGCCCCCATACAGTATAACGTCTCCTTGTGGCTGCCCCCATACAGTATAACGTTTCCTTGTGGCTGCCCCCATACAGTATAACGTCTCCTTGTGGCCCCCATACAGTATAACGTCTCCTTGTGGCTGCCCCCATACAGTACATTGTCTACTTGTGGCTGCCTGGCTGTCCCCATACAGTATAACGTCTCCTTGTGGCTGCCCCGATACAGTATAATGTCTCCTTGTGGCTGCCCCCATACAGTATAACGTTTCCTTGTGGCTGCCCCCATACAGTATAACGTCTCCTTGTGGCCCCCATACAGTATAACGTCTCCTTGTGGCTGCCCCCATACAGTACATTGTCTACTTGTGGCTGCCTGGCTGTCCCCATACAGTATAACGTCTCCTTGTGGCTGCCCCGATACAGTATAATGTCTCCTTGTGGCTGCCCCATACAGTATAACGTTTCCTTGTGGCTGCCCCCATACAGTATAACGTCTCCTTGTGGCTGCCCCCATACAGTATAGTGTCTCTTTGTGGCTGCCCCCATACAGTGTAACATCTCCTTGTGGCTGCCCCCAAACAGTACAGTGTCTATTTGTGGCTGCCTGGCTGTCCCTATGTAGTGTACGGGAGAGTAATACCCCGTCACTACAGAAGGGTCACTTGGGTACTGCCGTTCCCCCTGTATTTATGGGGAGGTTGGTATAAAACATCTTGTTAATGTAATGCTATGTACTTCCTGTTACTGTGAAATGTGCATGTGCAGGCCGGCTAGGGTGTCATTCCAGCTCTGAGTCACTAGAGGGAGCTAGGGAACCCTAGTTTATATAAGGCCCAGTCAGGGAGCAGAAAGCAGCAGACAGTGGGAGAAGGAGTCAGAGATGATCCTGTGTCTGAGTCAAGGCCAGGCCATGGGCCTGTGAGAGTAGAGCAGGCCTGAAGCCTGCCGACTAGGAGAGGGTAGTATAGGCCCTGTAACCGGGTTCCGGATCCAAGGAAAAGGTTCCCCTCCTGAGTCATCAGCCGTTTTAGCCGAAACGTAATAATCAACCAGCCGGGACACAGAATGCAACAGAGGCCAATCTGATAAAGCAAGAGGTACTCAAGATAACAGAGGAGGTACTTCATAAAGACAGATTCAAGGATACGCCAGAGATAGGGCATTAGACCTTGGAGAATAAGTCACATGTTTCAGGACCAGTCAGGAATAGAGTGCAAGCCGCCTGTACTGCAACTCCTGTGATTCACACTCTGTAAGGAACCTTGCTATAACCGGCCAGTCTGTAACTACTATGAACCAACTGTCTTCATATGCAAACCAACTGTCTTCAATGGAACTGCGCTTCCAATTATGTCCCTGCATGATTATTACTGACATTCAGTAAAGTTCCAGTTTTGGTTGGCTATCCCGTGGTTGTTCCGTTATTCCACATTACTCTACACGGCGCGTCACCGTTTAATTGACACTGGCGTCACGAACATTAAATACCTGCCTGTTCCAGCATCTGCCCAGATTGAAGACGACAGTGGATCCCAGGTTAGTGGGTTGCCCTGCACTACAAAGCCCAGCATATCCAAGGCTACACTACTGACCCCCTGGGACACTGCACCTATACAGTATAATGTCTCCTTGTGGCCACCTGGCTGTCCCCATACAGTATAACGTCTCCTTGTGGCTGCCCCCATACAGTATAATGTCTCCTTGTGGCTGCCCCTATACAGTATAATGTCTCCTTGTGGCCCCAAGTGTTTTTTTTTTCTCTTCTAAATGGGCATTTATCGGGATATATATCATTATCGCGATAAATTTCTTAATATCTTTATCGTGGGAATATATTTGATATCGTCCATCCCCAGTATAGAGCCCCTGTGACGGAACTCAGTGCTGGAAAAGAAAAACACTAGTGTGAAAGTACCCTAAACAGTGCTGTTCTTATTGGTTTAATTAGGGTCCGCTGCTGCCTGTATGGCCAAATGCCAAAACCGCACTGTGTGGTCGTACACTTAGGGCTCATGCACACGACCGTGCCGTTTTTTTTGCAGTCTGTAAATTGCGTATCCGCAAAAAAAGGATGCCTCCCGTGTAATGGAATAGGAGGCCCATTATAGAAATGCCTATTCTTGTCCACAAAACGGACAATAGGACATGCCTCATCATTTTTACGGGGCCACGGAACGGAGCAATGGATGCGATCCGCATCTTTTGCGGACCCATTGAAAGGAATGGTTCCGTATACAGATTAGATTAATTAGCAACCGCTACTGGACTGCAATGTAGCTTTGTGGTCATATCCTATAGTTTCAGACAAGCAGTTCACTGCAGTAAGTGCGGGAGTATGATTTCCTGTAGTGAACATCTTTGACCTGACCGCACGGCATTAAAATAATTCATAATGCTATACGTCTCTGCCCAACATCAACTATAATCATTTGTACTGACACAATGCTGTCAGTGCATATCATTACATATTATGTCGGACAGTGACATACAGCATTATGAATTATACTGCCGTGCAGTCTGATCCCGGATCCTGCACAAAGCATGTTACTCACAGTAAACATACTCGTTTTAAACTGGCCTGTGGGGGAATTTGGCTTAAAAAAGTCACAAAAATAGGGTTTTGCAACTTTTTGGCTGGGGCTACATGGTAATGTACTGCACAACAGCAAGTCCTGAAAAGATGTGCAACCAGCTGTCACATGACTATTCTAGAGCTGTGATTTGGCTGGTTTGGGCTCAAAATTACTGACCGAAACACTGACATGTGAATAAGACATAAGGCCTCATTCACACGACTGTGTCCATCTTGTAATGCTCAAATAGCAGATCCTCAAAATCCAGATGCGGTCTATGAGCAGTTCACATTTTATCTACTGATGCACTGTTTTCAATGAGTCCGTAGTCCGCATTTTGCAAATATATTCTAGCTTTTTGTGGAATGCACACGGATGAACCCTACGCTTTACGCCTCCGTCCATTCATTCCGCAAAGTGATAGAACATGTCCTATGTTTGTCTACCCATTGAAGTCAACAGGTCTGCAACACAGATCGCATCCGTATTTTGTGTATTCACGATTTGTGGAATGTAAAACGCATATGGTAAGGTACATGTGGCCTTACACCTTGTTCACACAGTAGTGTCTGGTCCGTGAATTTCAACAGTGTCTCTGCTGTCCGTAACGGGGCTTGGCTGTCATTTACGCAGCAGATACAACGCACGGCATTCACCTCGTGTGAAACAGCCCTTATACTTTTCTCTGCCATTCTTGAGCGCAGGGCACACTGAATGGCTCACTGCTGGTGCCTGAAATATCCAATAATAAAGGATCTTTGATATTGCTCGGTTTGGAGGGGCTGCCCAGCTCTGAAGCTGTTGGGAGAGGTTCATTCAGCGGTGTGCGATCTTCGCTGGGTAAGCAGTCTCTTGGTGGGCAGTGCGCTTTTAGTTTCTGAAACTTTTGATATGTAAGAGGGACATAGCAAAAGTGTCGATTGTCTGGGGTCCCAGAGCTGAGACCCCCGCTGATCTCTAGAACGAGGGGCCAGAAGTGCTCAGCCAAGTCTTACTTCAGCATTGCTTGATAGGTGAATAAAATTCCTGAACGGTCCTTGAAAAGTGCTGATAAAACCACACAACAACCAAGTCTGTCTCCATGTCTTCATTAAGAAAAAATTAAAATCTAAATTCTGAATGTTCACTGTGCTGCCTCCGAGTTGCCTCAGGATTCAGAAAAGTTAATTTTATAATCAGGTTATCGCTATAGATGCATTTTTTAAACTGTTAGATGCACAAATGCATGGACCAATAGGTCATTTTTGCTATAGACATTACACACCATTCACTAGGATTGTACTGTACTGCAGTCCTTCAGCTGTGAGATCCCAGTCAAAGGCAAGAGCCTCTTTCTATTACATCCCAAGTATGGAAATGTCCTGTATCAGATGACATTTTGGAATGGGGCACCACAGTACAAGAGAGGCTCAAATAAAGCAAGCTGAGGTAAATGTGAACCCGGAGACTGGCAGGGGTTGGATCGAGGAGCATGTTCCTCTCCTTCCCTCCCAATAAGGTGCCATGCTAAAACCCTGTAAGCTGGGGGTACCTTAGCTGTTTCCCCAGCCCCTCCGGTGCCTGATGGCCAAGTGGTTGTAGGAAGGTCGGAGTTCCAAGTAGGTCGCGGGCTGGGGAGTTAGTTGCCTTAACCCCGGTGGGGCTCTGGGCATCAGGGTCCCTCCTCCTCATCGACAGACACCGGGACTGCATGGAAGTCGCTGTACACACGAGGCTCAGGGTGTCTGACGGAAGAGCAGAAGATGGCGGCGCCCATAGTGGCTTCAACGATATGGTGTCCGGTGAGGAGGATTGTGCCGTCCAGCATGGCAGGGGACGCTGGAGGCCTGGCTTTTCGGCCTTGCATCACATCCGGTTAACTCTCCTAGGATCAGTCCGGGAAGCAAGAGGAGAGGCATCGCGCCAACAGGAGGGGTAAGTGCCAGTGGTATTGAAACCTCAGGGCAGCTAGCATCAGGGTCCTCACATTATGGATACCTCTGATATCTGCAGAGAGCAATCCCCAGAGCCCCCTGGACATGTAAGTAAATATCTTATCCAGTTCCTTTCTTTATCCCTTGGGGTATCTAAAAGACTGTCCGTCATATCTTCCTAGAGGGAAAAAGAAACTACCCATAAGGTGGAACCTAAAAAGAAGCCTAAAAGATGTGCTGCATGCAACAAGAGGCTTCAAGATACGTACACTAAACAACTATGCAGTGATTGTATAAGTAAAATCGTAAAGGAGGAACAGCCGTCACTATTGATGGACCTCAGATCGATTATAAAAGAAGTAGGGAAAGAGTCAGTTTCATCCGTCATGCCCTCTCCGGGGGTTAGTTGTGCACCTAGGGCCAAAAGACCAAGAGGGGACTTAAAATCCGACTCCGAGAGGATATAGAATTCCGATATACTCAGTCGGATGAAAGGGAAGAGGAAGGCGACAAATTTATCCCCTTCACATCCTATGATGAGTAGCGGAAATACTGCTTCTCTTCAGAAGATATGAACTCTCTTCTATTAGAGAAACTATGGACATAGAAGAAGAACAACAAAAAAGATCTGTGCAGGATGAGATGTTTGCAGGCTTAAAGGGGTTGTCCGAGTTATTTTTTTGTTCTTTCTATGTTCCTAACTAAGCAAATGTAACAGCTTTCCAATTAACTCACTTTATCTCCAGTGCCTGGTTTCTCAGAATTCACTGAGGATCACATGACCTGTGATGTCAGCTTCTCTCCCTGCTCTGATAAAGTTTGTTTACAAGCCTGTAAACCAGATGTCACACCACCGCCCCCCCTTCACTCTCCTAGGATACTTAACCCCTTCAGCTGCAACTGGCTAGCTGCAGCAGTGACAATTCTGGGCACAGGAGCTGAAGGACTAGAGAGAGCATTGCACAAGAAGGGAGGGGGATGATCCTGTGTGTATTAGCAGTGTCATACAGCTGGGACTTGTAGTTCTACACTTACAAGTTGCTGTTGATTCTCCCAGCACTCAAGGCAGCTCTTGTATCGACTCCCTTAGCAGTGTCATTATAAAGCTGGGACTTGTAGTCCTACACATACAACATGCTGCAGAGTCTCCCAGCAGGCAGACATGTCACTCAGGGCAGCTCTTGTATTCACTCCCTTAGCAGAGCAGGGGGAGGGGCAGAGATGGTTTTTATTGCATGTAAACAAAGGGCCAGAAAAGAACCAGGGAAATTAGGAAATAGATATATATCTTTTTGCATTAAACTTGCTTAGCTTAGTTATATATTGATGACCATCAGATTTTCGGTGCTATATATTATTTTTTCACAACCCCTTTAAGAGAAAAAAAAAGACATTTTTTATTCATAGAGAATTCCAAAAATCGCTTAGTGTTTGATAAGGAAGATGCTAAATTGTGGGAAGAGATTCGTAAAATAGACACCCCTGTTGCCAGGGTCGAAAAAAAAAAAAAAAAAGACGGCAATTCCATTTGATGATTCCTTGCAACTTAAAGAACCCATGGACTGGAAGGCTCACGATCCTCTGAAGAAAACTTGGGAGACATCTGCAGCTCTAGTCAGCACAAATATTGCCACGACATCCGTTGTGAGATCTATGCTATTTATGGTTGTCTGCCAGGAATGGGGCTCTTTCAAACACGGCAAGAAGAGCCTTGTGGCAAAAAAAATTGGTCGGGGGACCTGGCGTCGAAAAATAAATTATGTGCCATTCATTATTTGGGGGCCTATGTCTTTGGTCCAGTGCTGGACAATATCCTCGAAAAAGCCTCAGACAAAAAGAAAGGCTTTCCAGAAGAAAAAACTAGAAAGCAGCAGTTTATTTCGTAGAAGATTCCTACAAAAAAAAAAAAAACGGTTAAGGACAAAGAAAAGTCTGGAAGATGGTCCTATCAAAAAGGGGAGAAAGGAAGGTTTTTTTTTTACTTAAAGGGGTTGTCCGAATTATATTTATTGATGACCTATCCATTTTTTGTCACCTTACATCACATAAAGTGTAATAGCAAGCGATCAAAAAGTCATACGCACCTCTAAATAGTGCCAATCAAACCGTCATCTCATCCTGCAAAAAAGAGACCCTACCCAAGATAATCGCCCAAAAACTGAAAAAAAACTATGGCTCTCAGACTATAGAGACACTAAAACATGATTTCTTTTTTTGTTTCAAAAATGAAATCATTGTGTAATGCCTCTTTCACACTGGCGTGTGCGGCCCGTTGCCATATTGCGGCCAGCAAAATGCTGACCGCAATACACAGACGCCGTTCCGTGGGCATTCCGCATCACGGATGCGGACCCATTCACTTGAATGGGTCCGCAAATCAGGAGATGCGGAATGGTGCTGTACAAAACCACGGAACGGAACCCTACGGAAGCACTACGGAGTGCTTCCGTGGGGTTTCGTCTCTTACTTCCGTTCCGCAAAAAGATAGAACATGTCCTATCTTTTTGCGCAACTGCCGGATCGCGGACCCATTCCAATCGGAGTCCCAGTTTAATCGCTGGGGCTCCGATCGTTTACCATGGAAACCAGGATGCTACTGCAGTCCTGGCTTCCATGGTTACTTAGCAATTGTAGAACCATTATACTTACCTGCTGCGCTGTCTGTGACCGGCCGGGCGCTCCTCATACTGGTAAGTGAAAGGTCTGTGCGGCGCATTGCCTATAGCACAGACCTGTCACTTACCAGTAGGAGGAGCGCCCGGCCAGTCACAGACAGCGCAGCAGGTAAGTATAATGCTTCTACAATTGCTAAGTAACCATGGAAGCCAGGACTGCAGTAAAGTCCTGGTTTCCATGGTAACCGATTGGAGCCCCAGCGATTAAACTGGGACTCCGATCGGAACTCTCCGCTGCCACCAATGATGGGGGGGTGGGGGGGATTTTAATTAGGGGGGGGGGAGGCCACACTGGCCACCAATGAGTTAAATACAGGAGAGGGAGGGAGGGGGGCCGCACTGTCCACCAATGAGTTAAATACAGGGGAGGGAGGGGGGCCACACTGGCCACCAATGAGTTAAATACAGGGGAGGGAGGGGGTCTGCCCACTGCTGCCTGGCAGCACCTGATCTCTTACAGGGGGCTATGATACGCACAATTAACCCCTCAGGTACGGCACCTGAGGGGTTAATTGTGCGGATCACAGCCCCCTGTAAGAGATCGGATGCTGCCAGGCAGCAGGGGGCAGTCATGTACACAGTTCGTAGTATATTCTAACTTGAAGCGTCCCCATCACTATGGAAACGCCTCTGTGTTAGAATATACTGTCGGATATGAGTTTCCACTAAGTGAAAACTCAGCTCTGAAAAAGCTTTTATGCAGACGGATCTTCGGATCCGTCTGTATGAAAGTAGCCTACGGCCACGGATCACGGACGCGGATTTCAATCTTGTGTGCATCCGTGTTTTTTCACGGACCCATTGACTTGAATGGGTCCGTGAACCGTTGTCCGTCAAAAAAATAGGACAGGTCATATTTTTTTGATGGACAGGAAACACGGATCATGGATGCAGTGCATTTTCCGAGTTTTCAACGGACCCATTGAAAGTCAATGGGTCCGTGGAAAACGGCACAACGGACACGGATACACACAACGGTCGTGTGCATGAGGCCTTATAACGTCCCCCAAAAATAAAATGTCATTCCCAAAAGGATCCTAACATGAAGTAGACATATGGGGAATGTAAAGTAATAACTATTTTTGTAGGTATTACTATGTATTATAGAAGTAGAGAAATTGAAACTTGGAAATTAGCACATTTTTCTAAATTTTTGGCAAATTTTTTATTTTTTTATAAATAAAAGTGATTTTTTTTAACTCCATTTTATCAGTGTCGTGAAGTACAATATGTGACGAAAAAACTATCTCAGAATGGCCTGGATAAGTAAAAGCGTTTTAAAGTTATCACCACTTAAAGTGACACTGGTCAGATTTGCCAAAAATGGCCTGGTCCTTAAGGTGAAATATGGCCGTGTTTCGTCCAAAGGGTTAACCATGCGCCATGTATGAGGGAGTAGGAGTTAGGGGAAATTGAGGAGTCTGAATTGGGGCTTTGGCTTACAGACTCCACAGCCCTGATATAATGTAGTGGGAAGTGGAAAAAAAATTCCAAATGGGGTGGAATAAAAAAAAAATATTTCTGCCACATCTTTATGGGTTTTGTTTTTACGGTGTTCACTATGAGGTAAAACAGACTTGTGCTCTTCATTGTCCAGGTTAGTAGGATAACGGCGGTCCCACTTAGGCCTCATGCACACGACCGTTGCAGAACGGAACAAGTGGCCCATTGTAGAAATGCCTATTCTTGTCCGCAAAATGGACAGGAATAGGACATGTTCTATTTTTTTTTGCGGAGCTACGGAACGGAGCAACGGATGCGGACAGCGTGCGGAGTGCTGTCCGCATCTTTTGCAGCCCCATTGAAGTGAATGGGTCTGCACCTGAGTCGCAAAAACTGCAGCTCGGATGCGGTCCAGAACAACGGTCGTGTGCATAATGCCTTATCTCCACACTGCTGGACAATCGTCTGCGCTGAACAAGGACCAGTTTTTCAGTGCTCATCTGAATAATCTGCTCAGATTTTTCTCACTCCCACAATTGAAAGGGATTTTCTTGTCCACAATACGGGCCAGAGTAGGACATGTTCTATAATTTGTGGAATAGATCTGCAAAAAAATACAGATGTGTGCATGGCCCGACAGAAGTTATTTGGTCAGGTTGCCTCCCCCAAACTACATTTCCACTGCACTGATCCACAGGGAGCAAAGGGTTGAGAGAGTACACCATGACACAACATTTCATCAGGGTCAATACCACTCCCATCCTCTACACTGGCTCAGAGGCTCGCAGCACAAGGACGGACATTATTATATTTCAGAGGCACAAAGGGCGATGCTTCTATTGAGGAGGTAAAAAGTGGGACATTACTTCTGTGTGGTGGCACAAAGAGGTATCGCAACACAATATGGAGGAGACAGATTCCCTGTAGTTACACCCCTGGGTTCATCTAGCTTAAACAACTACATATTTCATATCTTATAACTCATGTTACCTTAATTATTTTTATACTGTGGATCTTCATTTTTTACTTAGTTGGATAGTTATGGAGGAGTGACAGCTGCCATTCAGCTTTGCCCTCTAACAGGCTCGGACTGGCTCACAGGGGTACAGGGGAATCCCCTGGTGGGCCCCTAAGCAAGGTGGGCCCCTAGTCTTCCACTCTCTGCACAAGTGGCACATAACACATTAGATCTACTGCACTACATACATATATTCAATGTACAGCACCTCAACCAGTCTATTTTCATATAAAAAACTTTATTTATATTCAAATGTTTCCGTACAGTGGGCCCCCAAAATACATTTTACTGGTGGGCCCTAGGTACCCCAGTCCGACACTGCCCTCTAATATCATTAGAAATTCATTATTTGGTGTGATAGTGTCACATTACTGTGACTCCACTTTAATTTTTATCATATCGCATATTGTCAGCATTGTTTTCTATTCATTATTCAAAGTTTCTAATTTTTATGATATGTGCAGATTTGACTAAACAATCATTGTGGGTATTAAATATACCTAGCATTTACTTATGCTACGTGCATAATATAGGATTAACCTCTTAACAGTCACGTTAAAATTGGGAAAACCGTCCCAAAAATGAAAATTTCTCTTTATTGTAGATTTAACATTTTTAATAAACAGCAATCCCTACTCACTAGCGGAAGAGACCGCTGCTATTACTTGCAGTGATCTCTTCCACAGCATGGGGAGTAGCAATCATGCCATCGCTAGTCCTTATGCTGTTTATTGCTCGCTGGCAGCAGATCGAGATTAGACAGCACAATCTGCCGCCGACATATGATAATTTTACCGCGCAAACAAGCGCGGCGGCAGTATTAGACTGCCAGATCATAGCTAACAAGCTTTCCTGCAAATGCTCGTTAACAATAAACTGGCCTTCAATTGGCCAGTCTAATGCAGCCTTTGGACTAAGTTTACTTCTTAACGCTGGGTTCACACCTGAGCGTTCTGAAAGGAGCGCTCTGTATGCGCGATTGTACCGGCGTTTACAATCGCGCATACAGAGACAAGACGCCTCAAAGAAGCTCATGTACTTCTTGGGGCGTCGGGCGTTTTACAGCGCGATCGTACGCGCAGTAAAACGCCCAGGTGAGAACCATTCCCATAGGGAATCATTGGTTTCTCCTTGTTGAGCGTTTTACAGCGCGTAGGAACGCGCTGTAAAACGCTCAGGTGTGAACCCAGCCTTAGGCCACCTCTATGGTGGTATAATATAGACTACTGTAGTATTTTTTACCTAAAAGCTAGTGCGGCATCACAACACATTACACTGATAAGTGCAATGCTGTTCTGTGGGCAACTTTATCTAGGCCTGTCAACAGAACAAAAGAGCTGTCATGGTGTTATCCAAATACTACAATCTACTATTTTACTAATAGATCCATGTCCATATAGGAATGGTATCTCTCTGTGCTGACCTCTGCAGAAGGACAGTGTTATTTATTTAATTTTCTGCGGGACAAATTGTACTTTCCAATGGCGCCATTTACGCTTGCATACCATGTTAGTGGGAAGCGGAAAAAAATTCCAAATGGCTTAGAATTGGGAAAATACACAATTCAGACAAAGGTTTTAATTTTTTTACACCGTACACTATGCTGTAAAAATGAGCTGTTATCTTCATTCTCCAGGTCTGTACGGTTACAACAATATCACACTTGTATAATTTTTCTTGAGTTTTAATACAGAAAAAAATAAAATGTTATCACCATATTCTGACCCCTTAACTTTTTTGTAGTTATGTGTGCGGGGCTGTGTGAGGGCTAATTTTTTGCGGGGCGATCTGTACTTTTTAGTGATACCAATTGAAGTGTGTGTGACTTTTTGATCACTTTTTATAAAAAAATGATTGGGGAGTTGAAGTGACAAAATAGCAATTTTTTCCCGTTATGCCATTTGCCATTAATATTATATTTTAATTGTATGGGCATTTTTGCACGCAGCGATGCTCATGATGTTTATTTTTATATTTTAAGGAAAGGGGGGCGATTTGAAATTTTATATATATATTTTTTTTTATAATTGCAAAAACGTTTTTACTTTTTTTTTAAGTCATCCTCGGTGACTATAACTGGCAATCATTAGATAGCCCATTGTGTTCATTAATGGCTATGTAGCCATCATTGAACACTTAATTTTCAATATAACAATACAGTGCTGCCACCTAGAGGCCTGTATTGGTATATTCATCTAATAGACTCTGAAGCCTTCTTGAGGATTCCGTCTATTAGTACAGCATAACAGCGTTCCCTGATCTCAGCCAGGGAATGCTGTTACTAGAGCGGAATTTCACGGCTTCAGCTTCCAGACTGCTCTAAAAGGGAAAATGTATGCTTTCAGCCTTATGGCTGATCACGTACATGTGCCACGGGTCTCTGCTATTTAAAATAGCAGAAACCCGGTGGCTATGGCGCCCACTGCACGTGCGAGCAGACGCCATGTTTAAAGATTTAAATTTACGGCGGAGGTCCTCAAGAGTTTAAGAGAAGAGTGACTTAATTTATCTTTCTCATAGCCTGAATGAGATTGTGGAATTTTTCTTCTTTTCCTCTTATCCATACCACCTCAAAGTCTAAAAAGTAGAGTAACTAGTCATTGGCATACAGAAATATAAATGTAATATAACTTTCTTGCACTGTAAAGGATCCTCCGATTGAAGGTTAACGTCTTCTTGTTTCAGATTATCTTCATGTTCCTCTTCAAGCTTACATTCTTATTTCTTCAGAAATGTTTGTGCTGTCTTCAAGGCAGTACTGTACAAGGACTGTGTGTTTATTTATTCATGTAGTTGTGATTTCATTCATTAAAAGATAACTTTTTCACTAAAAATTCAATTTTCATATATGTTGTTGCTGCTGTGGTGATAATTCATAATCACTAATTTTTGTGTTCACATACCACTTGTTTAATAAGGTTCCGTCCATAGCAACCGCTCCTCACAAGTCTTCTTTCTGACTATCTTCTCAAGATGGCGGCTGATGCCCTTACCCTGAGGCTAAGACCTCCCTCCCTAACTACCCAGAATTCATTCGGCTCATCTTGGGAACGCGCAGCCTCACCCCAACCAATTGAGTTTCTCCAGACTTAAACATGACCTCTTCCTCCTGAGCAATTGATAGGGAATTTTTATCTCAAATTTTTATCGGCACTATCCTGGTCCGACGGGAGCGCGCATGCAGCGTTCGGAACTGCCCACTACTACGTCCTCCATCTTCTGTATATAGAAGCTAGGAGACGGAGGACACCTAGCAATGCTGTTTTAGCCACACCACTGAAATGCCTGGGGGAGGAAAGAACATGCTGCAATCACTAGGTAATTCAATACCTATGCAAAAGTATTAACTAGGGAACTAAGGTAAACTTAGGATATTTTCATACTTGCATTTTTCTTTTCTAGCATAGAGTTCCGTCCTAGGGGCTCTATACTGGAAAAGAACTGATCAGTTTTATCCCCATGCATTCTGAATGGAGAGCAATCTGTTCAGGATGCATCAGGATGTCTTCAGTTCAGTCTTTTTGACTGATCAGGACAGAGAAATAAACGCAGCATGCTACCGTTTTATCTCCGGCCCAAAAAACTGAACACTTGCAATTTTTTTCCATAGGAATGTATTAGTGCCGGATCCGGCATTCATAATACGCAGACCGAAAAAAGGTGAAAATAAATAAATGCCAGATCCGTTTTTCCATATGACACCGGAAAGACGTATCCGGCATTTCAATGCTTTTTTATGACTGATCAGGCATTTTTTTTGACTAATCAGGATCCTGATCAGTCTTACAAATGCCATTAGTTGGCATACGTTTTCGCTGCGACGGAACTGCTTGCCGGATCACTCTGCCACAAGTGTGAAAGTGTGAAACAAAATTACAGTTAGTTACCCTTTAAAGCAAAAAATAAAAATAAAAAATACAAGCAAACTTCCAAAGCCCTGCAGTAGGTCAGTCACTGACTCTACTGAATTAGCATATACAGTTTACGGGGGCACTCTGCCTGTAACTCTATTTAGAGGAGAGGTCATGTGATAGCACGGTTTGGTGGGGCATACTGGCTTACTCCTAACTGGCTCATTTATTTTGCAGGATCTTTTCATGAAATGAACTTTAAAAGGGGCGTGGCTAATACTTTTTTTTTGGGGGGGGGGGGGGGGATTCTCCTGGGTGGATCAGTCAGGGGTTTCTTTTTAGTTAAAAAATATCCACAAAATGGGAATTGAAATGTGAAGGTATGATACTGATACTGTTTATGGAGCACTGGCTGCTGTGACCTACCTCCAATAGAGGCAGACCACATGACTTCTGTGTGGCCTGGGAAGAGCAAGGGTGCATTGCAGAACTACTTCTGCTTGCAATGTTAAAAAAAAACACAGCATTGTCATGCAGCTGCTATTTAGAAATTGTTAGAGCTACTATTGCAGACAATGGTAAGTGTATAAACTCCTATGCATTCCTATGAGTTCCCCCTAGTGGTGGCTGCAGGCAGATAGCTTTCTAATATGTGAAATTAAGCAGGAGATTTAGCTATGTATTTATAACAGTTGTTATATTTATGTGGCATATTTTTGAAGCACCCTCAGGTGCCGCACCTGAGGGGTTAATTGACAAGGTTCGGCGGATCTCCGCGCCCTCTCATTGAGGCCGGGTGCCGTCTGTGTGATACAGCCGGCACCCGCCTCTTACATTTGTATTAACGGGTTAATTATATTCATTGGTGGTGCAATGTATTATAATCATTAGTGACGCAGTGCCCCCCCACCCTAGTGTTATATTCATTGGTGGCAGTGGCAGCTTCTGATTAGAGCCCCAGCAATGAAATCGCTGGGCTCCGATCAGTTACCATGGCAGCCAGGATGCTACTGAAGCCATCCATGGCTGCTATGGTAAGCTCCTTGTTGCTGTGTGCACAAAGCACAGTGTAAACTCTTATTTACCCTAATGGATCTCTGTTAGGGTGAATAGGACAAGGGCAAATAGTTATTAAATAAAAAGTTTTAAAAAACACCAAAATATTAAAAGTTGAAATCACCCCCTTTCCCAATTTTACATATAAAACATATAAACAATAAAAAAATAAACATATTATGTATTGCTGTATAAATATCTCCTATGCGGTGAACGCTATAACAGAAAAAAAACCAAAAAAAAACCACACGCAATTCCCCCAAAAAAACGTATAGGACTGTTCTATTATGGGCTGAACGTTTCATAAAAAATGCAGAATGTACTCAGCTCTTTTGGTGTTTTATTTTTTTTCGTGGTATCAAGTATCGCAATACTTTTTTAATTGAAATTGAATCAAAATGTTATCATATCGTGACAACCCTACTGCATAGAATAGTGCTAGTTTGCTGCGCTATTCCTTGAAGTACAACGAAAAAATACTTTGGTTGATACATCTGAACAGAAGCCAAAAACTACATTTTTGTGCCCATTGGTATATTGGAGGGTCAATTTATTGTACTCACTGTGCTTTCTTGGCACATACAGTAAACATACACTCCAGATGCTGTGTAAACAGGCATTTGATGAAGGCGGTCAGGATCAAATTCATGTGATAAATCTGTTCTCTTCACTGAAGTTAGTATCTGGGCACTAGATGTATAGTTAGCACTGCTGGGGGAGGGTGACAGCTGACGTCTTGAAGAGCAGAGAAGGAAATATTCTTAGACTTAGGCCTCATGCACACGACCGTTGTGTGCATCCGTGGCCGTTTTCCGTTTTTTTTCGCGGACCCATTGACTTTCAATGGGTCCGTGGAAAAATCGGAAAATGCACCGTTTTGCAGCCGAGGCCGTGATCCGTGTATCCTGTCCGTCAAAAAAATATGACCTGTCCTATTTTTTTGACGGACAACGGTTCACGGACCCATTCAAGTCAATGGGTCCGTGAAAGAACACGGATGCACACAAGATTGGCATCCGTGTCCGTGATCCGTGGCCGTAGGTTGCTTTCATACAGACGGATCCGAAGATCCGTCTGCATAAAAGCTTTTTCTGATCTAAGTTTTCACTTCGTGAAAACTAATTTCCGACAGTATATTCTAACACAGAAGCGTTCCCATGGTGATGGGGACGCTTCTAGTTAGAATACACTGCAAACTTTGTACAAGACTGCCCCCTGCTGCCTGGCAGCACCCGATCTCTTACAGGGGGATATGATAGCACAATTAACCCCTTCAGGTGTGGCACCTAAAGGGGTTAATTGTACTATCATATTCCCCTGTAAGAGATCAGGGCTGCCAGGCAGCAGGGGGCAGACCCCCCCCCTCCCCAGTTTGAATATCGTTGGTGGCACAGTGTGCCAACCACCATCGCCCCCCCTCCCTCCCTCTATTGTATTAAATCGTTGGTGGCACAGTGTGCCAACCACCATCGGCCCCCCTCCCTCCCTCTATTGTATTAAATCGTTGGTGGCACAGTGTGCCAACCACCATCGCCCCCCCCCTCCCTCTATAGCAGTAACATTGGTGGCAGTGTGTGGTCTCAACAGTAGAAGATTCATACTTACCTGCTTGCTGCTGCGATGTCTGTGAACGGCCGGGAGCTCCTCCTACTGGTAAGTGACAGTTCTTTAGCAATGCGCCGCACAGACCTTTCACTTACCAGTAGGAGGAGCTCCCGGCCGGACACAGACATCGCAGCAGCAAGCCGGTAAGTATGAATCTTCTACTGTTGAGACCGCACACTGCCACCAATGTTACTGCTATAGAGGGAGGGGGGGGGCGATGGTGGTTGGCACACTGTGCCACCAACGATTTAATACAATAGAGGGAGGGAGGGGGGCCGATGGTGGTTGGCACACTGTGCCACCAACGATTTAATACAATAGAGGGAGGGAGGGGGGGCCGATGGTGGTTGGCACACTGTGCCACCAACGATATTCAAACTGGGGAGGGGGGGCTGCCCCCTGCTGCCTGGCAGCCCTGATCTCTTACAGGGGAATATGATAGTACAATTAACCCCTTTAGGTGCCGCACCTAAAGGGGTTAATTGTGCTATCATATCCCCCAGTAAGAGATCGGGTGCTGCCAGGCAGCAGGGGGCAGTCTTGTACAAAGTTTGTAGTGTATTCTAACCTGAAGCGTCCCCATCACCATGGGAACGCCTCTGTGTTAGAATATACTGTCGGATCTGAGGTTCACGAAGTAGCTCATATCCGACAGTATATTCTAACATAGAGGCGTTCCCATGGTGATGGGGACGCTTCAAGTTAAAATATACCATCGGATTGGAGAAAACTCCAATCCGATGGTATAAAAGAACTCCAGACTTTACATTGAAAGTCAATGGGGACGGATCCGTTTGAAATGGCACCATATTGTGTCAACATCAAACGGATCCGTCCCCATTGACTTGCATTGTAATTCAGGACGGATCCGTTTGGCTCCGCACGGCCAGGCGGACACCAAAACGACTTTTTTTTCATGTCCGTGGATCCTCCAAAAATCAAAGAAGACCCACGGACGAAAAAACGGTCACGGATCACGGACCCACGGACCCCGTTTTTGCGGACCGTGAAAAAAAACTGTTGTGTGCATGAGGCCTTAGTGCTGCCGTATTAGTAATGATTTTATTGTCACAGAATTTTCTGCATATGTATCAGAATGGGGTTGTTTCTGCAGCACGCATATGGATTTCTGCAAGACCCACTCAGATGAAGGAGACAGACATTTCTACAAAAAATCTGTTGCATTTAAACACAGATATTGTCTATTAACAGATACACAACCTACAACAGTCTATTACTGATGCTCCTCTGTGTGGTCCATGTGTGAGGAGCACTGACAGTCTGGGTGCGTTCAGGAGGCATTATCAAATACCCACGTCCAAGGTTTTAACCCTTGTTATTACACATGACTGTTACTGAGCTGACTATCAAGCGTGTCTCACATAGCACACCCTGCACTTGTATTTGACAGTGGAGCCTTTGTATTTTTCACCCTTCCCCCAGACAGACATAATGCATGTGAACAGTAGCCTGCCATGTATGACATGACACACCAGAGACATTGGAAATATAACAGCAGCTGTACGTCCCTACTGAATAACACAGGCACACAAGAGCAACAGTATGCTACGTCCTCCTGAACCCCTCTCCTCCATGTTGTCCCTCCCTATTACATGGAATTCTAGGGCTAGATACCCATGACATTTTCCCTGGTTACTATGGTGATGATGGGAAAGGATGGATGATGCTGCTCGCCACAAAGACAGAGAGCATTAGAACAAGGGCTGATAAACACCGATCAACTTGCTGAACAAATGAAGACAGATGCATGGCACCTCCTCAGACACAGCCTCACAAGGACTAGCCGGCCTGAGATACACACCCAAGCTACATGTCAAGCAGAAGACTGGAACTTCCCCACCGTTCATTCAAAGTAGCTGGAGTAGAAGCTGAGGAAAGGGCGTGAACAGAAGTAATCCCCCCCATTTGTATTTCACAATAATACCCATTGAGAGGACGCCTGTCTCCTCACAGCATACAATGTCTGACAGGGTGATGTGTAATTAGATGTGTCTCCCAGCTCAGTCAACAGATGGGAAATAGCAGCTCCAGCCTGTGAGCAGTGAGAAGTCCAGACAGAGGAGATCTACAGAATGGAGCACGTACCTCGAGTATTCCAGAGCTGGACATGAGCACTGAAGGAAGAACAAGGGGCAAGAAGAGACCCCACTTACTACAACTACTTTCCAATGGTCTATGGCATATAAGGCAAGCCAGGGAAGAAAGACAGAGCCCGCCCATGGGGTGGTATTAGAAAAAAAAGCAAGAATGGTGTCTCTCCACCTCATGTCACTTCCTTTTAAAGCTACAATTCCAAGCTATTTAGTTCATGACATTCTCTGATCACACGGGTCTTTTAAGAGGGCTCAAATATTTATTTTTTTCCATGATATGGATATAATAATAATAATAATAATGGTTTACGTATCCTTAGGTGACTACTCCTTTACGAAATGTAGTTTGACTCTTCAGCTGCCGGTTACTCTTTCACATGAGACTGAAGTGCAACAGAAATTCACAGACCTCTCCTTTTTATTGTAGTGAATGCTTTGATTCCAGGTTACTTATCATACAGGATCACAAAACAACATTTATTCATGCTAAGGGTCCATTCACACGTCCATAGTGTATTGTGGATCCGCAATACACCCGGCCGGCACCCCCCCATGGAACTGCCTATTCTTGTTCGCAATTGCGGACTATTTTTTGTGGAAGTTCCGGGCCGCTCTCCGGTAATGCAGATGCGGAGTTCACATAGTGTGCCCTCCGCATCTCTTCCGGCCCCATAGGGAATAAATGGATCCGCACCCGTTCCCGATATTGCGGAACGGATACGGACCCATTGGCGGACGTGTGAATGAACCCTAAGCATGCAAAATAAATATACATGCTTAGGGCTCATGCACATGACCATATGCTCTCCGAGACATACGGTCCGTGAGCGGGCCATATGTCCCGGAGCGGCATACATTGTGCGCACAGGAGTGCACAGCATCATAGGTTACTATGATGCTGTGCGCATTGGGCCGCCTGCGGGGCTATTGTCCCGCACTCATAATATCATATGAGTGCGGAACAATAGACCTGCGGGCGGCCCGATGCGCACAACATCATAGTAACCTATGATCCTGTGCGCTCCCGTGCTCCCGATGTATGCCACTCCGGGACATATGGCCCGCTCACGGACCGTATGTCTCGGAGGGCATACGGTCGTGTGCATGAGCCCTTACATTGATTGTGGTTGATGGCATATAACAAAGGTTTGGAAGAGCTCCAACCTGGCATTTTTAGCCAGATCCTTAAACTAGGCTGGAATCCTGTTGAAAAATTACTTGAACTTTTACTTATTTACAAATTTGTAGCTCAAATTTGTTGTGTGGAGGAATGTCATAGCACAGAGTTGGTTAAAATTAGCTTTATAATCTAAGGGGCCCTACTTAACATCGACTTGATTTCCACCTTCCGAAGCAGCAAGAAACATTCTGGAGGTTAGATGCTAAGGTTAATTATAGCTACATATACATTTTTCAGTTTTGAATGGGATTACAAGAATTTGCTTGAATTAGACAATAGTCCGTTTTTGTTTCCAGAAGCTGCACCACCCTTGTCAGTGGGTCCATAAAAAGAAGCATAGATGCACATGACAAAAATATAGTTCTAACTTCTACCGCTTTTGAAGTCAAACCACGCATGGACAGGTTATTTTGTTTCGAAAAAGATTCTGGAGGGGTGGTGTCCTAATAACTATGTATAAAAGTATCAAAGGTGAATACAGATATCTGTCTCATGATGTTTATACCCAGAACTGTAAAAAGGGCACCTATAGCACAGAAGATAATTCTTTACTCTAAGAGCATTGAGACTATGGAACTCTGCCAGAGGAGGTGGTGATGGTGAAATCATTAAAATGTTATGTATTTCTTGAGTACAATAGTATTACAAGTTATAGTGACTAGCATTCAAGAGAATGGTTGTAAGGAATTATTCTGATTGCCATATTTTGAGTTGAGAAAAAAAGTACCCTTTGACTCATTGGGGTTTTTGCTTTTCTATGGCTCAACATTGCAGGATGACTGGCTGTAATTAATGAACTGCTGTCTTTTTCAACCTAAAATACTAGATTTTTGTGCATTTCTGGGCCATTCTCCTCAATATGGATGACAGAAAAAAGTTTCTTAGTTGTGGCCAGTGTAGGAAGGCATAAGGGGCCATCATTGATGGAAGGTATGGGTCACCGAGATTCCTGGCCTTGGTGAGGTAAGAGCCGGTAGTTTTAAGTGTCAGCTGCACTAATAAGGGTTGATGTTCCTGGAGGGAAACGCCAAATGGAAAAGGATTTAGGAAAACTAGAAGAATGGTCAGAACTTTTTTTTTAAACTTTAAATATTTTATTTTATTAATTATAATACAAAAAAATACAGATCAATACAACATTTGTAGTACTATAAAATCCACAAGTCCGTCTATTCCAACCCTGAGCATACTCGGCAATAATTACATAAAGACAAATGCCCATAACCATATGAGTATTGAAAATCAAATGGAGATCCCACCCTCTGGGGGAGAGGCCAGAATCCCCCAGCATCCATCATTTAATGCCTGAGGGACCTGCCATCCCCCAGCATCTCTACAGCTTCTGCAATACTCCAGAACAACTGCACATTCTTTGCCGATACAGACAAGTAGAAAAGACCGGACTTATGAGATCTTCCCCATCCCGCCCCCCAAACCCCCCACCTTGCAGGAAAAAAAAAAAAAAAAAAAAAAAAAAAAAAAAGAATGGTCAGAACTCTGGCAACTGAAATTTAATGTGGATAAGTGCAAGATAATGCACCTGGGGCGTAAAAACCCAAGGGCAGAATATAGAATATTTGACACAGTCCTGACCTCAGTATCTGAGGAAAGGGATTTAGGAGTAATTATTTCAGAAGACTTAAGGTGGGAAGACAATGTAATAAAGCAGCACGAAATGCCAGCAGAATGCTTGGATGTATAGGGAGAGGTATAAGCAGTAGAAAGAGTGAAGTGCTTATGCCGCTGTACAGATCACTGGTGAGACCTCACTTGGAGTATTGTGCGCAGTACTGGAGGCCATATCTCCAGAAGGATATAGATACTCTAGAGAGAGTTCAGAGAAGAGCTACTAAACTGGTCCATGGATTGCAGGATAAAACTTACCAGGAAAGGTTAAAAGACCTTAATATGTATAGCTTGGAAGAAAGAAGAGACCGAGGGGATATGATAGAAACTTTTAAATACATAAAGGGAATCAACTCGGTAAAGGAGGAGAGCATATTTAAAAGAAGAAAAACTACCACAAGAGGACACAGTTTTAAATTAGAGGGGCAAAGGTTTAAAAGTAATATAAGGAAGTATTACTGTACTGAGAGAGTAGTGGATGCATGGAATAGCCTTCCTGCAGAAGTGGTAGCGGCAAATACAGTGAAGGAGTTTAAGCATGCATGGGATAGGCATAAGGCTATCCTTCATATAAGATAGGGCCAGGGACTATTCATAGGATTCAGATATATTGGGCAGACTAGATGGGCCAAATGGTTCTTATCTGCCGACACATTCTATGTTTCTATGTTTCTATGTAATACTAACTACTGTTTGTTGTTAGTGTGGCTGTAAAGCCGATCCGGGCTGACTCTTACTGGGAGTAGCCAAAGTGCTGGGTGGGTGGCTGCTCCCCACACCTGGGTCTTTTTTGGCCTATATAAAACCCAGCCAGCAGTCTCAGCTGGGTGTGGTTTATCCTCCATCCGGCAGAGAAGCTGGGGAGTCTGTGTTATGGGACTAGTAAATTTGTGCCGTGCTAAAGGGCTGAGAGCCACATGCCGGGAAACAGGCCCCTAAAGCCTGCCGTGGACTGCGGGTGGAAAACTGCTAACCGGGTGAAGATTTTGTTCTATGGACATTGCATAGTGTGAACAAACAACAAGACTGAACGATCATTTTGTTTTTACTCTATACTGCTTCCACTAGCCTGTCTACCAGAGCAAATCCTGGTGAGACTGGGGGTGAATGTATTGGTCCAAGCTTAGAGGATGCACCATTGGGAATTTAACTCGGTTGAACCCGCCAGACCACAATATTATGACCTTCTACACTGGTTGCAGAAATGGCTGCAGCCTGACATATTGACTCCCACTACTATGCTGGACCATCTGTTGGCAGATGTGTTTTGGCGGGCTTTGCCGTACCCTCTCCAGTACTGGATCGGCCAGGTCTCTCCTGGTAATGCCTTAGAGATGGTCGACCTGGTGGAGCGCTACGAGGCCACCAGAAATCTGCAGGGGGGTTCTTTTGGGAGGGGGCCCGTCAAACCCCGGAAATCTCCACCCCAGACCCGGTGGCCGGTGCCAGCCAAACCCGCCCAGCCAGACCCAGCCCTGGTGGTTTGCTGGCAGTGTCATGAGCCTGGACACATAAGGACCAACTGTCCCCATTGGGTTGAACCCATGGATACCAACTATAGCTACCGCCACTCATTGTATGTCAGGAAGCTGTGTGCCACAGGTACCTCAGAGACTGTAGACAATAGCCACCTTTGCCAGGTGGAATTAGGGGACCCTCTGGCGGTGGCACTGCTGGATTCAGGGAGCCTGGTGGCCCTGGTAATAGCTGCCCTGGTGCGGCCTGTCGAGTATACTGCCGAAGGGTCAGCATTGTGTGCATTCATGGGGACTTAAAGGACTATCCCACCGCCCGGGTCTCTATATCAACGATGGCCGGCAGGTGGACTCATGAGTAGTGATGGCCAATTCGCATGGGCTGTTCTCGGAACTGCCTGCTCCGGGTGACCGCATGTGTTTCAGAGCGGCTCGCTGCGCAGGCACAGGTAAGGACTTACCTCTGCATCGCCGGGCTTGGGAATAAAGATGGCAGATCGCATGTGTTCGTCGGCGAACACTGCGAACTGGCCATCACTGCTCATGAGGTGTCACAAAATTACCATATGAACTAATAATTGGGAGAGACTACCCCGGACCACTATGGCCGGACACGAAAGTTACCGTTACCCGTGAGACAGATGTGACCCTAGCAGAGTGGCCCGGCTCAGGGGGGAGACCAGAACCCTGGGAACCTCAGTCCGAAGGGCCAGCTGTAGGGGTGACTGCCACTTTGGTGGAAGAGGGGGAGACAACCCCACTAAGTGTGATGGTGGAAGACATAAAGGACTTGCCGCTAGCCGACCTCAATGTCTCCGGGGACAATTTTGGTACTGCACAACATTGGGGCCCAACCCTATCCCGAGCCTGGAAAAATTTATTAATAATAAATGGGGACCCATCACAAACGGGGGACAGAGTTGGTGTTTCCCCGTTTTGTGGTTCATCAATAAATGTTGAAAACAAAGAGAAAATGGAGCTCAAAACGCCAGAAATAGAAGTAATTATAAATATTTATTTATGTCGTAAAAAACACATCAAGGTTACATATAACAGAATGCAATGATACAGGGACAAGAAGAAAACAGGGAAAAAATGGCTAACAGCGCCACCCTGGATGGGAGGCTCTGGTCATGAATGTAGAAAAGACACAATCAGCGGAATAGGTACACAATGTATTGGTACATAGTGATGGCATAATAGCGCCGCAGATGTCAATAATTACAATAATAAGGGTGAGTCCACAGGTATAGATAGAAGAAATAGGTCAAGATAGAAAAACCCATACCCCAAAGGGCAAAAAGCATCCAGTTTATGAGTCAATGCCTGACGGCACAATGAAATCCATGTGAGACAAACCGGAATGCACATAATAAGGAGGGACTCACCACAATAATAGACCGAGAGAGAACCAGCCAGGATGGCGCCACCCCAACGCGCGTTTCGGCGTACCTTCGTCAGGAGCCCCTGACGAAGGTACGCCGAAACGCGCGTTGGGGTGGCGCCATCCTGGCTGGTTCTCTCTCGGTCTATTATTGTGGTGAGTCCCTCCTTATTATGTGCATTCCGGTTTGTCTCACATGGATTTCATTGTGCCGTCAGGCATTGACTCATAAACTGGATGCTTTTTGCCCTTTGGGGTATGGGTTTTTCTATCTTGACCTATTTCTTCTATCTATACCTGTGGACTCACCCTTATTATTGTAATTATTGACATCTGCGGCGCTATTATGCCATCACTATGTACCAATACATTGTGTACCTATTCCGCTGATTGTGTCTTTTCTACATTCATGACCAGAGCCTCCCATCCAGGGTGGCGCTGTTAGCCATTTTTTCCCTGTTTTCTTCTTGTCCCTGTATCATTGCATTCTGTTATATGTAACCTTGATGTGTTTTTTACGACATAAATAAATATTTATAATTACTTCTATTTCTGGCGTTTTGAGCTCCATTTTCTCTTTGTTTTCATTTATGCTCGGGAGCTTTAGCCGAGGTATTCTCATTAGGGGTGTCATTTTGGGTATATTGGGGGAGCACCGGCCCCCCTGGACCTTTCTGTCCCCATTTGGACGCCCCTAGGGTCACCCCCCTTTTTTAAATGTTGTATTGAGTAAACCAGCTGCGAGTGAATCCATTGAACAGTTGGTGGTGCCCCAGGCTTATCGCAAACTCGTGTTAGAGTTAGCCCACCAGCATGTTCTCAGGGGTCATCTGGGAATGCAAAAAATGCAGGACCGGATTCTACAGTGGTTTTACTGGCCCAGTGTTTCAGAGAGGTAGAAGAATATTTTAAGTCTTGCCAAACCTGCCAGATAACGAGCCCCCAGCCACATTTTCATAGTCCCCTGGTACCCCTCCCGATTATTGAGGTCCCGTTCGAGCGAATCGCTATGGATCTTGTAGGCCCGGTACCAAAGTCTGCTAGAGGACACCAACACATTTGGGTCGTCCTCGACTATGCCACTTGCTACCCGGAGGCGGTGCCACTGTGGCATACATCAGCCAAACTCATAGCTAAGGAGTTAAGGGAGATGTTTTCTCGCGTGGGTCTGCCTAAGGAGGTTCTGACTGACCAAGTTTATGTCCAAGGTCATGAGGGAACTCTGTAAGTTGCTCCACATAAAATGGCTACGGATGACCGTGTATTATCTGCAAACGGATGGCCTGGTAGAGAGGATTAATCAAACATTAAAAAATATGCTAAAAAGAGTGGTCTCTAAGAAAGGGCAGAAGAAGGTCCCAGTACCTCCCAATCTCATGTACGCAGTGCGAGAGGTGCCCCAGGCCTCTACTGGGTTCTCGCTCTTCGAACTGCTATACGGCAGACACCCTCACGGTCTGTTGGACGTGGCCAAAGAGGCGTGAGAACAAACAACACCGCACAGAAGTGTTGTTGAGTAAGTCACCCAGTTGCAAGGATGGGTGAAAGCCGCATACCGGGAAACAGGCCCCTAAAGCCTGCTGTGGACTGCGGGTGGAAAACTTCTAACCAGGTGAAGATTTTGTTCTATGGACAATGCGCGTGTGAACAAACACCAAGACTGTAAACGGTCATTTTGTTTTTCCTTATGTGTGAATAAACACCAAACTGTTTAAGTTAAAGATTTTGTGATTGCCTCTATAATGCGTCCGCTAAACTGTCTACCAGAGCAAAACCCCACACCAGGTAACTACTTTTTGGGAGCCAGTTGTCTTTAACCCCTTCAACCCTAGGCCTGTTTTCACCTTTCTGCCCAGGCCATTTTTTGCAAATCTGACATGTCACTTTATGTGGTAATAACTTTAAACAGCTTTTACTTATACAGGCCATTCTGAGATTGTTTTCTCGTCACATATCGTACTTCATGACAGTGGCAAAAATTGAGTAAAAAAAATTTTTATTCATAAAATAAATACCAAATTTACCAAAAATTAGCAAATTTCCAAATTTCAATTTCTCTACTTTTATAATAGATAGTAATACTTTCAAAAATAGTCATTACTTTACATTCCCCATATGTCTACTTCATGTTTGGATCATTTTGAAAATATCATTTTATTTTTGGGGGACATTAGAAGGCTTAGAAGTTTGGAAGCAAATCTTTAAATTTTTCTGAAAATTTCCAAAACCCACTTTTTAAGGACCAGTTCAGGTCTGAAGTCACTTTGTTAGGCTTACATAATAGAAACCACCTAACAATTGCCCCATTTTAGAAACTACACCCTCAAGGGATACAAAACAGATTTTACAAACTTTGTTAACCCTTTAGGTGTTCCACAAGAATTAATGGAAAATGGAGATGAAATTTCAGAATTATACTTTTTGGGCAGATTTTACATTTTAATCCATTTTTTCCAGTAGCAAAGCAAAGGTTAACAGCCAAATACAACTCAATATTTATTACCCTGTATTAGAGAAATGATAATTCCCACGCATTGGCTCTTGGGACCGGAGGACACGGGGCGCAAACGGAAGTACAGTCGTGGCCAAAAGTTTTGAGAATGACACAAATATTAGTTTTCACAAAGTTTGCTGCTAAACTGCTTTTAGATCTTTGTTTCAGTTGTTTCTGTGATGTAGTGAAATATAATTACACGCACTTCATATGTTTCAAAGGCTTTTATCGACAATTACATGACATTTATGCAAAGAGTCATTATTTGCAGTGTTGGCCCTCCTTTTTAGGACCTCTGCAATTCGACTGGGCATGCTCTAAATCAACTTCTGGCCAATTCCTGATTGACCCATTCTTTCATAATCACTTCTTGGAGTTTGTCAGAATTAGTGGGTTTTTGTTTGTCCACCCGCCTCTTGAGGATTGACCACAAGTTCTCAATGGGATTAAGATCTGGGGAGTTTCCAGGCCATGGACCCAAAATGTCAACGTTTTGGTCCCCGAGCCACTTAGTTATCAGTTTTGCCTTTTGGCACGATGCTCCATCGTGCTGGAAATGCATTGTTCTTCACCAAACTGTTGTTGGATTGTTGGAAGAAGTTGCTGTTGGAGGGTGTTTTGGTACCATTCTTTATTCATGGCTGTGTTCTTGGGCAAAATTGTGAGTGAGCCCACTCCCTTGGATGAGAAGCAACCCCACACATGAATAGTCTCAGGATGCTTTACTGTTGGCATGACACAGGACTGATGGTAGCGCTCACCTTTTCTTCTCCGGACAAGCCTTTTTCCTGATGCCCCAAACAATTGGAAAGAGGCTTCATCGGAGAATATGACTTTGCCCCAGTCCTCAGCAGTCCATTCACCATATTTTCTGCAGAAGATCAATCTGTCCCTGATTCTTTTTTTGGAGAGAAGTGGCTTCTTTGCTGCCCTTCTTGACACCAGGCCATCTTCCAAAAGTCTTCACCTCACTGTGCGTGCAGATGCGCTCACACCTGCCTGCTGCCATTCCTGAGCAAGGTCTGCACTGGTGGCACGCCGATCCCGCAGCTGAATCCTCTTTAGGAGACGATCCTGGCGCTTGCTGGACTTTCTTGGACGCCCTGAAGCCTTCTTAACAAGAATTAAACCTCTTTCCTTGAAGATCCTATAAATTGTTGATTGAGGTGCAATCTTAGTAGCCACAATATACTTGCCTGTGAAGCCATTTTTATGCAATGCAATGATGTATGCACGCGTTTCTTTGCAGGTCACAATGGTTAACAAAGGTAAAGAACAATGATTTCAAGCATCACCCTCCTTTTAACAGGTCAAGTCTGCCATTTTAACCCAATCAGCCTGACATAATGATCTCTAGCCTTGTGCTCGTCAACATTCTCACCTGAGTTAACAAGACAATTACTGAAATGATCTCAGCAGGTCCTTTAACCCCTTAAGGACCAAGGGCGTACCGGTACGCCCTATTTCCCGAGTCCTTAAGGACCAAGGGCGTACCGGTACGTCCTAACTTAAAATCTTAATTCCGGCGCCGCTGGGGTTAATCGGAACGGGATTTCGGCTGAAATCATTCAGCCGGCATCCCGTAACAACGCAGGGGGGGGTCATTTGACCCCCCCGTATCGGCGATCGCAGAAAACCGCAGGTCAATTCAGACCTGCGGTTTGCTGCGCTTTTTGCCGTTTCTGATCCCCGCGGTCCCTGACCGCGGGGATCAGAAACTTCAGAGTGCCCGAAATCAATATTGTTAACCCCCCCCTGCACCCCTGCACGATTTGATGGCGGCGGGTGGTGCAGGGGGGGTGTCGCATGCAGTGGGGGCATTGCGGGAGGCGGGCGGTGCGGCAGGCGGGATCGCGATCCCCCGCCCGCCTCCCATTGCATAATCGTTGGTGTACAGTGGGTATACCAGGGTGCCAGCACATTGCTGGCACCCTGGTATAAACGGCTGACATCGTTGATGCGATGTCAGCCGTTTAACCCTTTCCATACAGCGGTCCGTACGGACCGCTGTATGGAAAAGGTTAACAGTAAGAGGGAGCTCCCTCCCTCTCCGATCGGGGGGCTGCTGTGCCTTTGCAGCCCCCCGATGGGAGAAGGAGAGAGCCCCCAGACAGCCCCCCCAGAACCCCGTCCTTACCCTTCCCCGTCTGCGAAGTTCTGACCATAACTGAGCAGACGGGGAAGGTTCCCATGGCAACAGGACGCCTGATCAGGCGTCCTGCTGTCCATGGTGCTGAACAGATCTGTGCTGAAAGCATAGACCTGTTCAGTGTAAGTAAAATACAGTGCAGAAACCTATATAGGTTCTGTTCTGTATTTTACAGACATCAGACCCACTGGATCTTCAAGAACCAAGTGGGTCTGGGTCAAAAAAATCAAATAAAAAGTGAAAAAAGTTAAGATAAAAAAAAAAACATTTATCACTGAATAAAAATTAAAAAAAAAAAATACACTACACATATTAGGTATCGCCGCGTCCGTAACGACCTGATCTATAAAATGGTCATGTTACTTTCCCCGCACAGTGAACGCCATAAAAATAAAAAAATAAAAACTATGAGAAAATTGAAATTTTGCCCACCTTACTTCCCAAAAAAGGTAATAAAAGTGATCAAAAAAGTCGCATGTACGCCAAAATAGTACCAATCAAACCGTCATCTCATCCCGCAAAAAATGAGACCCTACTCAAGATAATCGCCCAAAAACTGAAAAAACTATGGCTCTTAGACTATGGAAACACTAAAACATGATTTTTTTTGGTTTCAAAAATAAAATCATTGTGTAAAATGTACATAAATAAAAATAAAGTATACATATTAGGTATCGCCGCGTCCGTATCGACCGGCTCTATATAAATATCACATGACCTAACCCCTCAGGTGACCACCGTAAAAAAAAAAAAAAAAAAAACTGTGTAAAAAAAGCAATTTTTTGCCATCTTACGTCACAAAAAGTGTAATAGCAAGCGATCAAAAAGTCATATGCACCCCAAAATAGTGCCAATCAAACTGTCATCTCACCCCGCAAAAAATTAGACCCTACTCAAGATAATCACCCAAAAACTGAAAAAACTATGGCTCTTAGACTATGGAGACACTAAACAATTTTTTGGTTTTCAAAATGAAGTTATTGTATAAAACTTACATAAATAAAAAAAATTGTATACATATTAGGTATCGCCGCGTCCGTGACAACCTGCTCTATAAAATTACCACGTGATCTAACCTGTCAGATGAATGTTGTAAATAACAAAAAAAAAAAAACATGCCAAAAAAGCTATTTCTTGTTACCTTGCCGCACAAAAAGTGTAAGCAACCAAAAATCATATGTACCCTAAACTAGTACCAACAATACTGCCACCCTATTCCGTACTTTCTAAAATGGGGTCACTTTTTTTGGAGTTTCTACTCTAGGGGTGCATCAGGGGGGCTTCAAATGGGACATGGTGTCAAAAAACCAGTCCAGCAAAATCTGCCTTCCAAAAACCGTATGGCATTCCTTTTCTTCTGCACCCTGCCGTGTGCCCGTACAGTAGTTTAGGACCACATATGGGGTGTTTCTGTAAACTACAGAATCAGGGCCATAAATAATGAGTTTTGTTTGGCTGTTAACCCTTGCTTTGTTACAGGAAAAAAAATATTAAAATGGAAAATCTGCCAAAAAAGTGAAATTTTGAAATTGTATCTCTATTTTCCATTGAATCTTGTGCAACACCTAAAGGGTTAACAAAGTTTGTAAAATCAGTTTTGAATACCTTGAGGGGTGTAGTTTCTTAGATGGGGTCACTTTTATGGAGTTTCTACTCTAGGGGGGCATCAGGGGGGCTCCAAATGGGACATGGTGTCAAAAAACCAGTCCAGCAAAATCTGCCTTCCAAAAACCGTATGGCATTCCTTTCCTTCTGCGCCCTGCCGTGTGCCCGTACAGTAGTTTACGACCACATATGGGGTGTTTCTGTAAACTACAGAATCAGGGCCATAAATAATGAGTTTTGTTTGGCTGTTAACCCTTGCTTTGTTACTGGAAAAAAAATATTAAAATGGAAAATCTGCCAAAAAAGTGAAATTTTGAAATTATATCTCTATTTTCCATTGAATCTTGTGCAACACCTAAAGGGTTAACAAAGTTTGTAAAATCAGTTTTGAATACCTTGAGGGGTGTAGTTTCTTAGATGGGGTCACTTTTATGGAGTTTCTACTCTAGGGGTGCATCAGGGGGGCTTCAAATGGGACATGGTGTCAAAAAAACTGTCCAGCACAATCTGGCTTCCAAAAACCATACGGCGCACCTTTCACTCTACGCCCCGCTGTGTGGCCGTACAGTAGTTTATGGCCACATATGGGGTGTTAATGTAAACAGTAGAGTCAGGGCAATAAAGATACAGTCTTGTTTGGCTGTTAACCCTTGCTTTGTTAGTGGAAAAAATGGGTTAAAATGGAAAATTAGGCAAAAAAATGAAATTCTCAAATTTCATCCCCATTTGCCAATAACTCTTGTGCAACACCTAAAGGGTTAACGGAGTTTGTAAAATCAGTTTTGAATACCTTGAGGGGTGTAGTTTCTTAGATGGGGTCACTTTTATGGAGTTTCTACTCTAGGGGTGCATCAGGGGGCTTCAAATGGGACATGGTGTCAAAAAAACTGTCCAGCAAAATCTGGCTTCCAAAAACCATACGGCGCACCTTTCACTCTACGCCCCGCTGTGTGGCCGTACAGTAGTTTATGGCCACATATGGGGTGTTTCTGTAAACAGCAGAGTCAGGGCAATAAAGATACAGTCTTGTTTGGCTGTTAACCCTTGCTTTGTTAGTGGAAAAAATGGGTTAAAATGGAAAATTAGGCAAAAAAATGAAATTCTCAAATTTCATCCCCATTTGCCAATAACTCTTGTGCAACACCTAAAGGGTTAACGGAGTTTGTAAAATCAGTTTTGAATACCTTGAGGGGTGTAGTTTATAGAATGGGGTCATTTTTGGGCGGTTTCTATTATGTAAGCCTCGCAAAGTGACTTCAGAGCTGTAGTGGTCCCTAAAAATTGGGTTTTTGTAAATTTCTGAAAAATTTCAAGATTTGCTTCTAAACTTCTAAGCCTTGTAACATCCCCAAAAAATAAAATATCATTCCCAAAATAATTCAAACATGAAGTAGACATATGGGGAATGTTAAGTCATCACAATTTTTTGGGGTATTACTATGTATTACAGAAGTAGAGAAACTGAAACTTTGAAATTTGCTAATTTTTCCAAATTTTTGGTAAATTAGGTATTTTATTATGCAAAAAAATAAATTTTTTTGACTTTTTTTTACTAGTATCATGAAGTACAATATGTGACGAAAAAACAATCTCAGAATGGCCTGGATAAGTCAAAGCGTTTTAAAGTTATCACCACTTAAAGTGACACTGGTCAGATTTGCAAAAAATGGCCTGGTCCTTAAGGTGAAAATGAGCCCGGTCCTTAAGGGGTTAATGACAGCAATGAAATGCAGTGGAAAGGTTTTGTTTGGGATTAAGTACATTTTCATGGCAAAGAAGGACTATGCAATTCATCTGATCACTCTTCATAACATTTTGGAGTATATGCAAATTGCTATTATAAAAACTTAAGCAGCAACTTTTATTAATGTAATTCTCAAAACTTTTGGCCACGACTGTAGGGTTTGCAACTCTCCGATTTCCAGAAAAGGGTTCTGGGAGCTTGATCTGGGGCTCAAAATGTGGACTGGAGGGCTGAGGAGTGGAAAAACCTTGCCCTAACTCAAAAGAACGGAATTTCTCTCCTAGCTCCTGCACCATCTGTGTCAGGTTAGAGACATGGTCAGTCAGGGTCACAAGAGGATTCATGATACAATGGTTATTGGGCCAGTTAATCTGTAACGGTCAAGTCCACACACACACACACACACACATACACACAGGGGGAAGTGTAACACCCCAGAGTGGGGTTACTAACGCTTTTACCCTAATACAATCTGCTAAGAGCATTAATATTGTCATCTGATGTGATTTCCCTCATGTCATTCACCACTGTGCAGATGAAACCATTTTAAATGTTATATTTCCTTTGTAATGTTTCAGGTCTACCAGCAGGTGGTGGCATCGTTGGTAGGCATAGTTTTAATGTTATGGCCATTCAGAATGGAACATTCCAGTTCTGTTCTGTCCCACCTGCTTAAGGGAAGTGGAGTTTCCCATGCCCTGCGGCAAGGGAGGGAAAAACCAGTTAGATCCAGTGTGTTCCAGCTCTTCCTGCAAGGGGATGGCTGTGCTGGTAGGAGCTCCCAGTTCTAGGGATCCCAACTCAGGATCGTGCCTCGGCTGAGGCCAAAGATCTCCATTCCCAGTCTGAGCCCTTCAGCCTCAGCTGGTTGCAAGCAAGCAGCCACCTCCAGACCTCCAGGAAGAGCCATTCGCTGTGAGCATAACTGTGAGTAACTATCCAGAGAGAAGCAAAGTCCCCCCTCAGCTAGTCAGTCCCATACCAAGCAGAAGATAGACAGAGCAGAAGACAGATTCCTGCCACATATTACAGAGCCATAAGCAGACGACTAATCCTTCAAGACAGCTCCAGGCACATGATAGAAGCAGAAAAGGATATTGATCCCTGCCACACATTGCCAAATACCTGCTGGGACCTAAAAGACTAATGCTGTATCTCATATGGATTAATGCTGCCTTTAGTAAAGACAAGTTGAATTATATTTCAAGTCTAGATCTCATTTACTGCTACCAAAACCCTCAATTACTCCTACTAGCATCACTCATTTATTGCAAGTGAGCCAGGATCCAGGAGTCCAGCCGTACCAAGGTAGGAGACACCGTTGACACTATACCCCTACCACACAGAGACATTACCCCACTCTGGCATTCCTAACCTGGTACGTGAGTTGCAACACCTTAAAGGGCCCTGAGATTGCACCCTTCAATTGGCATCACAAACAAAAACTATAGACTTCTATACACATATCCTGACCCACTGCATAATTGGTGTCCGCGTAACCGTACCACGGTCCTGCTCATTGCAGAAGGATAGTGACCAATGCGCTCCACCCTCACCCCTGGCCCTGCCTACTTGCCTCACGAGTCCTGATGACAGGGGACAACTGGACGACAGTCCCTTACTTAGTATATGTGCAGGGAAGACAGACAAGACAAAATATGGAACGTGAACGGACCTAATCAGAACCAAGAGAGCTACACAGTACAAAGGGTTAAGCAAATAATGGTCAGGAGAAGCTGGGGTCAAATACCAGGAGAGTAGAGATGTACCAGAGGAGTCCGCAAAGAGTAGTCAGGTGGGTGCCGAGGTCACAATACCAGGAGGGATGCACAGTACAGGAGGAGCAGGCAAAGGATCATCAGGGAACAGGATCAGGTGAGTATTCAGTAGTCCAACAAATAGCCAGGAACCTAGAATTAACAGGCAACTTGTGGCCAGCAGGCTACCTGTATTTATAGTGGGGTCTGAGGGTCATGTGACGTGGCCAGTGTCACATGACCGACAGACAGACAAGTCAAGCACCGAGCGATCAGCTCGGCGCTCAAGGCAGACCTAGGAGCAGGGAGCCTGCCAGCTAGCAAAGCCACCCTGGGAACGAGGCCAAACACAGATCCTCGCTCCCGAAGCTAAGCAGCAGGTCTGCGGCTGATGGGAGACCGAGTGCGCCTTTCGCGCCCCGTGACACTTTACTTTCTTTATGACTTTCACTTTTGGGGGGTCTGATCCCCTCTGCAATGTATTACAATACATCTATATTGTATTGCATTGCCTGTTAGTGCATGACACTGAGTCATACACTAACAGGTTGCCTAGGAGACCCAGCCTGAGGCTGGATCTCCTCGGCACCCGTAGAAGGCAGTTCCCGATGCCGTGCAAGGCTGCCTTGTGAAGCATCGGGTCCCCGCCACAGCAGCGCGGGGACTCGATGCGATCACTCACCCGACACAAGCCCCTTCTATGTCGCGGTCAGCGCGGACCGGAGTTAATCCGCTCCGGTGTCCGCACAATCACTATGACGTACTATTACATCAAATTGCGGGAATGCAGTGGTTCTGTCACGGCCTATGCTGTGTTTTGTGACACTTTCCTTCACTTGGTTGCCCGTGGCAACGTGTGGTGTTGTGTGCATGTGGTGGCAGTGTCTCAGCCCTATGGCTGATCCCCAGGACAGGCACTCCTGAGGAAGCCAGCAAGTCTGGCGATACGCGTTGGGCTTTTCTTCTGACCACCACGCATGCCCCCCATCTTGCCATTTTTATGATAAGTATTTGAGCCTTATTTATTGTTGATGGATTACATGCACTTTATAATGTCATATGCTTATGGATGTGGGGGTCTGTCTATGAGTTTGTGGTGAGTCAGATGGGCGTGTGCCGATACATGGTTCACATGGCCTTGATTTGTTGTATACAACGATTTTAATCCATTTTGTGTTGTTTCTGTTCCCTTGAATACATTTGTAATTTTTTAGATGTGCGGCTCCCGTTTCCGTATTCTTTTTCTTTGGCATATTGTGCATTACATACCGTGAGCCGGCACTCTTTTCTTATTTCTGGATGTGCCCCTATCTTTTGAACTGTATGATCCCCAGGACATGATTGCCACGCATGCCGTTGCCCGCGGCAACAGGTGAAGTATAGGTTTATGTATGGTGTTTAGAAGATGTTTGTTTGGTCTCTTTATTATTGCAGCATATGGTTTCCTGGGTTCCCGTGTGATGTCTGTTGTATGCTGTGTCCTTGTGTAGTAGTTGGACAGCAGCACTTCTACATGGGTTCCAGGTTGTGTGTCTGTGGCAGGTAAGTGTAGTACTGGTCTCACTTACCTGTCATTGCCATATGTCTGTTCATGTTCCCCTTCCTATGTAGCTTGGCCAGTGAGACTCCTGTTCCTCCGTGTCTAGGAGGAACAGGTCGTCTTATCCTGCTCCTAGTCCAGGGCCACCCTGAGGGCTAGCAGGAATATCAGGTTATGGAGTATGAGCCCTCCTACCATCAGGGTCAGCTCACACGGATAGGAGACAGGGTGTCACGATCTGGAGTCAGGCTCGGAGGCCAGTAGCTATAGCAGCGGAGCAGATATTCACACTGGTCACCCTGGCTGATGACACGGGTTCACCTGAGGTGCGGGGTCTAAGTACTAACCCAGGGATGTCAAACTCGTGGCCCTCCAGCTGTTGCAAAACTACAACTCCCATCATGCCTGGGCATACTACGGCTATCAGGGAATGATGGGAGTTGTAGTTTTGCAACATCTGGAGGGCCATGAGTTTGACATCCATGTACTAACCGGTATTCGCCAGAGCTCCTGATGGTGGAGATGGACTTTGCTGCGTGTTAGTACCAGGTCACGGTCCTCAGGATAGCCCCAGCAGGAGGTGAGCAAGCCGAGGTCCAGTAGCAGATAGGGATCAAGCACAAGCGTGGTTGAATAACAAGCCAAAGTCGGTAACAAATAGTGCAGGTTGGGATTAAGCAGGAGCGTAGTCGAGGAACAAGCCAAATGTCAGTAACGGATGGTAGCAGAGATAAGGTCGGCAGCAGTATAGACAAGAGCAAGATATTGGCTGGTAAAGGCACAATAATCTGGCAACCAGGAAGTGCAGAGACATGGCTTAAATCAGGAAGTTCATGGGAGGAGCAAGGGGTTCAAGGTTCAAGGCAAACAAGATTCAAGACAAGATCATTCAAGGAATAGTCTAAGGAACTGTCCAGCACTTCAGGTGGCTCAGCAAGTAGAGGCACCGCCAGACACAGCAGAGGTCCCAGGTTCAAGTCCAGATCCTAACACAGGGTCAGAATTAGGGATGTGTAGGAGGTGACCTGATTCCTGTCCTGGCATTGACCATCCGCCTTCTGATACCGCATGGCTGAGGGTTTTCCCCATCCTCAGCCGTGACAGGTTCCCATGACGTAGTAGTACATTATAGGTCGGGAAGGGGTTAATTATGTCTATATGGAAGCACATGCCACCATAAATGTTTATAGATTAGAATTACCCCTGTCACAACTCCTGGCTCAATGCAAGAAAGGTGTTACTGCCAGAACAGTGCCTCATAGAAGACATCTGTCCATCCAGTTCGGCCTGTTATCCTGCAAGCTGATCCAGAGGAAGGCAAAAAAAAAATATTGTGAGGTAGACGCCAATTTTACCCACTTAAGGGGACAAAAATTCCTTCCTGACTCTAATCAGGCAATCGGAATAACTCCCTGGATCAACGACCCATCTCTAGTAGCTATATCCTATAATATTATTCAGGGCTTTTTTTCTCAGAGAAAAGGTGGTGGAACTCCCCCCTGGCCACGCCCCTACCCACCCCTAGGGCCCCGCCCCCTAAAACCGCCCCTTTACAGAAAAGGGATGCAAGTAGGGATGAGCGAACTCGAACTGTATAGTTCGGGTTCGTACCGAATTTTGGGGTGTCCGTGACACGGACCCGAACCCGGACATTTTCGTAAAAGTCCGGGTTCGGGTTCGGTGTTCGTCGCTTTCTTGGCGCTTTTGTGACGCTTTCTTGGCGCTTTTTGAAAGGCTGCAAAGCAGCCAATCAACAAGCGTCATACTACTTGCCCCAAGAGGCCGTCACAGCCATGCCTACTATTGGCATGGCTGTGATTGGCCAGAGCACCATGTGACCCAGCCTCTATTTAAGCTGGAGTCACATAGCGCCGCCCGTCACTCTGCTCTGATTAGCGTAGGGAGAGGTTGCGGATGCGACAGTAGGGCGAGATTAGGCAGATTAACTCCTCCAAAGGACTTCACTTGATTAATCGATCGATCTGCAGCTGTGCATCATTGAGCTGCTGAAATTCAAATGCTCACTCACTGTTTTTAGGCTGCCCAGACCGTTTGTCAGTCACTTTTTTCTGGGGTGATCGGCGGCCATTTTGTGTCTTGTGCGGTGCTGCGACCAAGTGCATCCAAGCTGCGACCAAGTGCATTTAACCCTCAATGGTGTGGTTGTTTTTAGGCTAAAGCCTACATCAGGGTGAAGCTGTCACACCAAGTGCATTTAACCAGCAATAGTCTGTTCATTTTTTTGGCCATATACTAAATCAGGGGCAAGCTGCGCCTGTCACCAAGTGCATTTAACCCTCAATGGTGTGGTTGTTTTTTGGCTAAAGCCTACATCAGGGTGAAGCTGTCACACCAAGTGCATTTAACCAGCAATAGTCTGTTCATTTTTTGGCCATATACTACATCAGGGGCAAGCTGCGCCCGTCACCAAGTGCATTTAACCCTCAGTAGTGTGGTGCGTCAAGCTGTGACACCAAGTGCATTTAACCAGCAATAGTCTGTTCATTTTTTGGCCATATACTAAATCAGGGGCAAGCTGCGCCCGTCACCAAGTGCATTTAACCAGCAATAGTGTGGTTATTTTTTGGCCATATCCCAGTCTAATTCTGTCACTAAATCCATACCGGTCACCCAGCGCCTAAATACTAGGCCTCAAATTTATATCCCGCTAAATCTCTCGTTACCGCTGTCCTGTTGTGGCTGGGAAAGTTATTTAGTGTCCGTCAAAGCACATTTTTTGTTCTGGGTTGAAGTACAATTCCCAATTTAGCAATTTCATAATTTAGTGGTTCCTGCTATATCAGAGCTATTTGAAATCTATCCCTAAAAGGGTATATAATATTCAAGGTGCACATTGGGTCATTCAGAATAACTTCACACACACCCGCTACTGTGTATTTCCAAGTCTAATTCTGTCACTAAACCCATACCTGTCACCCAGCGCCTAAATACTAGGCCTCAAATTTATATCCTGCTAAATCTCTCGTTACCGCTGTCCTGTTGTGGCTGGGAAAGTTATTTAGTGTCCGTCAAAGCACATTTTTTGTTCTGGGTTGAAATACAATTCCCAATTTAGCAATTTCATAATTTAGTGGTTTCTGCTATATCAGAGCTATTTGAAATCTATCCCTAAAAGGGTATATAATATTCAAGGTGCACATTGGGTCATTCAGAATAACTTCACACACACCCGCTACTGTGTATTTCTAAGTCTAATTCTGTCACTAAACCCATACCTGTCACCCAGCGCCTAAATACTAGGCCTCAAATTTATATCCTGCTAAATCTCTCGTTAACGCTGTCCTGTTGTGGCTGGGAAAGTTATTTAGTGTCCGTCAAAGCACATTTTTTGTTCTGGGTTTAAATACAATTTCCAATTTAACAATTTCATAATTTAGTGGTTTCTGCTATATCAGAGCTATTTGAAATCTATCCCTAAAAGGGTATATAATATTCAAGGTGCACATTGGGTCATTCAGAATAACTTCACACACACCCGCTACTGTGTATTTCCAAGTCTAATTCTGTCACTAAACCCATACCTGTCACCCAGCGCCTAAATACTAGGCCTCAAATTTATATCCTGCTAAATCTCTCGTTAACGCTGTCCTGTTGTGGCTGGGAAAGTTATTTAGTGTCCGTCAAAGCACATTTTTTGTTCTGGGTTGAAATACAATTCCCAATTTAGCAATTTCATAATTTAGTGGTTTCTGCTATATCAGAGCTATTTGAAATCTATCCCTAAAAGGGTATATAATATTCAAGGTGCACATTGGGTCATTCAGAATAACTTCACACACACCCGCTACTGTGTATTTCTAAGTCTAATTCTGTCACTAAACCCATACCTGTCACCCAGCGCCTAAATACTAGGCCTCAAATTTATATCCTGCTAAATCTCTCGTTAACGCTGTCCTGTTGTGGCTGGGAAAGTTATTTAGTGTCCGTCAAAGCACATTTTTTGTTCTGGGTTTAAATACAATTCCCAATTTAACAATTTCATAATTTTGTGGTTTCTGCTATATCAGAGCTATTTGAAATCTATCCCTAAAAGGGTATATAATATTCAAGGTGCACATTGGGTCATTCAGAATAACTTCACACACACCCGCTACTGTGTATTTCCAAGTCTAATTCTGTCACTAAACCCATACCTGTCACCCAGCGCCTAAATACTAGGCCTCAAATTTATATCCTGCTAAATCTCTCGTTAACGCTGTCCTGTTGTGGCTGGGAAAGTTATTTAGTGTCCGTCAAAGCACATTTTTTGTTCTGGGTTTAAATACAATTCCCAATTTAACAATTTCATAATTTAGTGGTTTCTGCTATATCAGAGCTATTTGAAATCTATCCCTAAAAGGGTATATAATATTCAAGGTGCACATTGGGTCATTCAGAATAACTTCACACACACCCGCTACTGTGTATTTCCAAGTCTAATTCTGTCACTAAACCCATACCTGTCACCCAGCGCCTAAATACTAGGCCTCAAATTTATATCCTGCTAAATCTCTCGTTAACGCTGTCCTGTTGTGGCTGGGAAGGAAAGTTATTTAGTGTCCGTCAAAGCACATTTTTTGTTCTGGGTTGAAATACAATTCCCAATTTAGCAATTTCATAATTTAGTGGTTTCTGCTATATCAGAGCTATTTGAAATCTATCCCTAAAAGAGTATATAATATTCAAGGTGCACATTGGGTCATTCAGAATAACTTCACACACACCCGCTACTGTGTATTTCTAAGTCTAATTCTGTCACTAAACCCATACCTGTCACCCAGCGCCTAAATACTAGGCCTCAAATTTATATCCTGCTAAATCTCTCGTTAACGCTGTCCTGTTGTGGCTGGGAAAGTTATTTAGTGTCCGTCAAAGCACATTTTTTGTTCTGGGTTTAAATACAATTCCCAATTTAACAATTTCATAATTTAGTGGTTTCTGCTATATCAGAGCTATTTGAAATCTATCCCTAAAAGGGTATATAATATTCAAGGTGCACATTGGGTCATTCAGAATAACTTCACACACACCCGCTACTGTGTATTTCCAAGTCTAATTCTGTCACTAAACCCATACCTGTCACCCAGCGCCTAAATACTAGGCCTCAAATTTATATCCTGCTAAATCTCTCGTTAACGCTGTCCTGTTGTGGCTGGGAAAGTTATTTAGTGTCCGTCAAAGCACATTTTTTGTTCTGGGTTTAAATACAATTCCCAATTTAACAATTTCATAATTTAGTGGTTTCTGCTATATCAGAGCTATTTGAAATCTATCCCTAAAAGGGTATATAATATTCAAGGTGCACATTGGGTCATTCAGAATAACTTCACACACACCCGCTACTGTGTATTTCCAAGTCTAATTCTGTCACTAAACCCATACCTGTCACCCAGCGCCTAAATACTAGGCCTCAAATTTATATCCTGCTAAATCTCTCGTTAACGCTGTCCTGTTGTGGCTGGGAAAGTTATTTAGTGTCCATCAAAGCACATTTTTTGTTCTGGGTTGAAATACAATTCCCAATTTAGCAATTTCATAATTTAGTGGTTTCTGCTATATCAGAGCTATTTGAAATCTATCCCTAAAAGGGTATATAATATTCAAGGTGCACATTGGGTCATTCAGAATAACTTCACACACACACGCTACTGTGTATTTCTAAGTCTAATTCTGTCACTAAACCCATACCTGTCACCCAGCGCCTAAATACTCGGCCTCAAATTTATATCCTGCTAAATCTCTCGTTAACGCTGTCCTGTTGTGGCTGGGAAAGTTATTTAGTGTCCGTCAAAGCACATTTTTTGTTCTGGGTTTAAATACAATTCCCAATTTAACAATTTCATAATTTAGTGGTTTCTGCTATATCAGAGCTATTTGAAATCTATCCCTAAAAGGGTATATAATATTCAAGGTGCACATTGGGTCATTCAGAATAACTTCACACACACCCGCTACTGTGTATTTCCAAGTCTAATTCTGGCACTAAACCCATACCTGTCACCCAGCGCCTAAATACTAGGCCTCAAATTTATATCCCGCTAAATCTCTCGTTAACGCTGTCCTGTTGTGGCTGGGAAAGTTATTTAGTGTCCGTCAAAGCACATTTTTTGTTCTGGGTTTAAATACAATTCCCAATTTAACAATTTCATAATTTAGTGGTTTCTGCTATATCAGAGCTATTTGAAATCTATCCCTAAAAGGGTATATAATATTCAAGGTGCACATTGGGTCATTCAGAATAACTTCACACACACACGCTTCTGTGCATTTCCAAGTCTAATTCTGTCACTAAATCCATACCGGTCACCCAGCGCCTAAATACTAGGCCTCAAATTTATATCCCGCTGAATTTGAATACAATACATTGGGCCAAATAATATATTTGTTGTTGTGGTGAACCATAACAATGAGAAAAACATCTAGTAAGGGACGCGGACGTGGACATGGTCGTGGTGGTGTTAGTGGACCCTCTGGTGCTGGGAGAGGACGTGGCCGTTCTGCCACATCCACACGTCCTAGTGTACCAACTACCTCAGGTCCCAGTAGCCGCCAGAATTTACAGCGATATATGGTGGGGCCCAATGCCGTTCTAAGGATGGTAAGGCCTGAGCAGGTACAGGCATTAGTCAATTGGGTGGCCGACAGTGGATCCAGCACGTTCACATTATCTCCCACCCAGTCTTCTGCAGAAAGCGCACAGATGGCGCCTGAAAACCAACCCCATCAGTCTGTCACATCACCCCCATGCATACCAGGGAAACTGTCTCAGCCTCAAGTTATGCAGCAGTCTCTTATGCTGTTTGAAGACTCCGCTGGCAGGGTTTCCCAAGGGCATCCACCTAGCCCTTCCCCAGCGGTGAAAGACATAGAATGCACTGACGCACAACCACTTATGTTTCCTGATGATGAGGACATGGGAATACCACCTCAGCATGTCTCTGATGATGACGAAACACAGGTGCCAACTGCTGCGTCTTTCTGCAGTGTGCAGACTGAACAGGAGGTCAGGGATCAAGACTGGGTGGAAGACGATGCAGGGGACGATGAGGTCCTAGACCCCACATGGAATGAAGGTCGTGCCACTGACTTTCACAGTTCGGAGGAAGAGGCAGTGGTGAGACCGAGCCAACAGCGTAGCAAAAGAGGGAGCAGTGGGCAAAAGCAGAACACCCGCCGCCAAGAGACTCCGCCTGCTACTGACCGCCGCCATCTGGGACCGAGCACCCCAAAGGCAGCTTCAAGGAGTTCCCTGGCATGGCACTTCTTCAAACAATGTGCTGACGACAAGACCCGAGTGGTTTGCACGCTGTGCCATCAGAGCCTGAAGCGAGGCATTAACGTTCTGAACCTGAGCACAACCTGCATGACCAGGCACCTGCATGCAAAGCATGAACTGCAGTGGAGTAAACACCTTAAAACCAAGGAAGTCACTCAGGCTCCCCCTGCTACCTCTTCTGCTGCTGCCGCCTCGGCCTATTCTGCTGCTGCCGCCTCGGCCTCTTCCTCCGCCTCTGGAGGAACGTTGGCACCTGCCGCCCAGCAAACAGGGGATGTACCACCAACACCACCACCACCACCTCCGTCACCAAGCGTCTCAACCATGTCACACGCCAGCGTTCAGCTCTCCATCTCACAAACATTTGATAGAAAGCGTAAATTCCCACCTAGCCACCCTCGATCCCTGGCCCTGAATGCCAGCATTTCTAAACTACTGGCCTATGAAATGCTGTCATTTAGGCTGGTGGACACAGACAGCTTCAAACAGCTCATGTCGCTTGCTGTCCCACAGTATGTTGTTCCCAGCCGGCACTACTTCTCCAAGAGAGCCGTGCCTTCCCTGCACAACCAAGTATCCGATAAAATCAAGTGTGCACTGCGCAACGCCATCTGTGGCAAGGTCCACCTAACCACAGATACGTGGACCAGTAAGCACGGCCAGGGACGCTATATCTCCCTAACTGCACACTGGGTAAATGTAGTGGCAGCTGGGCCCCAGGCGGAGAGCTGTTTGGCGCACGTCCTTCCGCCGCCAAGGATCGCAGGGCAACATTCTTTGCCTCCTGTTGCCACCTCCTCCTTCTCGGCTTCCTCCTCCTCTTCTTCCACCTGCTCATCCAGTCAGCCACACACCTTCACCACCAACTTCAGCACAGCCCGGGGTAAACGTCAGCAGGCCATTCTGAAACTCATATGTTTGGGGGACAGGCCCCACACCGCACAGGAGTTGTGGCGGGGTATTGAACAACAGACCGACGAGTGGTTGCTGCCGGTGAGCCTCAAGCCCGGCCTGGTGGTGTGTGATAATGGGCGAAATCTCGTTGCAGCTCTGGGACTAGCCAATTTGACGCACATCCCTTGCTTGGCGCATGTGCTGAATTTGGTGGTGCAGAAGTTCATTCACAACTACCCCGACATGTCAGAGCTGCTGCATAAAGTGCGGGCCGTCTGTTCGCGCTTCCGGCGTTCACATCCTGCTGCTGCTCGCCTGTCTGCGCTACAGCGTAACTTCGGCCTTCCCGCTCACCGCCTCATATGCGACGTGCCCACCAGGTGGAACTCCACCTTGCACATGCTGGACAGACTGTGCGAGCAGCAGCAGGCCATAGTGGAGTTTCAGCTGCAGCACGCACGGGTCAGTCGCACTACAGAACAGCACCACTTCACCACCAATGACTGGGCCTCCATGCGAGACCTGTGTGCCCTGTTGCGCTGTTTCGAGTACTCCACCAACATGGCCAGTGGCGATGACACCGTTATCAGCGTTACAATACCACTTCTATGTCTCCTTGAGAAAACACTTAGGGCGATGATGGAAGAGGAGGTGGCCCAGGAGGAGGAGGAGGAGGAGGAGGAGGAAGAGGGGTCATTTTTAGCACTTTCAGGCCAGTCTCTTCGAAGTGACTCAGAGGGAGGTTTTTGGCAACAGCAGAGGCCAGGTACAAATGTGGCCAGCCAGGGCCCACTACTGGAGGACGAGGAGGACGAGGATGAGGAGGAGGTGGAGGAGGATGAGGATGAAGCATGGTCACAGCGGGGTGGCACCCAACGCAGCTCGGGTCCATCACTGGTGCGTGGCTGGGGGGAAAGGCAGGACGATGACGATACGCCTCCCACAGAGGACAGCTTGTCCTTACCCCTGGGCAGCCTGGAAAACATGAGCGACTACATGCTGCAGTGCCTGCGCAACGACAGCAGAGTTGCCCACATTTTAACCTGTGCGGACTACTGGGTTGCCACCCTGCTGGATCCACGCTACAAAGACAATGTGCCCACCTTACTTCCTGCACTGGAGCGTGATAGGAAGATGCGCGAGTACAAGCGCACGTTGGTAGACGCGCTACTGAGAGCATTCCCAAATGTCACAGGGGAACAAGTGGAAGCCCAAGGCCAAGGCAGAGGAGGAGCAAGAGGTCGCCAAGGCAGCTGTGTCACGGCCAGCTCCTCTGAGGGCAGGGTTAGCATGGCAGAGATGTGGAAAACTTTTGTCAACACGCCACAGCTAACTGCACCACCACCTGATACGCAACGTGTTAGCAGGAGGCAACATTTCACTAACATGGTGGAACAGTACGTGTGCACACCCCTCCACGTACTGACTGATGGTTCGGCCCCATTCAACTTCTGGGTCTCTAAATTGTCCACGTGGCCAGAGCTAGCCTTTTATGCCTTGGAGGTGCTGGCCTGCCCGGCAGCCAGCGTTTTGTCTGAACGTGTATTCAGCACGGCAGGGGGCGTCATTACAGACAAACGCAGCCGCCTGTCTACAGCCAATGTGGACAAGCTGACGTTCATAAAAATGAACCAAGCATGGATCCCACAGGACCTGTCCGTCCCTTGTCAAGATTAGACATTAACTACCTCCCCATAACCATATATTATTGGACTCCAGGGCACTTCCTCATTCAATCCTATTTTTATTTTCATTTTACCATTATATTGCGAGGCTACCCAAAGTTGAATGAACCTCTCCTCTGCCTGTGTGCTAGGCCTAAATATATGCCAATGGACTGTTGCAGTGGTGGCTGACATGAAGCCTGATTCTCTGCTATGACATGCAGACTAATTCTCTGCTGACATGAAGCCAGATTGTCTGTTACGGGACCTCTCTGCTCTGCCTGTGTGCTAGGCCTAAATATATGCCAATGGACTGTTGCAGTGGTGGGTGACGTGAAGCCTCATTCTCTGCTATGACATGCAGACTGATTCTCTGCTGACATGAAGCCAGATTGTCTGTTACGGGACCTCTCTGCTCTGCCTGTGTGCTAGGCCTAAATATATGCCAATGGACTGTTGCAGTGGTGGGTGACGTGAAGCCTCATTCTCTGCTATGACATGCAGACTGATTCTCTGCTGACATGAAGCCAGATTGTCTGTTACGGGACCTCTCTGCTCTGCCTGTGTGCTAGGCCTAAATATATGCCAATGGACTGTTGCAGTGGTGGGTGACGTGAAGCCTCATTCTCTGCTATGACATGCAGACTGATTCTCTGCTGTCATGAAGCCAGATTGTCTGTTACGGGACCTCTCTGCTCTGCCTGTGTGCTAGGCCTAAATATATGCCAATGGACTGTTGCAGTGGTGGGTGACGTGAAGCCTCATTCTCTGCTATGACATGCAGACTGATTCTCTGCTGTCATGAAGCCAGATTGTCTGTTACGGGACCTTTCTGCTCTGCCTGTGTGCTAGGCCTAAATATATGCCAATGGACTGTTGCAGTGGTGGGTGACGTGAAGCCTCATTCTCTGCTATGACATGCAGACTGATTCTCTGCTGACATGAAGCCAGATTGTCTGTTACGGGACCTCTCTGCTCTGCCTGTGTGCTAGGCCTAAATATATGCCAATGGACTGTTGCAGTGGTGGGTGACGTGAAGCCTCATTCTCTGCTATGACATGCAGACTGATTCTCTGCTGTCATGAAGCCAGATTGTCTGTTACGGGACCTCTCTGCTCTGCCTGTGTGCTAGGCCTAAATATATGCCAATGGACTGTTGCAGTGGTGGGTGACGTGAAGCCTCATTCTCTGCTATGACATGCAGACTGATTCTCTGCTGACATGAAGCCAGATCGTCTGTTACGGGACCTCTCTGCTCTGCCTGTGTGCTAGGCCTAAATATATGCCAATGGACTGTTGCAGTGGTGGGTGACGTGAAGCCTCATTCTCTGCTATGACATGCAGACTGATTCTCTGCTGACATGAAGCCAGATTGTCTGTTACGGGACCTCTCTGCTCTGCCTGTGTGCTAGGCCTAAATATATGCCAATGGACTGTTGCAGTGGTGGGTGACGTGAAGCCTCATTCTCTGCTATGACATGCAGACTGATTCTCTGCTGTCATGAAGCCAGATTGTCTGTTACGGGACCTCTCTGCTCTGCCTGTGTGCTAGGCCTAAATATATGCCAATGGACTGTTGCAGTGGTGGGTGACGTGAAGCCTCATTCTCTGCTATGACATGCAGACTGATTCTCTGCTGACATGAAGCCAGATTGTCTGTTACGGGACCTCTCTGCTCTGCCTGTGTGCTAGGCCTAAATATATGCCAATGGACTGTTGCAGTGGTGGGTGACGTGAAGCCTCATTCTCTGCTATGACATGCAGACTGATTCTCTGCTGTCATGAAGCCAGATTGTCTGTTACGGGACCTCTCTGCTCTGCCTGTGTGCTAGGCCTAAATATATGCCAATGGACTGTTGCAGTGGTGGGTGACGTGAAGCCTCATTCTCTGCTATGACATGCAGACTGATTCTCTGCTGTCATGAAGCCAGATTGTCTGTTACGGGACCTCTCTGCTCTGCCTGTGTGCTAGGCCTAAATATATGCCAATGGACTGTTGCAGTGGTGGGTGACGTGAAGCCTCATTCTCTGCTATGACATGCAGACTGATTCTCTGCTGACATGAAGCCAGATTGTCTGTTACGGGACCTCTCTGCTCTGCCTGTGTGCTAGGCCTAAATATATGCCAATGGACTGTTGCAGTGGTGGGTGACGTGAAGCCTCATTCTCTGCTATGACATGCAGACTGATTCTCTGCTGTCATGAAGCCAGATTGTCTGTTACGGGACCTCTCTGCTCTGCCTGTGTGCTAGGCCTAAATATATGCCAATGGACTGTTGCAGTGGTGGGTGACGTGAAGCCTCATTCTCTGCTATGACATGCAGACTGATTCTCTGCTGACATGAAGCCAGATTGTCTGTTACGGGACCTCTCTGCTCTGCCTGTGTGCTAGGCCTAAATATATGCCAATGGACTGTTGCAGTGGTGGGTGACGTGAAGCCTCATTCTCTGCTATGACATGCAGACTGATTCTCTGCTGTCATGAAGCCAGATTGTCTGTTACGGGACCTCTCTGCTCTGCCTGTGTGCTAGGCCTAAATATATGCCAATGGACTGTTGCAGTGGTGGGTGACGTGAAGCCTCATTCTCTGCTATGACATGCAGACTGATTCTCTGCTGACATGAAGCCAGATTGTCTGTTACGGGACCTCTCTGCTCTGCCTGTGTGCTAGGCCTAAATATATGCCAATGGACTGTTGCAGTGGTGGGTGACGTGAAGCCTCATTCTCTGCTATGACATGCAGACTGATTCTCTGCTGTCATGAAGCCAGATTGTCTGTTACGGGACCTCTCTGCTCTGCCTGTGTGCTAGGCCTAAATATATGCCAATGGACTGTTGCAGTGGTGGGTGACGTGAAGCCTCATTCTCTGCTATGACATGCAGACTGATTCTCTGCTGACATGAAGCCAGATCGTCTGTTACGGGACCTCTCTGCTCTGCCTGTGTGCTAGGCCTAAATATATGCCAATGGACTGTTGCAGTGGTGGGTGACGTGAAGCCTCATTCTCTGCTATGACATGCAGACTGATTCTCTGCTGTCATGAAGCCAGATTGTCTGTTACGGGACCTCTCTGCTCTGCCTGTGTGCTAGGCCTAAATATATGCCAATGGACTGTTGCAGTGGTGGGTGACGTGAAGCCTCATTCTCTGCTATGACATGCAGACTGATTCTCTGCTGACATGAAGCCAGATCGTCTGTTACGGGACCTCTCTCCTCTGCCTGGGTGCTGGGCCTAAATTTATGACAATGGACTGTTGCAGTGGTGGCTGACGTGAAGCCTGATTCTCTGCTATGACATGCAGACTGATTCTCTGCTGACATGAAGCCAGATCCTCTCTTACGGGACCTCTCTCCTCTGCCTGGGTGCTGGGCCTAAATTTATGAAAATGGACTCTTACAGTGGTGGGTGACGTGAAGCCTGATTCTCTGCTATGACATGAAGACTGATTCTCTGCTGACATGAAGCCAGATTGTCTGTTACGGGACCTCTCTCCTCTGCCTGGGTGCCGGGGCCTAAATATCTGAGAATGGACTGTTCCAGTGGTGGGTGACGGGAAGCCAGATTCTCTGCTATGGAACCTCTCTCCAATTGATTTTGGTTAATTTTTATTTATTTAATTTTTATTTTAATTAATTTCCCTATCCACATTTGTTTGCAGGGGATTTACCTACATGTTGCTGCCTTTTGCAGCCCTCTAGCCCTTTCCTGGGCTGTTTTACAGCCGTTTTAGTGCCGAAAAGTTCGGGTCCCCATTGACTTCAATGGGGTTCGGGACGAAGTTCGGATCGGGTTCGGATCCCGAACCCGAACATTTCCGGGATGTTCGGCCGAACTTCTCGAACCCGAACATCCAGGTGTTCGCTCAACTCTAGATGCAAGTAAAATTTGGGGGGGCTATAAAAGTCCAGCCCAGCAAAGAAACCCCCCAGATGGGGATGGCACTGTTATTGGGGGATCTGGGGATGGCACTGTTAATGGGGAATCTGGGGATGGCACTGTTATGGGGTGGAGGATCCCTGGATGGCACTGTTATGACGGGATCTGTGGATGGCATCCACAGATCCCCCATCCTATAACAGTGCCATCCACAGACCCCCGCCATCCTATAACAGTGCCATCCACAGACCCCCCCACCCCATAACAGTGCCATCCACAGACCCCCCCCCCCCATTCAATTAATAATGATTCATGCTGCCCCCTCTGTAGTATAACATTCAATATATCCTACTCACAGGGCTACTGATATCGTAATGCAGGCCGGCTGGGCAGACGAGAGGCAGCGTGACTGACTGACGTCACGTGCCAACGCCGCCTGCTTCATTCATAAAGTAGGCCGGGCAGGCACGTGACGTCAGTCAGTAACGCTGCCGCTCGTCTGCCCGGCCGGCCTGCATTACGATATAACAGTAGCCCTGTGAGTAGGATATATTGAATGTTATACTACAGAGGGGGCAGCATGAATCATTATTAATTGAATTACACATTTTATAACTGTACTGGAGCGGCGGAGCCGGAGCACAGTGAACGCACCGGCCCCCAGCTCCTCCTCCCAGTCCCTCCCTGCTGATACATTGCAGCCTGTGATGCTGGAGCATGGAAGGCTGCGATGTCAAAAGGTGGCGGAACGCCGTTCCGGTGCGTTCCGCCAGAAAAAAAGCCCTGAGATTATTACACTCCAGAAATACATCCAGGCTCCTCTTGAACTCTTTTAGTGAACTCACCATCACCACCTCCTCAGGCAGAGCGTTCCATAGTCTCACTGCTCTTACCATGAAGAATCCTCTTCTATGTTTGTGTACAAACCTTCTTTCCTCCAGACGCAGAGGATGTCCCCTTGTCACAGTCCTGGGGATAAATAGATAATGGGAGAGATCTCTGTACTGACCCCTGATATATTTATACATAGTGAATAACCCTAATGTTGATAAATCTTTCAGGGTACTGTAATCCACCCATTCCAGTTATTACTTTAGTTACCCTTCTCTGAACCCTCTCCAGCTCTGCTATGTCTGCCTTGTTCACAGGAGCCCAGAACTGTACACAGTACTCCATGTGTGATCTGACTAGTGATTTGTAAAGTGGTAGGACTATGTTCTCATCACGGGCATCCATGTCCCTTTTGATGCAACCCATTATCTTATTGGCTTTGACAGAAGCTGCCTGTCACTGGTTTCTACAGCTAAGGCTACTTTCACACTCTCGTTTGGTGTGGATCCGTCATGAATCTGCACAGACGGATCTGTTCAGATAATACAAACGTCTGCATCCATTCAGAACGGATCCAATTGTATTATCTTTAACATGGATGGAGCCGTCTTGAACACCATTGAAAGTAAATGGAGGACGGATCCGTTTTCTATTGTGCCAGACTGTGTCATAGAAAACGGATCCGTCCCCATTAACTTACATTGTGTGTCAGAACGGATCCGTTTGGCTCAGTCAGGGCTGGCGCGTCCATTAAGGCAAGGGGGGCAATTGCCCCTGGGCCCCCAAGTCCTTAGGTTCCCCCGCCGGCCCGCAACTAAATATATTTAAGTCGGCCCCGTCCCCCGTGGTGGCAAGTGGGGGCAGCGGCGGCAGGACAGTCACACAGGGAGATGAGCGCTTCCATTGTCGAAGCGCTCATCTCCATAGTCATCTGTATCACCGTCCTCAGGACAGCGATACAGATGGCTGTGCGGAGGAGCAGGGTAGAGGTGTGTCCCTCCCCTGTTCCTCTGATAGGTTGCCAGTCTAGTGCCGGCAGCCTATCAGAGGCCGGTGAAAGCGGTGCCGCCTGAGCCATACAGAGCGGGACACAGGCCGGAAGAGGCCTGCATCGCATCGCTGACATGGAGGTAAGTATAAGTGTTTTTTTTTTGTGTGTGTTTTTTTTTGTACAATACTGGCAGCTACTGATATGAGGGGGAGCTCTGGCTACTGTAACATGATGGGGGGCTTCTGGCTAAAAACATGATGGGGGGCTCTGGCTACTGACACACGATGGGGGGGCTCTGGCTACTGTAAAATGATGGGGGGACCTCTGGCTACTGATACATGATGGAGGGGCCTCTGGCTACTGACACATGATGGGGGGCTCTGGCTACTGTAACATGATGGGGGGGCCTCTGGCTACTGGCACATGATATGGGGGGCCTCTGGCTACTGGCACATGATATGGGGGGCCCCTGGCTACTGGCACATGATATGGTGGGCCTCTGGCTACTGGCACATGATATGGGGGGCTCTGGCTACTGGCACATGATATGGGGGCTCTGCCTACTGGCACATGATATAGGGGCTCTTGTTACTGGGACAAGATGGTGGGGGGCTCTTATTACTGGCACATGATTGGTGGGCGTCTATGGTGGTACATTTTACTGGCACATTATTGATGGGCACTATAGGGGCACAAAGAAGGAGTATTTTATATGGGGGTTCTGTACAGTAGCATTTTATACTGTGACACATTATGGTGGGTACTTTGGGGAAGGTGGGAGAGGAGTACTATGGGGTCATTTACAGGGGCACTAAGAAGGGAAATTTAATACTTACAAATTATGGGGGACACTGAGGGCATCTACAGGGGCACTATATATGGGACATTTTATACTGGTACATTATGGGGGGCACTAAGAGGGAGGGGGAGAGGAGCACTATGGGGGCATTTACTGGGGGCACTATATAGGGGTATTTTATACTGGCACATTATGGGGGCACTATTTGGAACATTAGCTCAACTGGGGGCATTACAAGGGGGTATTTTTTGCACTGTCACATTATAAGGAGAATTATTTCTACTGGGGGGGGGGGGGGGGGCTTTATTACTCCCCCATGGTATGACCCCCTAGTAGCAGCACCAGCCTCTCCCTGCTCTGCTATCCCTCTGCCCTTTCTCCAAATCCTTATTATGAAATCTCTCTCATTAGGATAAAACACAACATCAGCTCCGCCGAGCCCCCGGCCAAAGTGTGGAAGTGGTGTCCGAGATCCCCAAGGGCCATGCCAAGTAATTGTAAGTTTTCATGTGAAATATGTTTGTTATACACATATAACATACACTGTGCCACACAATATACAGTTTCTTCTGTATGAACGTCCACAAATTAAATATCCAGAGTCAATACGGGATGTTAAAGTCAGCAAGTGTCATGGGGGGGGCCCTTATTGTTTTTCGCCCCCATTTCACCTAGAACCGGCCCTGGGCTCAGTTTCGTCTGACGGACACCAAAACCCTGCAAGCAGCGTTTTGGTGTCCACCCCCAAAGCGGAATGGAGACTGAACGGAGGCAAACTGATGCATTCTGTGTGGATACTTTTCCGTTTTGGACGGCTTATGAGAGCCCTGAACGGATCTCATAAATGGATAGCCAAAACGCCAGTATGAAAGTAGCATTAGTTTGCTGTTCACTAAAATTCCTAGGTCCTTTTCCATGTCAGTGTTACCCACTGTTTTACCATTTAGTATGTACTGGTGACTTGCATTATTCCTTCCCATGTGCATAGCCTTACATTTATCCGTGTTAAACCTAATTTGTCACTTATCTGCCCAAGCCTCCAAAGTATCCAGATCCCTATGTAGCAGTATACTGTCCTCTTACATGTTAATTACTTCACACCGTTTTGTGTCATCTGCAAAAAAAATAAAAATTACTGTGCAAGCCTTCTACATGATCATTAATAAATTATATATATATATATATATATATATATATATATATATAAAATAAAGCAATAAACCAGGCACCCCCTGCTCTGAAGAGGGCAGGGTGTGTGGTTCACAGGGAAAGGTCAGAAATTGATGGAAACACAGCTGAAATGGTTTGGGAACAGCATGGGGAGGATGTCTGGATGCATCTTGTACTCCCATGTCGCTGCTGGGAACGATGTTGTCTGAGTAGTATGCCACTTTTACAGACTGACAATAATACGCACAAAACCGAAGATAAAATCGATTTTAGAGGAAAAATTGTTAGGAAACATTCTTTCCTGTATATTTACTTGTATATAAAGTGCAAGTGCTGCCAAAAATTACATGGAAGAGGCACTCCGATACAACCTGTATATCCCATAAAGGAGTTCCTCATTCACATTGTGGTACAATTGTTGGGACTCCTACACTCATAAAGCCTATGCACTAAGTGAAAGGGCTGCCAAAAATGACAAGGAACCGGCACTCCAATACACCCTTTATTACACATAAAGGAGGTCATCATACACACCCTTAAAAAATTATGATTGATGGCCTGCTGGTGACCCTCAAAAACATTAGGAGCAAGGGCCTTCTGGCGACCCTTTAAAACATTAGGGGCGAGGGCCTGCTGCTGATCTGACCATCTAAAATATTAGGGGTGACGGTCTGCTGCTGAGCTGACCCTCTAAAACATTAGGGGCGAGGGCCTGCTGCTGATCTGACCATCTAAAACATTAGGGGTGAGGATCTTCTGCTGAGCTGACCATGTAAAACATTAGGGGCAAGAACCTGCTGCTGATCTGACTATCTAAATCATTATGGGCGAGGGCCTGCTGGTGACCCTCCAAAACATTAGGCGTAGAGCGCCAGTTCGTACCATGTGTCCAGCTTGGACACCCAAAAGCTGTAAGACACAGAGGGATCACTGAGGACACTGACACGGTCTGCTACGTACTCCTTCACCATCTGCCAAAACTTTTCCCTCCTTGTGACACTAGGCCACGCATCAGGGTAGGGGTGCTGGCGGGGTGTCATGATACTGTCCCAGGCCTTGGAGTGTGTTGCCCTGCCTCTGTTGGAACTGCTGTGTGTTCCCCTCGTTTCCCCTCCTTGGTTGCCCAAGGAACTACATACTCTGCATCCAGAGTTGTCAGCTGGAGATTCTTGGAGCAATGTTTCCACAAGGACCTTCTGGTATTGCACCATTTTGCTAGTCCTCTCCACGACAGGAATGAGAGATGAGAAGTTCTCTTTGTAGCAGGGGTCGAGAAGGGTGAACAACCAGTAATCGGTGTTGTCCAAAATGCGTATAACGCAAGGATCACAGGAAAGGCAGTATAACATAAAGTTCGCCATGTGTGCCAGAGTCTCAACAGACAAGACTTCACTGTCCTCATCAGGAGGATGACTCTCAATCTCCTCATTCTCTTCCTCCTCTTCAGCCCATCCACGCTGAACAGATGGAATAAACCTGTTTTGGGTACTACCCTCTGTAGCGGAGGCAACCTTCTCCTGCTCCACCTCATCCAATTCGCGCTGAGAAGATGAACAAAGGGTGGTCTGGCTATGACCCTGTGTACTCTCTTCCCCCATTTCCACCTTTTCCACATGCAAAGCGTCCGCCTTCATTGTGAGCAGTGAGTGTTTCAGTAGACACAGAAGTGGAAGTTTACTCTGATAATAGCGGCATCGCTGCTCACCATCTGTGTTGATTCCTCAAAGTTGCATAAAACCTCACAGAGGTCAGACATCCATGCCCACCCGTCGCTTGTGAAGAGCTCACAAAGCCTGGCCAACATGTGGAACGTCGAGTTCCAGTGCCTGCTCACGTTGCACAACAGTTGGTGAGCTGGCAATTGCAAGCGCTGCTGCAGCGTTGCTAGACCAGAAGCAGCTATAGATGACTTTTGGAATTGAGCACACATGGTGCACCTTCACCAATAGCTCAGGCAAATTGGGGTAGGTTTTGAGAAACCGTTGAACCACTAAGTTGAACATGTGGGCTAGGCATGGTATGTGTGTGAGCTTGTCGAGCTCCAAATCTGCCACCAAGTTACGGCCATTATCAGACACAACCATGCGTGGTCCCTTATATCCTGCCACAGCTCTGCGGCAGTGTGCTGTTTGTCACCTAAGCAAATTAGTTTCAGCATGGCCTGTTGCTGCTTCCCCACTGCAGTGCTACACTGCTTACGGATACTGACTGATGGCTGGCTGGGGCGACATGATGAGAATTCAGAGGTCGAAGTGAAGGAGGAGGTGAAGGAGGAGAAGGGGAGGTGCAGCCACTAATGTAGGTTGTGGCAGAAATCCTGATTGAAGTAGGGCCCGTAATCCTTGGCGTCAGTAGCACTTGTGCCATCCCAGGGTACGACTCGCTCCCAGGCCTCCATAACACTCACCCAGTGTGCCATCAGGGAAATGTAGCGTCCCTGGCCAAAAGCACTTGTCCATGTGTCAGTCGTTAAGTGGACCTTCCCAATAACTGCGTTGGTCAGGGCACGGGTGATGTTAGAGGACACATGCTGGTGTAAGGCAGGGACGGCACACTGGGAAAAATAGTGTTGGCTGAGGACTGAGTAATGAGAGACGGCTGCCGCCATCAGGTTGGAGAAAGCCTCAGTGTCCACAAGCCTAAATAGCAACATTTCCAGGGCCAGCAATTTGGAAAGGTGTGCATTTAGCACTATAGCCTGTGGGTGGGTGGCTGGGTATTTGCGCTTTCGTTCAAAGGCCTTGGGTATGGACATCTGTACTCTGTGCTAGGACACAGAAGTGGATGTGCTAGCTGATGGTGCTTGCGAAGGTCCAGGTGCAGGCAGTGGTGTGACCCGCAGACACTGATTGTGGACCTAGGCATTCGGCCCACCTATTAGGGTGATTTGATGCCATGTGGTGGATCATGCTGGTGGTGGCGAGGTTGCTAGTGTTCACGCCCCTGCTCATTTTGGTACAGCAAAGGTTGCAAATGACAATTCTTTTATTGTTCGCACTTTCCTCAAAAAAACGCCAGACTGTGGAACACCTGCCCCTTGGCAAAGGAGATTGCCGCAAGGGGGTGCTGTGGGGAACAATTGCAGGCCTGTTTGGTGTGGCCCACCTTCTCCCTTTTGCCAGCCCACTGCCTCTTCCAGACTGTTGCGGTGCTGCGGATCCCTCCCCCTCTGTACTGCTGTCCTTGCTTGGCTTGCCACCTTCCCAGGTTGGGTCAGTGATTTCATTGTCTACCACCTCCTCTTCTACTTCCTCACTCTAGTCATCCTCCTGACTTGTTGACCTATCAAGAACCTCACTTATTTACAACTGTCGTATCCTCATCATTAACCTCGTGAAACACTAATTGCCGTTCCCCTCCGTCATCTTCTGACTGTTGATGCTCAAGAGTTTGTGAATCAGTGCACAAGATCTCCTCGTGTCCCTCTTTAAGCGGGCTTGGCGAGAGGCCCAAATCAAGGAATGGTGATGAAAAGAGCTCCTTGGGAGATCTGAGTGTTGGATCACTTGTTTGCCAAGACTTTCCATGGTGGGTGGAAGAAGGATCAGGGTGAGTAGTCTGTTGACCAGATTCTTGGCTACTGAGACTGGACTTTGTGGAAGACAGGGAAGTGCTTAACCGACTGGAAGCATTATCTGCCTCAATCCAACCAACCACCTGGTCGCACTGGTGGAGTTTGAGAGTGGTAAACAGCGCCGCACTGCAAACTGGGACATGAAGTTAGGTATCGTGGATGAGTGTGTTTCTTGTGCTCTGGCAGCAGGCACAGTTTCACTGCGCAAAGGGCCACGGCCTCTGCATGAACCATCAGCAGCATGGCCACTTCCCGTCCCTTACTGCTTGCCTTGAACATATTAAATAGTATATATGCTTGCAAGCATGTCACACTTACAGTAGCGCAGGTTTTGTAGGTGTACAAATAAATTACATTGAATTTCACAATGAATTTCAAATTAGGATGCACAAACATTATACAGGAGATGTAGTGCAGGTAATGTCGCTGTCACCAGCGGCTAAGAAAAAATGACACTGAATTTTAACAGGTATTTAGGATGTGCAAACGTTATACAGGAGATGTAGCACAGATAATGTCGCTGTCACCAGTGGCTAAGAAAAAATTAGAATGAATGTCACAAATATTTAGGAGATGTAGTGAAGGTAATTTCGCTGTCACCAGCGGCTAAGAAAAAACTACCGTATTTTTCGGACCATAAGGCGCACCTAAAATCCCAAAATTTTCTCACAAATCGACAGTGCGCCTTATAATGCGGTGCGCCTAATGTATGGCGTTTTCTGACCTAGCACTGATATGTGTCAAAATGTTTTAGCACGGCCAGCATGTTGTACTGCGTGACTGATAGCGTTAAGTTTGAAATCCGCTTCATAAGCATGTCTCTTAACAGGAGACATTTTTGGGGCAGCGGGTATAGAAAATGAACGAATGAATGCGCACACCTCCTGACTACAATGGCCGTAATGCTCAATCCAAGCAGTGCAGCTTCCTAGAATTGGTAATCCTAGGAAGCTGCACTGCTTGGATTGGGCATTACGGCCATTGTAGTCAGGGGGTGTGCGCATTCATTCGTTCATTTTCTATACCGGTACTCGCTGCCCTAAAAATGGCTCCTGTTAAGAGACATGCTTATGAAGCGGATTTCAAACTTAACGCTATCAGACACGCAGTACAACATGGAAATAGAGCAGCTGCGAGAGAATTCAACATTAATGAATCAATGGTACGGAAGTGGAGGAAGCAAGAAGATGCCCTGCGCCAGGTAAAGAAGACCAAACTGAGTTTCCGAGGAAACAAAGCAAGATGGCCACAGTTGGAGGACAAAATTGAACAGTGGGTTATTGAACAGAGAACCGCAGGTAGAAGTGTCTCTACTGTCTCTATTCGACTCAAAGCAATAGCACGCGACATGGAGATCAACGACTTTCGAGGAGGTCCCTCTTGGTGCTTCCGTTTTATGAAAAGGCGTAATCTCTCCATCCGCACAAGAACTACAATCTCACAGCAACTGCCAAAGGATTACCAAGAAAAGCTGGCCATTTTCCGTACCTACTGCAAGAGCAAGATCAATGAATTGAAGATCCGGCCAGAACACATCACCAACATGGACGAGGTCCCCCTTACCTTTGATATCCCCGTAAACCGTACTGTCGAGAGAACAGGGACCAGTACAGTATCTATACGCACTACAGGAAACGAGAAGTCATCCTTCACTGTAGTTCTCGGTTGCCAGGCTAATGGCCAGAAACTACCACCCATGGTAATTTTCAAAAGGAAGACTCTGCCAAAAGAAAAGTTTCCGGTTGGCATCATCATCAAGGCTAACCCGAAGGGCTGGATGGACGAGGAGAAGATGAGTGATTGGCTGGGAGAGGTTTACGTCAAGAGACCGGATGGCTTTTTCCACCAATCTCCGTCCCTATTGATCTATGACTCCATGCGCGCCCATCTGACCGATACTGTCAAAGCCAAAGTGAAGAAAACTAATTCGGTGCTTGCCATCATTCCGGGTGGATTAACCAAAGAACTCCAGCCACTAGATATTGGTGTCAACAGGTCGTTTAAAGCTAAATTGCGAGCTGCGTGGGAGCATTGGATGACAGAAGGCGAACACACATTCACCAACACAGGGAGGCAACGCCGGGCGAGTTACGCCACTATCTGCCAGTGGATCGTGGATGCCTGGGCGGAGGTATCAGTCTCCAGTGTCATCCGAGCTTTCAGGAAGGCTGGAATTATCACTGAAGAGCTACCGGTAAGTACCGATAACAGCAACGAGACTGACTCGGATAATGATGGGAATTATGAGAGGGATACTGGCGTGCTTGATGCCGAAATCGCCCAATTGTTAAACTCAGACACTGAAGATGAAGAATTTGATGGATTTGCGGGAGAAGAATAAAGTGAAAAAGTTAGTGTATTGTTTGTATTTCATTTTACTGAACAATGTTGAGAGTTATTGTTAAAGACCATTTTATGGTTATTATGAAAGAGTTGAATAAAATTTGACTTACCGTACCGTATCAGAGTTTTGTTTCATTTAATGCGCCTTATAACCCGGTGCGCCTTATATATGGAAATAAACGTGTTAGCAGGCGATCATTGATAGTGCGCCTTATAACCCGGTGCGCCTTATGGTCCGAAAAATACGGTACACTGAATCTCACTGATATTTAGGATGCGCAAACGTTGTACAGGAGATGTAGTGCAGGTAATGTCACTGTCAGCAGCGGCCAAACAATTGCACTGAATGTCACAGATATTTAAGATGTGCAAATGTGACACAACAGATGTAGCAGTGGTTGTTCACTGTCAGCAGCGGCCAAACAATTGCACGCAATTTAGCGCAGGTTGCGCTAATAATATAAATTGCAGCAAGATAAAACAATAGTCCTTAAAAGGACTTTTTGGTCTCTAAGGCCTCTTTCAGACGGGCGTTGCGGAAAAGGTGCGGGTGCATTGCGGGAACATGCGCAATTTTTCCACGCGAGTGCAAAACATTGTAATGTGTTTTGAACGCGCATGAGAAAAATCGGCATGTTTGGTACCCAAACCCGAACTTCTTCACAATGTATTCAAAATGCTCCTAGCAACCGTGCGTTAAAATCGCACCGCATCCGCACTTGCTTGCGGATGCTTGCGATTTTCACACAACCCCATTCATTTCTATGGGGCCTGCGTTACGTGAAAAACGCACACAAAATAGAGCATGCTGTGATTTTCACGCAACGCACAAGTGATGCGTGAAAATCACTGCTCATGTGAACAGCCCCATAGAAATGAATGGGTCGGGATTCAGTGTGGGTGCAATGCGTTCACCTCACGCATCGCATCCGCACGGAATACTCGCCCGTGTGAAAGGAGCCTAACACCTTTCAATACTAAACCCTGCCTAAAAATTATAATAATAAATTCCTGTCCCTACACTATCTGTCCCTTCTGCTGCAGCTCGCCCTGACTAAGACTGAGCTGAACCACATGTCATCGGGTGCTATATGGCCAGCCAATCACTGTAATGCTCAAGCACACGTGGTGCTTGGCCGAACACCGCAATGCTTTAGTCAAAATGGTGTTCGGCAGATCATACTTGCCCAACACTATTCGCCGCTACCAAGTCTAGAACTTACGTTCTCATAGAAACTGATTAAATTAATTTGACATGACTGATCCCTCATGAAGCAATGCTGATATGGCTTATTTTCATTGAGGTACTCTAAGATAGCCTCTCTCTATTTTTGGACCCTTTTTGAATATTGGCACCACATTTGCTATGCGCCAATCCTGTGGAACACTCCCTGTCAGTATAGAGTCCTTAAATATCAGAAATAAGGGTCTGGCTAGGACATGACTTAATTCTCTTAGGATACGGGGTGTATGCCATCTGCACACTCCTCCAACCTTCTAGCCATCTTCTCCCCCAACACAGCTGCCCCTTCCCCATTGAGGTGCAGCCCATCTCTACGATAGAGCCTGTAGCCGACAAAGATGTTTGCCCAGTTCTCCAGGAACCCAAACCCCTCCTTCCTACACCAGTTCTTCAGCCACTTGTTAACCTCCCTAATCTCCCGCTGTCTTTTTTGTGTGGCTCGTGGTACAGGTAGTATTTTGAAAAACCTGCCCTACTCTCCTGGTCCCCTGCTTACTGGAGCTGACATTCCCCTGACTGGCAGAGGAAGGGTCTGGCTGCCGCAGTGCTCTCCCTGAATTGACATCTTCCTCATCTGCCAACTTTGCAAACTTGTTGGGGTGTGTCAGATCAGGGCTAGCCTCCATGACACTCTTTCCTCTACCCTGCTTTCTAACTGTTATCCAGTTAGCTACCTTACTTTCCTGAGCCTCCTCGCTACCACCCTCCCTGACATCTACCCTTTAGAGTGCTTTTTCAGTGAGCTGCAAACTCTTCTCCAAATTGTCAACACTTCTTAGTGTTGAAACTCGCCCGGTTAGATACATGATGTGCAATTCCAAACGGGCAATTTTCTCACATTTTGAACAAAGATATGCATCCTTAACCGCCTCCGGACCGCCTAACACAGGATCGCGGTCCGGAAGTGGTTGATTCATTCCTCGTCGACACATCCATGCGTCATCTCACGAGACGCGAGATTACGCACACAGCCGGCCCGCGCATGCGCATTGCGGGCCAGCAAAAGTTCAGGGAGTATTTTGTCACCAGCCTACCAGCCAATGATCATCGCTGGCAGGCTGGTAATTTTCAAAAAAAACGAATCAAAAGCCATTTAACACATTATATTTATAAATATAAGGTGTTAAATGGATTCTGTGCTCCTCTGCTGGTCCTTTTCGTCGGTTGGTCCCAGCAGAGGAGCACAGATCACTGTAAGTACACAAGACACCACACACTTAGCCCCAGATCACCCCCATCACCCCAATTAACCCCTTGATCACCCCTGTCAATCACTAGTGAAAGGGAAAAAAGTCATCAGTGTAAACTGTCACTTTTTTTTCCCACTAGTATTGACGGTTAGGTTTTAGGATAGTTTAGGCCCATTTGTTAGGTAGTTAGCGTCGGTTAGCGCCCAGCCCACTACACCGCAGTCACTGATTCGCTGATTAGCGTATCGCTAATCAGCATTGGTACTTTTATAGTATCTGTAAGTGATCAGAACTGATCACAGTCAGATCTATAATAGTATTAGTGTCACCTTAGCTCGCCCTCCACCCAAAACGCAGTGTTTGCCCGAGATCAGGCCTGATCGGTCGCCCACACGTACGTTCACCCACACCCGCCCCGCCGCAGTGACAACATTTTTTGTTTTATTTTTATCACTGCACAATCACTTTACAAGCGCTGAGGCGATAAAAAAAAAAATTAGTTTTGATATTTTTTATCAATCGCAGCGGCTTCAGGTACTTCGCTAGCCTCCCATTTGTAAGACAGGCTTGCTTTTTTTCTTGGGTAGACTCAGAGAATACCCCCTAAATTTAGTTGACAAATTGGCAAGTAAGGAGTATTCTTTTGACGAGGCCTACAGGCTTCTGACCCAGTCGGATGAGGAATGAGAACCCTCATCTGACGAATCCAGCGGGTCAGAATACGAACCTGTAGAAAGCAGTGGCAGTCTGACCCAAAGTTCGGACGATGAGGTTGAGGTCCCTGATACCACCAGGCATACCTGGCCCCGTGTTGCTAGACCACAGGTTGCGCAGAAGCCACTTCAAGGGCAGCAGAGTGGGGCTGGTGCTGTCGGAATACGTGGTGAGGCATACACCAGCAGCGCAGCCCATCCTGGACCTAGTACCAGCACTGCCATACAACATGGTGAAGTGGCGCGCACCAGAAGGGCAGTTGAAGCTGGTACGGTGGCACGTGCAGAAGTTCACCCGTCGCAGCCACCACACAGACAGGCCCATAGAGCCCCTAGAGTCCCTGAGGTGCTGGCAAACCCTGATTGGCAGCCCCCAACTTTAGCCGCACCAGTAGTTCCCCCTTTCACCGCCCAGTCTGGAGTTCAGGTTGAGACAGCTCAGATCAGATCGGCACTGGGGTTTTTTGAGCTGTTCTTGATTGCGGAGCTCTTGGACTTAGTCGTGGCAGAAACAAATCGGTATGCCACTCAATTTATAGCCGCCAACCCGGGAAGCTTTTATGCCCAGTCTTTCCGGTGGAAACCCATCCAAGTTTCCAAATTTAAAACTTTTCTGGGCCTTCTCCTTAACATGGGCCTAACAAAAAAGCATGAATTGCAGTCATATTGGTCCACAAACCCAATTCATCACATGCCCATGTTCTCTGCTGCCATGTCCAGGACACGATTTGAGACCATCCTGCGTTTCCTGCACTTTAGTGACAACAGCACCTCTCGTCCCAGAGGCCACCCAGCTTTTGACCAGCCCCACAAAATTCAGCCCCTCATAGACCACCTTAACACCAAATTTGCAGATTTGTATACCCCTGAGGAAAACATCTGCATAGACGAGTCCCTTATACATTTTACCGGGCGCCTTGGCTTCAAACAATACATCCCTAGCAAGCGCGCCCGGTATGGGGTCAAATTGTATAAGCTCTGTGAAAGGGCCACAGGCTATACGCAAAATAATATAAAATGTTGTGTCTATGAGGGTAAAGATCAGCCCCTGGAGCCGGTCGGTTGCCCTGACTACCTGGGGAGCAGTGGGAAGACAGTCTGGGACTTGGGGTCACCCTTATTTGGCAAGGGGCACCATCTTTATTTGGACAATTTTTACACAAGTGTGCCCCTCTTCAGGCATTTATTTTTAGAACAGATTGGCTGCTGTGGCACCATGCGACTTAGTCACCGGGGGTTCCCCCAATGGCTCGCTACCACCCATCTTGCAAGGGGGGAGAGGGCTGCCTTGTGTAACGAAGAACTGCTCGCGGTGAAATGGAGAGACAAGCGTGACGTTTACATGATCTCCTCCATTCACGCAGACACGACAATACAAATTGAACGAGCAACCAGTGTCATTGAAAAGCCCCTTTCGATCCACGACTATAATTTGCTCATGGGAGGGGTGGACTTCAATGACCAGATGTTGGCTTCTTATTTACTGTCCCGCCGCACCAGACGCTGGTATAAGAAGGTGTCTGTATATTTAATTCAATTGGCACTGTATAATAGTTTTGTTCTCTACAGTAAGCCTGGGAGAACAGGATCCTTCCTCAAATTTCAGGAAGAGATAATCGAGAACCTCCTGTATCCAGGAGGTTCCGTGACCCCATCCACCAGTGTAGTGAGCCGTCTACACGAGCGACATTTCCCCATGTCGTTGCTGGTACCTCAACCCAAGCGCCACCCCGAAAAAGATTTAGTGTCTGTAGCAGGAGTGGAATAAGGCATGACACACGCTATTTCTGTCCTGCCTGCCTGACCACCCTGCCCTATGCTTAGGGGAGTGTTTCTGGAAGTACCACACACAGGTACACTATTAGCATAGGGATTGCATCACACAGGACAGGCACACAGGGCTCTTAGTGCCCTTTCACACAGAGCTGCTGCAAACCTCTCCTTTCACCTGAGACAAAGTGCATAATGTACTTCGCCACATCTCTGAGTGATTTGCGCTTTGCACATTTTTCCATGGGGAAGGAGAGATTTGTCCTATAAAAAGGTAAAAAAAAGGCAAAATAAGAAAAAAATCATCGGTAAGCAAAAAGTTAATGTTCTGTTCCAAAAGTTCAATAAAGTTTATAAAAGTTAATGTTCTGTTCAAATGTTATTATAAAGTTCATGTTAATAAATTTATTGCGTTGCGGCCTTTCTTTTTTTTAACCTTCTAGGTGGACCAACCGATGAACCAGCTGCAGCGCTGATGTGCATTCTGACAGAAGCATTGCGCTGCTGTCAGATTACACAAAAGTTGGTGTATGCGGCGCTGCAAGACAAGATTTCTCCTCTGCAGTAAAAAAAATACGTTTGCCGAGGCTTATGAGCTGAGGGGCGGTGTTCATATGCTTTGGCAAACACTTTGTATATAAAAATAAAAAAAAAAAGATTTATTCATCCACATCGATTGATGTTAATGGAGAAATCGGGTTTGCCAGGGCATACAGGCTGAGTGGGTTTGGATGTTGGGCAGAGCTCCTATGTCCTGGCAGACGCCTTTCCTTTTTTTTTTTTTGGCATAGATTTTTTCATCCACATTGATTGATGCGAATGAAAAAATCTGTGCCGTTCAATTTTTCTTTCAGCCCAGAGGCTGAACGAAAAAAAATATATCATTACCCGTATGCTCAATATACACTACGTGCAGAATTATTAGGCAAATGAGTATTTTGACCACATCATCCTCTTTATGCATGTTGTCTTACTCCAAGCTGTATAGGCTCGAAAGCCTACTACCAATTAAGCATATTAGGTGATGTGCATCTCTGTAATGAGAAGGGGTGTGGTCTAATGACATCAACACCCTATATCAGGTGTGCATAATTATTAAGCAACTTCCTTTCCTTTGGCAAAATGGGTCAAAAGAAGGACTTGACAGGCTCAGAAAAGTAAAAAATAGTGAGATATCTTGCAGAGGGATGCAGCACTCTTAAAATTGCAAAGCTTCTGAAGCGTGATCATCGAACAATCAAGCGTTTCATTCAAAATAGTCAACAGGGTCGCAAGAAGCGTGTGGAAAAACCAAGGCGCAAAATAACTGCCCATGAACTGAGAAAAGTCAAGCGTGCAGCTGCCAAGATGCCACTTGCCACCAGTTTGGCCATATTTCAGAGCTGCAACATCACTGGAGTGTCCAAAAGCACAAGGTGTGCAATACTCAGAGACATGGCCAAGGTAAGAAAGGCTGAAAGACGACCACCACTGAACAAGACACACAAGCTGAAACGTCAAGACTGGGCCAAGAAATATCTCAAGACTGATTTTTCTAAGGTTTTATGGACTGATGAAATGAGAGTGAGTCTTGATGGGCCAGATGGCTGGATTGGTAAAGGGCAGAGAGCTCCAGTCCGACTCAGACGCCAGCAAGGTGGAGGTGGAGTACTGGTTTGGGCTGGTATCATCAAAGATGAGCTTGTGGGGCCTTTTTGGGTTGAGGATGGAGTCAAGCTCAACTCCCAGTCCTACTGCCAGTGTCTGGAAAACACCTTCTTCAAGCAGTGGTACAGGAAGAAGTCTGCAAGGTAAGAAAAACATGATTTTCATGCAGGACAATGCTCCATCACACGCGTCCAAGTACTCCACAACGTGGCTGGCAAGAAAGGGTATAAAAGAAGAAAATCTAATGACATGGCCTCCTTGTTCACCTGATCTGAACCCCATTGAGAACCTGTGGTCCATCATCAAATGTGAGATTTACAAGGAGGGAAAACAGTACACCTCTCTGAACAGTGTCTGGGAGGCTGTGGTTGCTGCTGCACGCAATGTTGATGGTGAACAGATCAAAACACTGACAGAATCCATGGATGGCAGGCTTTTGAGTGTCCTTGCAAAGAAAGGTGGCTATATTGGTCACTGATTTGTTTTTGTTTTGTTTTTGAATGTCAGAAATGTATATTTGTGAATGTTGAGATGTTATATTGGTTTCACTGGTAAAAATAAATAATTGAAATGGGTATATATTTGTTTTTTGTTAAGTTGCCTAATAATTATGTACAGTAATAGTCACCTGCACACACAGATATCCCCCTAAAATAGCTAAAACTAAAAACAAACTAAAAACTACTTCCAAAAATATTCAGCTTTGATATTAATGAGTTTTTTGGGTTCATTGAGAACATGGTTGTTGTTCAATAATAAAATTAATCCTCAAAAATAAAACTTGCCTAATAATTCTGCACTCCCTGTAAGGAGAATAGCAGAAACTCCTAATGCTGGCCATACATGTAATGATTGTGGAGACCCTCAAATGCCAGGGCAGTACAAATGACCCTATTTTGGAAAGAAGACACCCTAAGGTATTCGCTGATGGGCATAGTGAGTTCATAGAAGTTTTTATGTTTTGTCACAAGTTAGCGGAAAATTATGTTGTTTTTTTTTTCTTACAAAGTCTCATATTCCACTAACTTGCGACAAAAAAAACTTTCATGAATTCACTATGCCCGTCACAAAATACCTTGGGGTGTCTTATTTTCAAAATGGGGTCACATGTGGGGTATTTATACTGCCCTGGCATTTTAGGTGCCCTAAAGCGTGAGAAGAAGTCTGGAATCCAAATGTCTAAAAATGCCGCCCTAAAAGGAATTTGGGCCCCTTTGCCCACCTAGGCTGCAAAAAAGTGTCTAACATGTATGACAGTACTCAGGAGAAGTTGGGCAATGTGTTTTGGGGTGTCTTTTTACATATACCCATGCTGGGTGAGAGAAATATCTCTCTAAAATGACAACTTTGTATAAAAAAATGGGAAAAGTTGACTTTTAGAGAGATATTTCTCTCACCCAGCATGGGTATATGTAAAAATACACCCCAAAACACATTGCCCTACTTCTTCTGAGTACGGCGATACCACATATGTGACACTTTTTTGCAGCCTAGGTGGGCAAAGGGGCCCAAATTTTAAAGAGCACCTTTAGGATTTCACAGGGCATTTTTGACACATTTGGATTTCAAACTATTTCTCACGCATTAGGGCCCCTAAAATGCCAGGGCAGTATAAATACCCCACAAGTGACCCCATTTTGGAAAGAAGACACCCCAAGGTATTTCGTGATGGGCATAGTGAGTTCATGGAAGTTTTTATTTTTTGTCACAAGTTAGTGGAATATGAGACTTTGTAAGAAAAAAATCATCATTTTCCGCTAACTTGTGACATAAAATAAAAACTTCTATGAACTCACTATGCCCATCAGCAAATACCTTAGTAAAAGTTTTGGAACCGCGCTGCTTTAGACTAAATTCCCCGGTCAATAGTGGATGGCATTGGGCTCCGGCCCCTTTCCTTATCACCCCAAAAAGGTCCGGTCTTCCACAGACAGTATCCTCTATGGGGTTCAAGAGAATAGGCACAATAGTGAAGCACCCTTTAGCAAATGATTTTAAAACGTTTTATTCTACTCACAAGAGTTGTTCAACAAAAGGCATATAACAATATCGTTAAGATCGTCACGTTCCTGCCCGACCCGGGTTTCGCTGCCTCGCTTCTTCAGGGGCGAACTGCGCATATGCGCAATGGGGCCCTTTAAATAGCCCAGCTTGTCTAATTACATCAATCAATGCTTATCCGGTTCGTGTCCAGAAATGACAAAACACAGTTTTATATTATACATTTTCATAAACAGCCTTGTTCTTATCGAGATATTTGCTGTAATCAACATCCTAATCGCAATCCATAACCACTCTTTCCTTATACCACAGCTTCACTTAATAAGTAAAAATTATTTTCAAAAACACATTTTTTTATATAAAATCTGCTACACATTGTTCTCTCACATCATAGCATTAGTCATCATCTTCTAAATACCTTCTATCTATTGGTATTCATAATGCCGTCATTTTGGCTCCGCCCTCTCCTGGGACGTCATTTGGGTATACCCGATCCCGCCTCCCTCTTTATCCATGTCCACGTCACACCGTGACGCCGCCCTATCAGGGCGATCCAGCTCCTTGACGTCACTTGAAGGTCCTCAAGAGGCGAGATGGGGAAAACTCCAATACCGTAACCAAGTCGAGGTGTTTTACAATATACATGGTTTCAGGTCAAATTCAATATTCAGCCCACCTGGTTGTAGGGTCCCTAACTGGTAAATCCACTCAACCTCTTTTTTATTAATTTGTGCCAATGAGTCCCCCCCTCGCCAGTGTGGCTTAACAATCACAACTCCAGCAAATTTCAAACCCCGCAGATTTTTCTCATGCGCAAGTTTGAAATGAGCTGATACGCTATGGGTAATTAGACCTTTTTTGATGTTTCGTAAATGTTCTTGTATTCTAACCTTGAGCTTTCTTATTGTCCTGCTCACGTACTGGAGCCCACAAGGGCACTCCAGTACGTATATGATGTTCTCATTTTCGCAGGAACAATTCCCTCTTATACGGAATTCAATTCCATTCTTTTTGGATACTATGCTGTTACTATTCCTCTGTCGTTCTTTTATATTCCGGTTTTTGCATTCTGCACAAAACCCACACCAGGTGAATTTTCCTCCCTCTTTATTTGGTTTAATATTCACCGGAGGAATGGCGCTATGTACAAGCTTCGTTCTGATGCTGGCCGCTTTTTTAAAAATGAAGGAGGGATTGTCTGGTATAATTTTTCCTAAAACTGGATCGTTCTTCAATATCCCCCAGTTCTTTTTCACCATTCTTTTAATATTATCAGACATGGAGCAATACTTTGTCACAAATGAAAACTTGTAGTCCCTATTGGAAGTAGAAAAAAGGGAAGAGAGCAAAGGTACAAGAGGAATAGTGAAAAAAGATAATAGGGACTACAAGTTTTCATTTGTGACAAAGTATTGCTCCATGTCTGATAATATTAAAAGAATGGTGAAAAAGAACTGGGGGATATTGAAGAACGATCCAGTTTTAGGAAAAATTATACCAGACAATCCCTCCTTCATTTTTAAAAAAGCGGCCAGCATCAGAACGAAGCTTGTACATAGCGCCATTCCTCCGGTGAATATTAAACCAAATAAAGAGGGAGGAAAATTCACCTGGTGTGGGTTTTGTGCAGGATGCAAAAACCGGAATATAAAAGAACGACAGAGGAATAGTAACAGCATAGTATCCAAAAAGAATGGAATTGAATTCCGTATAAGAGGGAATTGTTCCTTCGAAAATGAGAACATCATATACGTACTGGAGTGCCCTTGCGGGCTCCAGTACGTGGGCAGGACAATAAGGAAGCTCAAGGTTAGAATACAAGAACATTTACGAAACATCAAAAAAGGTCTAATTACCCATAGCGTATCAGCTCATTTCAAACTTGCGCATGAGAATAATCTGCGGGGTTTGAAATTTGCTGGAGTTGAGATTGTTAAGCCACACTGGTGAGGGGGGGACTCATTGGCACAAATTAATAAAAAAGAGGTTGAGTGGATTTACCAGTTAGGGACCCTACAACCAGGTGGGCTGAATATTGAATTTGACCTGAAACCATGTATATTGTAAAACACCTCGACTTGGTTACGGTATTGGAGTTTTCCCCATCTCGCCTCTTGAGGACCTTCGAGTGACGTCAAGGAGCTGGATCGCCCTGATAGGGCGGCGTCACGGTGTGACGTGGACATGGATAAAGAGGGAGGCGGGATCGGGTATACCCAAATGACGTCCCAGGAGAGGGCGGAGCCAAAATGACGGCATTATGAATACCAATAGATAGAAGGTATTTAGAAGATGATGACTAATGCTATGATGTGAGAGAACAATGTGTAGCAGATTTTATATAAAAAAAATGTGTTTTTGAAAAAAAATTTTACTTATTAAGTGAAGCTGTGGTATAAGGAAAGAGTGGTTATGGATTGCGATTAGGCTGTTGATTACAGCAAATATCTCGATAAGAACAAGGCTGTTTATGAAAATGTATAATATAAAACTGTGTTTTGTCATTTCTGGACACGAACCGGATAAGCATTGATTGATGTAATTAGACAAGCTGGGCTATTTAAAGGGCCCCATTGCGCATATGCGCAGTTCGCCCCTGAAGAAGCGAGGCAGCGAAACCCGGGTCGGGCAGGAACGTGACGATCTTAACGATATTGTTATATGCCTTTTGTTGAACAACTCTTGTGAGTAGAATAAAACGTTTTAAAATCATTTGCTAAAGGGTGCTTTACTATTGTGCCTATTCTCTTGAACCCCATAGAGGATACTGTCTGTGGAAGACCGGACCTTTTTGGGGTGATAAGGAAAGGGGCCGGAGCCCAATGCCATCCACTATTGACCGGGGAATTTAGTCTAAAGCAGCGCGGTTCCAAAACTTTTATTATTTGTATCCAGTGTGAACTACCTACCACACTATCCCGGAGCCTGCAGCAGCGCAAGTATTTGCCCTTACTGGGACACAGGACTGACTTTCATTGTGTTTTTTTCTGAGCAAATACCTTAGAGTGTCTAATTTCCGAAATGGGGTCATTTGTGGGGTGTTTCTACTGTCTGGGCATTGTAGAACCTCAGGAAACATGACAGGTGCTCAGAAAGTCAGCTGCTTCAAAATGCGGAAATTAACATTTTTGTACCATAGTTTGTAAACGCTATAACTTTTGCGCAAACCAATAAATATACACTTATTGCATTTTTTTTTATCAAAGACATGTAGAATAAATTTAGAGAAAAATTTATATAGAAATGTAGTTTTATTTTAAAAATTTTACAACTGAAAGAGAAAAATATAATTTTTTTGCAAAAAAAATAAAAATCTGTAAATTTCGATTAATAGCAAAAAAAGTAAGAATGTCGGCACCAATGAAATACCACCAAATGAAAGCTCTATTAGTGAGAAGAAAAGGAGGTAAAATTCATTTGCGTGGTAAGTTGTATGACCGAGCAATAAACGGTGAAAGTAGTCAGGGCCGATCCTACACGGGGTGCAGTGGGTGCCCCGCACCCCAGCGCTGTCACCCGAAAGGCGCCGAGCGAGCCGCCGGGACTTTTTTTTTTTTGACTTTTTTTTTTTTTTTTTAACCACCTCCCGGTGGGCCGGGCCGCCTCAGCCTCAGGGTTCGAGTGGGGCCGGGGGTGTGCCGTGACAGTGACGAGTCCGTGACACAAAGAACAGACACACAGACTGACACACACATATACTGACGTGACTCACGTGTGAGACTGAGACCGCCTCCTGTAGTCCGCCTCCTGTAGTCCGCCTCCTGTGCTCTGCGAGTCTGCCTCCTGTCCTGTGCTCCGCCTCCGTGCTCCGCCTCCGTGCTCTTCCTGACTGCCTCCCATCTTCCGGCCGGCAGCGTAACGTCGCTCACTGCGACGTAACGTAGTGAGTGACGTCACGTTACGTTACAGTTACGCTGCCGCCGGGCGCCAATTTTGAATATTGAAGAGCGGGACTGGAGCACTGCCAGTGCCACGCCAGCCACGCCACCAGCTTCTGCCTGCCAGTGCCCGCCCCTGCGCCCTAGTAGTGCCAACTGGCTTGTACTAAGTTCGCTGTGACTGTGAGAATACATTTGGAGTCCTGAGTCCTGACTGAGTCCTGACTCCTGACTGTCCCAGGCAGTAAGTTAGAGTGAATACTGAATAGTGATGATTAGTGATAGATTATATTAGATAAGATAGTAACTTATGTAAGGCCTCTTTCACACTTGCGTTGTCCGGATCCGGCGTGTACTCCACTTGCCGGAATTACACGCCGGATCCGGAAAAACGCAAGTGTACTGAAAGCATTTGAAGACGGATCCGTCTTCAGAATGCTTTCAGTGTTACTATGGCACCCAGGACGCTATTAAAGTCCTGGTTGCCATAGTAGTAGTGGGGAGCGGGGGAGCGGCATACTTACCATCCGTGCGGCTCCCGGGGCGCTCCAGAATGACGTCAGAGCGCCCCAGGCGCACGGATGATGTGTACATGCGATCACGTGATCCATGCGCTTGGGGCGCCCTGACGTCACTCTGGAGCGCCCCGGGAGCCGCACGGACGGTAAGTCGGTAAGTATGCTGCTCCCCGCTCCCCACTACACTTTACCATGGCTGCCAGGACTTTAGCGTCCCGGCAGCCATGGTAACCATTGAGAAAAAGCTAAACGTCGCATCCGGCAATGCGCCGAAACGACGTTTAGCTTAAGGCCGGATCCGGATCAATGCCTTTCAATGGGCATTCATTCCGGATCCGGCCTTGCGGCAAGTGTTCCGGATTTTTGGCCGGAGCAAAAAGCGCAGCATGCTGCGCTATTTGCTGCGGCCAAAAAACGTTCCGTTCCGGAACGGAAGACATCCTGATGCATCCTGAAGGACGGACTGTCCATTCAGAATGCATTAGGAAAATCCTGATCAGTATTCTTCCGGCATAGAGCCCCGACGACGGAACTCTATGCCGGAAGACTATAACGCAGGTGTGAAAGAGCCCTAAGTGAGCTATTGAGCTTGTAAATAAACTTGTGCAAACTGCAAACTATATGAGTAGTTACTAACTACTCATATACTTTGCACAAGTTTATTTACAAGCTCAATAGCTCACTTACATAAAGGAACGGACGTCTTACAATAGGGTGGGACACTGTTATGGGGGGGGGGGGAGAAGTGATATGTGGATGATGACACATTTATATAGCACAAGATGCTTGCGCTGCCTGCCATATATGTGTGTCATCCACAGATCCCCCCGGCCACCTATAACAGTGTCATCCACAGATGCCCCATAACAGTGTGTCACCCACAGATGTCCCCATAAGTTCCATAACAGTGTCATCCACAGATGCCCCCATAACCGTGTGTAATCCACTGATGCCCATAACAGTGTGTCATCCACAGATCCCCCATAACAGTGCGTCATCCACAGATGCCCCCTAACAGTGTGTCATCCACAGATCCCCCATAACAGTGTGTCATCCACAGATCCCCCATAACAGTGCGTCATACTGTCATCCACAGATCCCCCATAACAGTGTGTCATACTGTCATCCACAGATCCCCCATAACAGTGCGCCTGCGCACTGAGGAGAGACAGAAAGGAGGGCACATAATCAGTGGAAGCAAGCAGAGGACGGTACAGCAGACGACTGAATCGCTTCTTTTGTAAGTAAATTGTTTTATTATAAATGTAGTTTAATGTTTTTGTCTTTTATTATATTCTGGCTTTTGCTTGGTTATGTATGATGCTTTTTGATAATAAGTAAATGTAGTGGTGCTATAATGTGGACCCCAGGCCTCTCTGATGTCCTGCAGGCTGGGCTGGCGCTGTGGCAGCATACGGTTGTCAGGCAGCAGAGAGGCTCTGGGGCTGTCATTGTGCTCTGGTACTTTTCCCTTCACAGCCACTGCTCTCTCTCTCTCGTACAGTGCAGACTCTGCAGGAGGCTTTCCGTTTGCTCTCCGTCCTCTTAAAAGTCTATGGGAATCAAAACTGATCCATCTGGTTCCTGTTATGCAAGACTGAAAACAAAGTCCGTCTTGCATAAGGGGACCCAGACTGATCCGTTATGCTTTCTCATAAACTTCTATTAGGACAGAGCAAAACGGAATGCCTCTTAGGGTCCATTCACACGTCCGTTGTTTCTTTCCTGATCTGTTACGTTTTTTGCGGAACAGATCTGGACCCATTCATTTTCAATGGGTCCTGAAAAAAATCGGACAGCTCAATTTCAGATTTTTTTTCAGGACCCATTGAAAATGAATGGGTACAGAACTGGTCCAGATCTGTTCCGCAAAAAACGGAACAGATCAGGAAAGAAACAACGGACGTGTGAATGGACCCTTAAAGGTTTCCGTTTTGCATTCCATCTGGCCATTCCGTTATATTCCGTTTGAAACGGAACCTATAACGGAATTGCATAACGCAGATGTAAACCCACCCTGTACGGAATAGGTGGTATTTGCCAGAGTTGCTGGAGAACTGTGAGTGCAATTTCGGGGGCACTGACCTGTACAGGGTGTGGAGGATTGGGAGGTTGAGATCCACTGAGGATATTATAAGACTTTTCTGTAGCTTCCTATATTGTTGCAAAGCTTGTGTGTTGGCTGAAGCCTTCCTATCTTACTGGTGGCTGGCCCTGCCCCTCAATTGTGCTTCCGGGTTTGGCTCCGCCCCTAGACTGCAAGGGGGTGGGGCTGAAGTTGGGGGCTGAAGTTGTTGCCATAGAAACATTGTAAAGGGGGAGGAGTTAGTAAGATAACCACGCCCATGTAGGGGCGCCAGAAAAAATCAGTTGAGAGTGCCTTTCAGATGGATTAGTGTGCCCAGAGAATGCCACGAAAACATTTCCCAAACTAAAACGTTGCCACCACCAGCTTGTGTTCTTGCAGCAATGGTTGCAGGGTGTTCTCTGATCTTTCTCGCCTAACACGCCAACGTCCATATGTTTCATGAAGAAGAAAATGTGACTCATTGGAGAAGGCAACTTTTTGCCAATCAGTGGAGGTCCAATTTTAATACTGAGCCCTTTTCTGATGATGCAACTTCCTTAGCAGAGGTGCAGTGACCATCCATCTAATTCAAAGCATCATAGGGTTCATTGAACTGTTGTTTTAGATACATATCTGAAGCCCCCTGGTTCATTTTGGTAATGAGCTGCTCCACTGTAGCATGTCAGTCCACCCTCACGCACCTTTATAGTTGACATTCACCTCTCATATCAATGGCACATGCTGTTTAGCGGTTTCCATGTTGTTTATTCTCAATGACGCCATTTGTCCACTCATGATACAGTTTCACCATGGGAACAGTTCACAAACTGCACAGTTTCAGAAATACTGCCACCCTTGGCCTGAAAGCCAATAATCCTTTTTGCAACAGTGATAATCACCCCTTTTACTCATAATAGTAAGAAGAGATATGTGTTCAGACAGCCTATCGCACACCTTATACACCTACCATGCCAGCTCATGGCACATGACTTCCTTCATGAGCTATGTGCCAACGACTTCGAAATGAGTCATAATAATGTCACTCGAATGTGTATATTTTGGATAAAAGCAAGTGTTGAAACAGTGTATAATAAATAATTAAGTCCAGAATGACCAATTTATCTTTCACTGAGTAGTTGGGGACAGTGAGCTAGTAGTAAATCTGTTAAACATATTATTGATTTCTGCAAGCCATTTATCCTAATCACTGCAAATGCAAAGTGCATGTTAAAATTGACTAATGGCCGACCAAGGCTGTTTAACAAATAATAAAGGATGACAGCGGTCTTCAAAGTGGCTTTCCTGCAATGGTTTCTAACAACTCAATTAAAAAAATATATAACTCTTAAAGAAATAGAATATAGAAAACCACCAAATGTGCTCAACATTTCTTTAATATTGTAACGGATCTCCTAGCACCCCGACCGGGGAACTCCGTCGATGGATGCTCCTAGTGATTCCCGAGGACTCCAAGCACTCCAACTGACACCGTAAGCGCTGCAGACCCCACGAACCGCCGAAGCTTGGTTGGGGTCTTGCCGTCTCCTACCCACCCTGGACCTATGACAAGGCTCCAGGCTCCAGTGGGTGAACCTCTCCTAAATCCCGAGAGCAGGAACAGCTCTTACAAGAGCTAATAGTAGTAGCCAGGAGAGTATAGCAAATCTTCAGCAATCCCCACACACATGAGATGAGGCTCTATGTTGAATGTAAAACAGCAACTCTTTAATGGGTTATTTTTCAGCCTTTTATGCAGGTCTCCTAGCAAGGGATACTCCCCTCTGGGGCCCTTGTAGAAGACTGTGACAGTTTATATTTTAGCCAATCACATGCATTTACAGTATTGAAACCTTCCCAGCATTTGTACACAAAACCCCCTTCCCTCTGTCTATAATGCAATCAACAAAATACAATGAGCATTGTCTTTGACGCAATTCACTAACACACTGGCAACAATCAAGGGAAGGCATGGGAGCATCTGACGTGTGACGCTAGGCTCCGCCCCCGCTCCCCCTGCACGCTGGCTGTCCGGTCCGCTCACTCGCTCGCTGCTATGCTGATCCACTCGCTGGGGACGCCGACGCTGATGCCGATACCAGGGTACTGATACCTGGGTCTGCCAATGCCTGGAGGTGTTTGCCAGGGATGCCGCCGTCCGGGTGATGAGTCGCAGGTGGTGAGGAATGGAGGATTCGAGCCAGAGGAGGCTATGAGTTAAGTGTTTGAGCTGGAGCATCGGTGCCCGAGGGTAAAAAGACAGAGACCGCAGCACCTGTCCCAGGCCTGTGGGGCTGTCCGTCTTCCCTCCTCCTGAGCAGCCTGAAGTGGGAGCCGACTTTGATGATCCTCAGGGGCGCTGTTGGCTTTGAGCCCCCTACAGAGTCCAGAGTGGAGCCCACCGTTTTTTATGTCTGTTCTGATGACCCTTACTCTATAATAGATAGAGCCAGAGATATCTCAAGGGGTTGGAAGTTGGAGTGTGGAGAGTGGAAAATGGAGGTTGTTACGCAAAACTTTGCAGTGCTGGTATGAGGGGGTAGAGTGCCCTTTTTGGAAGAAAGAAAGTAATAAGTGAGAGAAGAGGGAGAAAAAAAAAAGGGGGTGAAGATATCTCGTCGGTTGTGGACTACAGTGTATAGCAGCCGTTTTTTTTGTATTTATGCCCCTATTGCTACCTCTATCTTGATCTTGATTCTAACCCTCTGAAGAAGCTCTGTTTATAGGACTAACCCCCTTCTAACACCTCCAAACTCTCCCGGACTAACCAGGGACTAATTCGCTCTAATCTAGCTTAACTCCTCCTATTGAAGGTATAAGGTGGGCAATTGTTTCGCCAAACTTCAGACTTTTTTTTTCTTCCTTTTTTTCAAGGTGTGTGGGTTAGTGTCTTTTTTTGGATTTACTTCACGCAATTTTTTGGATACTAGGAAACGTGTCTACAACCTGGTTGCCGGATCCTTTTTTCCCCCTTTTTTTTTTGCGCTCTTTTTTCCCTTGTAATATTAATATTTTCTGTCTTTAATAATCTCTCTCCTTCTTGACTAAACTGAAATGTATGGTTATGTCTAACTGATTATTACAATATCTCATTATATTGCAAATTCTAGCGTTACTACATGTTAACGGATTTAATGTTGCTGCTCAGGACAACCATACTTCTGTGTTTTTGAGATAACTGTTGGGAAGGGTTGGGACAGTGTAGGGTGAAGAGAGAGGAGAAAGGGAGGAGAAAAAAGGGCAGCGGAGTAGGTAGCGAGGAAAGGCGGAAGGGGGAGGAAGGAGGGGAGGTGAAAAGAAAAGGGAAAAAGAGAGAGAAGTGCAGGTTTAAAAATGCTCCCTAAGAAAAAGGAGGAACAGCGTGGCCCCACTGGTGGTGGGGGCAGGAGATCAGTAGCAGGGTTAGAGACCGGGTCCAAACAACAGGGTTTAAATACATTTTTGGTTCCAAACTCACCAGGTCCCAGATCCCCACAGAAAGATAAAATTACAGATGCAGGGTCCCATGGTTTGACGCACGAGAATGGGTCCACGGCTGGAGGGGGAGAGAGGGGAACCTCACCAATATTTACAGAAATAGACGCAAGAATGATGAAGGACATATTTTGCATTGTCTCGAGGATGGAAAATGTTATGGGTAATATAGTGACACAGATCGGGGCAGTGCAAATGGATGTCAGTGTAATACGGGATGAGATGGAGAAAATAAAGCAACGTTTACATGAGATGGAGAAAAAGATCCCTGTTTTGGAACACTCTGTTCAAAATTTAGAGAAAGGAGGTGGTATCTTTGAAAGAGATAAATGGAAAGATGGAACAGAAACTGATAAACCAAGAAGATAGATCAAGAAGATCCAATATAAGATGTGTAGGGATCCCAGAGCGTGTAGAGGGAGACAAGTGTACTGAATTTATGGAGAGATGGATAAGGCAGAACTGTAAGGAGGGTACTCTCTCCCCGTTGTTTGCTATAGAAAGAGCACATAGGGTCCCCACAAAAAAAAGGGTCCCAGGGGATTATCCCAGACAGATATTGGTGAAATGTCTACTTGCAAAGGACCGCAATATAATAATATCTGATGCTAGGAACTCTGAAAAATATCAGATACAGGGCGAAAAGATAAGACTCTTTCCAGATTATTCTGCTTATACTAATGCCCATAGAAAAGAGTTTATCTCTGTTAAAAAGAGATTGAGGGTGGCAGGCCTAAAGTACAGTTTACTTTAAATTAAGGGTGGAATATAAAGGCAGGACGTTTTTTTTCCAGACCCCGGAGGAGGTTAGCGAGTGGGGAGGGCCTTTGAGGTGGTGGAGGGGAATGGAGTCAGTATGCTAAGATATGGAGTTGCCCCGACTGCTGGCTAGCAGAGGGGGGCTATTTAGGGGGGGATTTATGGGATGAGGGAGAGGGGACGCGTTTTTTTTTTTTTTTGTCTGTTTTGTTCTTCCCTCTCTGCTAGATGGTTAGGATTCTTTCGTTGAATGTGAGAGGTTTACGTGAGCGAGTAAAGAGATACGCCATCCTTGAGTGGATGAAGAGGTTCTTGCCACCGCTGAATATTTTTACCTTATTCGATAGCCTAATGGGGGATTTTCTCTGGAAAGGTGCTATTCCTAGGATAAAGAAAGAGGTACTTCAGCTCCCAGTGAGAGAGGGTGGATTAGCTGTTCCGAATTGGTTTTTCTATTATTTAATAACACAATACGGCCATATAAAAGGTAGTTTAAATGGTTTAGTGGGTAGGCAGGTAGTAAACAGATTGGGCTGGAAAGAGGAATGGAATCACTTAGTGTTGGAATCTGGTACACTGGGGAAAAATAATACAGGAAACAGAATATTAAATTCACTGGATTATATATGGGTGGAAATTAAAAAAATATTACAGATTAAAGGGTTTCTGCATTATACACCTATTTGGAAAAACTCCAATCTCAAGGAACTGCAAACGATTAAGATGTATATAGACTGGGAAAAAAAAGGGATGAAATACTTAGGCCAGATATTTTAACAGGACAAACTGAAAGACTTTTATACATTGGTCAGACAGTTTGGGATTCCCCAAAAGGACATGTATAAATATTTCCAGCTTAGGAATGCGTTGCGGACAGCGGGGCAGGATGATAAATATAGAAGGGAAAAATCAGATAGATTATACAAATTTACCAACGAGGGTGAATGAGGAGGAATAACTGCAAAAAGATACAGGATTTTGATGGAGGGTAAGAAAAAACAGATTACAATACTTGCTAGGAAAAAATGGGAAAATGATTTACAATCTTTTTCGGAAGAGAAATGGGAAGATGCTCTTAGAAGTTATGCTGGGGTTTCTGATAGGGGTGCACATAAGATTTCATAGTTTTTCATAGTCCATAGATCACATCGATCCCCATGGATGTTGAAAAGAATGGGTGTGAGAGACTCAGACAAGTGCCCAAAATGTAAGGGAGAGAACGCAGATTTAATACATTGTTTCTGGAGATGTCCCAGACTGTTCAGATATTGGACAGAAATAGCAGAGACTTCTGCTGTCCCTGACCTTCCGAGATCCGGCGCATGCCCAATAGAAAGCTATGGGTGCCGGGGGCATGCGCAGAAGCTGAAAGCGAGTCCGATGCCCATAGCTTTCTATTGGGCATGCGCCGGATCTCGGAAGGTCGGGGCCAGCAGAAGCCGCCCAGCTAAGTGAATATTGATGAGCTGGGCGGCGCTTCAAAACGGCGGTTGGGCTGATGCAGGCTGGGCGCAAGTGGAGCTGAAACACCCCGCCCCTTGGGCAGAAAGAGCAGCGATTACTTCAGGTTATAAAACGTGAGTTTACTGTATTCATAATGTGGACAGGGGGGATACTTATATGTTTTTAATGCACATTAGAGGACCTGTGCATGGATATGTACAGCTAATTATGGTTATTGGGCCTGTCAGTGTCCCTTTAATCACTCACAGACGGAAAATACATATTTTTCCCAACACACAGATTTAAGCTGCGCGGCTGGTCTGTCTTTTCCTTCAAAGTTAGTATGGGCCATAATCCTGGGGCAAGAGGCTGGTAGCCAGGCCCCTCCAAAACCCAGTGGCAAGGTTGGTTTTGCCACAAATATTAAGTAACTCAAATGCGAATGGAGGCGAGAGCTGTAATTTAAAAAAAAATGTATTCAACCTATCAATGAAACAACAAAGAAAAATAAATTAAAGGGTCAATCCAGTTTAGAAAAGAGATTGTCAGAGAATTCTATAGTAGACTATAATTTATAGACCCTCATGTAGTAGCCAGAGTGAAAAGTGGTTACAAAGGATGTCTCTTGCCCTGGACATTCGGAATATTTGAAGGGTCTTCACAGCAGAACAGCCTGTGATCACTTTAGTGTCAAGGGACCCTTTTAACAAAAGGGATTGCCCAAAATGGACAGTTTTTCAAAAATTTAATCTGGCAGATGAACCCAAAGCTTTTCAGGTTCAATTTGGACTAATCCAGTAAAACGACGCACCATTTTACTGCACGTCAGTGGGAAAAAGCACAAGGGAGGAAGAAGGATAGTCACATGACCCTGAGAGGAAGTCGGGGGGCTCACCTTGATTGGCTCACAGGCTGACAGCCAGCCTGTATGAATCAGTGCTGCAGCATTCAGGGAGATGCCCTTGCAGAATGACTAGAACAGCATTCTGTGTTTGTGTTGGGCTGTGAATGAGGGTAGATGGTATAGCGGTATCTGACAGGAAACGGTCTTAGGGACAGTGTACAGTCACAATCAAGCTTCTATTCTAGTGTCAGGAATAATGAAGCAGCTGCAGAACCTCAAAAGCAGCTACCTGCAAGAACATTTATTTTTTCCCCTCATTTTAACAGACATACATTTTTTTTTTTTGGGGGATAAGCTCAAAACTACATGTTTTACCTTGCAGAGGATTGATAGCATTTCAAATCTCAGCGAAAACACCTGAAATAGACATAAAGCAGCATCTCAGTGGCAGAGCATCTCCAAACAGTTCTACTTTTTATTGTTATTTATAACATATGCAATGCATGTCTTACAATACAGAGGGTAGAGTTTTAAATCTCTGAGTGAAAACATGTCAGAGCATCTCCAGACAGTTCTTTTTCTTGTTTTGCGAAATATTGAAATACTAGTGTGCAATGTGTGTCTTACAAAAATCAGGGGAACGTTTAATATCCCTGAGTGAAAACACGTGAAATACTAGTCTGAAATCTTGTCAGGGCATCTCCAGACAGTAAAATTTTTTATTTTTCAAAATATAGCAATGTGGAATACAAATGTGCTAGGACATTTCCAGATAGTTCCATTTCCATTATTTTTTTTTTTTTGGGGGGGGGAATAAAATATCAATATACGTCTGCAACATGTGTCTTACAAGATAGAGGGTAACATTTTAAGGGTACTTTCACACTTGCATTTGAAGATTCCGGCAGGCAGATCTGGAAATCCGTATGCAAACTAATAGCATTTGTTTCCGGATCCGGATGCCGATCTGGCTTACAAATGCATTGAAATATCTGGAAAAACGGATCCGGTATTTTTTTTTTCCACAGATTTAAAGGTCTGCACATGCACAGACTTGGAAACCGGATCCGGTTTTACGGAACGCTTGGTACCGGATCCGGCATTAATACATTTCAAAGGAAATTAATACCGGAAAATGTTCCCGAATTTTTGCCAGAGAAAATACTGCAGAATGCTGCAGTATTTTCTCCGGCCAAATACCGTAAGAGTGACTGAACTGAAGACATCCTGATGCATACTGAATGGAATGCTTTCCAGTCAGAATTCATTAGAATGAAACTGAAGCGTTTTTTTCCGGTATTAAGCCCCTGTGATGGAACTCAATACCGGAAAACTTTAACGCAAGTGTGAAAGTACCCTAAGGCTGGTTTCACACGGGCATTGTGGAAAAAGATGTGAGTGCGTTGCGGGAACATGCGCGATTTTTCCACGCAAGTGCAAAATATTGTAATGCGTTTTGCACGCGCGTGAGAAAAATCACCATGTTTGGTACCCAAACCTGAACTTCATTACAGAAGTTCGGGTTTGGGATCGGTGTTGTGTAGATTGTATTATTTTCCCTTATAACGTGGTTATAAGGGAAAATAATAGCATTCTTAATACAGAATGCATAGTACAATAGGGCTGGAGGGGTTAAAAAAATAATAATAATAATTTAACTTACCTCATCCACTTCTTCTGTCTTCTTCTTTGAGGAATAGGACCTTTGATGACGTCACTGCGCTCATCACATGGTCCATCACATGATCTTTTTTTTACCATGGTGATGGATCATGTGACGGACCATGTGATGAGCGTAGTGACATCACCACAGGTCCTTTTCCTGTGCACAGCAAAGATGAAGACAGAAGATAAGCCGGGCTGCGTGAAAAAGTGGAGTAAGGTGAGTTAAATTATTTTTTATAATCCCTCCAGCCCTATTGTACTATGCATTCTGTATTAAGAATGCTAATATTTTCCTTATAACCATGTTATAAGGTAAAATAATAATGATCGGGTCCCCATCCCGATTGTCTCCTAGCAACCGTGCGTGAAAATGGCACCACATCCGCACTTGCTTGCTGATGCTTGCGATTTTCACGCAGCCCCATTCACTTCTATGGGGCCTGAGTTGCGTGAAAAACGCACAATATAGAACATGCTGCGATTTTCACGCAACGCACAAGTGATGCGTGAAAATCACCGCTCATGTACACAGCCTCATGGAAATGAATGGGTCCGGATTCAGTGTGGTTGCAATGCGTTCACCTCATGCATTGCACCCGCGCGGAAATCTCACCCGTGTGAAAGGGGCCTAAATCTTTGAGTGAAAACATGAAATGCTAGTCTTAAATCTATGGCAGGGCATCTCTAGACAGTTCAAGTATTGGTATGGGAGGGGGAGAATAATTTCATAGCAGGTTGACAACTTGTGTTTTATACTTGAGAAAGCTTTTCTTCTGAATCTGCAAATCTGTTAGTGGCACCAATACTGCATTATTTCCCAAGTCATTTTATTGCGCCTCTCTCTCTTTAGGTCCCAGAAAACAGACTACCAAACCATTCCATACTTTGTGTGACTGTGTTCATTAGGCCCAAAAATGTCAGGAATACGGAAGGATTCCAAACGAAAGACCCAGGGCCAGGCCTTGTCCTTATTGAGACAGAATGTGGGTAGTAGCAGCATCAGCAATCTGTCTTGAAGTAGCAGGCCGCAGTTTTTCCTGGCTTCCGAAAGGTGCAACATTATCATTGTGGAGAAAGAGTGTGAACCGAGAACAAGGCAGGTGATTTGACTCCGCCACCAGAAAAGAGTGCGTACGCAGAAGTCAAGATTAAGAAAATTGCATTTACTATAAATTAATAAAAGCAGGTTAAGGCCGAATGCACGCGGCCGTGTATCACAACCGCGAGCGGTCCGTGGAACCACGGGCTGGATTCCTGCTGAGAGCAGGAGCGCACGGCGTCATTGGTTGCTATGACGCCGTGCGCTTCCTGCTGCCGCCGCAATACAGTGGTACACTGGTATGATCTATACCAGTGTATTACTGTATTGCAGCGGCAGCAGGAAGCACACGGCATCATAGCAACAAATAACGCCGTGGGCTCCTGCTCTCAGCAGGAATCCAGCCCATGGTTCCACGGACCGCTCACGGCCGTGTGTATTCGGCCTTACAGTGAAGTTACAGAGGTAAAGACAAGCAAAATATTCAAAACAGTATAAACACTACAAGTTAAACACCACAACAATTTTCACCTTTGCTGTGTCCGTGTGGACACTAAGAAATAATAGTCCCAGAAACTGTCCCTAACTGACCCTAACTTTCAAGCGGGTGCGCACCCCCCTTATCCCAGTGGTCCAAGTGGATCGCTTACAGTTTGTGAAAGTGCCCGGTGGGGCCCGATGTCGTCCTTTTCCTTTAACCAGCGCAGGATCCGCAACAAAGAAGTCCTCCTCAGCAGACCGGAAAACCAGTTGAATATAATCCAGAATTTTACATTTACTGTCCGGTACCTCGACAGCACTTTGAGTCTCTTTACTGTTTGGGGCAATCCACTCAGCCCAATGTTGGCTCCACAGGTTAGTTGCTGCTCACAGTCCTTTTTAACTTGGCTCCGCTAAATGCACGGTTTCTTTGTACTCCATCCGTCTCTAGACCGAAGTTCACACAGCTTGGCTGCACAGGGAAGTCCTTTAGTATCTCCACACATGTCTTACACAGCACAGAACTTGTTTTCTATCTTGCCAATATGGCGGCAGCTGCAGTTCAAGTCTCTCTTCCTCATTCTTCCTGCTCACACTGAGGCAGGCTGACATCATAAGGGGCGTGTCACTTCAACACTTAGCTGCTTTTTTAAAGAGCCAATATCACAGTTATACACTCTCTCTATGGTAAACTCCAATGCAAATTGGTCCTATGCTGCCATCTACTGATCAAACGAATACTGCAGACATTTTACATTAAATTTCAACCCAGTTTACCAGGATAATGAAACTTAGAGGCATTACATGACTGTTTCTTACAAGAGGATGGAAGTGGGGATTGGATGGCTCACTCCTCAGTTATACCAGGATGAGGTGGAGGTGACTTCTGAGTCAGACACCATGCCTTGGAGTCAGAGGTCAAACAATTTCATCTGCTTCTCCTCCTTGCAGCGCCAGAGAAGCCTTACAGTGCTGAACTTTCTGTCTTTGCTGCCCCCTCCTAGTGGGATACCTTCTTTTTTCCTAAGAAAAGGCAACCCCACCACGCATCTGTCAGCACAGTGGTGGAATTAGGGGTGCTGGTGGCGACAGTGGCACTACGGGCAAACACAAAACCAGTAGTTGGGAGGGGGACCAAGGAGCCTACCATGAGATATTGCAGTTTGATAAGAGTGGCAAGAAGGGTGAGGACTATGATGATGATTGTGTGTTGGACAAGAACTAGGAGCTGAATTGGGGTGCTGAGGAGGAGGAGACATCAAAGGAAAAGAGTGGTGGCCGCAGTGGCAGTAAAAAGCGGTGAAATATACGTCCAAACCCTCCAAAAGATCTGGCAGAACCGACAGACAGAATTTGTGGCCATGATAAAAATATTCTCAACCAGCAATTGGACTTCTTGCCAAGCATGCAAATGTTCCACTGCTGCTATTTCAAATGTTCGGTAACTCTCGTCAGTTGGTACATCTGGCGGTTAGGATAACATTTATTTGTCTGGGCTCTGTCCCATTTGGTGTCAGTTTGGACTTCCGCTGATGCTATTTTAAATTTATTGGGGTTGTCTCACTTCAGCAAATAGTATTTATCATGTAGACATGGTTAATTCAAGATACTTATGTAATGCATTGTAATAGTCAATATTGCCTACTTTGCTGGCTTGATTCATTTTTCCACCGCATTATACTCTTCTTGTTTCAGTGGTTACCACCCTGCATTCCAGAACAGGTGGCCGTGATTGCACACTATAGGAAAAAGTGCAGCCCTCTCTGGTGTCCAGGACCGTGGGAGTGCTTATAGGATGGCACTTTTTCCTATAGTTTACAAGCATGGCCACCGCTGCTGGATTACATGGTGGTAATAACTATGGAAACGAGAAGTGAGACAACCCCTTTAACTATTGCCGGTTGGCAAATGTAGCCGTTCACAAAAATTTTAGTCTTGTGGGCTCTATCCTGTACGCTGTCGGTGTTGGGCAGCCATACGCTGTGAGGCACACAGATCGCAGCTTGAAAAAGAGTTACTCAAATATAAACCCAAAACGTTGCCTATGTTGTGAATAAATGTCTAGATTCTGAACAAATTGCATGTGAATGCTCTACTGCACCTCAAATGACTGAACTATAATGGAATAAAGGAAAAGCAGATAACATACAACAGTTGGAGTGCTGTCTGAAATTACCTTTTGAATATCATGCGGTGCTGGTGTTGGACTTCTGGCCAAACATGCAAGGGTCCCACTTCTACTATTTGAAATGTAACTCTTGTCAGTCAGTAAATCTGGCAGTTAGCTTACTTTTTATTCCCCTGGGCTCTATCCCGTGTAGTGTTGGATTTCTGATCAAGCATACAAGGGTTCCGCTGCTGCTCTGTGAAATCCAATGGCGGTCCGTAAATCTAGTGGTTAGTTGAGATTTTACTTTTCTGGACTCTATCTAATTTGGTGTCAAACTCTTGGCCAAGCATGCAAGGATTCTGCTGCTACTAATCGAAATTTAAGGCTACTTTCACAATGGTGTTTTGGCTTTCCATTAGTGAGATCTGTTCAGGGCTCTCACAAGTGGTTCAAAACGGATCAGTTTGCATTCTAATGCATTCTGAATCTAAAAGGATCCGCCGAAGGTATGGAGAGCCCTGCGCCTGCTATGGGCCTTTATTAAGACCGGCGTCTAAAATGCACAAACAGACTAATGGAAATCCACTTTCAAATAGAACGGGCAGTCTGGGCAGCTTTCGCTGTGGTACTGCAAGATGCCTGTTTTGCCAGATCATCACACACAAAGCCAACAGTTTTAGCTCATCCACCTATGGCACAACAATCCCCATCAAATTTTACCTTAGTTGTAAGACTGAATATGTTATTTACTCTCCTAACATTCTATGCTAGCCCACAAAAATGAGTCCTTTAGTATTAGAGGCACTCTTATTGATCATGTACAGCTGCACACGTACAATCGTTTTGAAGTACTCAAATGTAGAGAAACATTCTGAATACAGAAACTTGGTTCTATTAATTCTTATGGTCTTAATGAAGTTGCATAAACTGTTTTATAATAACCTTGCATGTTACTTATTACTTTATTATTTTTATTTGCATTTTTTTATCATTTTTTTTTTTTAACTCACACAGGATTCCACTGACACCTAGTGGCCTTTTCTGATACTACACATCTCTAATGAGCACTACATAGTATAAGGCACTAACAATTCACTAACCCCCTAACAATAATTTTTACAATATTTTTAACAATTCTTGCTTGCATTATGAGAGTGTCCAATAGTTTCATCATTTTTATGCTTTTTTCTATCAATTTTTTAATTTTCTGTACCTATGTACACTTATTATTGTTCATTTATTCACTTGCTCTTGCTCTTATTTACATATTCCATCCCCCCCCTCCCTTTAGGGAATATTGGAGTGGGATTTCTGCAAAAAAATAGCTATTTTAACTGTGCACTTGTACCTTTTTGTATTATGTTTCTTGATCTGAAGAAGGGACCGTTCTGGCCCAGAAACACGTAATCTGTGAAAACTATGAGTAAATAAAAGCTATTTACCTTCAAGCCTGGACATTCCTGGTTGCACCACTGCTGACCGGAATTTTCTTCTACATCTTAGGCCTTTTGAGTTGTTTATGTCAGAGTATAACTGATAAAGATAAAACCTGGCAGAATGTAAGAGTAGCAATCCCTGTTGAAAGTTGGGTAGAAAGAAAATGCTGAAAAGACAGATGTGCAAGCATATGAATTGGAAGGAAATAGGTAGATAAAGCATGAGGTTCTGGACACAATACACATAAGATATTTGACGGGGAGTATATAATTGAGTTTTGAAGTAAGACCCCAATGTGGTATTGGTTGCATTAAACCCTCTTGTTAATATATAGACATCTACATAATAAGACTTGAGCGTATCATTTTTGTTTTTAGGAGCGGAAACAGGCAAGGATACTTCCACACTTCCCACAAACTCAATAGGAATATTTGGCTCCTGAGGTAATAGTTATTAGTAGTATAGGGCTACTGTTCTCGTCAAATAAAAAGTGACAGGTTGGCACGCCCTTTTTCCTGCCCATAACCCAACCCAGTCCACCCACAACCCCCCCAGTCCCTCCCAAACCATGCCTAAATACCGACCGAAACCATGCCTAAACACCGCCCATTCAAAGCCCCTTATTCTGTTAGATCTGATAATGCATCAGTAATTTAATTAAGTTTTAAAATCTTTAAAAAAAATGCTATTAAAAGCTTCATGATTTTTTTAAAAGCTGTATGAATCTATTAAAAACTGTATGAATCTATTAAAAGCCTATCAAACTCTTAGAATCTTTAATAATAAAATCATTAAAAACAGACTATAACAAAGCACCCAACTTTTCCGGGTGTCAACTATCTAGTTTCTAACTACGCCAGGTATGTTCGGACATGATGAAGGCATGTTTGGAGATGTCCGAACACGTTATTTAAGAGCGGCTAATTCATTTTGTCTCGTTAGGAAAATAGCTTCGTTACTAAATAATGTTTAATAAAATCGAAGGCGTCTGTGATTTAAGCAAAATATTTGATCACCGCATCTAACACAGATATGTATCATTTATAAATATTAACAATAGCTAATTGCGGCACCCAACTTTCCCAGGTGCCGATAACACTTTGAACCATATTTGTCCTTAGCGTCTTCATACAGATTTGATCTTTTGCCCGTCACAGCCGCAGCAGCTGCGACAGAAACAACAAAAACTGCATCAGCCACGGCACCCAACTTTCCAGGGTGCCGATTCGGTCTTCCCATTTTGTCCTACTTCATAGACGCATCTATCACAGATATTCAACATATCCATATAACACAGATGTGTAGCATTTATAAATATTAACAATAGCTAATTGCAGCACCTAGCTTTCCCGGGTGCCGATAACACGTATCTATCTTCTAATACGCCAGCTGTCCAGCAATTTGTACAAACACCTACCAAATTTAGAAGTCAACAATGTTTATACATGTATTACGAGACATAGTCCGCCTAATGTACGAGCAGCTGTGACAATAGTAAACAGTTGTCAAAACATGTCCGGACAAGTCCTAATATCTTTAAAAATAAAATAAGATTAAGGCTCTATCAAACTCTTTATCAGGCTGTTAAAATCCTATTAATCTCTTGTATGAATCGTATAAAAACCTAAGCTATTATTAATCTCTTTCATGAACCTTATAAAACCTAAGCTATCTAACTACCTATCTATCTATCTATCTATCTATCTATCTATCTATCAATCAATCTCAGATCTATCTATCTATATATCTCATATCTATCTATCTATTGTTAGAGACGCGTGGATTTTATTCTATATTTTTTGTATCTCTAGGACTGTAACTGTTTAATCTTAAATTGTTACAAACTTCTTATATCAGGAGCCTCCCCCCTCCCCTTTCTGCTCTGTCTATGCAACACTATGAGGAGAAGAATGGGGGGGGGGGGGCAGAGAACTGTGCTGTGGCAGTGGTTGTCTTCTATCTCCACACAGATGCTTTGAAGAAGATGTGTGCACTTGGCTTAAGCCAATCCCTTAGCTGGATGAATATGATACACACATATTACTCACTGCCTATAGAAGAAGACCTCTTTGAAGTGTCATATATAACGTGTGCAGTATTATTGTTAGGATAGACACCATTACAACATGGCGGCGATAACTAAATGTTTACTTTAGTTCACATTCCAAAATAGTGCACAGTGCGCAGATGCTAAAGTGTTATCTCTTCTTCTCTTGTCTCTTCTTCCTTTTGAGCCAATGAAATAATGCCTGGGCCTCAGAAAGTACTACCCTTTTCTGAAGATGTATATACTGCTTACTTTCTTTAATAAAGTAAAGATTGCATTGACCATCTATGTGTCAGCGTCTAGTCTCTGAGCCACGCGTGGATATCAACCCCTGGTGGTACCTTTATTCGGAGCACCAGAGTGTACCTTAAAGGCTTTCATTAAAAGCGCTTTGTCACTATATATCTATGTATCTAGCAAATAGTTGTCAAAACATGTCCGGACACATCCTAATATTATCTATCTATCTATCTATCTATCTATCTATTTACAAACCGGATTCCAAAAAAGTTGGGACACTATACAAATTGCGAATAAAAACTGAATGCAATGATGTGGAGATGGCAAATGTCAATATTTTATTTGTAATAGAACGTAGATGATAGATCAAACATTTAATCTGAGTAAATGTATCATTTTAAAGGAAAAATACGTTGATTCAAATTTTCACGGTGTCAACAAATGCCCAAAAAGTTGGGACAAGTAGTAATAAGAGGCTGGAAAAAGTAAATTTGAGCATAAGGAAGAGCTGGAAGACCAATTAACACTAATTAGGTCAATTGGCAACATGATTGGGTATAAAAAGAGCTTCTCAGAGTGGCAGTGTCTCTCAGAAGCCAAGATGGGTAGAGGATCACCAATTCCCACAATGTTGCGCAGAAAGATAGTGGAGCAATATCAGAAAGGTGTTACCCAGCGAAAAATTGCAAAGACTTTGCATCTATCATCATCAACTGTGCATAACATCATCCGAAGATTCAGAGAATCTGGAACAATCTCTGTGCGTAAGGGTCAAGACCGTAAAACCATACTGGATGCCCGTGATCTCCGGGCCCTTAAACGACACTGCACCACAAACAGGAATGCTACTGTAAAGGAAATCACAGAATGGGCTCAGGAATACTTCCAGAAACCATTGTCAGTGAACACAATCCACCGTGCCATCCGCCGTTGCCAGCTGAAACTCTACAGTGCAAAGAAGAAGCCATTTCTAAGCAAGATCCACAAGCTCAGGCGTTTTCACTGGGCCAGGGATCATTTAAAATGGAGTGTGGCAAAATGGAAGACTGTTCTGTGACCAGACGAGTCACGATTCGAAGTTCTTTTTGGAAATCTGGGACGCCATGTCATCTGGACCAAAGAGGACAAGGACAACCCAAGTTGTTATCAACGCTCAGTTCAGAAGCCTGCATCTCTGATGGTATGGGGTTTCATGAGTGCGTGTGGCATGGGCAGCTTGCATGTCTGGAAAGGCACCATCAATGCAGAAAAATATATTCAGGTTCTAGAACAACATATGCTCCCATCCAGACGTCATCTCTTTCAGGGAAGACCCTGCATTTTTCAACAAGATAATGCCAGACCACATTCTGCATCAATCACAACATCATGGCTGAGTAGGAGAAGGATCCGGGTACTGAAATGGCCAGTCTGCAGTCCAGATCTTTCACCTTTAGAGAACATTTGGCGCATCATAAAGAGGAAGGTGCAACAAAGAAGGCCCAAGACGATTGAACAGTTAGAGGCCTGTATTAGACAAGAATGGGAGAGCATTCCTATTTCTAAACTTGAGAAACTGGTCTCCTTGGTCCCCAGACGTCTGTTGAGTGTTGTAAGAAGAAGGGGAGATGCCACACAGTGGTGAAAATGGCCTTGTCCCAACTTTTTGGGGATTTGTTGACACCATGAAATTCTGATTCAACATATTTTTCCCTTAAAATGGTACATTTTCTCAGTTTAAACTTTTGTTCCGTAATTTATGTTCTATTCTGAATAAAATATTAGAAGTTGGCACCTCCACATCATTGCATTCAGTTTTTATTCACGATTTGTATAGTGTCCCAACTTTTTTGGAATCCGGTTAGTATCTATCTATCTACCCATTTAATAGATACATATTTTATCCATCATCTATTTATCTATAAAATAATACTATAAATATTTTATCTATTATATAGCTATCTATCTGTTATCTATCTATTATCAATCTATAATCCTGCTTCATAAAATAATACTGTAAATATTTTATCTATTATATAGCTATCTATCTGTTATCTATCTATTATCAATCTATAATCCTGCTTCATAAAATAATACTGTAAATATCTATCTATCTAGCTGTTATCTATTTACCTATTTTAACGCCTTTTTATCGTTTTACATTTTATTTTAGCATTTTTATTTTAAAATTAGATTAATTTTATTGTAACACGATTTTTCAATATTTTTGCACTTTATTTTAAAAAAAAATCATTTACCATAGCATTAGACTATTCATATTGTAGAACTAATCTTCAATATTTTTTATATTATTTTATATCTTTTTTACATTTTATTTTAGCATTTTTATTTTAGCATTAGATTATGGTTCAAGCCGTAAAATGATCTAGTTATACAAAGATAAACCGACACATTGATTATGATGTTGCTGTATTAAAGGGGCCCGGTCACCATGAAAAAAACTGATTCATATATAGTTTTATGTGTAAAGATACAGTAAAGCTTATCATTTATGATGGGCGGTGGTTTTTACTGATAGCAGGCACACTGTATACAGAGATAGCTGCAAGGCACTGCTATGAATGGCTGTCAATACACCCTTTACATATTACACAATTACGCTGTATTGGCTACATTGCTAATACACTATATAGAACCCATTGGTGAGGGAGTGCATAATACAATCTAGGCCTAGATGCCGTGTATCCAACAGCTGCTGTATAATCACCACGTTCAGTAGTAAATTAATAAGCGTCATTGTTGAGGAAGGGTTGAGACGTATGCATATATATCCATGCATGCCTGCAAACACATGCGGGCATGTATGGTATATACAGGGAGTGCAGAATTATTAGGCAAGTTGTATTTTTGAGGATTAATTTTATTATTGAACAACAACCATGTTTTCAATGAACCCAAAAAACTCATTAATATCAAAGCTGAATATTTTTGGAAGTAGTTTTTAGTTTGTTTTTAGTTTTAGCTATTTTAGGGGGATATCTGTGTGTGCAGGTGACTATTACTGTACATAATTATTAGGCAACTTAACAAAAAACAAATATATACCCATTTCAATTATTTATTTTTACCAGTGAAACCAATATAACATCTCAACATTCACAAATATACATTTCTGACATTCAAAAACAAAACAAAAACAAATCAGTGACCAATATAGCCACCTTTCTTTGCAAGGACACTCAAAAGCCTGCCATCCATGGATTCTGTCAGTGTTTTGATCTGTTCACCATCAACATTGCGTGCAGCAGCAACCACAGCCTCCCAGACACTGTTCAGAGAGGTGTACTGTTTTCCCTCCTTGTAAATCTCACATTTGATGATGGACCACAGGTTCTCAATGGGGTTCAGATCAGGTGAACAAGGAGGCCATGTCATTAGATTTTCTTCTTTTATACCCTTTCTTGCCAGCCACGTTGTGGAGTACTTGGACGCGTGTGATGGAGCATTGTCCTGCATGAAAAATATTGTTTTTCTTACCTTGCAGACTTCTTCCTGTACCACTGCTTGAAGAAGGTGTCTTCCAGAAACTGGCAGTAGGACTGGGAGTTGAGCTTGACTCCATCCTCAACCCAAAAAGGCCCCACAAGCTCATCTTTGATGATACCAGCCCAAACCAGTACTCCACCTCCACCTTGCTGGCGTCTGAGTCGGACTGGAGCTCTCTGCCCTTTACCAATCCAGCCATCTGGCCCATTAAGACTCACTCTCATTTCATCAGTCTATAAAACCTTAGAAAAATCAGTCTTGAGATATTTCTTGGCCCAGTCTTGACGTTTCAGCTTGTGTGTCTTGTTCAGTGGTGGTCATCTTTCAGCCTTTCTTACCTTGGCCATGTCTCTGAGTATTGCACACCTTGTGCTTTTGGGCACTCCAGTGATGTTGCAGCTCTGAAATATGGCCAAACTGGTGGCAAGTGGCATCTTGGCAGCTGCACGCTTGACTTTTCTCAGTTCATGGGCAGTTATTTTGCGCCTTGGTTTTTCCACACGCTTCTTGCGACCCTGTTGACTATTTTGAATGAAACGCTTGATTGTTCGATGATCACGCTTCAGAAGCTTTGCAATTTGATCCATTTTGCCAAAGGAAAGTAGGTTGCCTAATAATTATGCACACCTGATATAGGGTGTTGATGTCATTAGACCACACCCCTTCTCATTACAGAGATGCACATCACCTAATATGCCTAATTGGTAGTAGGCTTTCGAGCCTATACAGCTTGGAGTAAGACAACATGCATAAAGAGGATGATGTGGTCAAAATACTCATTTGCCTAATAATTCTGCACGTAGTGTATGTGCATACAATAACCCCAGCATCATGGGACGATGTGCGCAGATGTGCCCAGCATCTGCGCACGTCTGCCCATGGTGATCCCCAGGGGCTCATGGTGGCCCCTGTGGGAAATATGTCCCTCATTTAGACCGCGCCCCTTATAATATATATATGGCTGTGGCCCCTTATAACATATATATATATATATATATATATATATATATATAATCCCCCTTAGAATACATTACATAACTATGCCCCTTATATGTCCTCCTGATAATATATATACACATATATGTGTATCCCCCCCCCCTCCCTATACCTGAAACCAGGTACATTGGTGTGAATGTGCCCCAAGCATTCACACAGATGCAATCTGGTTGATATAACAGCTGATTAGTATCTAGTCCTCTTTTGTTCAGGCCCCAAACATTCAGACTCTCTGGCACCGTTGTCAGGGGGCTTTCAAATCAAATACATCATAAACCTGTTCAACACCTCTGCCCCATGGCCATGCCCCTACTCCCAGCATTTTGGGACTAGGGGGAGGACTCTGGGGATTTGAGGAAGGCACACTATGATGTCACATGCCTGATGAGGGGGGAGGTGGACTGTTTCTGAGGCTGATATAGGAGCCCCAAGCAAGGAAGAGGGTCTCTTGCAACCAGACTAGAATCAGAGACACATGGAAGAGAGCCGTCCGCCCACCCTGAAGGATCATCCCCAGGACGACGAGCATCCCCTAGGCAACGAGCGGAAGGACTAAGTATCCCCCCCACTATCCCACCAACGAATTCCATTAACCCCACTATCCCAGCAATGAACCCCCCACTCCATTAACCCCCCACTATCCCACCAACAAACCCCCACTCCTCCCCATCATATATTTAACCCTATAACACCTAGTACCACAATCCCACTCCTCCCCATCATATATTTAACCCTATAACCCCTGATTTACCCCCTTATTATACCCTTGATCCCTACCACTATCCCACCAACGTCTTACCCTTTAAATCCCTGATCCCATACTGCCCCTTGTAAACCCTATAACCTGATTTTCTACCACCCCTGATTAACCCTGTATTACCCTAGTCCCTACTCTGATACCCTTGACCCTGGTCCCTGCCTGTTGTGCTTACCCCTAGATATTTCATAGTTAACCCTCGTCGTACCCCATAGGGATAGTAAATAGAACCAGGTGGGTGGGCTGTGAATATACTTGTATGTGTGAATTGTATAGATAGTTTATGGGTGGAATTTGGGAACATGTAGTGTAGTTTAGGATTGTATATTTAGTGCTGTATTGTTATTGTATTGCGTGCTTAGTGTATTAGGTTTTAATAAATACCGTTATATTTGTACCCTTTGTGTAGCGTGTACTTGTTAGCGGTAGCGAGTTAGTAAGGCGCATGCAGCTAGCGCAGTGATTAGTGTAAAGTATAGCGAAAGTATTGTGTTATTGTTATGTAAAGGTATAAATAGGCAGAGTCATCACTAGACGGCTCCTCCTATGTATGAATATTAATTATCGATATTCGCATAATATTGGTGATTAATATTCCCCCCTTTACATTGGCGAGCCAGGCCCACTGCGTGGATTTAGCGTTTATTTTTGGTCTTGAGGCTGAGGGTCACTGGTACTGTGAATTAGCGCCAGGAGAGACGCGGTCAGCGGAGTGTCTGAGCGTCTAGGACCTGATAATTCGGACAGGAGAAGCGATACTTCCCTTAGGGTACCAGAAATAAAACAAAATCTTTTGCAGAGAATCTATAATCTATCTGTGCATTAATATTTTTGTATTTGCTTTACACGGTCACCGTCGCTGGGGTAGGAGAAGAAGGATACGTCACGGAAAGAGATCCATCTTCGTTGGAGGTACATAGAAGTTCGGCTGGTCGGGAAGAAGCAATCCGGAAGAAAAGGACTTCTTTCAAGCAGCTGCAAGGGACGGAAAAGTACAGCACCAACAAGAAGATGGAGGCTCAGAAAAATGTCACTGCATCGCTCAAGTGATTGCAAGGGAGAAGAGGACACGTCACTGAAGGAGATCCATCTTCGTGGGAGCAGCGTACAAGTCCAGCTGGTCGGGAAGAAGCGATCCGGGAAAATGGACTTCTTCTAAGCAGCTGCTAGGACGAAGAGGTATGGCCCCAAGGAGAAGATGGACGCTCATCAAACGGTGAGTATGGACTTCCCCACACTGCAACACTTGAGCAGACACAGCACATTTAACCCCATCCTCCCCACCACATACAAGTCAGCAGAAATGCTGTGGTCCGATTTGTTGGCACAGGCTTGTAGTTATGACAAGCTTTGTGTTAACAAACGGACGGTGTTGAATAAGGCCACCAAACGGCTTCAAATGCTAGCCAAACTCGTTCATACGTTTGAGGCTAGCATCTGTAAGCCAAAGGAAGTGGCGCTGGTGTCTCAGTCAACGGAGACAATTCCTCCGGCCGTTCACTGCCAGTGCTGTGCTAGTAATTCGGACCAGGTTTTGGCATTACGGGCACAGCTGGTGGAGAATGTGCAGTCTACTGTTTTGCGTGTGGTGGCTTGGGCCATATAGCAAAGCACTGCAAAACACACAAGACAGTAAGCCCAATCAGGTGCTTCAGGTGTGGGAACAAAGGACACATTGCAAGGAATTGCCCTTGTGCAAGTAATTGCAATGTGTCCAGTGATGGGATTCAGGTAACAAATTGTGCAGTGGGGTCTAGTCAGCTTGGCCATAAAGGGGTTACCTCTCGGCAGCATCACCAACTGCTGAGGGGTCAGAGTGGCCAAGCTAGGCTAGGCAACATTTGACACCCCTGTACTATTTGCTACACAGTTTGTTCCCTGTGTATGTCCATGTTGTGTGTTTTTGTTGTCTGTTTGTACGTTCTTCTTAATGTTGATGGTGGTAGTCCTTGTTTACGAATGTGTTCCACTATGCTGATTTATGTAGTTTGTTGTAAGTCCCGTCTGCTGTTTTTGTTTCATTCTGTGTCCCCTTGGAGTGGAACAGTGTTATACTGTGGATCGAGAACGTATAGGTTCGCGAGCAGATAATTTCACACGGGAAATCCTGCTGGTCGGGAGAAGGCATAAGGACCTTTTCCATGCAGCACACAAAGGATGATGTGATATTATTCTGGGCAACCAGGGTCTCAGATCGATACAGATAGCGCTGTTCTGCTCAAGGTTTTCAGTAGGGCTGTGTTGCGCTGGGGACTAGGGCGGACAGAAAACATTGGTGTAATGTTGTGCTGCACACTTAATTCTAGTCCAAGCAGGTAGCACAGCTCTGATAGGGATTGGACGCAGAGTGTTTGGCAGCAGAGTGTGGACTATGTTCTTGTGTTGTGGGGTCCTGGGGAGCCGGGGCATGCCTATGCCATTGGTTCTGCAGGCCTCCACAAGATGGGATCACAGGGGGAAATCAGCCTGGGTGCACATGAGTGGACAGGGATGCGGTGCCATCAATAACAAGATGGTGCTTTTTCCACAGAACTCCAGTTATCCTAACCTAGTAGGGTGGCCATCCTTATCTGTGCAGAGGGATGTGTAGCAGAGGACGCGATCCTCTGAAGGTAGGGTGTTCAGGCACCAGTGTTAGGATAACGAGGAGTCCTGTGAGATAAAGGGCAGCCCAATACCTTTCTCTACCCATGGGTCAAAGGTATTGGTGCTGGGAATTTTTTGTACATTTAACTGCACTGGTAGGGGAGAAATTCCCCTGGGAGCGCCTGGTATTTTCTTCTGCCATAGGTGTGATTTTATATGGAGTGGAAGAAAAACCCAGGAGATGCCACAGAAGAGGCCAGCTATTCCCCCTGACACTCTTGTGAAGCTCCAGAGGATCCCACTGGATTTTGGCAACCAAGCGACCTCTGTCTAGGGGTGTTCTAGAGATGGAGGACTGTGCCACAATCCAGCGGGAGCATTATCTCAGACTCTGGAGGAAGACTTGGAGACGTTCGGGTGGAAGAGCATATTATCACTTGTTTCACCCAGTGAAACTTCTTCTGGTTCTGGTCATTGTCATCTACATTCGGAGGGTCAAGGGACTTATTGACCAAATACACCAGAACCAGACAGAACTTTACAGAACTATCCGGAGGAGGAGGCTCAGGACATAACTCAAACATTGTTCCTGTAGCCAAATATTGTATGGACACACTTTGTTTTCTATGAGGGTTCGGGACGTATAACTTGTACTACCCTGAAACCCCATAGCACATTGTATTTATTGATTTTGTTTGTCGTTCGATTGTGTACCCATAGACACTCTAGGTGCAAATGTGTGACAGCCTATATTTGACTGTACGCATTTGCATCCTATAGTCGTTTCCCATTGATACGGGGGTCTGCAACCTACCGGTGTCTTTGGAGGGGTGTAGAGATATGCCAGGTTGCATGAGTCTCTATGGGTACACACATTAAATGGAATTTGGTGGTGTTGGGAGGGATGTAACATGTGTTTTGTGTGAATGGGGATAAGGTTAGGTCACGATAGGGACAGGCATCCTTTGTTTGCCATTTGCCACCTTGAACCCTGGAACGGTGAGGGAAGGGCTGGAGGTGTAGTGTGGCGGAGGTGTTCTCCGCAGTAGAATTTAGGTACTATGACATCACCGCTTAAGAGTTTGACCTGCCTTGTAAAGACCTATTAATCTGTCCACGGGAGAACCGCACCCATCAAGATGGAAACAGATGTTGGACGAAAGTTGTGATTAAAGAAAGTTGGGACTAAGGTTGTGAGGGTGAACCCGCTCCAGATTCCTTGGAGACGGGCCATACCTGAAGATCGGCAGAACTACCGAGAGACTGTGGGGGTGTGGTCACTCCAAAGTGGGGGTGGCCGACACTAAAAGACTGTTAAAGAAAGGCCAGTTAAAGACTGCGAGAGTGAACTCGCTCCAGATTTGGGGGGGGGAGGGGGGGGGGACGGGACACAACACCTGAAGATCGGCAACTCCCGAGAGACTGGGTGTGTGGTATCCTAAAGATGTCAAGAAAGTTCCAGCGAGAAGAAGACAGTGTATCCTGTGGACGGAGGAGTAGGTTACGGTGAAGGGCAGGTTGGAGGAAGCTGGATTTGGGATGTCTAAGTACCTAAAAATCAGTGTGCACTACAGTTCTTCCTGAACTTCCACCTAGGATGGGGTTGAGGGGGGGGGGGGGGCAAATATATCTCAACCCATTCCCCCAATATATTGTCGTATTATATAGTCCGACAACAGGGGGATTGTTGAGGAAGGGTTGAGACATATGCATATATATCCATGCATGCCTGCAAACACGTGCGGGCATGTATGGTATATATGTGCATACAATAACCACAGCATCTAGGGACGATGTGCGCAGATGTGCCCAGCATCTGCGCACGTCTGCCCATGGTGATCCCCAGGGGCTCATGGTGGCCCCTGTGGGAAATATGTGCCTCCTTTAGAACGTGCCCCTTATAATATATATATGGCTGTGGCCCCTTATAACATATATATATATATATATCTATAATCCCCCTTAGAATACATTACATAACTATGCCCCTTATATGTCCTCCTGATAATATATATACACATATATATGTGTATCCCCCCCCCCCCCCTATACCTGAAACCAGGTACATTGGTGTGAATGTGCCCCAAGCATTCACACAGATGCAATCTGGTTGATATAACAGCTGATTAGTATCTAGTCCTCTTTTGTTCAGGCCCCAAACATTCAGACTCTCTGGCACCGTTGTCAGGGGGCTTTCAAATCAAATACATCATAAACCTGTTCAACACCTCTGCCCCATGGCCATGCCCCTACTCCCAGCATTTTGGGACTAGGGGGAGGACTCTGGGGATTTGAGGAAGGCACACTATGATGTCACATGCCTGATGAGGGGGGAGGTGGACTGTTTCTGAGGCTGATATAGGAGCCCCAAGCAAGGAAGAGGGTCTCTTGCAACCAGACTAGAATCAGAGACACATGGAAGAGAGCCGGCCGCCCACCCTGAAGGATCATTCCCAGGACAACGAGCATCCCCTAGGCAACAAGCAGAATGGCTAAGTATCCCCCCCACTATCCCACCAACGAATTCCATTAACCCCACTATCCCACCAATGAACCCCCACTCCATTAACCCCCCACTATCCCACCAACGAACCCCCACTCCTCCCCATCATATATTTAACCCTATAACCCCTGATTTACCCCCTTATTATACCCTTGATCCCTACCACTATCCCACCAACGTCTTACCCTTTAAATCCCTGATCCCATACTGCCCCTTGTAAACCCTATAACCTGATTTCCTACCACCCCTGATTAACCCTGTATTACCCTACTCCCTACCCTGATACCCTTGACCCTGGTCCCTGCCTGTTGTGCTTACCCCTAGATATTTCATAGTTAACCCTCGTCGTACCCCATAGGCATAGTAAATAGAACCAGGTGGGTGGGCTGTGAATATACTTGTATGTGTGAATTGTATAGATAGTTTATGGGTGGAATTTGGGAACATGTAGTGTAGTTTAGGACTGTATATTTAGTGCTGTATTGTTAGTGTATTGCGTGCTTAGTGTATTAGGTTTTTAATAAATACCGTTATAGGTAGCTTTGAGGATATACCAGCCACTATACTCTTCCCCAGTGACATCTACAGGACTCAGAGCCCCTTTATTCGTACACAACGCTGTGATAGTGTTGGCTTCCACTTGCTTGTAAGGGTGCAAATGAGGGTCCCTAGACACCCATCTTAGAGATTTGTAGGTGTAGGGTCTGAGTCTTGAATATGTCTAAATTCCTTGAGGCAGAGGGCATGTAAGTCATGTTGTATGGCAGACACATTCTCCACTGGGGTACAGTATAATGTTGAATTACCCTTTTGGCAAAACCCTCTCTCTGGAAACCATACAGATACCACTGTCCTGGTGTAAAGGTGAAGTTCTCATTTGGTTCCAGGATTTTGCCACCCAAACATTCCACCATTAATAGACTGGGTTTACTAAGTGATATGTTGGCCATACCATAAGTAGTTCAGAGACCCTCCCCCAAAGAGGCTGAGCCTGCCATAATCATGCTTACCACCAGTGTGACAAGTTGGAGATGTGCCCTGTTCAGAGGACCCCTATCTCTTTTCAAGCTATGGCATGTCTCCATCCTGTGATCTGTCAAGTAGTTGAATATGATGTTGTAAGTACCATGGATCCACCATCGACCCACCAAACCCCCCTCACCCAGCTCTAAGCGAGAATACATTATTGAGTTGGGGAGGCTTGGGTGGCCTTGGCCTGGTCGATGTGAATCCTAAAAACTTCCTGTCGTCTACAGGATTTTTTATTGGTGGTCATCGGCCTTTGTACCTTCAGCATTGTGTCACCCATTACTTCAAGGACCTGATAGGACCGGCCCGATGGAAGATTTTAACCATCACCAGCTTTCCTACAGAGGGCATCGGTGTCTCCCCCTGTAGGTACGGTTTGTGCAGCCGTATCGCAGCATGAGGCAGTAACTCTTTCAGGTTCCGCTGAACCTGTTAGAGGAACATGTCTCTAGTGGTGGTGTTCTTCATGGGCTCCGACACTAGAGGTTCATTGGGCAGGCATAGGAGCATTTTGCGTCCTGTCATGAGTTCGGGACTAGTTGTCTCGGTAGCTCAGATACACATTAGCACAGCTGGAAGAGAGGTTACCAGCGAGGAACTTTTCTCCAGTAATGCTTTGGAAAGCCGCGTTTTAATGGTTCATCCGCTCAACGATGCCCGCAGACTGAGGATGGAAAGGAACATGAAACCTTTGCTTTATGCCTAAAAGACTACAAAGTGCTTTCACTACCTTACCCGTGAAATGGGTTCCTCTGTCTGATTCTATCACTCTGGGGATACCCCATTGTGACAGAACCTGTTCCCAAAGAACACGGACAGTGGTTGCAGCCGAATCGTTGACAGTGGGGATGGCTTCTACCCATTTAGAGAAGACATCCACTACCACCACCAACGCTGCAGCAGTGGGCATTGATGGCAGACCTCTATGAGGTGTTAAGAAACTTTAAGGAATCTACACAGATGGTTAGTGGCAATAACGATATAATCAGCATAAGCATCCCACTTCTGTGTCTACTCAAACGATTGCTGCTCACAATTAAGCACAACGCTCTGAATGTGGCAGACATGGAAATGGGGGAGGACTTTAGTGTGGGTGATAGCCAGACCACCCACATTTCGTCTACTCAGCGGGAATTAGACCATGAGGAGGAGCTGGAAAATGTTGCCTCTGCTACAGAGGGTACTACCAACGGAACTTTAATTCCACTGGTTCAAGGTGGATGGGCACAAGGGTATGAGGAGGAGGATGAGGAGATGGAGAGTCATTTTGACGTCGACATAGACGTCTTGCCTGTTGGTACTCTGGCACACATGGCTGACTTCATGTTAGGCTGCCTTTCCTGCGACCCTCACATTATACGAATTTTAGATAACACGGATTACTGGATGTTCACCCTTCTTGACCCCGCTACAAAGAGAACTTCTCATTCCTGTGGTGGAGAGGGCAAGTAAAATGGTGCAATACCAGAAGGTTCTTGTTGAGAAATTGCTCCAAACATTTCCATCTGACAAAGTCTTCGTACTGGCGTACTTCCATAGGCAAACAAGGAAGGCTGACAATGAGAACACACTCCAGTTCTAACAAAGGCAGGGCAACACTCTACAATGCATGTGACACTTTCATGACACCCTGCCAGCAACCGCACCCTGAAGAGCGGCCTACGGTCCCAAGGAGGGAAAAGTTTTGGAAGATGGTGAAGGAATACATAGCAGACCGTGTCAGCGTCCTCAATGATCCCTCAGTGACTTACAACTACTAGGTATCCAAGCTGGACACGTGGCACAAACTTGTGCTTTATGCCTTAAAGGTGCTGGCCTGCCCTGCCGCCAGCGTATTGTCTGAGTGTGTATTTAGTGCTGCTGGAGGCATTATAACAGATAAGCATATACGCTTGTCCACTGACAATGCTGACAGGTTGACTCAGATAAAATTGAACAAGGCCTGGGTTGCCCCTGACTTCTCCACTCCACCAGAGGAAAGTTGAGCTATTTAAATGTATGCAATTAAATGTATGCTTTATAATGTACTCAATCCACAAGATTCAGATGCACCCTTTTCACAGCAAAAAAAGGTTATATGTTTGAATCCTGTTTTCTCATCCTCCTTCTCCTCTTCCATACATTATATATGCCATTACTACAATGTTTTATAGGGTCCGCTCACCTTCAGGCCCTCACCTCCAATGTTTTACACGGTCTGCTCACCTGTAGGCCCTCACCTCTAATGTTTTATACTGTCTGCTCACCTGTAGGTCCTCACTACAATGTTTTATAGGGTCCGCTCACCTTCAGGCCCTCACCTCCAATGTTTTATACGGTCTGCTCACCTGTAGGCCTTCACTACAATGTTTTATAGGGTCAGCTCACCTTCAGGCCCTCACCTCTAATGTTTTATATGGTTTGCTCACCTGTAGGCCCTCACTAGAATGTTTTATAAGGTCCGCTCACCTTCAGGCGCTCATCTCCAATGTTTTATACGGTCTGCTCACCGGTAGGCACTCACTACAATTTTTTATAGTGTCGGCTCACCTTCGGGCCCTGACCTCCAATGTTTTATACGGTCTGCTCACCTGTAGGCCCTCACCTGTAATGATTTATACAATCTGCTCACCTGTAGGCCTCCACCTGTAATGTTTTATGTGGTCTGCTCACCTGAAGGCCCTCACATATAATGTTTTAGAGCGTCAGCTGAACAGCAGGCACTCACCCCTAATTTTTTATAGGGTCACCAGCATGCTTTCGCTCCGAATGTTTTGGAGGGTCACCAGCAGGCCATCAAGAATAATTTTTCAAGGGTGTGTATGATGCCCTCCTTTATGTGTAAGAAAGGGTGTATTGGAGTGCCGGTTCCTTGTAATATTTGGCAGCCCTTTCACTTAATGCATAGGCTTTAGGAGTGTAGCAGTGTACCTGAACAATTGTAGCACCATGTGAATGAGGCCCTCCTTTATGTGATATACAGGCTGTATCGGACTGCTTCTTCCTTGTAATTTTTGGCAGCACTTACACTATATATACAATTGAATATACAAGAAAGAATGTTTCCTAGCAATTTTTCCTCTAAAATTTTTTTATTTTATTTTTTGGGGGGTGGGGTTGGGCGTTTTTTTTGTCGGTCTGTAAAAGTGGCGTACAACATGGTTTCCAGCACCGACATTGGAGTCCAAGATGCATCCAGACATGGTCCCCCTGCTGTTCCTGATCAATTATAGAGGTGTTTCCATTACTTTCAGACCTTTTCCTATGAACCAGGCACCATCCCCTCATCCAAGCAGGGGGTGCCTGGTTGTCTCCCATTGACTTCCATTATACTCGGGTGCTCGGCCAAGCGCACGAATATCGCTATGTGTTCGGACCGAGTATCCGAACACCGGAACACTTTGGTGCTCGCTCATCACTATTAAAAAGGAAAAATTCACAAAGAATAAAAACTGGTAAAAATCTGTAAAAGTTGTCAAAATGGTACAAAAAGGCTATATGTGAGTCCGTCCTAAGGTTTCCTAGTTTTTTCCTTGGTGTTTTTTGGACAAAAAAGGCCACAAAAGCCTGACTTGATTAGTGTTCTTTGTAATGCTTTCGAGGAGTTTTAGCACCTGACAATTTGTTACATTTGCAAGTCTAGCATTTTTCTTTTAGGAAAGTATGTCCCCTTGTGATGTAGCTTTCTCTAAAGACCTGTATGGGAAAAAAGCATTTGAGCATGGTCCGACAGTGTGGATAGCCGGATGCAGACAAGGGATGTTCACATGTGATTCCTTTGAATTTGTGGAGCTGTTTCAGTTCCTTCCTTCCTCTTTATTGGCCTCTCTGTTACATTTGGTGTCTTTATCGTCCTTTTTTATGTATGTCCTTTTTGTGTAGGAAGAGGCATGTTGTTAACTACTTTGTACTTAGTACTTGGAATTGTCACAAGAAATACCATACATGCATAGAGTTGAGCGGGCACCTGGATGTTTGGGTTCAGCAGAACATAAAAAAAAAGTTCGGGTTCGGGACCCGAACTTGACCCCGAACCCCATTGAAGTCAATAGGGACCCGAAATTATGGCCACTAAAATGGCTCTACAATAGCCTTGGAAAGAGCTAGAGGGCTGCAAAAGGCAGCAAAATGTGCTTAAGAGCATGGCAAATGATCTGCAAACAAATGTGGATAGCAAAATGAATTAAAATAACATAAAAGACCTTAAAAAAAAAATTGGAATGATCTAGGAGGAAGAGGTTGAAGAGGAGTTGAATGGGTGGATGTAGCGGTTTAGGCTCACGTGGCGGTCTTTGTGGAAGCGGCGGCAAAGAAGGAGGAATAGGTAATTTTGCATTTTTACATAGGGGTATGCCCCAAAATATTGGGACATATAAAAAAATAAAAATAAAGGAATAAGTGCACTTGAGTACAAGGATGGATAGTTGAGGCTGTTAGAACTGTATATTCTGCACAAGGTACAAACAAGTCTTGTGGGAACCAGTTTTTCTTTTGGTTGGACCGTGCTGCCTCAGAAGTCACAGGAGATCCACAATCAAAGCCAGCAAGATAATCACAGGCCAGTCAAAACCTCTCCTCTCCTTTCCAAGCTTCTATGGAACACCAAAATTGCATCCAATAGTGAAGTACCGTCATACAGATTGGAGTAGAAAATGGTTTTATTATACTCACAATGTACAAGTATACACAGGCAGTATACAATGGATCAATGGATCAATCACCCGACCCGGGTTTCGCTCAGTCGAGATTCGTCAGGGGTATTCATCCCACCCACTTCAGGGCGGTCTTATAACGGGTCAGGTTGGTTTGCACTCGCCTACCCACTCACACATGATCCAATCAATTAAACATTTAAATAATCAAGACATTAAATCACACAAATACATGTCCAATAAAACACTGTAAAATACATAAAATAGCAAATACATAAAATACATAAAACAGGGACATTTCAAATAGATCTATCATACATCGGTATATAACCTCCTGTAGCGATCTATAACTATTCCTTTGCTATCAGTTTCAATCATCCTACTCACTCTTTACTCTAATAAGTCTCCTAACCAATCACAGACCACATTATCCTTAACCCACCCTCCTCCATTCATAGAGACGGCAACTGCCCCACATCACATGATATCTCCTGGCCAGTCACAGATCAAATTAACCTTAGCCCGCCCTCCTCCATTCATAAAAACGGCAACTCCCCCATATCACATGATGTTGTCCAGCCAATTCAATTCCACAACCTTAGAAGGTCCTAGCTCGATACAACACCAGACTCACAGGTCCTAGATCAACCGAGAACACTTCATCGCTTCAGGTAAGACAAGGTTTTAAATCAAATTCAGCATTAAGGCCTCTTGGTTGTAACGTTCCCATTTTGTATATCCATTCCACCTCCCGTTTATTTATCTGTTTTACTCCATCCCCTCCACGCCAGTGTGGCTTGACTTGTTCCAATCCCACAAAGAACAAACCACTTGGATCTTTTTGGTGCACCATTTTAAAGCGCATTGAAACACTATGGGTTTCCAGCCCCTTCTTGATATTCCTCACATGCTCCTAAATTCTTATTTTAAGCTTCCTGAGGGTACGTCCCACATATTGGAATCCACATGTGTTCCATAGAAGCTTGGAAAGGAGAGGAGAGGCTTTGACTGGCCTGTTTGCTTCCCCATGTCCGTGATTATCGTGCTGGCTTCGATTGTGGATCTCCTGTGACTTCTGAGGCAGTGCGGTCCAACCAAAAGAAACGCTTTCACCTGTGTGAACTGTACCCACTTCACCATTGGGACCTGCGACGCCACTAAGCAACGTACTTTCTTGAGGCTTATTTATTATTTATAAATTGTCTCTTGTGGGAACCAGGCCTGGTTCATTTTAATGAACGTGAGCTTGTCCACATTGGCTATGGACAGGTGGCTGCGTCTGTCTGTAATGACGCCTCCTGCCGTGCTAAATACACGTTCAGAGAGAAAACTGGCTGCAGGGCAGGCCAGCACCTCCAAGGCAAACAGGGCAAGCTCTGGCCATGTGGACAATTTGGAGACCCAGAAGTTGAATAGGGCAGAACCATCAGTCAGTATGTGTAGTCCTCTGCACAGGTACTGTTCCACCATGTTGGTCAAATGCTGCCTCCTGCTAACACGCTCCATATCAGCAGTTGGAGCCGGTTGTTGTGGCGTGGTGACAAAGCTTTTCCACATGTTGGCCATGCTAACCCTGCCTTCTGAGGTGCTGGTGCTGACACAGCTGCGTTGGCGACCTCTTCCTCCTCCCCTGCCTTCACCTTGTGCTCTCAGGAGCTCCTCTACCAGCGTGCGCCTGTAGTCGCCATCTTCCTACCACGTTCCAGTGAGGGAATTAAGGTCGGCACATTGTCTTTGTAACAGGGATACAGCAGGGTGGCCACCCAGTAGTCAGCACACGTTAAAATGTGGGCAACTCTGCATTCGTTGCGCAGGCACTGCAGCATGTAGTCGCTCATGTGTGCCAGGCTGCCAAGAGGTAAGGACAAGCTGTCCTCTGTGGGAGGCGTATCGTCTGCGTCCTCCTTATACCCCCAGCCATGCACCAGGGATGGGCACGAGCTGCGTTAGGTGCCACCCTGCTGTGAACATGCTTCTTCCTCCTCCTCCTTCTCGTCCTCCAGTAGTGGGCCCTGGCTGGCCAAATTTGTACCTGGCCTCTGCTGTTGCAAAAAACCTCCCTCTGAGGCACTTCTAAAAGACTGGCCTGAAAGTCTTAGAAATGACCCCTCTTCTTCCGCCTGGCCCACATCCTCTTCCATCATTGCCCTAAGTGTTTTCTCAAGGAGACATAGAAGTGGTATTGTAATGCTGATAACGGCGTCATCGCCACTGGCCATGTTGGTGGAGTGCTCGAAACAGCGCAACAGGGCACACAGGTCTTGTATGGAGGCCCAGTCATTAGTGGTGAAGTGGTGCTGTTCCGCAGTGTGACGCACCCGTGCATGCTGCAGCTGAAAATCCACTATAGCCTGCTGCTGCTCGCACAGTCTCTCCAGCATGTGCAAGGTGGAGTTCCTGGTGGGCACGTCGCTTATGAGGCGGTGAGCGGGAAGGCCGAAGTTACGCTGTAGCGCAGACAGGCGAGCAGCAGCAGGATGAGAACACCGGAAGCGCGCACAGATGGCTTGCACTTTATGCAGCAGCTCAGACATCTCGGGGTAGTTGTGAATGAATTTCTGCACCACCAAATTTAGCACATGCGCCAGGCAAGGGATGTGCCTCAAACCGACTAGTCCCAGAGCTGCAACGAGATTTCGCCCATTATCGCATACCACCAGGCCGGGCTTGAGGCTCACTGGCAGCAACCACTCATCGGTCTGTTGTTCTATACCCCGCCACAACTCCTGTGCGGTGTGGGGCCTGTCCCCCAAACACATCAGTTTCAGAACGGCCTGCTGACGTTTACCCCTGGCTGTGCTGCAGTTGGTGGTGAAGGTCTGACCGGATGAGGAGGTGGTAAAGAGGAGGAGGAAGCTGAGTAGGAGGAGGAGGCAACAGGAGGCAACAGGAGGCAAAGAATGATGCCCTGTGATCCTTGGCGGCGGAAGGACGTGCGACAAACAGCTCTCCGTCTGGGACCCAGCTAAGATATAGCGTCCCTGGCCATACTTACTGGTCCACGTATCTGTGGTTAGGTGGACCTTGCCACAGATGGCGTTGCGCAGTGCACACTTGATTTTATCCGTTACTTGGTTGTGCAGTGAAGGCACGGCTCTCCTGGAGAAGTAGTGGTGGTTGGGAACGACGTACTGTGGGACAGCAAGCAACATGAGCTGTTTGAAGCTGTCCGTCTCCACCAGCCTGAATGACAGCATTTCAAAGGCCAGTAGTTTAGAAATGCTAGCATTCAGGGCCAGAGATCGAGGGTGGGTAGGTGGGAATTTACTCTTTCTCTCCAAGGTTTGGGAGATGGAGAGCTGAACGCTTCCATGTGACATGGTGGAGATGCTTGGTGACGGAGGTGGTGGTGTTGGTGGCACATCCTCTGTTTGCTGGGTGGCAGGTGCCAATGTTCCTCCAGAGGCGGAGGAAGAGGCCGAGGCAGCAGCAGAAGAGGAAGCAGGAGGGGCCTTATCCCTTTCTTGGTTTTGAAGGTGCTTACTCCACTGCAACCCGTGTCTCGCAAGAAGATGCCTGGTCATGAAGGTTCAGAACGTTAATGCCTTGCTTCAGGCTCTGATGGCACAGCGTACAAACCACTCAGGTCTTGTCGTAAGCACATTGTTTGAAGAAGTGCCATGCCAGGGAACTCCTTGAAGCTGCCTTTGGTGTGCTCGGTCCCTGGTGAAGGTGGCCAGTAGCAGGCGAACTGTCTTTGCCATGGCTGCTCTGCTTTTGCACCCTGCTCCCTCTTTTGCTGCGCTGTTGGCTCGGTCTAACCACTGCCTCTTTCTCCGAACTCTGAAAGTCAGTGGCACGACCTTCATTCCATGTGGGTGGGGTCTAGGACCTCATCGTCCCCTGCATCGTCTTCCACCCAGTCTTCCTTCCTGATCTCCTTTTCGGTCTGCACGCTGCAGAAAGACGGAGCAGTTGGCACCTGTGTTTCGTCATCATCAGAGACATGTTGATGTGGTATTCCCATGTCCTCATCAGGAAACATAAGTGGTTTTGCGTCAGTGCATTCTATGTCTTCCACCCCTGGGGAAGGGCTAGGTGGATGCCCTTGGGAAACCCTGCTAGCAGAGTCTTCAATCAGCATAAGAGACTGCTGCATGACTTGAGGCTCAGACAGGTTTCCTTGATATGTACGGGGGTGATGTGACAGACTGATGGGCATGGGTTTCAGGCGCCACCTGTGCGCTTTCTGCAGAAGACTGGGTGGGAGTTAATGTGAATGTGCTGGATCCACTGTCGGCCACCCAATCGACTATCGCCTGTATTTGCTCAGGCCTTAACATCCCTAGAACGGCATTAGGCCCGACCAAATATCTCTGGAGATTCTGGCACCTACTGAGACCCGAAGTAGTTGGTTCACTAGGACTTGTAGCTGGGCCCAAACGGCCACGTCCTCTCCCTACAGCAATGGCTCCACCAATACCACCACCACCATGACCGCGTCACTTATTAGAATTTTTCCTCATGGTTAGCGTTCCGCCAAGCAAGAAATAAACGGTATATATGGGCTGGTTAATATGACAGATTCCCAGCAAAATAGCTTTAGTTCAGCTACTTCTAAATGGGTTCGGTCACACACAGATAGTGTCACAGCGGTGTATATGGGCTGATTAATATGACAGATTCCCAGCAAAATTTATTTCAGCTACTTCTAAATAGGTTCAGTCACACACAGATAATGTCACAGCGGTGTATATGGGCTGGATAATATGACAGATACTCAGCAAAATAGCTTTAGTTCAGCTACTTCTAAACGTGTACGGTCACACACAGATAGTGTCACAGCGGTGTATATGGGCTGGTTAATATGACAGATTCTCAGCAAAATAGCTTTAGTTCAGCTACTTCTAAATGGGTTCGGTCACACACAGATAGTGTCACAGCGGTGTATATGGGCTGATTAATATGACAGATTCCCAGCAAAATTTATTTCAGCTACTTCTAAATAAGTTCGGTCGCACACAGATAGTGTCACAGCGGTGTATATGGGCTGGTTAATATGACAGATTCTCAGCAAAATAGCTTTAGTTCAGCTACTTATAAATAGGTTTGGTCACACACAGATAGTGTCACAGTGGTGTATATGGGCTGGTTAAAATGACAGATTCCCAGCAAAATAGCTTTAGTTTAGCTACTTCAAAATTGGTTCTGTTACACACAGATTGGGTCAGAGCGGTATGGCCCGAGCAAGCGTCAGATCATGCAATGCTGTGCTGGTGCACTGCAATTGCGGTAAAATGCCTGCCGATGACCACTGAAAAAAGTGTCTGAAAAAAACGCTCAGGGCAGGCACAAAACCTATGTGCTCTGCACCCATAAAAGATCGACGATTCTCAGCTGTAGATGTGCAGAATTTCAGGGCTTCATTGTATTTCTCCCTGCCTAATCTCTCCCTCACAGCAGCAGCAACCTATCCCTACACTAGTGAAAAGCAGAGTGACGTGCAGCGCTAAGTGACTACAGCTTTTAAGGAGGCTGGGTCACATGGTGCACTTGGCCAATCACAGCCATGCCAATAGTAGGCATGGCTGTGATGGCCTCTTGGGGCAAGTAGTATGACGCTTGTTGATTGGCTGCTTTGCAGCCTTTCAAAAAGCACCATAGAAATCGCTGAACACCAAACCCGACTGTTATTCTGTTGTATATTTTTGCAATATTTGCTGACACCAAAACATGCACCAAAAACTGTAAAACATTACAAAAGCACTAAAAAAAACTATGAGATACACCAACCTATGGGTATTGTCACACAGCATTTTGTAGCACTTTTTTATGCAGTTTGAGCCAAATACAGAAATTAATCCAGCAAGAATGAAAAGTGATAGATAGATATAGATAGATAGATATCATGGGGATAGACGCTTTTCTGTATCTACTGTTAGTAATCACAATGAGTTATTCTCACAGTTAAAGTCTGCTTTGGCCACTTTCACATTGCAGTACTTGGGCAGTATTTTGCATTAGTAATGTGAACACAAAAGCGATAAACCTGCACATGTTTACCTCTATGTTTTGGACCCACTCCTAGTTTTTGTTTCAGATAAATCATATGAAAGTGGCCTAAGCTGCCTCTTTTTGAATGGGAATAAAGCATTGCAGATTATTACAGATTTATATTTCCTGCATGACAAATGTAGGCAATTTAGACCTCAGGTTTCCATGTCTTTTTTATGTTTTTTTTTTTTTTGTCATTTAGTAAAATTTACTACCACTAGATGGCAGTTAAACACCAAAAATGAAACACGGCAATACAATGTTTTCCAAAATGTCACTTATATATGTATATAGCATGTGTTTTTTAATCCTTGGTTTAATGTATTGTTGTCATATATTAATTGATTAAGAGTATACAGAAAGCAAAATCTGCAGAAGTAAATGAAATATGCTTTATAAATAGAAACTTAAATTAGCAACTTAATTAGCAAAAATATTTTAGATAATAACCTGTTACATCAAATTTTCTACACTATGCAAATACTTGCTGATTCATAAGTTTAAAGTTATCTTCAAAGATTAAATAACAACAGTGGCAATTTTGCTAGGTTTAACATTTGAAATTACAATCTAAGATTTGCCAATCACCATTGCTGAATCTGTAAAATAAACCACCAATTTTGCTCAAGCATTACAGTTTTTCTGTAAGATGTAGGTCGTCTCCAAAAGAAAAAATAAAATACTTTCATTATTATAGCATTCCAGTTTGTACTAAGCCGCAAAGTAATCAACACAGATAATTATTACAAAGGGATTTGAGGAAGCTGGAGGTTGGGTAGAGAAGTGTAAAATTAAGTTTAGTGTGGATACAAATAAGGTTATACACAAACCATAAAAGCATATTTTTCATTATGTATTAAATAGTAAAACAGTGGGTACAGCTGTCATTAAGAGAGACTTTCCATTTTCAGACATTTCAGGGATATTACTGGAAAGCAAACATATCTTTAGCAATAGTGGCAGGAGCTACCAATGCATATAAGATCATGGAAAGCATCAAGGGATACATAAAAGCACATGACAAAAATATATCTTTGACTCTGTAGGAGACCACATATGGAATCAGATTAATTAACCCCTAAAGGATGCAGACTAGTTTGGGGTTTAGGACATAGCCCCATTTTGAAAATGTGACAAATCCCTTTACGTAATAATAACTTTTAATCAGGGGTGTACCGCTCATGAGGCAATCTTAAGTGGCGCTTTGCTAGAACTGCAGTGTTTGGTTACAACACAAATTGATGCTACCCAACAAAAGACAGACAGTACCTAGTATGCTACTTTGTTTCTCTGCAATATATGCATTGTCTGATAGGAGACAGTTTTTATTCCCTTTTGTAAAGGAGACTGGCTTGCATGACTTTTTTCCAGGGAAGCATTGGATGATTGCAAGCACCGCAATAGACAAATATCCCATTACGAAAACTGTTTGAATAGTTTGAGGCTACCACTGAAAACCGTAGAAAAAAGAATATGGGAAAATTGATCTATGAAAGAAAAGGACATATGTATACATAAACATGATAGACATAAGCAAGTCAATTATATGCATTTAGAATTCATCCTGAGTTAAAAAAATAATAATTGGATTTTAACTAGAGATGAGCAGATCTGTGGATGGCACAGTTATGGGCTGGGGGGGTCTGTGGATGTCACTGTTATGGGCTGGGGGGGTCTGTGGATGTCACTGTTATGGGCTGGGGGGGTCTGTGGATGGCACATATATAACAGTGCCACCCACAGATCCCCCCAGCCCATAACAGTGACATCCACAGATCCCCCCAGCCCATAACAGTGCCAGCCACAGATCCCCCCCCCTGTAACAGTGCCAGCCACAGATCCCCCTGTAACAGTGTCCGTCATCCACAGATCCCCCTGTAACAGTGTCCGTCATCCACAGATCCCCCTGTAACAGTGTCCATCATCCACAGATCCCCCTGTAACAGTGTCCATCATCCACAGATCCCCCCTGTAACAGTGTCCGTCATCCACAGATCCCCCCCATAACAGTGTCCGTCATCCACAGATCCCCCCCATAACAGTGTCCGTCATCCACAGATCCCCAGTAATAGTGCCATCCACAGATCCCCAGTAATAGTGCCATCCACAGACCACCATTAGTTCCAAACCCACCAAACACACAGCACACCTTTTTGGTTAAAAAATTTTTTTTTCTTATTTTCCTCCCCAAAAACCCAGGTGCGTCTTATGGGCCGGTGCGTCTTATAGGGCGAAAAATACGGTAAGTTCTAGACTTGACAGCGGCGAATCAATGGATGTCGTGTATCTGGGCTTCTCCAAAGCATTTGACACTGTACCACATAAAAGGTTAGTATGTAAAATCAGAATGCTCGGACTGGGAGAAAACGTCTAAGTGGGTAAGTAACTGGCTCAATGATAGAAAACAGAGGGTAGTTTTTAATGGTACATACTCAGATTGGGTCACTGTCACTGGTGGAGTACCTCAGGGGTCAGTATTGGTCCCTATTCTCTTCAATATATTTATTAATGATCTTGTAGAAGGCTTGCATAGTAAAATATCAATTTTCGCAGATGACACTAAACTGTGTAAAGTAATTAACACTGAAGAGGACAGTATACTACTACAGAGCGATCTGGATAGATTGCAGTCTTGGGCAGATAAGTGGCAGATGAGGTTTAACACTGACAAATGTAAAGTTATGCACATGGGAAGGAATAATGCACCCGTACTTATTAAATGGTAAAATACTCGGTAACACTGAAATGGAAAAGGATCTAGGAATTTTAATAAACAGCAAACTAAGCTGCAAAAACCAGTGTCAGGCAGCTGCTGCCAAGGCCAATAAGATAATGGGTTGCATCAAAAGGGGCATAGATGCCCGTGATGAGAACATAGTCCTATCACTTTACAAATCATTAGTCAGACCACACATGGAGTACTGTGTACAGTTCTGGGCTCCAGTGAACAAAGCAGACATAGCAGAGCTAGAGAGGATCCAGAGGAGGGCAACTAAAGTAATAACTGGAATGGGGCAACTACAGTACCCTGAAAGATTATCAAAATTAGGGTTATTCAGTTTAGAAAAAAGACGACTGAGAGGAGATCTAATTAATATGTATAAATATATCAGGGGTCAGTACAGAGATCTATCCCATGATCTATTTATCCCCAGGACTATAACTGTGAAGAGGGGACATCCTCTGCGTCTGGAGGAAAGAAGGTTTGTACACAAACATAGAAGAGGATTCTTTACGGTAAGAGCAGTGAGACTATGGAACTCTCTGCCTGAGGAGGTGGTGATGGTGAGTACAATAAAGGAATTCAAGAGGGGCCTGGATGTATTTCTGGAGTGTAATAATATTACAGGATATAGCTACTAGAGAGAGATCGTTGATCCAGGGAGTTATTCTGATTGGAGTCGAGAAGGAATTTTTTATTCCCCTAAAGTGAGGAAAATTGGCTTCTACCTCACAGTTTTTTTTTGCCTTCCTCTGGATCAACTTGCAGGATGACAGGCCGAACTGGATGGACAAATGTCTTTTTTCAGCCTTATGTACTATGTACTATGTTACATTTGCATATCTTACTTCTGCTGGCATTAGACAGGATATTCCCTCTTTTTGTTTTTGTCAAGTAAGCTAATATACATACATTTGGTTTTCTGGGAAAGATATTCAAATTAGCTTTTCTTCCAAAAAAGAAAATAATTCTAATCTTATCTCATGCCTAGCCAAATTAAGATATACACATTTTCATATAATCTTCCTAGGAACCAAAACTAGTGTCACATGGCATATAATACTCATGCATATTTTTTTTTGCTTGATATGGAGCACCCTGAAGAGTACCCCCAATGCCAGTTAACCAAGCAAAGTAATTTTCTCTTGGATGGGATACTCTAGTTCTTTCTTCTCACTTTCAGTTTAATATTACTTTGGAGGCCTCTCTCTGGTTCATTGGAAATTACCGTATTTTTCGCCCTATAAGACGCACCGGCCCATAAGAGGCACCTAGGTTTTAGAGGGGGGCAATAAGAAAAAAATATTTTTCATTAAACCTCAGGTCAGACCACCAATCAGACTCCCAATGCTAATCAGACCTCAGCTAACAGCCCCAATAAGATCCCCAATGTTAATAAGACCCCAATAAGACCTCAAACCAGACCCCCCCAGTAACCTCATATCAGCCCCCAGTAGCCTCATATCAGCCCCTAGTAGCCTCATATCAGCCCCCCAGTAGCCTCATATCAGCCCCCCAGTAGCCTCATATACACCCCCCAGTAGCCTTATAGCAGCCCCCAGTAGCCTTATAGCAGCCCCCAGTGGCTTCTCATCAGCCCCAAGCAGCCTCTTCATCAGCTCCCAGTGCCTCTCACCAGCCCCCAGAAGTGTCCATCAGCCTTAATAAATATAAAATAAAATAAAACACTTACCTTACCTGCTCCTGGACGCCACCGCTCCTCTCCTCCAACGCGATCTGAATCCTCCTGCTGTCGGCTGTGCTGTGAAGGATGAGCACAGTGGGACATCACAGAGCACCTCATGCTGTGTGCAGCCCTGCACAGCCGACAGCTGAGGACTAGGAAGCGGTGATTACAAGGCCTTCACCGCTTCCCGGTCCTCCAGAACTAATGAGCGCTTCCATAATGGAACCAGCTCATTAGTATTCGCCCCATAAGATGCAGGGGCATTTCCCACCCACTTTTGGGGGGAAAAAATTCGTCTTATGGGGCGAAAAATACAATAATGCCAAAATGGAAAAATTGATTAGCTCATTCTTAGTTCTAGAAAGCCCAAATATTTTGCTATTCATTTCAGAAAAATAAAAAAAATGATATACGCATGTGAACAGAAGTAATCCTCATTTCTTTTTCCAGTCTTCTGACCTGTAAGCATCCGTAAAAGCCCAATACAAGGAACTTTTTTTTCCCGTCTAAAAATAACTGAACTTAGACATAAATGGCTAAAACAGATATAAAATGTACATAACAGATTCTTAAAATAAAGGATTCATTTTATTGGTGTTTTCTATTGTTCAGATGGATCCAAAGACTGGAAATCAAATGGTGATATGGACCTACCCTAACTCAGCTTTATTTCCAAAAGGAAATAATCATGTGTGATGTTTTGGCTCACAGGCCTTCCTCAGACACTGCCAATGTACAAAAAATAAAAATAATAAACAAGAGTTATAAAGACCAGGCAATATATCCTCAAGATATACAGTGTAAATAAACCACAAGAAAAACTGTATAAATAAGCTGTTTTCATGCAAACCGAATTCGTGCAGAATTCTGGACCCGGTTTACAAGAACGGTTCCTGTGGTGGTAAGTCGCCAAATGGAAGCTTACACGGAATCTGGAGCTCACAAAAAAATAAAATGATGCTAGTTCCAGTGGGATCATCCACTTATACAATATCTATCCGATTTGACTATAAGTCATGAGTAATGTACTGTGCAGGATATTAAGGAAAAAGGCCAAACGTTGAGATCGCAAGCACATATAGAACATACTATGAAATGAAACTCATATAGGTACACAATTTTGCCTGTAGTGGGGAACAATATTGCCGTATTGGATCCAAGTTACTTACCTATGCTGCAGTTGTGACTAGGAGGATAATGGATTGATGTCACGGGATGGGGGAAACCCTCAGCCGTGCAATGCCAAATTATGTTATGGCTACTAGGCCAGGAGAACAGGATTAGGGAGCAAGTCACCTCCTACAGCGTCCCTAACCTGACCCTAACTCCTACCTGCATGGGCCGACCTTGATGGTAGGAGGACCCATGCTCAGGAACCTCGGAGCACTGACTTACCCTCCGCAGATCCCTGAGCTAGGAGCTGAGTAGACACCCTGTTCCTCCTGGATACGGATGGACAGGGGTCTCAATGGCCAAGCTGCTGGGAAACTAACATGAACCGCCTATGGATATGGCAGGAGGCTGAAGAGAACTTCCACACCTACCTGCCACAGACACACAGACTGGATCCCGTGCAATACAGCAAGTGTCCACACCCAAACACCAGTGGACACAGCACACACACAAACACACAGGAACCCAGATCCATAGGTGCAAAACATAACAGGGAAAACATCAAGTGGACATAACATAAACTAGAGAATCACAGATTGTTTATGACCACAGGGGTGGCTCTCACTGGCAGGTAGAATGCACAGGAGGCTGCTCCAGCAAAGCATGACTGAAGCAACCTCCTGAGCCATGCCAAACACCAAGGCTATATAAGCCTAAGTGGCCACACCCACAAAGACACACCCAGTGTCTCACACACACACTGGGAAGGGAGTTAACCCTTCCAGCACCAGAGAAGGGAAAAAAAACACTTAAAAGGGAAGTGCACACAATACATAATACCAAGTGCACACATACACACATATCACACGCAACCGCATGCACAACATAGCAAGCTGCCAAGACACAGCTCAGACTGCTATGCTGCCACATACACACTGTTGCCAGCGGCAACCACAGGTGAGGCAAATACCACAGCCCTCACCTGTGATTGACAACCAAACCAAAGACCGCTGACAACCGCATGCGGTTCAGGAGTCACGACCATAACCATGGCTGTGACAATTGAACAGGAAGAAGTGGTTTGAAGGAAGTCATGTAAAACATGTGCATAGAGGGAGCATCTGTGAGTGGTGGGGCATCAGTAGGTTTAAATATAGAAGGAAGAGGAAGTATGTAGTGCTCTATATATTGTGCATGCATGTGCTTTCCACAGATCCTGGAAGTTCGGTGCGTGGGGAACACACATGCCAAAAACAGTGTAAACTACTGTGTTCCTAATCTATAATAAATTGTGTGCTATCCTAGATCAATGATAGGTCCAGTGGAGGTGGCAAAGCAGTTCCGTGGAGTGGGAGCAGGCAGAAATAGTACGGTCTGCGCATATCGGGGTTGCGCATGCGCTGACTGTGTGCTTTCCACCTGCTGGCATCATGGAATGCATCAGCCTGCTTGTGCGTTCACTTGAAATACGTCCGCTTGTAATATGAGGTTACCATGGTGTAAGGGGTTATCTGGCGGAAGAAGAGGTATTGGAGATATGAGGATGAGAAATAGTGGATGTAAAAAATGCAAGGAAAATGAAGGAATAAAAAGTTGAGAAATAAGTGGAAAAATAAAGTGATATGCAACAGTTATTTTTAAAGAATGTTATCAGGGAAAGAAATAGTAAAGGAAAGGGAAAAATAGAAATAAATGTAAAAAATAGAAAATTAGGAAAATAAGAAAAATAGAAAAAATAAAATGGCATGGATTTACAAAAACTATACAGTAAGATCCGCCTAAAAGTACACTTCGGGAGCCTCCAAACTCCTGATAGACCTAAGCCGGACCCCAGGACTGAAATCTCTATAGAAACACTAGGCTTGCGAAAGAAAAGCTCATACTCTCTACCTAAAAATTACCGCCCAGCAGAAACATTTATAAGCCTAGTACAAAGAGATACTGAGAACTTGAGAAAATAACTAACTAATAGGAAATATAAATTTTCACACAACCTTAGTGTCACAGACCATCAGGTCCCTAATGCTTTACGCCAAGACAACACTTTGATCATCAAACCGGCAGATAAGGGAGGAGCTCTAGTCATAATGGATAGAAGCAAATACAAACGCCAATTAAAGAAATTCTGTCACCAGTTTTTGACCCCCACATTCAAAAATATGGTTATGTGCATGGAGCTCTTGTGATTCCTAATGTGGTCTTATAAGCTAAATCTGTAGGCTCATTTAGTGTAAAAAAACGTTTTATCTAACCTGTCATTCATCTCACTAAGGTGCCCAGGGGGATGCTCATGTCTTCCAGATGCCGCCCGCGCCCGCCACCGTTCGTGCCCAGCTCCTCCTTTGCTGTCATCAGCGCCGCCTCAGAATCCTTTGCTACTTCTCCGGCTCTCCCTCACTTCCCCCTCCTTCTTCTCTAACATCCCGTGCGTGCGCACAGGCCTGTGCCTGATGCGCCCGTGCGGACCTGAAGGCTGGCGCCAGTGTTCAGGTTATCGGGAGGTTGAGCGAAGTGCCGGCGCATGCGCACTTTGCTCAATGAAGCCGAACGGAGAAGTCCGCACGGGCACATCAGGCACAGGCCCGTGCGCACGCGCGGGATGTTAGAGAAGAAGGAGGGGGGAGTGAGGGAGAGCCGGAGGAGTAGCAAAGGATTCTGAGGCGGCGCTGATGACAGCAAAGGAGGAGCTGGGCACGAACGGCCGCGGGTGCGGGCGGCATCTGGAAGACATGAGCATCCCCCTGGGCACCTTAGTGAGATGAATGACAGGTTAGATAAAACGTTTTTTACACTAAATGAGCCTACAGATTTAGCTTATAAGACCACATTAGGAATCACAAGAGCTCCATGCACATAACCATATTTTTGAATGTGGGGGTCAAAAACTGGTGACAGAATCCCTTTAAGTGATGAACATATATATCAAACGTTATCCCATAATCCTACACGTCAGATTGTTTCTAAATTACTAAATTTCTAAAACACTACAGGTTGAAAGGCACAATTGATGACACCACAGTAATCTCACTAAATCTAATCCAATCACACCAGTTTTATACATACTACCCAAAATACGCAAAAATCTGGAAAATCCTCCCGGCCACCACATAGTGGCCTCCACCAATTCAGTTCTCTCTCCACTGTCAGCTTTCTTATAAAAAATTCTGACACCTTTGATTAAAACCACAAAATCCTTTCTACTGGACACCTCGGCCTTCTTCTCAATCATAAATCACTTGCCACCCCTACCACCAGAAGCCATCCTATTAACCTGGGATGTGTCAAGCCTGTATATCTCAATCAACATCATAAGGGCATCAAAGCAGTAAATAAGTTACTTCACTCTACGGACATAGGCCCAGATGTTAATAACCTCTCTCTGGAGCTTTTAGAGCTAGTATTAGCCAACAACTTCTTTCTTTTCCAAGATCAATTCTACATAAAAAAACAGGGTACCTCCATGGGATCTAACATGGCCCCCCATATGCAAATTGCCACATGAAGCACTTATGAAACACACACCTCTACACAAACCAACTTTTTTCCAATCATGTTGTCACATGGAAATTATATATTGATTATATATTCTGTATTTGGCAAGGAACAGCAGATTCACTAATGGAATTCCACGGTTACATCAATTCCATTTTCCCAGAATTACAATTTACTATTCATTACGACACAGTAGTCATAAGAGATACCAAAGGCAATCTAAGCACAGACCAGTACAAAAAACCCACAGATCGGAACAACCTAGTACACTATACTAGTTTTCATCCACCTAGTACCAAGAAAGCACTACCAGGATCACAATTACAGAGAATACACAGGTTAGTACAACATGGCCCTACACGCACACAACGACTTGAGGAAATGAAGACCATATTCATTGAAAGAGGCTATCCAGTACATACAGTGAGGAACAGAAGTATTTAGTAATCACGGAGGAGTCTGAAATTCACATTCTAGGTGCATTCCCACTCTGAGAGACAGAATAAAAAAAATTCTGGAAATCACATTGAATGATTTTTTAAGAATTTATTTGTCTTGCACTGCTGCAAATAAGTGTTTGAACACCTGAGAAACAGCAGGAATTCTGTCTCTCAAAGACCTGTTATTGTGCCTTAAAAAGTCCACCTCTACTCCACTCACTAATCTAACTTAGTAGAACCTGTCTGAGCTCTTTAAAGACCCCTGTCAACCCCACAGTCAGTCAGAAGCCAACTACTACCATGGGCAAGACCAAAGAGCTGTAAAAAGACACCAGAGACAAATTTGTGGACCTCCACAAGGCTGTGAAGGGGTATGGGGCAATTGCCAAACAGCTTGGTGAAAATAGATCAACTGTTAGAGCAATTGTTAGAAAATGGAAGAGGCTAAAGACGACTGTCAGTCTCCCTTGGACTGGGGCTCCATGCAAGATCTCACCTCATTAGGGTATCACTGATGATAAGAAAGGAGAGGAATCAGCCCAGAACTACAAGGGAGGACACTACGCTGTCATGGTTTCAAATCATGCATTGCACGGAAGGTTCTCCTGCTCAAGTAATCACATGTCCAGGGCCGTCTGCAGTTTGCCAATGACCATCTGGATGGTCCAGAGAAGGCATGGGAGAAAGTCATGTGGTCAGATGAGACCAAAGTAGAACTTTTTGGTCTAAACTTCACTCATCGTGTTTGGAGGAAAAAGAAGGATGAGTTGCATCCCAAGAACACCAACAACACTACTGTGAAGCATGGGGGTGGTAACATCATGCTTTGGGGGTGCTTTTCTGTGAAGGAGACAGGACAACTGCACTGTATCAAGGAGATTATGAATTGGGCAATTTATTGTGAGATTTTAAGCAACAACCTCCTTCCTTCAGTCAGAGAATTGAAGATGGTTCGTGGCTGGGTCTTCCAACATGACATCAACCCGAAGCACACAGCCAGGATAACCAAGGAGTGGTTTCAAAGGAGGATATCAAGGTTCTGGAGTGGCCTAGCCAGTCTCCAGACCTAAATCCAACAGAACATCTTTAGAGGGAGCTTAAACTCCGTGTTGCTCAGTGACAGCCCTGAAACCCGACAGATCTAGAGGAGATCTGTGTGAAGGAGTGGGCCAAAATCCCTGTTGCAGTGTGTGCAACCTGGTCAAGGACTACAGGAAACATTTGACCTCTGTATTTGCAAACAAAGGCTTCTGTACCAAATATTAACACAGATTTTCTCAGGTGTTCAAATACTTTTGTTCAGCAGTGCAAGACAAATACATTCTTAAAAATCATACAATGTGATTTCCAGATTTCTTTTTTTCAATTCTGTCTCTCACAGTGGTAATGCAAAGAAAGAGAAATTGCAAAATCGTAGGGTGTTCAAATACTTCTGTTCCTCACTGTATAGTTAATCAGCCAACAGTGATCAGATCCAAACCGACACAACAGACAAACCGGATTCCATTTGTAAATACTTATTATTAGAGATGAGCGAATTTTTCAAAAATTTGATTTGCTGGTTCCCTGAATTTTGGGGGTAAAATTTGTTTCAAACTGAATAAATTTGCAGCGAATTACGTAAAAAAACCCTGCTATTTCCTGGCTGATAAGAGACTTTGTAGTGGTGTTGAATACTGTGCCCTGCAGTAACACGCATAGGGAGTCTGCTTTTGGTAGTGAAATAATACCGTGAGTCTGTATGACATGCAGATGACAGGCGTTGCTCTTAGAATCACTGCACACTTCACTTATTTGGACAGTCATGGGGCCAAAACTGACCAAATAACTCACTCATGAACTCAGCCTCACAGGTCAATGTTAGCGCCAAGACACAGTCATCAGCTGATTCCACATAGATGTCTATAGAACCTGTTCTATTAAACGCTTATATAAGTAGAGCCCCCTGACAGAGTGGAGAGGGTGTCAGCAGTAAGTTTGTGTCGATGTCACTGATTATTTTGCCCTTCCTCCGATCCGTCAGAACAATAACCCACAAAAAAAAAAAAAGGATCCTAACTGTGGAGTATCCGCCTTCACTCGGTCAGCATTTGGTCAATAATCCATCAGTATTGCTAATGCCAACAAAACAGGAATTGATCCAAAACAGAGATGACACATGAATGGAATATTTGCATGTCTTTTGTGTTTGGCTACCACATCATAAGCCAATTCTGATGGGACCATACAGGCCTTACAGCTGCTACACAGACAGAATCCGTTGTGCGTCTAATTTTTCCTTCCTTCTGACAGCTCAGAAGACGGGTTAAATAAATGATGATGTCTGCAAAGCGAAAAAGGCTGAATAGTGGTACAGTCATGAAGTGTAGAGGGTGGAACCAGCATGAGGAGACCACAGAGTGGCCCTATGACACAGTCTGGAGGTGGCAGCAGCATCAGGAGGCCACAAAGTGGCACAATGACAGAGTGTAGAGGTTTCGGCAGCATCAGGAAGAGGCCACAGGGTGGAACATTGACAGAGTCTAGAGGTGGCGGCAGCATGAGGAGACCAAAGAGTGGCCCAATGACAGAGTCTGGAGGTGGCGGTAGCAGCAGCATCAGGAAGAGGCCACAGAGAGGCACAATGACAATGTGAAGGTGTTGGCAGCATCAGGATGAGGCCACAGGCTGGCACAATGGCAGAGTCTGGAGGTGGTGGCAGCATGAGGAGACCGCAGTGTGACCCAATGACAGACTGTGGAGGTGGCAGCATCAGGAGAAGGCCACAAGGTGGCACAATGACAAAGTTTGAAGATGGCGGCAGCATAAGGAATCCACAGATAGAGATGTCGCAAACATAAAATTTTCCGTTCACGAACAGCGAACGCGAATTTCCGCAAATGTTCGCGAACGGGCGAACCGGGCAAACCGCCATTGACTTCAATAGGCAGGCGAATTTTAAAACCCACAGGGACTCTTTCTGGCCACAATAGTGATGGAAAAGTTGTTTCAAGGGGACTAACACCTGGACTGTGGCATGCCAGAGGGGGATCCATGACAAAACTCCCATGGAAAATTACGCAGCAGAGTCGGGTTTTAATCCATAAAGGGCATAAATCACCTAACATTCCTAAATTGTTTGGAATAACGTGTGTTAAAACATCAGGTATGATGTTGTATCGATCACGTAGTATAAGGGTTAAACCCGCTTTACAGTGACAGACCAAACTCTGACAGACCAAACTCCCCGTTTAACGCACCTCAAACAACCACAAACAGTCCATTTGCACAACCGCAAACTCCCTATTTGCACAAGGTTGGATACCAAGCTAGCCATGTCCCGTTCCTTGTCCTCACTGACGTCATTAAAGGTCTCTTCCTCCACCCAGCCACGTACAACACCAAGGGTCCCCGAAAGGTGACAACAAGCCCCCTGGGACGCCTGCTGTGGTTGGTCTCCCACCTCCTCAAAGCCACCTTCCTCCTCTGACTCCTCTTCTTCAGACTCCTCTCTCTCTGCGTTGCCGCAGGTTCAGCAATCAACGACGACAAGGCTGCTTCTGGTGGTGATGGTGACCACAACTCTTCCTCTTCATGCTCATCTACGGCCTGATCCAGCACTCTTCGCAGGGCACGCTCCAGAAAAGGCACGCTCCAGAAAAAACGCATATGGGATGAGGTTGATGATGTTGCCTTGGGTTTGACTGACCAGGTTTGTCACCTCCGCAAAAGGACACATGAGACTACAGGCATTGTGCATGAGGGTTCAATAACGGGGCCAAAAAATACCCAGCTCCGCAGAGGCTGTCGTCTTTTTTTAAATTAAAAAAATCTGTTCTTACCAGTTTAATCTCTGTTTTGTCCACTATCAGGGGCCATTGTATGGAATAGATTTTAGGAACCAGATGATGGAAAAAGATGCTTGGTCGGTCCTCTTACTTCAGATTTGGGGCACTGCACATAAGGCTTGCAATGTACTGTGCCACCAGATATGAGTGGTGTGTTTAAGTAGTACTATTCCTATCAGTTTAATCCCTGTTACGTCCCCTATCAGGGGCCGGTCTATGGAATAGATTTTAGGAACCAGGAGATGGAAAAAGACGCTTGGTCGGTCCTCCTACTTCCAATTTGGGGCACTGCGTGTGCACCGTGTAATGTATTGTGCAATTCCAATATGAGTGGTATGTTAAGTAGTACTATTCCTACCAGTTTAATCCCTGTTACGTCCCCTATTATTATTATTATTATTATTATAAGGTGTGTTAAGTAGTACTATTCCTATCAGTTTAATCCCTGTTACGTCCCCTATCAGGGGACATGTGTGGAATAGATTTTAGGAACTGGGAGATGGAAAAAGATACTTGGTCGGTCCTCTTACTTCCAATTTGGGGCACTGCGCGTGCGCAGTGTAATTTGCTGTGCAATCCCAATATGAGTGGTATGTTAAGTAGTACTATTCCTACCAGTTTAATCCCTGTTACGTCCCCTATTATTATTATTATTATTATTATTATTATTATTATTATAAGGTGTGTTAAGTAGTACTATTCCTATCAGTTTAATCCCTGTTATGTCCCCTATCAGGGGCCGGTCTATGGAATAGATTTTAGGAACCGGGAGATGTATTGTGCAATCCCAATATGAGTGGTATGTTAAGTAGTACTAAGTAGTACTAAGTAGTACATTCCGGAGCATGGGAGCGTCGGACGTCTTACGCTAGGCTCCGCCCCCTCCGCTGCCCCGGCGCACTGGCTGCTCGCCGCTCGCTGCTTGACACCTGCTGACTGCCGGACTGTTTTGAGATGGCGTCCGTGAGTGTCGCCGTCTGTTCCAGAGGTCCTGGACGCTGATCCTCGTCTGCCTTACCTTACTTACTTTGAGAGGTTGATCCTGCCCGTTGTACCCGAAGAGGGGTTCCCCCTGGTCCCTGGTTCCTGCTTGCTGCTGCCGCCGACGCCGAGGTGCACACTCGCTGCTGGTATATCCACTGTTGTTGAAGGTCTGCTGAGTGGTGAGCCTTGTGACCGGAGTGAAAAAACCGGAGTGAAAATTCGCGGAGGTGACTGTTTGTGGGGTGGTAGCTGGATTTGGCTCCCCCCCGGTCTCCACATGTAACATATGTTTAAACTCCAACTTGTATGTTTGCTGCCGCGGCGACAGTGGGTAAGATCCCGTGATTATATCTGATTGACGGATAGTCGGCCCATTGCTGCGGTTTGATTATTGCCGTACAGTTTGAGGCCGCCACCGATTGAATGGTAGTGGGCGCCGATACCTGCTTTGAGACACCGGCAGGTATTAGAGGCGCTCATGGAGCATGGATCTGCACTGGAGTGAATAGGAACGTGGAGAGAAAGGGAGAAAAAAAAATGGAGAACGTTGGGGTCTGAACCCCGGGTTATAACCCCTTACAACCCTTTTTGAGATTTTTTTAAGTATTAAGTTAAACTAACCCTATTGGACTTCCTTGAACTAACTAACTTTATTTCCCCTGCTTCCCCCGGCACTGTCTGTTTGGGGGTGGAGGGGGTAGTCGCTAGACTATGGTCAAATGTTCAGAAGAACCTCCTCCCCCCTTAGGAATGGATAATCCTACTAACATTTGACTTTTCTAATACTTCCACCCTTAACTCTCCGCTGGATTAAAATTTGGACTAACAGACTACTATTTTTACCTACTGTTTTTTTTTTCTCTATCTTATGTTGAAGATTTAACAGACAAGTGGATACTAACAAAGTTCTGTGTTTTTTTCCCTTAACGTTAGAAGTGACTTTGCGTGTTTCTACGGAAAATAAGGACAGCACCTTTAACTTTGGACGTTTTTGTTATTTATTTTGATCTGGTTTACCGTGACCTGTTGTGGGTGGGCTGACGGGAGGCAAGTAGGGGAGGGAGGTAAGGAGACCCCAAAATGCCACCCAAGAAAGGCCCTACGGGGGGTAGCAATAGGAGATCAGTTACGGTATTGGAGATTGGGCCCAAACAGCAGGGCTTAAATAAATTTTTAGCTCCAAACTCGCCTGGTTCTGGGTCCCCACAAAGGGAGAGAAGGATAGAAACAGGGTCTCATGATTTGGTGCAGGATAGTGGGATTCTGGGGGGGGGGGGGGGAGAAGGGAACAGTAGCTGCATTCACAGAAACTGATGCAAAGATGATGAAAGACATACTTTGCACTGTCTCGAGGATGGAGAACCTAATGGGGAATATGGTGACCCAGATCGGGGCAGTGCAAATGGACGTTAGTGTAATACGGGTTGAGATGGAGAAGATAAGGCAGCGCCTACATGAGATGGAGGATAAGGTTCCCGTTTTGGAACATTCGGTACAGAAATTGGAGAAAGAGGTGGTTCTGTTAAAGGAAATGAATACTAGGATGGAACAAAAAATAATAAGTCAAGAGGATAGATCAAGGAGATCCAATATAAGATGCATAGGGATCCCAGAGCGCGTAGAAGGTGACAACTGTACCGAAAATATGGAGAGATGGATAAGGGATAATTGTACGGAAGGTGCTCTATCTCCATTGTTTGCTATTGAAAGAGCGCATAGGGTCCCTACAAGAAAGAGGGTTCCAGGAGAATCTCCTAGACAGATATTGGTTAAATGTCTATTAGGCAGGGACCGTGATAGAATATTAACCGATGCAAGAACCTCCGAAAAGTACCAGATACAGGGTGTAAAGATAAGGTTATTTTCAGACTATTCTGCACATACTAATGCTCACAGGAAAGAGTATATTGTTGTTAAGAAAAGATTAAGGGAAGCAGGTTTAAAATATAGTCTACTCTTTCCGGCAAAATTAAGGGTGGAATATAAAGGCAGGACTGTTTTCTTTCAGACTCCGGAGGAGGTTAGCGATTGGGCTGATGGGGAGGGCCTATGAGGCCGGGGGATGCGGAGAGGGAAGGAGCTAGTATGCTAAGTTATGGAGTCGCCCCGACTGCTGGATAGCAGGGAGGGGGGCTATTTAGGATGGGAGGGTGTGGGTGGGTCGAGGGAGAGGGAGACGTGGTGGTTTTTTCTTTTCTTTTTTTTTTTTTTCTCCTCCCCCCCCCCTCTGCTAGATGGTTAGGATTGTTTCGCTGAATACGAGGGGCTTAAGGGAGAGAGTGAAGAGGTATGCTATCCTTGAGTGGATGAAGAGGTTTCTGCCAGCCATCATTTGCCTACAAGAGACACATCTGGATAAGGAATCTTTAAGATGGTTGCAGAAGAGATGGATAGGGGAAAGTTACCATTCTGTATACACTACTTATTCAAGAGGGGTCTCAATTTTGATCCATAATAAAATAAAATTTGAATGTCTGACGTGTGAGGCCGATGACTGTGGCAGATACCTCTTCTTATATTGTAATATAGAAGGGGTTAAAATGGTAATTGCAAACATCTATATTCCTCAACCGTATAAGTCAGAGATCTTATATCAACTGTATGGATTCATGCTGGATAGACAGGAAGCTATAATGATTGCGATTGGAGACTATAATGCAGTAATGGATCCACTCAGGGATAGAACCTCTAGCAGAGGGGGAAGAACACAAAAAGTAGATTTGTATAAATTAGCCCATGAATTTAACTGGATTGACGTTTGGCGCCTCCAGAACCCGGATGAAAACATGTACTCCTGCTACTCCAAAACACACCAAACCTGGTCTAGAATAGATATGGCCCTGGGAAATAAAAATCTGTTGTCCTATAATAGGATTAAAATAAAGTATCTCCCCATGGCTCTATCAGATCATAATGCCGTGGTAATGGAACTAGATTTGAATAAAAAGAAGGCCTCACTACCGTTTAAGTTTAACTCCCATTGGTTACCAATGATCCCAGATAAAGAAAGCATAATGGAAGAATTAAATTTTTTTTTTAGGGAGAACAACTACTCCGCAAGTAGGTTAATTGTCTGGGATACGGCTAAAGCATATCTAAGAGGATTGCTTTGTAAAACAGTGAACCACTGGAAAAAAACTACCAGGGAAATGGGGATTGCCTTGGAAAAAAAAGTTCAGGAATTAGCAACAACATGTATGAGATATCCCACTGACTATAATAAGAAAATATGGGAGGAAGAACAGGAAAAGTTAAAGGTATATCATATGGAGAGAAGTAGGAAATAATTAATTTTTCAAGGTATTCGGTTGGCCACAGAGGGAGAAAAAGTTGGTAAAATCTTGGCAAATATAGCAAGAAACCAAAGAGAGAAATCCTGGATAGGGGCGATTAAAGATAAAATGGGTGAGACAATTAATACTCCAGAAGGAGTTAAAGAGGTGTTTCTAAAATATTTCCAGGAGGTATACAAGTCTAGGGCACAATATTCAAAACAAGAATTAGACTTGTATTTAGATCAGATTCCTCTTAGGGAGATATCCCAGGCCCAAAAGATATTTTTAGAAAAAGAAATATCAATTGCAGAAATAAATAAGGTCTTGGGGCATGTAAAATCTGAAAAGGCACCAGGATGTGACGGGCTCCCTTTTAAAATTTTTAAAATTTTTTCCCAGGTGTTAGTACCTGAATTAAAAACAACATTGGACAAGGCTAAAAAAATTGGGGACCTACCAGACTCTATGAAAGAGGCAATTATAACACTAATTCCAAAAAAGGGCAAAGAACAACTAGACCCGGGATCATATAGGCCAATATCACTTTTAAATACCGATGTTAAAATTTTGGCAAAAGTTTTGGCCGATAGACTCTCAAGGGTGGTTAAGGGTATAATAAACCTAGATCAAACAGGTTTTATACCGGGTAGAACGATATACTCAAATATAAGAAGGTTGTATTTAAATATTGAAGCTAATAGAACAGAAGCGGGGGAGAAAGCCGTACTATCATTGGATGCCCAAAAGGCATTCGACTGTATTGAATGGGAATATCTATGGGCAGTATTAAAAAGGGTCGATATAGGGGAAGGATTTATAAGATGGATACAGTTAATATATCAGGATCCACGGGCCAGAGTGATGGTGGATGGGAGCTTGTCCCTGCCCCTTACCCTATATCGGGGTACTAGGCAGGGATGCCCTCTCTCTCCACTATTATTCGCTATTGCGATCGAACCTATGGCATGTATAATAAGAAATGATAGGGAAATTAACGGCTTTCACTATGAGGGTGGGGAAGAAAAATTGTTAATGTACGCGGATGATATTTTATTATTTATGCACAGTACTGGAGACCAGTTTAATAGAGTTATAGATATAATAGATAAGTTTGGTTGTTTTTCTGGATTAAATATTAATTGGGGGAAATCATATATGTTGATGTTGGGAGATGCACAACCACAGGGGTCTTTAAAGGTGCAGGTGTTGGGAAAACAAGAAAATTTTAAATATTTAGGGATACAAATCTCCAGAAACATAGGAGAATATGAAAAATTAAATGTACTTCCCCTAATAAAAGAACTTAGGGCCAAAATACATGTCTGGCGTAGATTACCAATTTCAATACAGGGTCGGGTAAACTTAATAAAAATGTTTTTTCTCCCTAAAATATTATATGTCCTTCAAAATGCCCCAGTCAGGTTGTCGCAGGATACCTTTAGATTGCTTGATAGGTTAATGGGAGATTTCCTTTGGAAAGGTAAGATTCCCAGAATAAAGAGAGAGATACTTCAGCTCCCAGTGAGAGAAGGTGGACTCGCAGTTCCGAATTGTTTTTTTTATTATATAATTACACAATATGGTCAAATAAAGAGTAGTTTAGATGGTTTGGTGGGTAGTCAGGTAGTAAACAGACTGGGATGGAAAGAAGAATGGAACTTTTTAGAGGTCTTGGAATCGGGTACACTGGGGAGAAAAAATATTGGAAATAGAGTCTTAAACTTAATGGAATATATATGGGTGGAGATTAAAAAAATATTAGAGATTAAAGGGTTTTTGCAATACACACCTATATGGAAAAATATTAACCTTAAGGAACTGCAGGGGATTAAAATGTATATAGACTGGGGAAAAAAATGGGATGAAATACTTAAATCAGATATTTGAACAGGGTAAATTGAAAGACTTTAATACAATGGTTAGAGAGTTTGGTATACCGCATAAGGACATATATAAATATTTTCAGCTTAGGAATGCATTGAGGTCAGTTATGCAAGAGGATAAATATAAGATGGAAAGATCTGAGCTATTACACAAATTTACTAATCTGGGTGAAAGAGGAGGAACAACGGCAAAAAGATATAAGATACTGATGGAGGAAAAAAAGAAACGGGTCACAATATTAGCTAGGAAAAAATGGGAGAATGAACTGGAATTCTTTACGGAAGAAAAATGGAACGATGCATTAAAGAATTATTCTCGAGTCTCAAACAGGGGTTCACATAAGATTTCACAATTTTTTGTGGTCCATAGGTTGCATAGATCCCCATGGATACTGAAAAGAATGGGCGTTAGAGCCTCGGATGATTGTGTAAAATGTGGGGGAGAGAGTGCTGACTTAATGCATTGCTTTTGGAGATGCCCCAGATTGTTTAGATATTGGACAGAAATAACAGATACTATATATCGAATTTTGAAGGTTCAAATATCAGAAGATCCGATGACGTGTATTTTGGGGGCAACCGAACACCTGGGTCTAAACAGAGATATAAGTACGGTCCTTAGTAAGGTTTTATTTCAAGCTAGACTCTTAATACTTAAGAAATGGGTAGGGGCCGACCCTCCAACAGTTCGGCAGTGGAGAAAAGCAGTAGAGGACTTGATTAAAGAAGAACGGGTGATGGCGGGCCATAGTAGAAAAGGAAAAACTACGGATGAAATATGGAAGAGGTGGTTACTTTAGGGCTGGATAGACGTTTTTTTTTGTATTACACGTCTCCTTCTCCCCCCCGCCTAAGGGAGGTGGGAGGGTGGGTAATTTGGGAGTAAAAATATTTGGGTATGTACAAAATTAGATTGGAATGTTTTTTTTCATCTTTTTCTGATGGCTCAAAAAATTTAATTTTTATCCAATCTATAGATGAAGTTTTTTGAGATGATGGCAATAAAGAGATATTTTAAAATAAAAAAAAGTAGTACTATTCCTACCAGTTTAATCCCTGTTACGTCCCCTATTATTATTATTATAAGGTGTGTTAAGTAGTACTATTCCTATCAGTTTAATTCCTGTTACGTCCCCTATCAGCGGATGTGTATGTAATAGATTTTAGACAACCGCTAAGAGTTGTCAATAGTTGACACACTCATGACATAAATTTTATTCTTTTATGCGTCAATCTTGGTGTAGTGATGACTGTGCTCGTGTGCACATTTGGGAGATTGCAGGCGATGTTTTTTTTTTCAAAGCCTATGGTCGTGCTGAGATAGTTCAGTGACAGTTAAGTGACCCATAAAACTATGATTCTGCAGTGTGGGCCCATTGTTGGCCTAGTAGGCTTTAATGATCACCTTAGATGATCACAAAGAAAATTAATGTTTTTTCTATGCACAATTATCCAGCCGATCGCTTTTGGTCTGATCATAATGAGGCAACGGCCTTATCATCTGGGGTGTGGCAACATTGCCAACATACTCATAGAGGTGGTCGCTTCATTGTGATACGCAAGCCCCTTCACCACAACAAGGTAACGATCACGAAGGGGAATTGACACATGTATGTGCTTTTTTTTTTGTTTGGTTTTTGCAGCCACAGTGCAGCACCAGAGGCCAAAAAAATTAGGCATGTGTACATGCATGAAAAAATAGGTATTGTTGCAGCCGCTGATAATTTATGTTTTCCAGGCAGAAAGTGCCCTAAATCATTGCGGCTTGGACCCTAGTTGGTGCCGGAAAAGTCACGCAAGTCATCCGGCATTCAGAGATAAAATACAGCAGCGTGTGGACCATTTTTAGCCCAAGGCAGCTCATCTTATCAGGCCTTTTTTAGTTGAATGTATCGCCCACTGTCAGTCCCTTCGGGATCCATCCTTCATTCATCTTAATAAAGGTGAGGTAATCTAGACTTTTTTTTTTACCTAGGCAACTTCTCTTCTCAGTGACAATACCTCCTGCTGCACTGAAGGTCCTTTCTGACAGGACACTTGAAGCGGGGAAGGCCAGAAGTTCTATCACAAATTCGGATAGCTCAGGCCACAGGTCAAGCCTGCACACCCAGTAGTCAAGGGGTTCATTACTCCTCAGAGTGTCGATATCTGCAGTTAAGGCGAGGTAGTCTGCTACCTGTCGGTCGAGTTGATCTCTGAGGGTGGGCCCCGAAGGGCTGTGGCGATGCGTAGGACTTAAAAAGCTCTGCATGTCCTCCATCAACAACACGTCTGTAAAGCGTCCTGTCCTTGCCAGCGTGCTCATGGTAGAAGGAGGATTACTTTCACCTCTTCCCCTGTTAGATTCCCGTTGTGCTGTGACATTACCCTTATACACTGTGTAAAGCATACTTTTTAATTTATTTTGGAACTGCTGCATCCTTTCCAACTTCCGGTAATTCGGTAACATTTCAGGCACTTTCTGCTTATACCGGGGGTCTAGTAGCGTGGCCACCCTGTACAGGTCGTTCTCCTTCAGCCTTTTTATACGAGGGTTCCTCAACAGGCACGACAGCATGAAAGACCCCATTTACGCAAGGTTGGATGCCGAGCTACTCATGTCCTGTTCCTCATCCTCACTGATCTCACTGAAGGTCTGTTCTTTCCCCCAGCCACGTACAACACCACGGGTACCAGATAGGTGACAACGAGCACCCAGGGATGCCTGCTGTGGTTGGTCTTCCTCCTCCTCAAAGCCACATTCCTCCTCTGACTCCTCTTCCTCAGACTCCTCTTCCAGCGTTGCCGCAGGTCCAGCAAGCGATGCTGATAAGGCTGTTTCTGGTGGTGATGATGGTGACCACAACTCTTCCTCTTCACGCTCATCTACGGCCTGATCCAGCACTCATCGCAGGGCACGCTCCAGGAAGAAAACAAATGGGATGATGTCACTGATGGTGCCTTTGGTGCGACTGACTAGGTTTGTCACCTCCTCAAAAGGACGCATGAGCCTACAGGCATTGCACATGAGCATCCAATAACGCGGCAAAAAAATTCCCAGCTCCGCAGAGGCTGTCCTAGCACCCCGGTCATACAAATACTCGTTGACGGCTTTTTCTTTTTGGAGCAGGCGGTCAAACATTAGGAGTGTTGAATTCCAATGTGTCGGGCTGTCGCAAATCAAGCGCCTCACTGGCATGTTGTTTCGCCGCTGAATATCTGAAAAGTGCGCCATGGCCGTGTAGGAATGCCTGAAATGGCCACACACCTTCCTGGCCTGCTTGAGGACGTCTTGTAAGCCTGGGTACTTATGCACAAAGCGTTGTACGATCAGATTACACACATGTGCCATGCACGGCACATGTGTCAACGTGCCCAAATTCAATGCCGCCAACAAATTGCTTCTGTTGTCACACACCACTTTGCCGATCTCCAGTTGGTGCGGAGTCAGCCACTGATCCAGCTGTGCGTTCAGGGTGGACAGGAGTGCTGGTCCGGTGTGACTCTTTGCTTTCAGGCAAGTCAACCCCAAGACGGCGTGACACTGTCGTATCCGGGATGTGGAATAGCCCCTGGGGAGCTGGGGGTGTGCAGTTGATGTGGAGCAAGACGCAGCAGCAGAAGAGGACTCAGTCAAGGAGGTTAGCGAAGAGGATGGAGTAGAAGGAGTTGAGGAGGTGGCAGCAGGCCTGCCTGCAAGTCGTGGCGGTGTCACCAACTCCTCTGCAGAGCCACACATTCCATGTTTGGCAGCCGTCAGCAGGTTTACCCAATGCGCAGTGTAGGTGATATACCTGCCCTGATAGTGCTTTGCAGACCAGGTATCAGTGGTCAGATGGACCCTTGCACCAACACTGTGTGCCAGACATGCCATGACTTCCTTTTGCACAATAGAGTACAGGTTGGGGATTGCCTTTTGTGAAAAGAAATTTCAGCCGTGTACCTTCCACTGCGGTGTCCCAATAGCTACAAATTTTTTGAAGGCCTCAGACTCCACCAGCTTGTATGGTAAAAGCTAGTGGGCTAAGAGTTCCGACAAGCCAGCAGTCAGACGCCGGGCAAGGGGGTGACTCTGTGACATTGGCTTCTTACGCTCAAACATGTCCTTGACAGACACCTAACTGTGGGCAGATGAGCAGGAACTGCTCAAGGCGAGAGGCGGAGTGGCGGGTGGTTGAGAGGGGGCAAGGAGGACGGCAGTGGTTGACGTGGCTGAAAATGCTGGACCAGGAGGAGGATGGTGGCTTTGAGTTTGTGTGCTGCTTGTACTCATGTGTTGATCCCATAGTCGTTTGTGATGTGAGATCATGTGCATTCGCAAAGCAGTTGTATCTAGGTAGGTGTTGGACTTCCCACGACTCAGTTTCTTTTGGCACAGGTTGCAAATGGCATCGCTGTTATCAGAGGCAGACACACAAAAAAAAAATGCCACACTGCTGAGCTTTGCAATGACGGCATTCTGGTGGTGGCAACAGCATGCGTTGATTGGCGTGCTGTCTGGCTGACCCCGGGTGCCGATACATGCTGTCTGACTGTGCCACTAGCTCCTTGCGACGACCTCCCCCTGCTTCCAACTCATCTCCTCCTCCTCTCTGTCTCCCCATCTGAACTTTCCCCCTGCTCTTCTCTTCAAGCGGGCAACAACGTGGCATCCATGGACACATCGCCATCATCAACCGCTTCACTTGTATCTGACAACTCAGCAAAGGAAGCAGCAGTGTGTACAACATAATCACACCGTACGTCAATGTGTGTAATGCTGCCTGACTGAGACATATCCCTGTTATCTACATACTCTGGCAATAATGGTTGCGCATCACTCATTTCTTCCAACTGATGTGTAAATAACTCCTCTGACAGATCAAGTGAAACAGCTGTGGTGCTACTTTTCGAGTTCAGAGTACGTGGCCTCTGAACACTGGGCATTATTCTAGTGCCAAAGGGAATCACAGCACCACGACCACAACGGCCCCTAGTTGTACTATGCGTGCAAGCTACTGTGACACCAGATACGAGTGGCACTGTGCACTGGCAGAAGTTGGCAGAGTAGACGCTGTAGGCCTGAAACACACGCTTGCAGGCAACTGACTGCTATTCTATTACAGTAAAAAATGTATTTTATTTTTTAGATGTAATATACTCTGACACCAGATAGGAGTTGCACTGGTGACACTCTGCACTTGCAGGGCCTGAAACACACACGCTTGCAGGCAAGTGGGCAACTGACTGCTATTCTATTACAGTCAAAATTGTTGTTGTTTTTTTAAATGTAATATTGTCACGGCGGACAAGCACTCAGACACACAGAAAAACCAACAACCAGGCTCTGAGCGAGAAGCAGGGGAAGGGTCACCTCCTAGCTAATCCCTGACCTCTCTCCCTGCACTGCTCAGCTCACAGGCAGACCTTTGTGGTAGGAATGCCGTGTCCTCGTGCCTGGGCTAATACACCCTAAATTCCCTGAGATGGTGAAAAAGGGAAATAGGAGCAGCCTGCTCGCACAGAACCTGGATGGGAGAGAAGATACCAACACAACTAAAACAGCAAACAACAAGAACAGAAACCACACTTATCGTATCAGAGCTGGGACAGAAAACCTTCTTTCCTTCCTTTCTTGCTTGCTTCCTAGGCCAGACTGATTTCTATAACCCGCTCAGAGCACTGGAATTGAGAGCAATTTAAACTAATGACCCCACCCAGTGCACCTGATGGGAGGTGGATCCAGCACGACTCCAAAACCAGTGTACCAGATTCTGAAGGGAACCCCGAAGAACTCTAGAGTCGAGAACCCTGGAGATCTCAAACTCCAAATTTCCATCGACCAGAACAGGAGGAGGAGGCAATGGCGATGGTTCCACCGGTTTCACGTATTTTTTCAGTAAAGACCTGTGGAACACGTCATGAATCCTCCAAGTTTGCGGAAGATAAAGCCGAAACGCTACTGGGTTGATCACTGCAGATATTTTGTATGGACCGATAAATCTTGGACCCAGTTTCCAAGATGGCACTCTCAACTTAATATTTTTAGTGGACAACCACACCAGATTACCCACACACAGGTCCGGACCAGTCGCACGTCTCTTGTCAGCCATTCGCTTATACCTCTCACCCATCTTCTCCAAATTCCCTTGGATCTTCCGCCAGATGGAAGACAAGGCAAAAGAAAATCTCACCTCCTCTGTCATCCCAGAGGAACCAGTCCCAGAAAAGTTACCAAACTGAGGATGAAAGCCATATGCGCCGAAAAACGGCGACTTACCCGTGGACTCCTGCCTTCGGTTATTCAAAGCAAATTCTGCTAGAGACAAGAATGAGGACCAGTCCTCCTGATTCTCAGCCACAAAGCACCTCAAGTAGGTCTCCAGGTTTTGATTAGTACGCTCTGTCTGTCCATTCGACTGCGGATGAAAAGCCGAAGAGAATGAAAGTTGACTGCCAAGCCGAGAGCAGAACGCCCACCAAAACCTGGAGACAAACTGCGTGCCCCTATCGGAGACCACATCCGAAGGAATACCATGCAATTTCACAATATTATCCACTAAAATCTGCGCAAGGGTCTTGGCGTTAGGCAGACTAGATAAAGATATAAAGTGAGCCATTTTACTGAAACGGTCAACTACCACCAAAATTACTGTTCTCCCGGAGGAACTCGGTAGATCCGTGATAAAGTCCATAGACAAGTGCGTCCAGGGACGAGACGGAATAGACAATGGAAGAAATGAACCAGCCGGTCGAGTATGAGCAACCTTTGACCGAGCACAGGTTTCACAAGCTGCCACGTAATCCTCAATGCTCTTACGTAACCACCAGAACCTCCGGGACACAAGATCAAAGGTCGACTTACCACCAGGATGCCCAGCAAGGACAGTATTGTGATGTTCCTTAAATACCTTGTATCGCAGGCCCTCAGGAACAAACAACCTCCCTGGGGGACAAGAACCAGGAACCCCCTCCTGAGCTCCCAACACCTCCATCTCCAATTTGGGGTACAGAGAGGAGACCACCACCCCTTCTGCCAAAATCGGAGCAGGATCCTCTGAATCACCTCCCCTAGGAAAGCTGCGAGACAAGGCATCTGCCTTGACGTTCTTAACCCCTGGGCGCAAGGTAGCCACAAAATTGAACCTGGTAAAAAACAGTGACCATCTGGCCTGTCTAGGGTTCAGACGCTTGGCAGACTGCAAGTAAGCCAAATTCTTATGGTCTGTATATACCATAACGGGGTGAGACGCCCCCTCCAACCAGTGATGCCATTCCTCAAAGGCCAACTTGATAGCCAGAAACTCATCATAATTCCTCTCGGCGACCGAGAGCTTCTTGGAGAAAAAAGCACACGGGACCCATTTGCCAGGAGATGAACCCTGCAACAGTACCGCTCCAACCCCCACTCCAGAGGCATCAACCTCCACGATGAATGGCTGAGACACATCGTGCTGCACCAGAATGGGAGCAGATGCAAAATGCTCCTTAATAAGCGAAAAGGCCTGCAATGCCTCATCCAACCAGACAGAGGCGTCAGCGCCCTTCTTAGTCATATCCGTGAGAGGTCTTATAATGGTGGAATAGTTTGAAATAAATTTCCTATAATAATTAGTAAACCCCAAGAACTGCATCAAAGCTTTCTGATTCTCTTGTCGGTCCCATTCCAGAAGTCAGAAAGCAGATATCCCAAGAACGGAACCTCCTTGTCACAGCCACTATCTCTGGCTGTGACCTTCCGTCCTTGCTCGCTCGGCGCTCCTCGCTGAAGTTTCGTTTCTGTGTGTTATTTGTGGTTCTGTATGGGTTAACTCCCCTGTGTTCCTATTAGGAGTTAATCCTCTCTGTCTGCTCCATGGGTGTGGCCTCTCTGCTGCACCCATGGAACCTGTATATAAGGCTGAGGTTTCCTCAGTTCTGTGTCAGCTCTCCTGGTGTGTTGTCTTGTCCTGCTCCTTGTTTGTACCCACTCTCCCATGCTGCTGACCCATGGGATCTGTGTCTGTCTGTGCTCTGTGGGTTTCCCTACTTGTTCATTGATGTCCTCTTTCCTGTGTTTCTGTATCTGTTCTGCCAGTTATGTTTGTTACCTTGTGTGTATTCGTGTCTCTGTTCAGCAAGCCCTTGCTGCACCTTTCTTTGCAGCAGAGTGCCATGGGCAAGGCCATGCAGTTTACTACTGGTAGAGCAAGTCCTTCTCTGCTCATTGTCACTCCTGTTTCCTTGCTATGAACTCCTGCTTGTGTTATTAGTTGCCCTGTTTGTATTTGCCTGTCTATGTTATGTATGCCTATGTGCCGTCGGTACCTGTTGTCCATTCGTTCCTGCTGTCACTGTCTAGTTCACGCTCCAGAGTGGACCCTGGCAACTTCCTGCTGCAAAGCCTAACCCTACCATCCGGGGCCCTAGTGAATACCAGGAGTTGCTTAGTCACGCCCCTCTGGAGTATTACTAGACAGTGGCACAGTGGGGGTTTTCCTCCCACTGTGCGGATGGTACATAGAGCTCCCAATTTCTCTGTGTTTTCCTCCTTTGATTCTGTTTGTGCAATAAACCCTGTTGTGTCTGTACCTGATTTCCATTTGTTTATTGCTTGACGACGTGGAGGTCTCTCCTGGGACCTCCATTTCGTGACATTCCTGCACCGAAAATAAACATTTCTCCAATTTAGCATATAATTTATTCTCCCGAAGGATCGTCAAAAGTCAAAACCTGTCTCACATGATCCTGATGGGTCTTCAGATCAGGAGAATAAATTAAAATGTCATCCAAATAAACCACCACGAGCCTCCCCACCAGGTGATGAAAAATGTAATTGACGAATCGCTGAAATACTGCTGGCGCATTCGTCAACCCAAAAGGCATAACCAGATTCTCAAAATGACCCTCGTGCGTATTGAAGGCCGTTTTCCACTCATCCCCCCTCCTTGATCCTGATCAGGTTGTAGGCCCCCCTCAAATCTAACCTGGAGAACACCTTGGCTCCCACAATCTGATCAAAAAGGTCAGAAATCAAAGGCAGGGGATATGGATCCCGGACCGTAATACGGTTTCATTCCCGGAAATCCAAACACGGTCTCAGCGATCCATCCTTTTTTTTTACAAAGAACAAGCCTACTGCCACTGGAGCCTTAGATGGCCTAATATGACCTTTTGCCAAACTCTCGGCGATATATACTTTCGCATGCCCTCTCTTTCGGGTTGAGAAAGGTTGTAAAGCCGGCAATTTAGCCCCAGGGATGAGATTAACTGGACAATCATAGTGTCAATGAGGGGGTAATTCCTGAGCACCACCCTCTGAAAAGACATCCACAAAATCGGAGAGATACTAAGGTAAAATCGTAGTGGACACCCTAGAGATAGATGTTCCAAGACAATTATTCGAACAAAACTCACTCCAACCAATGATTTGTCTCGCTTGCCAATCTATAATTGGGTTATGTTTAATCAACCATGGCAACCCCAAAACTATAGGAGCTGGCAAATCCTTCATGACAAAACAAGAAATAATTTCAACATGTGCATCACCCACCCTTAAGTGAATACCATGAGCAATGTGAGTAAGACTCCTTTGAGAAAGAGGGGAAGAATCAATTGCAAAAACTTGAATCTCATTCTCTAAAGTGCAAGTACTTAGTCCTAGATTTTGAAGAAAAAGAGAGTCAATTAGGTTTACCCCAGCACCACAATCAAGGAATACTTCAACAAAAAAAATTCTTGACTCTAGCGCCACCACAGCTGGAAGGAGAAAACGGGAACTGCAGGGAGCTTGCATACCTGCCTGCTCCACCACACCATTCACACTACCAAGTGACAGGGAAGTTTTTTTTTTCTTTCTTTTTTACTTCCACCTGCGGTTTAACATAAGGACAAGCAAAAATAAAATGACCACTCTTTCCACAATAGTAACAGTTTGTGCAATTTCCTAAAGTCTCTACTATTAGAATGACAAGAAACCTGACCCAGCTGCATGGGTTCCTCCGCTATCCCAGAGTTACCTGTAACATCACCCGGGGAGGTAGTAAAGACGAAACCACTCGCAGAAGGGATCCCTTGCGCGGAGGGAGTCCTACACCTTTCTCTGATACGTCTATCTAACCGTACTGCTAAAGACATGGCATTCTCCAAAGAGTCTGGGTATTCATGAAAAGCAAGGGCATCCTTCAATCTCTCAGATAACCCTTGACAAAACTGACTACGTAACGCAGGATCATTCCACTCTGATTCCGTAGCCCATCTCCTAAACTCAACACAGTAAGCCTCTGCAGTATGTTCACCCTGAAATAAATTACGTAACCTCGACTCTGCCATCGAGACCCGATCTGGGTCATTGTAGATTAATCCCAGAGCCTTAAAAAATTCCTCCACCGACCGGAGGGCCCGAGAACTGGGTGGCAGAGAAAAGGCCCAGGATTGCGTGTCCCCTTTAAGCAGAGAAATGATTATTCCTATCCTCTGACTCTCATCACCTGACGATGATGGACGCAGCCAAAAATACAATTTGCAGGATTCTCTAAAATGGATAAAGTGATCCGTACCCCCTGAAAATAGATCAGAAAGAGCCACTTTAGGCTCCACACAAATTTGACCTACACCTGATGCCAGAGCATTCTGACACCGTGTGACCGAACCACGTAGCTCCGCAACCTCTAAGGATAGCCCCTGCATGCGGTCAACTAACGCTTCAATTGACGCCATCACAAAACCGCTGAGCAATGACAGTCAAAGTTTGGCGGGTTATAATGTCACGGCGGACAAGCACTCAGACACACTGAAAAACCAACAACCAGGCTCTGAGCGAGAAGCAGGGGAAGGGTCCTAGCTAATCCCTGACCTCTCTCCCTGCACTGCTCAGCCCACAGGCAGACCTTGGTGATAGGAATGCTGTGTCCTCGTGCCTGGGCTAATACACCCTAAATTCCCTGAGATGGTGAAAAGGGGAAATAGGAGCAGACTGCTCGCACAGAACCTGGATGGGAGAGAAGATACCAACACAACTAAAACAGCAAACAACAAGAACAGAAACCACACTTATCTTATCAGAGCTGGGACTGAAAACCTTCCTTCCTTCCTGCCTTGCTTGCTTGCTAGGCCAGACTGATTTCTATAACCCGCTCAGAGCACTGGAATTGAGAGCCATTTAAACTAATGACCCCACCCAGTGCACCTGATGGGAGGCGGATCCAGCACGACTCCAAACAAACACTAAACACGTGCTGCTATTCTGGCCGACCTCCGCACATAGTCAGAGCCGGGCATGACAAATATACTCTGACACCAGATAGGAGTTGCACTGGTGAGGTGACACTGCACTTGCAGGGCCTGAAACACACACGCTTGCAGGCAAGTGGGCAACTGACTGCTATTCTATTACAGTCAAAATTGTTGTTGTTTTTTTAAATGTAATATACTCTGACACCAGATACGAGTTGCACTGGTGACACTCTGCACTTGCAGGGCCTGAAACACACACGCTTGCAGGCAAGTGGGCAACTAACTGCTATTCTATTACAGTCAAAATTGTTGTTGCTTTTTTAAATGTAATATATTCTGACACCAGATAGGAGTTGCACTGGTGAGGTGACACTCTGCACTTGCAGGGCCTGAAACACACACGCTTGCAGGCAGGTGGGCAACTGACTGCTATTCTATTACAGTCAAAATTGTTTTGTTTTTTTATGTAATATACTCTGACACCAGATAGGAGTTGCACTGGTGACACTCTGCACTTGCAGGGCCTGAAACACACACACGCTTGCAGACAACTGACTGCTACTCTATTACAGTCAAGCTACTGTGACACCAGATATGAGTGAGTGGTGGCACTGGGCAAGTGGGCACAGTATACGCTGTGAGCCTGACACACACGCTGGCAGGCAACTGCAATTAGATTAAACAGGAAAAAAAAAAAAAAGCAGACTGATGTACTAGCCCTAAAAAGGGCTTTTTGGGGTGTTGTCAGGACGTTGTCCTTACAGCAGAGATCAGATGAGTCTTTCAGGACTGGAGTGGACACTGAATACACTAGCCTAGCTATCGATTTTCCCTATTAAATCAGCAGCAGCTACACTGTCCCTCCTCTCACTAAGAATGCAGCTTCCGAATGAATCTAAAATGGATGCTGTCCAGGAGGTGGGAGGGTCTGGGAGGGAGGGTTTCTGCTGCTGATTGGCTGGAATGTGTCTGCTGACTGTGAGGTACAGGGTCAAAGTTTACACAATGATGGCGAATAGGGGGCGGACCGAACATTGCATATGTTCGCCCGCCGCAGCGAATGCGAACAAGCTATGTTCGCCGGCGAATAGTTCGGGACATCTCTATCCACAGAAGGTCCTAATGACAGAGTGTGGAGGTGGCAGCATCAGGAGGAGGCCACAGAATGACACAATGACAGAGTCTGACGGTGTCGGCAGCATGAGGAGGCAACAGAGTGGCACAATGACAGAGCCTGGAGGTGGCTGCAGCATGAGGAGGCCACAGAGTGACCCAATAACAGAGTGTGGAGGTGGTGGCAGCATCATCAGGAGGAGGCCACAGAGTTGTAAGTGACATAGTGTGGAGGTGGCAGCAGCATGAGGTGACCACAGAGCGGCAAGGTGACATAGTGTGGAAGTGGCAGCAGCATCAGGAGGTCACAAAGTGGCAATGTGACATAGTGTGGAGGTGGTTGGAAATACCAGTAGCAGCTGAAGATGGTGGGTGAAAGAAGGAGCACTTGGAATCAGATGTGTGGCATCAGGCGGGGGGGCAGCATCAGAATAGTAGCTGAGGCAGGAAGCCAAAAGAAACTGGTCTCTTTTGTCAAAGTGTTGGTGTGGCACCATGGATGATCTAGTCTGATGCATCAGGAATTGGTGGGTGGAAATCCTGGCTGATCCACGCCTGATTCATCTTGACAAAGGTCAGTCTCTCCACTCTCTACATGGGTGGACAGGCGAGTTCTTTTTGTGGTAACTATGGCCCTGCTGCACTAAACACCCACTCAGATGCCACACTACTGGCTGGACAGGACAGCTTTTCCAGAGCAAACTCGGCCAGTTGCAGCCAAAAATCCAGTTTGGATTCCCAGTAGTCCAACGGATCTTCAATGACGGCTTGCAGGGTACAAGTATGCCACCACCTGCTGGTTCAGGTTCTGCTTCAGGTCTAGATGCTGCTGCTGGTAAGTAGTTTCTTCACTATGCAGGTGTAGAAAGCTGCTCATCAATGAATGTAGACTCAGACTGCTGCTGATGGAACTAGTACTGCTCCTGCCACCCCATCCCTCCCCAGTAGCCATGGCAGTGGAACGTGAGCACAGAGGACCCCCGGTCAGACCTGTGAGAGGATGGACGATGGGGCAGAGAGACAGCTGCCAACTGACTACAAAGGATGTCTCTATAGTAGTCCAGTTAGTCCTTCCTCTCAGCGGGTGGAAAAAAGACCCCCATTTTGGATCGGTAGCAAGGGTCCAACAAGGTGGAGAGCCAGAAGTCATCCCTCTGCCGAATGGTGACAATTCAGCTGTCACTACGCAAGCAAGTGAGCATGCAGCGGCCATTTGTGCAAGTGATTCGGAGGGACTCCCTGCCTCCATCTCCATTGCATACTGCCACAGTGTGCCTGGGTCATCTGACTTGTCTTTCTCATATCCCTCTTGCTCCTCCGACTGCTTCTCTCCTGTCACCTGTGTAGAAAAACCACACATTTCTCTACACATTGCTTGTGCTCCGATGTCCTCCTCCTCCTCCAGTCCAGCCCCCACAGGGCTCATGTGGCTGTAAGATGTAGGCGCCACGTCTCCAGTCCCCTGACCAGCCATATTTAGCAGCTTCTGTTCTAGGACATGAAGCAGTGGAAATACGTTGTTCATCCTGTAGTCCTGGCGACTGACGAATAACATGGCCTCCTCAAAGGGCCTGTGCAAACGGCAGGTGTCACGGATGAGCTGCCACGGGCTCACATCAAAGTTACACAGGGGAGTACTCCTGTCCGCTTGGATCATCAGGAAATCGTTTATGACCTTTCTCTGTTCGTACAGTCGGTCCATCTTATGGAGGGTGGAATTCCAACTGGTGGATACATTGCATATCAGCCTATGTTGGGGGATGCCATTCTGCCGTTGCAGCTCAAGGAGGGTGTGCTTCGTGGTGTACGAGTGACTGAAATGCATTCAAAGTTTCCTGCCCAGTTTTATGATGTCTTGCAGATGGGTAGAAGACTTCAGTAAACGCGTGACAACCAGATTGAACAAGTGTGCCATACAGGGCGCATGGCTCAGCCCTCCTTGACGCAGTGCTAACACAATGTTCTTTCCGTTGTCGGTCACCATGGCTCAGATTTTCAGTTGCTGCAGAGAAAGCCAGGATTCTATTTCTTGCTGAAGGACACAAAGCAGTTCCTCCCCTGTGTGACTCAGTTCGCCAAGGCAAACGAGGTCAAGAATAGCGTGACGCCGCTGTGCCCTGCACATGTGGTATGCTGGAGGGGCACTGTGAATTGTCCATGCAGTGGAGGCTGAGGACATGGTAGAGGATAAGGAGGCAGAGGCGGACATTATCGCTGGACCAACGGCGTGGTAACGTGGAGGCGGAAGCAGCGTCACCTGGTCAAGTTGCTGGTGTGGCTGTGCAGGAACCACATTCACCCAGTGGGGCGTAAAGGACATGTACTGTCCCTGACTGTAGTTACAGCTCTACACGTCGGCGCTGCCATGCACTTTGGCAGACACTGACAGGCTCAAGGACTGGCCTACCTTCTGTTCTACCTGTGTGTGCAGGGCTGGTACTGCCTTTTTGGCAAAGAAATGACGGCTTTGGACTCTCCACCTCTGTTCGGCTCAGTTCTCTGAAAGGTGCAGAGTCCACCACTTGGAAACGGAGGGACTGCAGCACCAGTAACTTGGACAGGAGCACATTCAGCTTCTGCGCCGTTGGATGAGTGTACGCATACTGTTGTCTCTTGGCAATCGCTTCGGTGATCGATTGCTGATGGAATGAGTGACGAGGAGGAGCAGGAGCATCTGGACCAGCAGATGATGGGAATGACAGACAGCTCCCTTCGGCTGAGGTGATAGAGCCTTGACTGCCTAAAACCAGGTGCGTGCCACTGGGTGATGCAGCAGTAGCTGCGGCAGGCTGGACCACCACATCGGAGCCACGTCTCTCCCAGGCCGCTGTATGGCGACGCTGCATATGTTGATGCAGGGCCGTAGTGCCATGCTTCACCTTCTGCCCACAGATTCTACATATGGCCACGTTAACCTCCTCCGATGGCTTAAGAAAAAACTGCCACACCGCCGAGTAGGTGATTTTACCACCAACACTACGCACTGACTGAATGCTATCGCCGTGCCGCTGCCTCCATGAACCCCTGCACCGCTACTCCCCAGGCAGATAGCCTCCCGCAAAGCGGCTGGTCTATCCCTGGCATGTTTGGCTCCTGACCTCTCATTGCTGCCACCCTGCTGACTCCCGGCCACGCTAGCGACTTGCTGGCTTTGCCGTTGGTTCACTGGCAAGCTGCCACCCTCTCTTCCGATGATGATGAAGCCCCTTGTCACCCAGCTCCCAAGTGCGATCAGCTACATCATCATCATCTAGTGGCATGGGAGCTGGTGTTGCGAGCGCTCCTGACCCAGAGACAGTTGAAATGGACATCAGTGACGATCAGACAGATCGTCACTGATGTCCATTTCAACTGTCTCTGGGTCAGGAGCGCTCGCAACACCAGCTCCCATGCCACTCTCCTCATCACTACTTGCCCGTCTAGCAGAGGAAACTGCGGATGTCTCCTCCACATCTTGGCTGTCTAGTACCTTGTCCTCGCTGTATAGTGGAGCTTAGCCTACAGCATGCAATACTTCTGTGGCTCTGGGAACCGAAAATGGACAGAGGCAGGTTGAGAACAGGTAAGGGCAAGTGGCCTGCTCCAGGGCCATGCCAACTAAGGATTGTGTCTGACGAACCCACTGACTCTTGGCTGGTGTCTGATATCACTTGCGATGAATTTGAAGATCGAGTCAACCACTTAAGAACCACTGGGTTGCTGGTCACAACACAACCACTAGCTGAGACTGGGAGCTCTGGCCTCTCGACCTGACCCCTGCTGTCATGGCCCCTTACTCTGCTGCAACCTCTGCCTGTGCCAGAAACATTTGGCCCTCTGCCACTCCCCTGTGCAGGGCCTGGCACTTCTCTGCTTGACATATTGTTATATCAAATAAGTAAAAAGGAAATTAAAACACCCCACAAAAGCCTTTACAACAGATTACTGCACTGCAGAGCGGCAAATTTATTTTTTCTTTTTCCGCTAAAACACCCCACAAAAGCTTTTACTACAGATTACTGCATCGCAGAACGGCAATTTTATTTTTTTATTTTTGCGCTAATACATGTGACAAAAGAATTTTCAAGAAAATCTTTTATTTTTCTGCTAAAACACCCCACAAAAGCCTTTACTACAGATAAGTGCACTGCAGAGTGGCAAATGTATTTTTTCTTTTTGCACTAATACACGCCACAAAAGGCTTTACAAGAAATAACTACACCGCTGAGTAGCAAATATATATTTTCTTTTTCCGCTAAAACACCCCAAAAAAGCCTTTACTACAGATTATTGTACCGCAGAGCAGCAAATTTATTTTTTATTTTTGCGCTAATACATGTGACAAAAGACTTTTCAAGAAAAAACTACACCACTCAGCGGAAAATCAAATTTTTGTTTTTCCGCTAAAACACCCCACTAAAGCCTTTACTACAGATTACTGCACCACTGTCATGGTCTTACCTCCTTGCTGTTCCCTTCGTTTGACATGTGCTGGCGGCCATCTTGGTTTCTGGGTTTTCTTGTAGCCTCCCACCCTGCGGCTCCTCCTTCCCACTGGGAGGAGCTGGATGCCTAGCTCATATATATAGGAGGTCTGTGGCTTCAGTTCCTTGCTTGGTCCTCCTGTGTTCACATGCTTCCAAGACTGCTGCTGCTTCTGGTTCCTGATCCTGGCCTCGTCTGACTACCCCGTTGGTTCCTGATTCCGGCTTCGTCTGACTACCCCGTTGGTTCCTGATCCTGGCTTCGTCTGACTACCCTTCTGGTTCCTGACCTCTGTCTCCGCAAGACCCTGCTTCGGTTTAGCCATCCGTTTGGACTTTGCTTACGGCTTGCTCTTCAATAAAACCTTCTTATTTTCCACTTATCTCTTGTTGTACGTCTGGTTCATGGTTCCATGACATTAGGACCAAGCCATGAATTCTGACGTACAGGGCCACCCTCGCTACCTACGCTGGTTGCCAGACTTGATCAGCAGGATCACCTGTTGGGTCGGTTCGCTGTGGCGTTGCAAACCCTGCTTGAACGCACGGCTCATTTAGCTTCCATTGCCGATGGGTCGGTTGTCGCTCCTGGGCCCGCTCCTACTGCCGCTCCGGTTGTTGCGCCAGAGTCTACCCTGACACCTGTTGCTGCGCCTGTGGTGTTTCAGGGTATGACCGGTTCTGCCCCCCTTCCACAGCGCTTTGGGGGAGAGCCAACTCAGTGCCGAGGTTTCCTTAACCAGGTGGGCATTTACTTTGAGTTGCTGCCACATGCCTTTCCTACTGAGAGATCAAAGGTGGGCTTCTTGATCTCGCTGCTCTCGGACAAGGCCTTGGCCTGGGCCAGCCCTTTATGGGAGAACAACAATCCGGTGGTTGCCGAGTTTTCCGGTTTTGTTGCTTCTCTTCGGAAGGTATTCGATGTGCCGGCTCGTGCTGCCTCTGCTGCGAAGCTCCTTATGTCCATCAGACAGGGTTCACGATCCGTAGCTGAATACGCCATTGAGTTTCGTACCCTGGCAGCAGAGGTGGGCTGGAATAATGAGGCTCTGGTCGCTGCTTTCTCTCATGGTCTCTCGGATGCCTTGAAGGATGAGGTTGCAGCTAAGGACCTACCAGTGGAGCTCGAGTCTCTTATTTCTTTCCTGATTTTGATTGACACCAGACTCAGGGAGAGACCTTCCTTTAAGGAGAGCCTGCGGAGGCCTTCTAACAGATTGGCGCCTACGTTTGCTGTCCCACCCGTGCCTCCCTCTCCTCCCACGCCTCCTGGGGATGACTTGTCTGGGGGTGAACCCATGCAGCTGGGGTTTGCTCGCCTGTCCGAGGGGGAGAGGGTACTCCGGAGACGCGAGGGCCGATGCATGTACTGTGGTCTCGGTGGGCATTTTCGGTTGGCATGCCCGAACCGTCCGGGAAACGCTCGCACCTGAGATCCTGTCGGGGGCAGATCTTGGGTGGAGTCTCCTCGTCCCCGGTTTCCCGTGTTGACAAACCACTGATTACTGTTGTCCTCTCCTGGGTCGGGGGCTCGGTGACGACCCAGGCGTTGGTGGACTCTGGTGCTGGTGGTTTGTTCATTGATAGTGTGTTCGCTGCCGCCAATTCCATTCCTCTGCAGCCTCGAGGTTCCCCACTGGCTCTTGAGGCGATAGACGGCAGACCCCTTCTGCCGCCACACGTGACTCATGAGACCCTTCCAGTGGGGATGGCCATTGGTGCCGTTCACAGAGAGTCGGTCTGTCTCCAGGTTATTTCGTCTCCACACTACTCGGTGGTCTTGGGGTACCCCTGGCTCCAGAAGCATAATCCGACTTTCGATTGGAAATCGGCCGAGATCCTCTCGTGGTCACCGCAGTGTGGGGCTAGTTGCATCCATGGGCCTGTCAAGTTGCTGAGTACTTCCTCGGACTCTCTGTTGCCTCCTGAATACGAGGAGTACCGGGATGTATTCGATAAGGTGCGTGCGGTTGCCCTACCTCCGCACCGCCCATACGATTGTGCCATAGAGTTACAATCTGGTGCCGTTCCTCCTCGTGGCAAAGTCTATCCACTGTCGGTAGCGGAGAATGAGGCCATGGAGGAGTACGTGAGGGAGGCGCTTTCACGCGGACACATTCGCAAATCCTCGTCCCCGGCAGGGGCTGGATTTTTCTTTGTGAAAAAGAAGGGCGGTGAATTGAGGCCTTGCATCGATTACAGGGGTCTCAATCGCATCACGATAAAGAACGCTTACCCGATACCCTTGATTTCCGAGCTGTTCGATCGCCTCAAAGGGGCCACGGTCTTTACCAAACTCGACCTGAGGGCGGCATATAACCTGGTAAGGATCAAGGCGGGCGATGAGTGGAAGACCGCGTTTAACACCAGGACCGGTCATTATGAATCCTTGGTTATGCCCTTTGGGTTGTGCAATGCGCCCGCAGTCTTCCAGGAATTCATCAACGATGTTTTCCGTGACCTGTTGCAGCAGTGTGTGGTGGTCTATTTGGATGACATCTTGGTATATTCTGAATCCATGGAGGCCCACGTTCTGGATGTCAGACGAGTGTTGCAACGGTTACGAGAGAACAAGCTGTTCGGTAAGCTTGAGAAATGCGAATTTCACCGATCCCAGGTAACCTTCTTAGGTTACATCATTTCCGCTGAGGGGTTCTCCATGGATCCTGAGAAGGTTTCGGCTGTCTTACAGTGGCCCCAGCCCAGTGGTCTTCGTGCCCTGCAGCGCTTTTTGGGCTTCGCCAATTATTATCGGAAGTTCATCAGGGACTTTTCCATGCTAGCCAAGCCTCTCACGGATCTGACCAGGAAGGGCAGCAATCCCCAGGTCTGGCCGCCCGAGGCCATCCGAGCTTTTGAGGCTCTAAAGTCCGCCTTTGTGTCGGCTCCGATTCTGTCGCATCCCAACCCTGGGTTGCCGTTTGTCCTTGAGGTGGACGCGTCTGAGACGGGAGTAGGCGCCCTCCTGTCTCAGCGTAGAACACCGGAGGGTCCTCTGCTTCCTTGTGGGTTTTACTCCCGGAAACTGTCTTCCGCGGAGTGCAACTATCAGATTGGTGACAGGGAGTTATTGGCCATCGTGCAGGCCCTTAAAGAATGGAGGCACTTGCTCGAGGGCTCGGTGGTTCCGGTTCTCATCCTGACGGACCACAAGAATCTGACCTACCTCTCTGAGGCCAAGAGATTGACACCACGTCAGGCCAGATGGGCTCTGTTCTTGTCACGTTTTAATTACGTGGTCTCCTACCTACCCGGTTCCAAGAACATCAGAGCGGATGCCTTATCACGGCAGTACTCCGAGCTGTCCGGGGAGGAGTCGATTCCGACTTCGGTCATACCTCCGAATCAGATCCTGGCCGCCATTCGCACCAGCCTGACCTCTCCCCTGGGTGAGCAGATTTTGGCGGCTCAATCTGGTGCTCCCTCTGGGAGACCCAATGGCAGGTGTTTTGTGCCTGAGGAGTTGCGCACTCGGTTGTTGCGAACCTACCATAACTCCAAGGCCGCGGGGCATCCTGGAAAGAATCAGCTGTCCTGGGCTGTTTCACGTCTGTTCTGGTGGCCTTCCCTACGTTCCGACATCGCCGCATATGTAGCGGCATGCTCCGTTTGTGCCCAGAGTAAGTCCCCTCGGCACCTTCCGTTGGGCCTTTTGCAACCCATAGCCACCGGGGAGCGTCCATGGTCACACCTGGGGATGGATTTCATTGTGGACCTCCCTGCATCCCGAGGCCATACGGTCATTCTCATGATAGTGGATCGGTTTTCCAAAATGTGCCACTGTGTTCCTCTCAAGAAGTTACCCTCTGCACAAGAGTTGGCCTCGATTTTTGCCAGGGAGGTCTTCCGGTTGCACGGTTTGCCCAAGGAGATTGTGTCGGATCGGGGGAGTCAGTTTGTGTCCAGGTTCTGGCGCGCCTTTTGCTCCCAGTTGGGGATTCATCTCTCTTTCTCCTCGGCCTACCACCCTCAGTCCAATGGGGCCGCAGAACGATCCAATCAGGCCTTGGAGCAATTCCTTCGTTGCTATGTCTCCGATCACCAAGACAATTGGGTTGACCTCCTGCCTTGGGCTGAGTTTGCCAGGAACACGGCGGTGAACTCTTCCTCTGGGACGTCTCCCTTCATGGCCAATTATGGGTTCCAACCTGCCATGTTACCGGAGGTATTCTCTCCCCAGGATATTCCGGCTGTGGAGGATCACCTTTCCGTCCTACGTGCTTCTTGGGTACAGATCCAGAGGTCCCTTGAGGTCTCTGCGCAGCGCCAGAAACTCCAGGCTAATCGCAGACGAGCGCCCGCTCCTTCCTACCAGGTCGGAGACCGCGTATGGTTGTCCACCCGCAACCTCAACCTTCGAGTGCCCACTCCCAAGCTGGCGCCTCGCTTTGTTGGTCCCTTCCGAGTGCTTCGCAGGGTAAACCCGGTAGCCTATGCCCTTGCGCTTCCTCCTGGCATGCGGATCTCCAACGTGTTTCATGTCTCCCTGTTGAAGCCACTGGTGTGTAATCGTTTCACTTCCTCGATTCCTCGGCCTCGTCCGGTCCAAGTGGGCAATCGTGAGGAGTATGAGGTGAGCAATATCCTGGACTCACGCCTGGTCCGCGGCCGGGTGCAGTTTTTGGTCCATTGGTGTGGTTATGGTCCAGAGGAGCGTTCCTGGGTTCCCTCCGCAGATGTCCATGCTCCTGTCTTGCTGCGAGCCTTCCACGCACGCTTCCCTCGGAAACCGTTCCTTACTCCGCGGAGGAGGGGCCCTTGAGGGGGAGGTACTGTCATGGTCTTACCTCCTTGCTGTTCCCTTCGTTTGACATGTGCTGGCGGCCATCTTGGTTTCTGGGTTTTCTTGTAGCCTCCCACCCTGCGGCTCCTCCTTCCCACTGGGAGGAGCTGGATGCCTAGCTCATATATATAGGAGGTCTGTGGCTTCAGTTCCTTGCTTGGTCCTCCTGTGTTCACATGCTTCCAAGACTGCTGCTGCTTCTGGTTCCTGATCCTGGCCTCGTCTGACTACCCCGTTGGTTCCTGATTCCGGCTTCGTCTGACTACCCCGTTGGTTCCTGATCCTGGCTTCGTCTGACTACCCTTCTGGTTCCTGACCTCTGTCTCCGCAAGACCCTGCTTCGGTTTAGTCATCCGTTTGGACTTTGCTTACGGCTTGCTCTTCAATAAAACCTTCTTATTTTCCACTTATCTCTTGTTGTACGTCTGGTTCATGGTTCCATGACAACCACAGAGTGGCAAATGTATTTTTTCTTTTTCTGCTAAAACACCCCACAAAAGCCTTTACAACAGATTACTGCACCGCAGAATGGCAAATGTATTTTTTCTTTTTTTGCTAATACACGTCACAAAAAGCTTAATAAGAAATAACTGCAAAGCAGAGCGCAAATTCATTTTTTATTTTCCCGCTAAAACACCCCACAAAAGCCTTTACAACAGATTACTGCACCGCAGAGCAGCAAATGTATTTTTTCTTTTTGCACTAACATGTCACAAAAGGCTTTACAAGAAATAACTGCACCGCAGAGAGGCAAATGTATTTTTTTCTTTTTGTGCTAATACATGTCACAAAAAGCGTAACAAGAATTAGTAGCACTGCAGAACGGCAAATGTATTTTTTCTTTTTGCACTAATACACGCCACAAAAGGCTTTACAAGAAATAACTACACCGCTGAGTAGCAAATATATTTTTTCTTTTTCCGCTAAAACACCCCACAAAAGCCTTTACTACAGATTACTGTACCGTAGAGCAGCAAATTTATTTTTTGTTTTTTCGCTAATACATGTGACAAAAGACTTTTCAAGAAAAAACTACACCACCGAGCGGCAAATCTAATTTTTCTTTTTCTTCTAAAACACCCCACAAAAGCCTTTATTGTACAAAAGATTACTGCACAGCAGTGCAGAAAATGTATTTTTTCTTTTTCCGCTAAAACACCTAACAAAAGCCATTAATTACTATAGATAAGTGCATAGCACAGGGGTAAGTAAGACTTAGAAATATTTTCTTGTAATAACCCCTGCTAATGCCTGTATCAAACAGCACTCGCACCCTAATAAGAACGGTTTGCTGGAATTACAGAGCTTTACAGTCGTGGCCAAAAGTTTGAGAATGACACAATTATTAGTTTTCACAAAGTTTGCTGCTAAACTGCTTTTAGATCTTTGATTCAGTTGTTTCTGTGATGTAGTGAAATATAATTACACGCACTTCATATGTTTCAAAGGCTTTTATCGACAATTACATGACATTTATGCAAAGAATCAGTATTTGCAGTGTTGGCCCTTCTTTTTCAGGACCTCTGCAATTCGACTGGGCATGCTCTCAATCAACTTCTGGGCCAATTCCTGACTGATAGCAACCCATTCTTTCATAATCACTTCTTGGAGTTTGTCAGAATTAGTGGGTTTTTGTTTGTCCACCCGCCTCTTGAGGATTGACCACAAGTTCTCAATGGGATTAAGATCTGGGGAGTTTCCAGGCTATGGACCCAAAATGTCAACGTTTTGTTCCTTGAGCCACTTAGTTATCACTTTTGCCTTATGGCATGGTGCTCCATCCTGCTGGAAAATGCATTGTTCTTCACCAAACTGTTGTTGGATTGTTGGAAGAAGTTGCTGTTGGAGGGGGTTTTGGTACCATTCTTTATTCATGGCTGTGTTTTGGGGCAAAATTGTGAGTGAGCCCACTCCCTGGGATGAGAAGCAGCCCCACACATGAATGGTCTCAGAATGCTTTACTGTTGGCATGACACAGGACTGATGGTAGCGCTCACCTTTTCTTCTCCAGACAAGCCTTTTTCCTGTAGCCCCAAACAATCGGAAAGAGGCTTCATCGGAGAATATGACCCAGTCCTCAGCAGTCCATTCACCATATTTTCTGCAGAAGAGCAATCTGTCCCTGTTTTATTTTTAGAGAAGTGGCTTATTTGCTGCCCTTCTTGACACCAGGCCATCTTCAGATGCGCTCACACCTGCCTGCTGCCATTCCTGAGCAAGCTCTGCACTGGTGGCACTCCGATCCCGCAGATGAATCCTCTTTAGGAGATGATCCTGGCGCTTGCTGGACTTTCTTGGACGCCCTGAAGCCTTCTTAACAAGAATTGAACCTCTTTCCTTGAAGTTCTTGATGATCCTATAAATTGTTGATTGAGGTGAAATCTTAGTAGCCACAATATCCTTGCCTGTGAAGCCATTTTTATGCAACGCAATGATGGCTGCATGCATTTCTTTGCAGGTCATCATGGTTAACAATGAAAGAACAGTGATTTCAAGCATCACCCTCCTTTTAACAGGTCAAGTCTGCCATTTTAACCCAATCAGCCTGACATAATGATCTCCAGCCTTGTGCTCGTCAACATTCTCACTTGAGTTAACAAGACGATTACTGAAATGATCTCAGCAGGTCCTTTAATGACAGCAATGAAATGCAGTGGAATTTTTTTGGGGGGATTAAGTTAATTTTCATGGCAAAGAAGGACTATGCAATTCATCTGATCAGTCTTCATAACATTCTGGAGTATATGCAAACTGCTATTATAAAAACTTAAGCAGCAACCTTTCCAATTTCCAATATTTATGTAATTCTCAAAACTTTTGGCCACGACTGTATAATGGCATTTTGGGTGCCCAGTTAGTGCTGCAAGGTCTAATAGGAAAGTTTCTATTACCTAGGCTGTCACCTCCCTGACTGAACCCTGTTCAACAGAAATGCAGTGAAATGATTCCTCCCTATCCTTTCTCTACACCTTGAATATTCTTTCCCTGCACTAAGTATGCTGACGATTTTTCTATCACTGTACCTAGCACCTGCAGACACGTCTCTCCCTGCACTAAGTATGCTGGTGAATGGCAGAATCTAAGATGGCTGCCGTATTTATAGGGCTGTGACATCACAGGGCTGGTTGGCTGCTGATTGGCTGCATGCATGTCAGTATGGGTGATCCTGCCTCCCCAGACTTCCTTTCTCCATGTCCTCACACGTGCAGCAGCCATTTTAGGAAAAATGTGATTTATTACTACGAAGCGCGAGGAATTTCACATTCAGTGTGAATCAAAATTTTCCCGAAAAACTAATTCCACTTCGCCAGCTTCGATTCGCTCATCTCTACTTACCATCCATGCCCTTGCAAGGTTCTAAATATCATACGGGGACATTGGCATATCTTACATAAATCTTTTCCACTAATAATGGAATTCTGCCAAACCATACTACCTTGTAATCGACGACTAAAGAACTTGCGCGATCTACTTGTATGGGCCAATGAGGGGTCTTCCACAGCAGTTCCGAGACAGACCTTTCTAAAAACAGGCACATTTCCCTGTCTCCATTGCATTTAGTGCACATATGTTCTTAAAGGTGCAGAAATTGTTCACCCACATACAGGTGAAGCAATTTCAATACGTGAATTTTTTTCATGATTTTTTTCAGACTATGTGGTATATATTTTAAAATGTCCATGTTGATTGATATATGTGGGGGAAACTACTCAGAAGATCCGAGAACAGATCAGTCAACACAATCAGAAGAAAAAAATCTTCTTTTACCAGTCCTGGACCATTTTGAGAAAGCAAGACTCAATATAGCTCAACTTAAATTCTAGGTGGTAGAACATGTTCCTCCATTTAGATGAGGGGGTGATAGGGCCAAACGACTTAAAATAAGAAAGGCAGACTGGATTCATAGGCTACAGAGCCTTTCACCCAAAGGGCTAAACAGAGAGTATGAAATTCAGTTTCCTCTAATTTCTGTTAGTTTGATATATGTCTATTTTCTTTTTTCTTCTACGTTTTTAGGCCCCCTAACCATATTGGACCCTACTACTGCCACATGTTGATATCCTTTACTAACATCCATTTTCATTTTCCTGTACTACGACCAACGGTACTCAGATACCTCACTTAGGCCCATTTGGTCATCTTTATATGCCTATCTTTTCTTCTCTTCTAACTAGGGTTGAGCGAACCCGAACTGTAAAAACTTTAGGATTTTTGGACCCCAGACCCAAACCCGAACATTTCCTTAAAAGTTTGGGTTCGGTGTTCGGCGATTTCTTTAAAGGCTGCAGAGCAGACAATCAACAAGCATTTAACTGCGTGACCTTAGAAGCCATCACATCCATGCCTACTAATGGCATGGCTGTGATTGGCCAGTGCAGCATGTGACCTAGCCTCTATATAAGCTGGAGTCACGTAGCGCTGCACGTCACTCTGCTGTGCTTAGTGTAGGGAGAGGATGCTGCTGCTGTGAGGGAGAGAATAGGACAGAATCTTTTAACTCCAATAGAACTCAGCGATCTACATAGATATAGTTATGTGGGTGCAGTGCACAATCTTTTTTCCCTGCCCTGAGCCCAGTGCCAGAGAAAAATAACTTTTATCCGTCTGTTAGTTTGGTGGGCGGTGGCAGCGGCCATTTTATGCAAGCTCAGTGCACCAGCACTGCATCTGTGCTATTGTGACATTCTAAATCCAAGCTTGAAATACTGCAAAAATAATCTGTCTTTGAAAAAACACAAATTTTTGGCAATATCCAACATCTAGCGCCTTTGCAGGATTAGTCAGTGTGCAATTTAAGCTAGAAAAACAGCTATAATTTTCAGGGTTTTTAAAAACACCCTTTTTTGGCAAAATACACTATTTTACAGCCCTTGCTGCATCTGCACGTGTGAAATTCAAGCATTATATACAGCTTTCATATTCTTTTATTAACCACTTCCCGTCACACTAACGCCGATAGGTGTCAGGACCGCGGCGCTCTCAGGTCTCAGCGACGCCTATTGGCGTCATCTTGTGAGAATCACAGGAGCGCGCGTTCACAGGATTGCGCAGTTAAACTACAGCCTGCCAGTGCTGATCATTGGCTGGCAGGCTGTAGATTTTTAAAATAACCAATCAGAGAGGTATATCAGATGCTATTTTGTAAATAGCGTCTGATATACCTGCTACCTGCTCCTCTGGTGGTCCCTTTTGCTTGGATCAACCACCAGAGGACACAGGCAGCTCTGTAAGTAGAACCAAACACCACATACACATTACACCCCCCCTGTCACTTATTAGTCCCTTATTAACCCCTGATCACCCCATATAGACTCCCTGATCACCCCCCTGTCACTCTCCTGTCATTGATCACCCCCTGTAAGGGTCTTATCACCGCCAGTTACTTAGCTACTTGTTAGGTAGTTAGAGCCCAGCCCACCGCACCGCAGTCACTGATTAGTCGCTGATTAGCGTAATCGCTGTCGCTAATCAGCACTAGTACTATATAGTATCTGTAAGTGATCAAGACTGATCACAATCAGATCTATATCAGTACATTAGGGTCACCTTAGGCTCTACAAAAAACGCAGTGTTCGCCCGATCAGGCCTGATCCTGTGCCCACACTTGAGTTCAGTCTGCCCCACCGCAGTGACAGAATTATTATTTTTCTGATCACTGGAAAAACACTGTAAAATCGCTGCAGCGCTATAAAGATCACTTTTGAGCTTTCTGGATCTTTATTAGCGATCGCAGCTTTACTTCGCAAGCACTCCTTTTTACTAGGCAGGTGTGCTCTTTTTCCCGGGTAGTCTCAGAGGAATACCCCCTAAATTTAGTTATCCCAAAATGTCAAAGGGTTATTCCGCTGAAGATGCCTACAGGATTCTGGCCCTGATGGATGAAAGCGATGGGGACGCCTCACCCGCTGAATCCAGTGGTTCAGAATATGAACCTGTAGACAGCAGTGGCACTCTAACCGCTAGTGAAGATGACGAGGTTGAGGTCCCTGCTATGGTCAGGCGTACCCAACCCCATGTCAGTGTTCTGCATACCCCGCGTGATGAGCCTCATTTGCAGCAGAGTGGTGCTAGCTCTGATCTTTTTTATGGTGCGGCATACATCAGCAGCGCAGCACATCCTGGACCTTCTACCAGCACTGCCGTATTCCCTGGTGAAGTGGCGAGCTCCAGAAGGGCAGTTCAAGCTGGTACGGTGGCACGTGCAGTAACTCCCCCGTCGCAGCCACCGCGTTCACAGGCCCGTAGAGCCCTTAGTCTCCCAGAGGTGCTGGCAAACCCAAATTGGCAATCCCCTGCTTCCGCCGCACCCGTATTGCCCCCTTTCACCGCCCAGTCTGGAGTTTGTGTGGAGTCAGCTCATTTAGGATCAGCCCTTGAGTTTTTTTAGCTGTTCTTCACCGCGGATCTCTGTGACTCAGTTGTGGCGGAAACCAACTGCTACGCCACACAGTATATAACCGCCAATCCGGAAAGCTTCTATGCCCAGCCTTTCCAGTGGAAACCAGTCACAGTTTCCGAATTTAAAATATTTTTGAGCCTTATGCTCAGCATGGGTCTAACTAAAAAAACTGTACATTTTACCGGACGCCTTGGCATCAAACAGTACATCCCCGGCAAGAGTGCCCGGTATGGGGTCAAACTGTATAAGCTCTGTGAAAGGGCCACTGGCTATACATGTCGTTTTAGGGTCTATGAGCGAAAAGACTCAAAACTGGAGCCGGTCGGATGCCCTGACTACCTGGGGAGCAGTGGCAAGATTGTCTGGGACTTGGTGTCACCCTTACTCCACAAGGGGTACCACTTATACGTGGACAATTTTGGCCCTCTTTCGGCACTTATATATAGTCGGAATTCAATGCTGTGGCACCGCGCGACCTAGTCGCCGGGGCTTCCCCCAACAGCTCGTTAATACCCAACTTGCACGAGGGGGGGGGGGAGAGGGCTGCCTTGTGTGACCAAGAACTGCTTGCGGTGAAATGGAGGGACAAGAGGGACGTTTACCTTCTGCCCACCATTCAGGCAGACACGACAGTACAAATTGAAAGGGCAACTGGAGTCATTGAGAAACCCCTCTCTGTCCACAACTATAACCTTCACATGGGAGGGGTTGACTTCAATGACCAGATGTTGGCTCCCTATTTAGTGTCCCGCCGCACCAGACGCTGGTATAAGAAGGTGTCTGTTTATTTAATTCAATTGGCTGTCTATAATAGTATTGTTCTCTACAGTAATGCTGGGAGAACGGGATCCTTCCTAAAATTTTAGGAAGAGATCATTTCGGAACTCCTGTATCCAGGAAGTTCCTGATGTATTTAGCCGACTACATGACAGACACTACCCGAGTGTCTATCCTGGTACCCCAACTCAGCGTTCCCCAAGAAAAAGATGTCGTGTCTGTAGCAGGGCTGGAATAAGGCGTGACACCACTGTTTTTTGTCCTGATTGTCCTGACCAGCCTGCCCTATGCATAGGGGAGTGTTTTCGCAAGTACCACCACACACAGGTACACTATTACTGTAGGGATCGCGTGACACAGGACAGGCACACAGGGGTCTTAGGGCCCTTTCACACAGAGCTGCTACAAACCTCTCCTTTCACCTGGGACAAAATACATAATGTACTTCGCCACATCTCTGGGCGCTTTGCGCTTTGCACATTGTTCCATGGGGAAGGAGAGGTTTGTCCTCTAAAGGTAAAAAATAAAAATAAAAATCACAGGTAAGCAAAAAAGTTAATGTTCTGTTTCAAATGTCATATAAAGTTTATAAAAGTTGATGTTAATACATTTATTGCGTTGCTGCCTGTTTTTTTTTTATATATTTTTTTTATTAGCTTCTAGGTGGACCAAGCGATCAACCAGCTGCAGCACTGATGTGCATTCTGACAGAAGCATTGCGCTGCTGTCAGATTACACAAAGTCAGTGTATGCGGCGCTGCAAGACGAGATTTCTCCTCTGCAGTAAAAAATATAAGTTTGCCGAGGCTTATAAGCTGAGGGGCGGTGTTCATATGCTTTGGCAAACACTTTGTATAAAAAATAAATAAATATTCTAGCAATGATTTATTCATCCACATCGATTGATGTGAATGGAGAAATCGGGTTTGCCAGGGCATACGAGCTGAAGTGGGTTTGGATGTTTGGCGGAGCTCCTATGTCCTGGCAGACGCCTTTCCCATCTTTTTGTATTTTTATTTGTATTTAAATTTGCACATTTTTGGGCAGAGATTTTTTCATCCACATTGATCAATGCGAATGAAGAAATCTGTGCCGTTCATTTTTTCTATCAGCCCAGAGGCTGAACGGAAAAAAAAATCTCATTACCCGTATGCTCAATATAAGGAGAATAGCAGAAACTCCTAATGCTGGCCATACATGTAATGATTGTGGAGACCCTCAAATGCCAGGGCAGTACAAACACCCCACAAATGACCCCATTTTGGAAAGAAGACACCCCAAGGTATTCGCTGAGGGACATATTGAGTCCATGAAAGATTGAACTTTTTGTCACAAGTTAGCGGAAAGGGAGACTTTGTGAAAAAAAAAAAAAAAAATCCATTTCCGCTAACTTGTGCCCCCCAAAAAAATCTTCTATGAACTCACCATGCCCCTCACGGAATACCTTGGGGTGTCTTTCCAAACTGGGGTCACATGTGGGGTATTTATACTGCCCTGGCATTTTAGGGGCCCTAAAGCTTGAGAAGAAGTCTGGAATCCAAATGTCTAACAATGCCCTCCTAAAAGGTACTCATTGGAATTTGGGCCCCTTTGCACACTTAGGCTGCAAAAAAGTGTCACACATGTGGTATTGCCGTACTCAGGAAAAGTAGGGCAATGTGTTTTGGGGTGTCTTTTCACACATACCCATCCTGTGTGTGAGATATATCTCTATAAATGACAACTTTAAAAACAAATTATACAAAATTGTCAATTTACAGAGATATTTCTCTCACCCAGCATGGGTATATGCAAAAATACACCCCACAAACACATTGCCCTACTTCTTCTGAGTATGGTGATATGTGTGACTCTTTATTGCAGCCTAGGTGCTCAAAGGGGCCCAAATTCCAATGAGTACCTTTAGGATTTCACAAGGCATTTTTACGCATTTGGATTCCAAACTAATTCTCACGCTTTAGGGCCCCGAAAATGCCAGGGCAGTATAAATACCCCACAAGTGACCCCATTTTGGAAAGAAGACACCCCAAGGTTTTCCGTAAGGGGTATGGTGAGTTCATGTAAGATTTAATTTTGTGTCACAAGTTAGTGGAATATGATACTTTGTAAGAAAAAAAAAATATATCAATTTCTGCTAACTTGTGCCCAAAAAAAAAAAACTTCTATGAACTCACCATGTCCCTCACAGAATACCTTGGGGTGTCTTTTTTCCAAAATAGGGTCACTAGTGGGGTATTTATACTGCCCTGGCATTTCAGGGGCCTAAAGCGTGAGAAGTAGTTTGGAATCCAAATGCGTAAAAATGCCCTGTGAAATCCTAAAGGTACTCATTGGAATTTGGGCCCCTTTTGGCACCTTGGCTGCAAAAAAGTGTCCCACATGTGGTATCGCCATACTCAGAAGAAGTAAGGCAATGTATTTTGGGGTGTATTTTTACATATACCCATACTGTGTGTGAGAAATATCTCTGTAAATGACAACTTTAAAAAAATGTATGCAAAGTTGTCAATTTAAAGAGAAATTTCTCTCACCCAGCATGGGTATATGTAAAAATACACCCCAAAACACATTTCCCTACTTATGAGTACGGCGTTACCACATGTGTGACACTTTTTTGCAGCCTAGGTGCGCAAAGGGGCCCAAATTCCAATGAGAACCTTTAGGATTTCACAGGGAATTTTTACGCATTTGAATTCCAAACTACTTCTCACGCTTTAGGGCCCCTAAAATGCCAGGGCAGTATAAGTACCCCACAAGTGACCCTATTTTAGAAAGAAGACACCCCAAGGTATTCCATGAGGGGTATGGTGAGTTCATGTAAGATTTTATTTTTTGTCGCAAGTTAGTGGAATATGAGACTTTGTAAGAAAAAAATATATATCAATTTCCGCTAACTTGTGCCAAAACAAAAAACTTCTATGAACTCGCCATGCCCCTCACGGAATACCTTGGGGTGTATTTTTTTCCCAAAATGGGGTCACTTGTGGGGTATTTATACTGCCCTGGCATTTTAGGGGCCTAAAGCGTGAGAAGTAGTTTGGAATCCAAATGCGTAAAAATGCCCTGTGAAATCCTGAAGGTACTCATTGGAATTTGGGCCCCTTTGTGCACCTAGACTGCAAAAAAGTGTCACACATGTGGTATCGCCGTACTCAGAAGAAGTAGGGCAATGTGGTTTGGGGTGTATTGTTACATATACCCATACTGTGTGTGAGAAATATCTCTGTAAATGACAACTTTTACATTTTTTTTATACAAAGTTCTCAATTTACAGAGATATTTCTCTCACCCAGCATGGGTATATGTAAAAATACACCCCAAAACACATTTCCCTACTTCTTCTGAGTACGGCAATACCACATGTGTGACACTTTTTTGCAGCCTAGGTGCGTAAAGGGGCCAAAAGTCCAACAAGTACCTTTAGGCTTTACAGGGTTTGCCCTGCCCAAAATGCCAGAACAGTAAACACACCCCACAAATGACCCAATTTCGTAAAGTAGACACCCAGTAGACAAGGTATTCACTGAGGGGCATAGTGAGTCTGTGGGAGATTTATTTATTTATGCCAGAAATGGAAACTTTATTATTATAATTTTTTCCTCAGAAAGTGTCATTTTCTGCTAACTTGTGAAAAAAAAGTTAAATCATACATGAACTCACTATGCCCCTCTGCGAATACTTTGGGGTGTCTTCTTTCTAAAATGGGGTCATATGGGGGGGTATTTATACTATCCTGGCATTCTAGCACCTCAAGAAACATGACAGGTGCTCAGAAAGTCAGAGCTGCTTCAAAATGCGGAAATTCTCATTTTTGTATCATAGTTTGTAAACGCTATAACTTTTGCGCAAACCAATAAATATACACTTATTGGATTTTTTTAATAAAAAACATGTAGCACAATAAATTCTGACACAAGCTTGTATAGAAATGTAATTATATTTGAACAATTTTACCAGAAAAAGTTAAAAATACACTTTTTTTTAGAAAATTAAAATTCATTTGGGTGCCAAGTTGCATGACCGAGCAATAAACCGTTAAAGTTGTGAAGTGCCGATTTGTAAAAAAAAAGGGCCTGGTCACTAGGAGGGTATAAACCTGTAGTCCTTAAGTGGTTAACAAAATTTTTTTTTTGCTAAATACTTAATATTGCAGCCCTTGCTGCATCTGTGATTGTTAAAAACAAGTTTTAAAAACTTCAATAATTTTCTGGCTTAAAAAAACACATTTTTGGCAATATCCAACATCTGGTGCCTTTGTAGGATTAGTCAGTGTGCAATTTAAGCTAGAAATACAGCTATAATTTTCATGGTTTTTAAAAATACCTTTTTTGGCCAAAATACACAATTTTACAGCCCTTGCTGCATCAGCACGTGTGAAATGCAAGCATTATATACTGCTGTCATATTCTGTTGTTAAACAAACAGCCATTTTTGGCAAAAAACGTAATTTTACACAAATGTTCTCAACCTGAGCACAACCTGCATGACCAGGCATTTAAGTGCAAAGCATGAGCTGCAGTGGAGTAGACACCTCAAAAACCAAGAAAGGTCTTTGGCATCTCCTGCTTCCTCTTCTGCTGCAGTCTTGGCCTCTTCATTCACCTCTGGAGTGACAACAGAGGATCTGCAAGCAACACTACCACCTTGGTCACCAAGCATCTCCACAATGTCCCACCGAACCGTTCAGCTCTACATCTCCCAAACACTAGAGCGGAAGAGGAAGTACCCCCCTACCCACCCACGATCCCTTGCCCTGAATGCCAGCATTTCTAAATTACTGGCCTTTGAAATGCTGTCATTCCGTCTGGTGGAGACAGAGAGTTTTAAAGGCTTATGGCAGTGGCTGTCCCACAGTACGTCGTGCCCAGCCGCCACTACTTTTCCAGGCAAGCCATCCCTTCCCATCCAAATGGGGGACTATAGAGCTCAGCCCGACCGTGCGATCAGCCTCCCATACAGCTTCCTGCAGTGAGACAGGAGACCACACTTCATCAGCCCCACAGTCAGTGAGCATCAAACCTATATTCACAGCCCTGGGTGTAGCAGGCAGACCACACCCAGCAAGCATAGTGAAGGATTAACTCCTTCCCTACCCAACTAATGCCAGAGATAACCAACCTGCCAGGATCAGTGTACACAGACACCCACCCTGCTCTTACTTCACCGGGGCCACGACCCCCGGTGGTACGTATCTTCCATCCACTACCACTCCAGACATTCTCTTACAGTATGCACTTTCTATGTCTGGTGTGCACGGGGTTTAAGTTATGTGTGCACTTTCCTCTTTAAGTGGCTTTCTTCCCTTGCCTGGTGTAGGAAGGGTTAACTCCCTTCTTAGTGTGTGAACACTGGGTGTGTTTGTGTGTGGGTGTGGCCACTTTGGGCTATAAAGCTTCTGCTGAGATCAGAAGTCTGGTGTGTACTCCAGCCTTCTTGTCTGTGAAGGTTCTCATTTATCCAGGTCATGGTATATATCTGTAAAGAATAAATCAAGGCAACTGGACGTACTGTAGGTTTCTTGAAAACGTTTCACTCGTTCTTCCAACGAGCTTTCTCAATTCTGATTGATTGTACAACAATTCTGGGAATAAATATGTAACTGAATCCACATCTGGTAATTATACCCAGCATTGGGTCAAAGGTGTTGAATCCATTATCCTAATTGGAGTCAGTAGGTGATAAAGACTTCACAAAAAAAGGTGTCAAGAAAGCATTGTATGTGGCAGACAATAGATGTCTAACCCCCCCACCTCTATTCAAGCTTGGCTTCTCCATTTTTACGTAGATGGCCTCCTGCACGCCTCGTTTGTACCAATCGGCCTCCTTATCCAAAACACGTACTTGACTGTCTTCAAAGGTGTGACCTGTTCCTTTTAGATGTAAGTGCACGGCTGAATCTTGACCAGAGGTTTTAGCTCTTCCATGCTGAGCAATACGCTGATGTAGTTGTTGTTTTGAAGAAAAAAACTGTTTCACATTTTAAAAAGAAAATTCACCCAAAATCTGTTATAATTTTTTTTTTTAAATAGATGAAAAAAATAATAAATAGACATATAACCTCGTCCGCAACGACCGGCTCTATAATAATATCATATGATCTACCCCATCAGATGAACGCCGTAAAAAATAAATAAATAAACATTGCGCCAAAACAGATTTATTTAGTTAGCTCACCTACCAAAAAACATAATGTTAATCAATCAAAAAGTTGCATGTACCCCAAAATGGTAGCAATAAAAATTTCACTTTAATACAGAATGCTTACTAAAATGTGGCTTGAGGGGTTAAAACAGCTTTTTTTTGTCACCTCACAAAAAACATAATATCAATCAATCAATCAAAAAGTCGTATGTACCCCAAAATGGTAGCAATAAAAACGTCACCTCGTCCTGCAAAAAAACATGCCCTCACACAAGACTATAGCCAAGAAAATGTCAACACAAAAACATGATTTCTTTTCTAAAAATGTTTTAATTGTGTAAAACATAAAAATAAAATAAAAAAATAGACATATTTGGTATTGTTGCATCTGTAATGACCAGATCTATAGAAATATCACATGATCTACCCCATTTTTGTGACTTTACCTCCCAAAATATCAGATAAAAAGCAATCAGAAGCCAAATGTACCCTAAAATGGTGATAATTTAAAACTGCAGCTTTTCCTGCACAAAATAAGCCCTCACTCAGCTCATTCAGCAAAAAATAAAAAAAGTTATCGCTATTAAAATCCAAGACAGAAAATTCCATCCCTTCTGAGCCCTTGCATATCCCCAAATAACAGTTTACGACCACAATTGGGGTGTTACTGTATTCAGGAGAAAGTAGGTAGCAAATTGTGCGGGGATATTCTCCTGTTATCTTTTCTGAAAAAGAAAGTTTAGTCCTAAAGCACTATTTTCTTGTAAATAAAAATAATGTAATTTTTCATTTTCACACCCAAGTATTAAAAATGCTATTAAACACTGTTGAGTGAAGTGTTCGCTACAGCGCTTAAACATTTGTAGTTTACAAAATGTGGTCACTCTTTGGGGGGTTTCACTGTGAGAGTACCTCAGGGTCTCTTCAAATGCAACATGGTGCCCAAAGACCATTCCAGCAAAAATCTGCCCTCCAAAGGCCCCTTTCACACGGGCGAGTATTCCGTGCGGGTACAATGCATTGCATCCGCACTGAATCCTGAACCATTCATTTCAATGGGGCTGTGTACATGAGCGTTGTTTTTCACGCAGCACTTGTGTGTTGCGTGAAAATCGCAGCAAGTTCTATATTCAGCGTTTTTCCCGCAACGGAGGCCCCATAGAAATGAATCAAGCAAGTGGGGATGCGGTGCGATTTTCACACATGGTTTCTAGGAGATTATGTTAGTAAATAGGGATGGGCAACCCCAGACCCCATTAAAGTCAATTCACTGTATTATTTTCCCTTCTAACATGGTTATAAGGGAAAATAATAGCATTCTTAATACAGAATGCTAACTAAAATGTTAATTGAGGGGTTAAAAAAAAAAATCTAATAATTAACTCACCTCATCCACTTGATTGTGCAGCTGGTATTGTCTTTTTCTTCTTCCTGCAGGACCTGCAAAAGGACCTTCAATGTCGTCATCGCGCTCACCACGTGGTGAGTGCGGTGGCATCAGCGCAGGTCCTGAAAGATCCTTCTATCTTCATTCAGCAGGACCTGCTCTGATGTCACCACGCTCACCACCTGGTGAGTGCAATTATGTCATCGAAGGTCCTTTTCCAGGTCCTGCAGGAAGAAGAAAAAGACGATACCGGCTGCGCGATCAAGTGGACAAGGTGAGCTTTTTTTTTTTTTTTTTTTTTAACCCCTCAATGAACATTTTAGTTAGCATTCTGTATTAAGAACGCTATTAGTAGTTACATAGTACATAAGGCCGAAAAAAGACATTTGTCCATCCAGTTCGGCCTGTTATCCTGCAAGTTGATCCAGAGGAAGGCAAAAACAAAACAAAAAAAAAAAAACCCTGTGAGGTAGAAGCCAATTTTCTCCACTTTAGGGGAATATAAAATTCCTTCCCGACTCCAATCAGGCAATCAGAATAACTCCCTGGATCAACGACCCCTCTCTAGTAGCTATAGCCTGTAATATTATTAAGCTCCAGAAATACGTCCAGGCCCCTCTTGAATTCCTTTATTGTACTCACCATCACCACCTCCTCAGGCAGAGAGTTCCATAGTCTCACTGCTCTTACCGTAAAGAATCCTTTTCTATGTTTGTGTACAAACCTTCTTTCCTCCAGACGCAGAGGATGTCCCCTCATCACAGTCACAGTCCTGGGGATAAATAGCTGATGGGATAGATCTCTGTACTGACCCCTGATATATTTATACATATTAATTAGATCTCCCCTCAGTCATCTTTTTTCTAAAGTGAATAACCCTAATTTTGATAATCTTTCAGGGTACTGTAGTTGCCCCATTCCAGTTATTACTTTAGATGCCCTCCTCTGGACCTTCTCCAGCTCTGCTATGTCTGCCTTGTTTACAGGAGCCCAGAACTGTACACAGTACTCCATGTGTGGTCTGACTAGCGATTTGTAAAGTGGTAGGACTATGTTCTTATCACGGGAATCTATGCCCCTTCTGATGCAACCCATTATCTTGTTGGCCTTGGCAGCAGCTGCCTGACACTGGTTTTTGCAGCTTAGTTTGCTGTTTATTAAAATTCCTAGATCCTTTTCCATGTCAGTGTTACCGAGTGTTTTACCATTTAGTCTGTACGGGTGACTTGCATTTTTCCTTCCCATGTGCATAACTTTACATTTATCAGTGTTAAACCTCATCTGCCACTTATCTGCCCAAACCTCCAATCTATCCAGATCCCTCTGTAGTAGTATACTGTCCTCATCAGTGTAAATTACTTTACACAGTTTAGTGTCATCTGCGAAAATTGATACTTTACTATGCAAGCCTTCTACAAGATCATTAATAAATATATTGAAGAGAATAGGGCCCAATACTGACCCCTGAGGTACCCCACTAGTGACAGTGACCCAATCTGAGTGTGTACCGTTAATAACCACCCTCTGTTTTCTATCACTGAGCCAGTTACTTACCCACATACAGATGTTTTCTCCCAGTCCGAGCATTCTCATTTTATATACTAACCTTTTATGTGGTACAGTGTCAAATGCTTTGGAGAAGTCCAGATACACGACATCCATTGATTCGCCGCTGTCAAGTCTAGAACTTACCTCCTCATAGAAACTGATTAAATTAGTCTGACATGACCGATCCCTCACGAAGCCATGCTGATATGGTGTTATTTGCTTATTTCTGTTGAGATGCTCTAATATAGCATCTCTCAGAAAACCTTCAAACAGTTTACCCACAACAGATGTTAAACTTACCGGCCTATAGTTTCCAGGCTCTGTTTTTGGCCCCTTTTTGAATATTGGCACCACATATGCCATGCGCCAATCCTGTGGGACATTCCCTGTCAGTATAGAGTCTGCAAATATCAGAAATAAGGGTCTGGCTATGACATTACTTAATTCCTTTAGGATACGAGGGTGTATGTCATCCGGTCCTGGCGATTTGTCTATTTTAATCTTTTTAAGTCGCTGATGTACTTCCTCCTGGGTCAGACAGGACACTTTTAATGGGGAATTTATTTTTGCATTCTGCATGTCATCTGACAATTTATTTTCCTCAGTGAATACACTGGAGAAAAAAATATTTAACAGCTTTGCTTTCTCCTCGTCGCTCTCTGCGACTCCCCCCTCATTACTCTTTAAAGGGCCGACACCTTCAGATTTATACTTTTTAACATTTATATAATTGAAGAACAATTTAGGGTTAGTTTTACTCTCTTTGGCAATTAATCTCTCGGTCTCTAGTTTGGCCGCTTTTATTTGTTTTTTACATGTTCTATTTTTTTCCTTATAGTTTTTCAGTGCTTCCGTGCTCCCCTCCTGTTTCAGTGAATGATATGCTTTCTTTTTGTCATTTATTGCTTTCTTTACAGTTCTATTTATCCACATCGGTTTCTTTTTGTTCCTTAACCTTTTATTACCATACAGTATGTACCTCTCACAATGAGATTTTAGGATGTTTTTAAAGATATCCCATTTTGTGGCTGTATTTTTATTTTTGAGGACTTTGTCCCAGTTAGTTTGGCCTATGGCCTCTCTTAGTTGGCTAAATTTAGCTTTTTTGAAGTTTGGTATTTTTGTTCCTCCCTGTAGAAACGCTCTTTTGAATGATAATTGGAAGGTTATTACTTTATGGTCACTATTTCCCAGGTGTCCCCCAACCTGCACGTCTGTTGTTCTGTCGGGCCTATTGGTTATTACTAAGTCCAGTATGGCTGTCCCTCTAGTCGGGTCCTGAACCAGTTGGGAGAGGAAATTGTCTTTGGTTATTGCCAAGAACCTGTTTCCCTTATGAGATATACAAGTTTCAGTTTCCCAGTCTATATCTGGGTAGTTGAAGTCCCCCATAATAACCACCTCATTATGATTTGCCGCCTCGTCTATCTCGTTTAGTAATAGATTTTCTGTGGACTCTGGTATATTAGGTGGTTTATAGTAAATTATTATTTTCCCTTATAACCATGTTAGAAGGAAAAATAATAAAATCAACAGAGAACCTAACCCAAACCCGAACTTCAGTGAAGAAATTCGGGTTCGGGTCTGGTTACCACATTCAGGCTTTTTATCACGTGCGTGCAAAACGCATTGCACTCGAGCATAAAAAACTGAACAACGGAATGCAAGCGCAGACAAAACTGACTGAAATTGCGTGCCTACTCGCGTGGGTTTGCCGCAATGCACCCTCTAGGCATCAGGACAAAAACCGTGACGCCTGTGTGCAAGGGGCCAAAAACGATATGGCGCTCCTTGCTTTCTGTGCCCTGCCATGTGCACAAACTGCGGTATATGACCACATATGGGGTGTTTCTGTAAACTGCAGAATCAAGGTAATAAATATTGAGGTTTGTTTTGTTAAACCTTGATGTGTTCCAGGAAAAAAAATATTAAAATGGAAAATCTGGAAAAAAAGGGAAATTTTGAAATATTACCTCTATTTTGTTTTAATTCCTATAGAATACCTAAAGGGTTAACAACATTTCTAAAACCAGTTTTGAATAGTTTGAGGGGTGTTGTTTCTAAAATGGGGTAATTTATGGGTTGGTTCTATTACGTAAGCCCACAAAGTGACTTCAGAACTGAACTGGTCCTTAAAAAAGTTGACTTTGGAAATTTTTGGGAAAAATTATACGGATGTTATTTCACTTTAAACATGTACAAACCGAATTCCCAAAAAGTTGGCTCACTATACAAATCGTGAATAAAAACTGAATGCAATGATGTGGAGGTGCCAACTTCTAATATTTTATTCAGAATAGAACATAAATCACGGAACAAAAGTTTAAACTGAGAAAATTTACCATTTTAAGGGAAAAATATGTTGAATCAGAATTTCATGGTGTCAACAAATCCCCAAAAAGTTGGGACAAGGCCATTTTTACCACTGTGTGGCATCTCCCCTTCTTCTTACAACACTCAACAGACGTCTGGGGACCGAGGAGACCAGTTTTCTGCAGACTGGCTATTTCAGTACCCGGATCCTTCTCCTACGCAGCTATGATGTTGTGATTGATGCAGAATGTGGTCTGGCATTATCTTGTTGAAAAATGCAGGGTCTTCCCTGAAAGAGATGACGTCTGGATGGGAGCATATGTTGTTCTAGAACCTGAATATATTTTTCTGCATTGATGGTGCCTTTCCAGACATGCAAGCTGCCCATGCCACACGCACTCATGCAACCCCATACCATCAGAGATGCAGGCTTCTGAACTGAGCGTTGATAACAACTTGGGTTGTCCTTGTCATCTTTGGTCCGGATGACATGACGTCCCAGATTTCCAAAAAGAACTTCGAATCGTGACTCGTCTGACCACAGAACAGTCATCCATTTTGCCACACTCCATTTTAAATGATCCCTGGCCCAGTGAAAACGCCTGAGCTTGTGGATCTTGCTTAGAAATGGCTTCTTCTTTGCACTGTAGAGTTTCAGCTGGCAACGGCGGATGGCACGGTGGATTGTGTTCACTGACAATGGTTTCTGGAAGTATTCCTCAGCCCATTCTGTGATTTCCTTTACAGTAGCATTCCTGTTTGTGGTGCAGTGTCGTTTAAGAGCCCGGAGATCACGGGCATCCAGTATGGTTTTACGGCCTTGACCCTTACGCACAGAGATTGTTCCAGATTCTCTAAATCTTCGCATGATGTTATGCACAGTTGATGATGATAGATGCAAAGTCTTTGCAATTTTTCGCTGGGTAACACCTTTCTGATATTGCTCCACTATCTTTCTGCGCAACATTGTGGGAATTGGTGATCCTCTACCCATCTTGGCTTCTGAGAGACACTGCCACTCTGAGAAGCTCTTTTTATACCCAATCATGTTGCCAGTTGACCTAATTAGTGTTAATTGGTCTTCCAGCTCTTCCTTATGCTCAAATTTACTTTTTCCAGCCTCTTATTGCTACTTGTCCCAACTTTTTGGGGATTTGTTGACACCGTGAAAATTTGAATCAACGTATTTTTCCTTTAAAATTATACATTTACTCGGATTAAACGTTTGATCTGTCATCTACGTTCTATTACAAATAAAATATTGACATTTGCCATCTCCACATCATTGCATTCAGTTTTTATTCACAATTTGTTTAGTGTCCCAACTTTTGGGGAATCCGGTTTGTATTACAGTTACTACCAGATGGTGGATGGATCAAACATGGCTGCAGGATTATTGCCATAAGGGACAGGAGCCTGAAATCTAGTAGCTACCATATAATATGCTAGTCAAACAGGGGCTGATGCTGGTATGGGCTTTAGCTAGTTAGGTGCATGACACAATATGCTAATTATTTGTGTTGTGTCCTGCAATCTCTTGAAAATGCTCCTTTTGTATGAGAATTACATAAAGGAGCCACATGGGGCCAATAGTTGACCACTATAAATAATTTACCTAATAAAGCTATACTTACCTTTAAACCTTGCATCCTTAAACTACATATGACAAGTGCCTCGTGGTGCAGCAGGTTACTGGCAGTTGGATCCAACAAAATCCAGAAAAACGGCCATGGGGCATTCCCGGAGTGACACAAGAAGAAAGCCCCCCTACCCCCCTAAATGCAAACCCACTTCTCCAACCCAACTGCTCTCCTGCCCTACAGGTTGAAGAACCCTTCTTCTGCCATCTGCTTTTCCTCCTTTTCCACATCATCTAATACTGATGATATGTAATCAGAAAAATCCAGCTCCTCCTCTCTCTGCATCTTCCCAACTCTTCTCAGACATGGAGACTGGATGATTTGGAAGAAGTAAAGCCAGCAAAAGATGAGGATGGTCATCATTAAAGCTTGGCCCCCAAAGGGATACATAAAAAACTAAAATCACTAAAAAAGATAAAAATAAAAAACATCCTTCACAGTATGATAAATGGATATGCGGATGTGCATGGCTATATTTATAAAATAAATCAAAGAAAATAATTCACTAACACAATAGTTGCAAACATTATATATAGAGTAAACCTTCATTCTGATATGATACAATCTGAGACTCTCAGCCACCTGTATTTTGATCAGCCAAGGTGTTCTTAGTCAGGCAGGTTCTGAATTTAGGTCTCCTGAATGTAGATGCCCAACGGCATAGGTTTAGAGTAGGACCTGCCTGACTGAGTCCACCTTGGCACAGTAGGCAAGCACAGATGTGTTTTGATCAAAATATGATTCTCATATTTTATTATATCAGATTATGGGCTTAGTCCATATATAATGTTTGCATCTATTACGTTGATACATTATTTTCTGTGATTTTTTTTCCATAAATGTAGCTAAGCACATCCACATATTTATTTATCATATAGTGCAGGATGTTTATCTTTATCTTTTTCTGTGGTTTTTGTTTAGGTTGTAGTATACAATTGAAGGTGTGGCACCTTTAAGTGTGAATGCGCTTCTGTTGTATCTTGCGAGTTGTATTTTTGTGCACTTTTGCCCCGCCTATCCAGGGGCAACCTTGAATAGGTGGTACATATGCAAAGTTCTGCCCCCAGGGCCCTAGTGCGCCCCAGGTTTAGTGGAATGCTGAGTGGTGTGGTGTGGCCTATTTGTGTCACGGTGCTCCTACCTGGATACAGTGGGACCCCAGGCTTAGGCTCCAAAGCAAATAAAGGGGGTTGAGTTAGGGGATGAAGAATAAATCCAGACCTTGATAAAGTTCAACTGCAGCTTTACTTGGGTAAACTTGCATCCAAACAATTGTCAGTTTTTTTTCTTGGTTCCACCAGGCTTGGGCATAAACTGGCAGGAAAACTCGATATCTCTACTTTCTCTCTGCTGTGCTAAACTCTGCTTGGGACTGGTATTCTTGGATTGGGGTACCTTTGGCTGTTGTCCCCTCCTGACACTCGGCAAAGTAAATTAGCATGGAGTCCGGGTGCTCTACATGCAACTTCCTATTTGGAGGCTCCTGCTCCAGCTGGAGAACAATTTCCCCTTGCTACTACATCTTCTGGCAACAAGAGAAGACTTTCCCCTTGTTCCTACTGCTCCCATACATCTGCTTCCATGGCAAGCATAGCTTAGCCTACACTGGCTGTTATAGGCACGTCTGGCTGTGACCGTGCCCAGGCTTACACTTCCCTGTCTAGATTAGACTAGATATGGAAACAGCTGCTCTTCCCTTCTGATAAGAAGCAGGACTGGCCCACTTTCTCCCAAAGTGGGCGCAAATGGAATGGTGAGTTCCATTGTAAGTATCTGCCTGCCATTTATGATGCCACCTGCTGGTGAACCAGACTTAGTACATGAACCAAACTGGTTCATAACAATAATATCAAAGCACACTTGTGAAGGACCTGGAAATATATACACACATTGTTGTTAGCAATAAAAGACAGTATCGGATTGAAAGAATAGTAATACCACTCTGGGGTGTTACACATATAGCTGTGTGGGCTCTTCGTCTCATTGGTTGCTTGACTGCACCCAGAGGTAACAAGAAGCAGCACACTATATGTGCGGGGTCTATCTCCTGTACGTAGATGCCTAACTGCATAGGTTTAGAGTAGAACCTACCTGAGACCACCTTGGTGCTGGTACACAGATGTGGGGGCACAGATGTGTTTTGATCATTGAAATTCTTTTGGAAAAAAAAAAAAGCTTAATTGCTTATTTTTTACATGTGGATCTCTCTTGATTAGTCTGAAATAAATTGCAAAATATTTTGTTAGAATACCCTTTTTAAAAAAAAAAGAATCTGGATAAATTCCAAATTGATATGCTTAACTCTGGTATCTATATTTATACATATCTTCTTGTGCTCTATAGAACAATTTTTCCCACTAAATTTTGGTGGTAGCATCAAACTGTTCATTCAATGCTTTTCTGCTATTGCTGTGCCTGTATCCGCACATAATGCTTATCGGGAAAAAAGACATACAAGCTACTCTCATTTCCACAAAAATAAGAGCTTAACAAATCCAGCATTTTCTAGGCAAATACTCTAACAGAGCTGAGCAAAAAAACTTTGTTTAGCTGCCTGATAGGCTGTGCTTGGGGTACTTCTTATGGAGAGAGCTGAATATGCATGAACAGTATTGTAACCCAGTCAATGTTCCACTGGGTGTCTGCGAAAAATACACTAACATTAGCACATCTTACATCTGCTGACATCAGATAGGCCTAGGAAAGCTCATTTGAAAATCTGTCCCAGGAACCCACAAGGGCATAGCCTGGCCTACAATACTCTTTACTTGTACGATGCGTACTAGGCGCTCTCCATAATGAGAAACGGTACCCCCCAGACAATGTACACCCACCCTGACACCCCCATCTATTTACCAAAAAGATGGAAAAATTTAAAATATTAGGATTTTTATTTTTCTGCTTGTAAGATAATCGTAGCACATAGCAAGTCATTTTTGTGCTGGAATATTATTTTTAAACATCCTTTATTTTTTTCATAAGCCTAAAAAGGTTAGCGACAATATTTCAAATAATTCAAACAAATTTCCAAAATCTATTTTTTTGGGACCAGTTCAATTCAAGTAGCTTGGAAGGGCCAAAATGTCGGAAACTCCCCAAGAAATAATCCCATTTGTAAATCCCTCAAAGTATTTAAAACCGCATTTAGGCTATGTTCACACATGCTGGCAAATACAGCAGTAAAGTCTGCAGTGGTTTTTGCTGCAGTTTCATTGCAAAAAAGACAACAAACTGCATGTATCACACACTTTTTTGCCGTGAAAACGGCTGCAGACTACACCCTGTCTAGCAGCATTACTGCCAAGATTAACTGCTGTCCTATATGCACAACATATCCACCAGCACGAATGCCCTGGCCTCTACCGCAACAGTACTGCAACCTCCAGCTGCAGCTGAAGTGCCAACTCCTTCTCAAGTTACGCACACAGAAGGATTTGCTTTACACCTGTCACCTCTCCCTACTACGATGGGGACCCTAAGCTGTGCTGTGGCTTTATGAACACTTCGCAGTAGTACATGGTGGTGAAGTGACCCATTTGAGAGCTCAAGGTATAGAAAAGGTTTATATTCAAGCTACAGGTGGCGACCTGAGGAGAAAGCTGCTTAATAGAGAGGCTTATTGGATGTTTTTACTCGCCATGCGCTATCCTGAAGGTCTGAACAAGAAACATGATCTCATATTACAGTATTAACCTCATATTTGCCTGCCATTAATTTCTTTTATGTATTGTTAATGTGTCTTCTATATATTTCATGTGTATTTCTCTACCCCCCGCCTTTTTCTTATGGCTGACACATGCTCTCAATCAGACTAATTAGGTCATGTGACTCAATGATTGGGGTGTCAGGTGTGTACTATCCTTTATAACTGAGTTTAGAACAGTTTAGAAAGTTTAGTCTTGTTCTCAGCCATAGCAACGTGCTCCTGCGCTTTGGGATGTGCTGACTGACCCTCTTTTTTCTTGGCAGTTTGTACTGGAGGTGTGGCTGCCTCCCCAGCCGTGCACTCCTGATCAGCTCGTCTGCCCCATAGGCTGATTTTAACTAGTGTGAGTATATAGCTTGGCCTGCTCCCCCTCACTCACTGAAGCCATCTGGTACCAGGAGAGAGATAGTGTGTGGACTCTCTAGTTAGACCGGTTCCTAACACTAAATTCTATCTGTTATGTGCCATGATGGCTATCATATAATTCAGCAAATGTAGGTTCCACATGCATGCTGGGCCTGCTTTAATTTCTGTCATTTTTTGGTGCCAAAATAGCCTCCATTATATCCTAGGAAAGCAGGTACCAACATGCATGCCGGGCCCACTCCACACCACTCCCGGCGCCAAATCGCCACCAAGGACTGCAATGAGAGTCCACACACTATCTCTCTCTAGTTTAACAGTCTTGTTCTCAGCCATAGAAACGTGCTCCTGCGCTTCGGGATGTGCTGACTGACCCTCTTTTTCCTTTGCAGTTTGTACTGGAGGTGTAGCTGCCTCCCCAGCCGTGCACTCCTGACCAGCTCGTCTGCCCCATAGGCTGATTTTAACTAGTGTGAGTATATAGCTTGGCCTGCTCCCCCTCACTCACAGAAGCCATCTGGCACCAGGAGAGAGATAAGGAGAGAGATAGTGTGTGGACTCTCATTGCAGTCCTTGGTGGCCATTTGGCGCCAGGACTGGTGTGGAGTGGGCCCGGCATGCATGTTGGTACCTGCTTTCCTAGGATATAATGGAGGTCTTTTTGGCACCAAAAAATGACAGAAATTAAAGCGGGCCCAGCATGCATGTGGAATGTCATGTCACATAACAGATAGAATTTAGTGTTAGGAACCGGTCTAACTAGAGATCGCCTTGACGTGCGGCAGACGGGCTCAAATAATTTTGTACAAAATGATTTGCCAAGCATCTCTAACTTATTAGTATCGCATTTGCAATTGTGACGCAATTTTGTACTTTATTTGGTTTGCAGTGAGCTGTTGCATTGTATGTCTAGTTTAACAGTCTATGCCAAGGAAGTGGTTCATGACATAGGACCTCTGTGGTGGGTTCCAACTCCAACTTTCCAGAGACCAGAACCCATGCAAGTGGATAGATTCAGGCTGTCTAATGAAGAGCGGTGGTGACATCAGTCTTTGAGAAGGCTCTCATGCAGAACATACAGTACACCACTGAGCCCTTGGAAGTTCAACTCAGTGCACTCCACTCTTGGGAACATTTCTGTTTATGTCCTGCCCATGTCACTACTGCCTTTGCTCCATTTACACTGTTCGGTTCTCGACTGGAACTCAGGGAAGATCCTTTGTTGGCATTGTAACTTGTCACTCCTGATACCTGACTTCAGTACAACCAGTTCAGACACCTTCTTTTCCTGCCTCCTCATTGTCCCTATGATTGCCCAGTAGACCTGATACCTGGTACCAATACACCACATGGTTCAGTTTATGCAATGTTGACGCCTGAGACAAAGGCTATGTGTCAATACATCAAGAAGAACTTGGAAAGAGGGTTCATCCATAAATCCTTATCTTAAGCCAGAGCAAGCCCCTTCTTTGTTTACAAGAAAGACAGGTCACTCCAACCACTCATAGATTGCCGCAGGTTAAATAAAATAATTGTGAAGAATAAATATCCGTTACCGTGTATTCTAGATCTCTTCAACAGGCTGTGGGGTAACAGAATCTTTTTCTAAACTGAATCTGCATGGCGTTTACAACTTGATCCAGATTTGAGAAGAAGAAAAGAGGAAGACTGCTTTTAATACCAGCAATGGCTATTATGAATATTTGGTCATGTGCTTCAGTTTGCCATGGTTTTCCAGGATTTTGTGAATTACATCTTTAGGGATTTCCTCTATCTATGTGCAGTGACCAGGAACGGGTTCACTGACACCACTTTTAGTGCAGTGGCTGGGTCAGGAGGATAATATATCCTGTATTTGTTGTGATGCCAATTGCAGCGTGCGCAGGGTACTATCCCAGGGCCCTTCCAAGCAATGGCGGATCCAGAGACTGGTCTCGGGAGGGGCATTTCCAGATTATTTTCTGTCTGCTGCCACAAAACAATGGTGCTTATAGAACAGACTACACAGTGTAGAGGTATACAGTATATTGTGAGGCACAGTGTATGCTATATGTGTATATCAAACATATTTCACATGAAAACTTACAATTACTTGGCTTGGCCATTGGGTATCTCGGACGCCACTTCAACACGTTGGCTGGGGGGCTCAGTGGAGCTGATGTTGTGTTTTATCCTAATGAGAAAGATTTCATAATAAGGATTTGGAGAAGGGGCAGAGGGATAGAAGAGCAGGGAGAGGCTGGTGCTGCTACTAGGGGGTCATACCATAGGGGAGTAATAAAGCCCACCATAATGCCCCCCCCAGTAGAAAAAATTCTGCTTATAATGTGACAAAAATACCGCCTTGTGCCAGTAATAAGAGGCCCCCTCCCATCATGTGCCAGTAACAAGAAGCCCCCCCAATGTGCCAGTAACAAGAAGCCCCCCAATGTGCCAATAGCAAGAGGCCCCACCCAATTTGCCACTAACAAGAGGCCCCACCCAATGTGCCACAAACAAGAGGCCCCACCCAATATGCCAGTAACAAGAGCACCCCCCAATGTGCCAGTAACAAGAGCACCCCCCCAATGTGCCAGTAACAAGATCACCCTCCCAATGTGCCAGTAACAAGAGCCCCCCCAATGTGCCAGTAAAACGATTGTACATATAAAAAAAACAAAAAACACTTATACTCACCTCCTTGGCAGCGATGCCATGCAAGCCTCTTCCGGCTTGTGTCCCATGCTGTACGGCTCAGGCGGCGCGATGATGTCATCATGCCACCTGCCCCGGCCTCTAATAGGCTGATGGCCTAGTGCCTGCAACCTATCAGAGGAAGAGGACGGTACATGCCTCTCCCTCCCCTGCCCCACAGCACAGGCATCTGTATCGCTGCCCTGAGGACAGTGATACAGATGACTATGGAGATTAGCGCTTCCACAATGGAAGCGCTCATCTCCCTGTGCCCCGCTGCTGCCGCCCCCCACTTTTGAGAAGCCCGGAGGGGAGCAAATTTCCCCGTTGCCCCCCTGGATCCGACAGTGCTTCCGAAGTGTTATAACGCAGGTCCCAGATTAGGAATGCCAGAGTGGTGTAATGACCTATAATGTCTCTGTAGGATAGTGATAATTGTGTGACGGTGTCTCATACCTGGGTACGACCGGACTCCTGGCTCACTTGTAATACATTTTAGTGTAGTGATAATAGGAGTAATAGAGTAATTTTGCTGAAGAAATGATGTCCAGACCTTTAGATGAAGTTCAAACGTTTCTTTACTTGAAATAACTTGCATCCAAGCGGTATACAGCTTTGGTCTCTTGGTCCCAGCAGGTTTTGGCAATCATTGGCAGGAATGAATACTTCTGCTTTAAATGTGGAGCTTGCAGGATAAAACGTCTGCTTGGTAGCTCTGTAACTATGGCAGGATTAGCTTCTGCACTTATCTTCTGCTGTATTGGGACAGACTAGCTGAGGAGGAATAGGCTTCTCCTAGGCACTGGACATCTCACAGATGGATTCTCAGGGGATGCTTTCTTCCTGGAACTCTAGAGGTTGTCTGTAGTTTTTGCTCAGACTGGGAATATGGCCAAGTCTCAGCCAAGACTAGGTCCGTGCTGTCTTCCCTATGCAGGGGAGCTCCACACACACACACACACACACACACACACACACACCCTACCTCTAGCAGGGTGTGGGCTACACTCTCTCTAACTTCCTTCTTCACCCATGCTGCAGGATATGGGACCAGCCCATCTCTCCACAGAGGGGGAGCTAAGCTGGAATAATACATTCCAGCTCAGATTCACTGAACATTAAAGGGAACCTGTCACCAGGATTTTGGGTATAGAGCTGAGGAAATGGGTTGCTAGATGGCAGCTAGCACATCGGCAATACCCAGTCCCCATAGCTCTGTGTGCTTTTTATTGTGTATAAAAAATGATTTGATCCATATGCAAATTAAGCTGAGATGAGTCAGAGCTTGAAATTGTGACTCTTCTCTGGTCACACAAGTAAGATATGACTCTTATATGTTAATTTGCATATGTATCAAATGCACAATAAAAGCACACAGAGCTATGGGGACTGGGTATTGCGGATGTGCTAGTGGCCATCCAGCAACCCATGTCCTGAGCTCTATACACAAAATCCCGGTGACAGGTTCTCTTTAAACTATACTTGCCAATGGGTTGCTGCCACCTACTGGTAACCAGGCAAATTACATAAACAATTGCTTTTAACATAGTTTTGTATGCACATTTGTGGAAGACCTACTATAAATTACATCAGATGACAGTATAAAGGCTCTTAGAAGATAATAGTGGAAAAGAGGCGTGTTTATAACACAACTCTGGGGTGTTACATAGGTGTTGCCATATACCTGGATGACCTCTTGTTATTTTTGCCCGACTTAGTCTCCCATCGTAAACATGTACCATACTCCAACGTCTCAGCGAGAAAATACCTGCCTGGGCTATATAATATTTGATCAAGGCATACAAATGGATCCAAAGAGGTTGTCTTCTGTGTTAAACTGGCCTTGCCCCACTGACCTACAAGCTGACTACTACAGGCAATTCATTCTGCATTTTTCCACTTTAAAAGCACCTATTTCTGCCCCTACTGTAGAAAGGCGCAGGGGGCCGTCATTAATGGAAGGTATGTGTCACCGAGATTCATGGCCTCGGTGAGGTAAGAGCCAGTAGTTTTAATTGTCAGCGGCAGCTAGTGCTGGTTGACACTGTTTGTTATTAGTGTCGCTGTAAAGATGGTCCTGGCCAGCTCTTACTGGGAGTAGCCAAAGTGCTGGGTGGGTAGATTCTCCCCACGCTCCAGGCTGGGTCTTTATTGGCCTATATCAAACCCAGCTAGCAGTCTCAGCTGGGTGTGGATTATCCTCCATCTGACAGTAGAGAGCTGTCAGTCTCTGTGTGTTTTGGAACTGAGAACTTGTGCCGTGCTAAAGGGCTGAGAGACGCCTGCTGGGAAACAGGCCCTAAAGCCTGCTGTGGACTGCGGGTGGAAAAACTGCTGACCAAGTGAAGGCTTTTGTTCTGTGGACTTTTTATGGTGTGAACAAACACCAAGACTGCAAATCGTTACTTTTTGTTTTTCCCTCTGTGTGAATAAAGCACTGAACTGTTTAAGTTAAAGTCTTTGTGGTTGCCTCTGTACTGCGTCCGCTAGCCTGTCTACCAGAGCAAATCCCCACAATTGATGTCGGATGCGGGAAAACGCAGTGAGGCAGGCCTGAAGGCCGAAAAGTTTTTTGTTTTCCCGGGCACAAGTGCATGTTCTATATTAAGCCGGCAAGGTTACGACCCGTGTCCCCAGACAAAATGGAGGCGGCCGTGAAAGCCCTCGTGGAGGCTAACTTGCAGCAGCAGGAAACTAATCAGCTGCTATTACAACATGTGAAGCCGTTGTAAGCGGCAGGACTGTCCTAGTACGTCAACGATGCCCGGAAAGCTGTCCGTGCGGTGATCCCTGAGATGACCCCCTTTGGATGACGTCGAGACCTATCTGGTGGTGTTCAAAAAGGTGGCCATGAGGGAGAAGTTACCCCAAGACCAGTGGGCTGAGGTCGTTGCTCCGTTCCTGGCATCTGAACCCCAGCAAGTGTTTTTTGATCGCCCCAATGATCAAGAGGCTGACTACCTGACTGTAAAAGGTGAGATCCTGGTGAGACTGAGGGTGAATGTATTGGTCCGGGCCCAGTGGGAATTTAACCCAGCTGAACCTGCCAGACCACAATATTATAATCTGCTACACCAGTTGCAAAAATGGCTACAGCCTGACATACTGACTGCAAATGCTATGCTGGACTGTCTGTTGGTGGATGTGTTCTGGTGGGCTTTGCCATACCCTCTCCAGCACTGGATGGGCCAGGTGTCTCCTGGTAATGCTTTAGAGATGGTCAACTTGGTGGAGCGCTATGAGGCCACCAAAAATCTTCAAGGAGTTATTTTGGGAGGGGACCAGTCCAACCCCGGAAATCTCCACACCAGACCCGGTGGCTGGTGCCAGCCAAACCCGCCCGGGACGTACACCCTTCAGACCCAGCCCCGGTGATCTGCTGGCGGTGTCACGAGCCTGGACACATAGGGGCTGACCTCATTGGGGTGAACCCATGGATACCAACTATGGCTACCGCTACTCATTGTATGCCTGAACGTTGTGCACCACAGGTTCCTCCAAGACTGTAGACAATAGCCATCTGTGCCAGGTGGAAGTGGGGGACACTCTGGCGGTGGCACTTCTGGATTCAGGGAGCTTGGTGTCCCTGGTAAGAGCTGCCCTGGTGCGGCCCGTCGAGTATACTGGCCGAAAGGTCGGCATTGTGTGCATTCATGGGGACTTAAAAGACTATACCACCGTACTGGTCTCTCTGTCAATGGTGGCCGGCAGGTGGACTCATGAGGTGGCCGTCGCCACAAAATTACCATATGAACTAATAATTGGGAGATACTTCCCCGGTTTCCCACCACTGTGGCCAGATACGAAAGTTACCAATACACGTGAGACAGATGTAATCCTAGCAGAGTGGCCTGGCTCAGGGGGGGAGACCAGAACCTTGGGAACCGGATTCCGAAAGGCCAGCGGTAGGGATGACCGTCACTTCGGTGGAGGGGGGGGAGACAACCCCGCTAAGTGTGATGGTGGGAGAGATATGAAGGACTTGCTGCCGGGTCCTGAACTGGCAGACCTCAATGTCTCTGGGGATAATTTTGGTACTGCACAACACCGGGACCCAACCCTATCCCGAGTCTGGGAAAATGTATTAATAATAGATGGGAAACCACAACAACCGGGGCAGAGACAGTTTTTCCCCTTTTTGTGGTTCATCAAGATATGTTGTTTCGGGTAAACCAGCTGCGAGGCGAAAGCCAGAGCAGGTGTACCATGTGAATCTGCTCAAACCATGGAAAGATAGGGAAACCTGTACGGAAGACAGTCCATGACCAGGGTTTCTAGGGGAAGCAGTTTAGGCCCCTCTGTCTGAAGCAAGGGAAGCGGCTACCACAGTGTAAATTACTGACAGACTTCAGGAAGCCAGGGAGTTCATTAGTCGGAACACTGATGTGTTCTCGGACCTTCTTGGATACACTTCCATAGTCCGACAAGACATTATCACTGAGCCTCAGGCAAAAGTCTGGTTAAAACCATACCGGGTACCCGAGGCTCGGCGACAAGCCATCGCGGAGGAAGTGCCGCTAATGCTCCAGCTAGGTGTCATTGAGGAGTCAAAAAGTGATTGGGACAGTCCAATAGTCTTAATACCCAAGCCGGACGGGACATTGCGGTTCTGTAACGACTTCCGCAAACTGAATGAGGTGTCCAAGTTTGATGCATATACCATGCCCCGAGTGGATAAGCTTATTGAGAAGTTTGGCAAAGCCTGGTATTTTTCGGTGTTTTCTGTACTGGCAGGTACCCTTTACGGAGGCTGCCAAGAAAAAAATGTCTTTCATCACACCAGAGGGGCTGTATCAGTACAAGGTATTACTCTTTGGTCTACATGGCGCTCTCGCCACGTTTCAAAGGCTAATGGACATTGTACTCCGTCCACATCGTCGGTACGCTTCGGCGTACCTGGATGATATCGTTATCCACAGCACCGAATGCGAAAGTCACCTACCTAAAGTACAGGATGTAGTGGACTCCCTTAGGAAGGCTGGCTTAACCGCTAACCCAAAAAAGTGTGCAAAAGGGTTAGAAAAGACCAAGTACCTCCAGTATGTAATTGAGCACGGAATTATCAAACCTCAGGTGAACAAAAATTTAGGCAATTAGGAATTTGCCCCGACCTGTCGCTACTTGGCAAGTAAAGTTGTTTCTGGGTATGGTGGGGTACTACAGGTCCTTCTAAAAAAAAATTGCATATTGTGATAAAGTTCATTATTTTCTGTAATGTACTGATAAACATTAGACTTTCATATATTTTAGATTCATTACACACCAACTGAAGTAGTTCAAGCCTTTTATTGCTTTAATATTGATGATTTTGGCATACAGCTCATGAAAAACCAAAATTCCTATCTAAAAAAATTTGCATATTTCATCCGACCAATAAAAGAAAAGTGTTTTTAATACAAAAAAAGTCAACCTTAAAATAATTATGTTCAGTTATGCACTCAATACTTGGTCGGGAATCCTTTTGCAGAAATGACTGCTTCAATGCGGCGTGGCATGGAGGCAATCAGCCTGTGGCACTGCTGAGGTGTTATGGAGGCCCAGGATGCTTCGATAGCAGCCTTAAGCTCATCCAGAGTGTTGGGTCTTGCGTCTCTCAACTTTCTCTTCCCAATATCCCACAGATTCTCTATGGGGTTCAGGTCAGGAGAGTTGGCAGGCCAATTGAGCACAGTAATACCATGGTCAGTAAACCATTTACCAGTGGTTTTGACACTGTGAGCAGGTGCCAGGTCGTGCTGAAAAATGAAATCTTCATCTCCATAAAGCTTTTCAGCAGATGGAAGCATGAAGTGCTCCAAAATCTCCTGATAGCTAGCTGCATTGACCCTGCCCTTGATAAAACACAGTGGACCAACACCAGCAGCTGACATGGCACCCCAGACCATCACTGACTGTGGGTACTTGACACTGGACTTCAGGCATTTTGGCATTTCCCTCTCCCCAGTTTTCCTCCAGACTCTGGCACCTTGATTTCCGAATGACATGCAAAATTTGCTTTCATCCGAAAAAAGTACTTTGGACCACTGAGCAACAGTCCAGTGCTGCTTCTCTGTAGTCCAGGTCAGGCGCTTCTGCCGCTGTTTCTGGTTCAAAAGTGGCTTGACCTGGGGAATGCGGCACCTGTAGCCCATTTCCTGCACACGCCTGCACACGGTGGCTCTGGATGTTTCTACTCCAGACTCAGTCCACTGCTTCCGCAGGTCCCCCAAGGTCTGGAATCGGTCCTTCTCCACAATCTTCCTCAGGGTCCGGTCACCTCTTCTCGTTGTGCAGCGTTTTCTGCCACACTTTTTCCTTCCCACAGACTTCCCACTGAGGTGCCTTGATACAGCACTCTGGGAACAGCCTATTCGTTCAGAAATTTCTTTCTGTGTCTTACCCTCTTGCTTGAGGGTGTCAATGATGGCCTTCTGGACAGCAGTCAGGTGGGCAGTCTTACCCATGATTGCGGTTTTGAGTAATGAACCAGGCTGGGAGTTTTTAAAAGCCTCAGGAATCTTTTGCAGGTGTTTAGAGTTAATTAGTTGATTCAGATGATAAGGTTAATAGCTCATTTAGAGAACCTTTTCATGATATGCTAATTTTTTTAGATAGGAATTTTGGGTTTTCATGAGCTGTATGCCAAAATCATCAATATTAAAACAATAAAAAGCTTGAACTACTTCAGTTGGTGTGTAATGAATCTAAAATATATGAAAGTCTAATGTTTATCAGTACATTACAGAAAATAATGAACTTTATCACAATATGCTAATTTTTTTAGAAGGACCTGTATATGAGGTTTGTCCCCAATTTTGCTAAAGTCGCTTCTCCATTGATAGGCCTTTTGAAGGGACGCAAGTCAGTGACAGTTCAGTGGAATGAACAGGCGGAAAAGGCTTTCTCCACTTTGAAGTCTGCCCTGTGTGGTTCCCCGATATTGGTGACGCTGGACTTAACATAGTAATATAGTACATAACTTCATGAGGGAGTTTGTGATACAGACTGATGCCTCTGAAATAGGCCTCAGAGCTGTACTCTCTCAGGACATCAATGGGGAAGAACACCCTGTTGTTTTCCTGAGCCAAAAGCTTACCCCAGCTGAGCCTATGTATAGTATAGTGAAGAGAAAGTGTCTGGCCATCAAAGGGGCCATTGAGTCTCTCTGCTATTATTTGTTAGGGAGAAAGTTCCATCTAGTGACCGACCACTTCCCTTTTTAAGTGGATGAGCCAGGCCAAAGAGAGGAATGCTCGGGTCACCAGGTGGTTCTTGTCATTACAAAACTTTACATTTTCTGAGGAGCATAGGGCAGGCAGGTTACAGGGAAACGCAGATGCCCTGTCACAGGTACACTGTCTGGCGGGTGTTCACCCCCTCAGGGTTGAACAAAGGGGGTAGGAAGGCGCAAGGCGCTGTCATTGATAGAAGGTATGTGTCACCGAGATTCCTGGCCTCGGTGAGGTAAGAGCCGGTAGTTTTAAGTGTCAGCGGCAGTTAGTACTGGTTGACACTGTTTGTTGTTAGTGTGGCTGCAAAGCTGGTCCGGGCCGGCTCTTACTGGATGTAGCCAAAGTGTGAATTCCACATTTTGCGGAATGACCCCTAATAGAACAGTCCTATACTTGTCCATAATGTGGACAATAATAGGACATGTTCTAATTTTTTTTTTGCAGAACAGCTATGTGGACATACGTACACGGAATGCACAAGGAGTCAATTCTTTTTTACGGCCCCATTGAAGTTAATTGTTCCTCATGCGCCCACCCCAAAAAATAAAAACTGACACAGAAAAAAAAAATGCATTTATGTGCATGAGCCCTAAAAACACAAGGGCATGAGCCCTAAAACACACAAATTTATTTCAATAATAAAAAATACAAACAGTGAAAAATCCATTGAATAAAGTTGGAAACAGCAATAATAATATTACATATCAACATAGCGATATATGAAAGTATGGAAGTAACCATCTCACTTGCACTTGATATACGTACAGTAATTGTAACAAACATGGATGGGTATACTATCAACATACAATAATTGTCACTATTATAGATGAGCGAATTTCATATTTTGAATTTCTTTTTTGGTTCCTTTTGTGGTATTTAGTGAGTTGCTTTATGGATTCCGTTACCACGGACCATAACGCAATTCCATGATGGAATGCATTATGGAATGCCTTTTGAGGACCTTAGCATAACGGAAATGAGACGGATCAGTTTTGCAGCCCATAGATTTCTATTATGACTGAATGAATAATGGAATGCCTCTAAAGGCATTCTGTTATGCATTCCGTCATGGAATTGCGTTATGGTCTGCGGTAACGGAATCCATAACGCAATTCACTAAATACCACAAAACGAACCGCAAACAAATTTCTAAACATGAAATTCGCTCATCTCTAGTCACTATCCTAAAGAATAACCCTTTATATCCAATCTAAACACTGCTCCTTAACCATGTTTGTCATTCCAATGTACTCCTATACTGATTATACTACTATAACTCCCAAAGGGAAGGTATAACCTAACATTTCACTACTAGAGTAAAAAAAAATTCTAAAGCAGCAAAATATCAAATAGACGGTGAAATTGATATTTCTCATCCTGGCTTGTTGCCGTTAGTCCTGGAGGCTCTGCTCTCTCTGTAACTACTGCTCCCTCTCAACTTTGATTGACAGGACCAGGTATGATCAAAGTGTAGAGGGCATGGCAGTTGCACAGAGAGCTGAGCCTCTAGGTGTAGCAGAAACTTATTTGGAGATTTTAAGTTTTAAACCAATATTGACAATCTTCATTTGTGTTTTGGGTGAAATTCCTTGTAATCTATCAAAAGATATGGAGTTAATGGTGTATAAATCTCTCTTTTTGGCTCAATTATTAATTGCTATAAAATGTATGGGATTTGCTGTGCCCACATGGATGAATATGATGAATTTAAATAGATCTATTGAGAAAGCGGGCTATATTAAGCAATATAAGGTGCATGTCTATAATAGGCTATGGAGTAAATGGGAGATATTTATTGACAAGACATTTAAGACTTTTTTTTTACATCATTTAATTTGTAGTGTGTAAATGAAAAATTACTGGTGTTTTATTTATTTATTTATTATTATTAATATTATTATTATTATTATTTATTTCTGCTATCTCCTGTTGGGGGTGGATGGATTAATGGGCTATAAATGCAAAATTTAAGTACAGTATGTTTTTTCTTTTTTATGATATTATAATGATTATTTTGAATAAAAAAAAAAAAGGTGTAACAGAAACTCCCTTGTTGCTCCTAAAAGGCTTACTTGCATATATTAAAATATATTTTTTTCCCAGCAAGCAGGCACATATGAACATGGGACCAAAACAGATCTCTTTAGATGCCAAGCATACATACAACAGGTCAACCCGTTTAAAGTCCAATTCACGACACACAATCTTGTCTTTTTAATGGATGCAAAACACCTCCAATGTATCCTCTTTCTTTCAATTTCTAAGATATTAAATAGAATGATCCTATATCCTTTTGTTACCAAACCTTTCCAGTTGTGCTAGTTGAGGGCACTGGGACATCTTTAGAGCCATGGTGAACAATACCATCTGCACCATTATCAATGTGATACAGTTGCAAGAAAAAGTATGTGAACCCTTTGGAATAATATGGATTTATGCACAAATTGGTCATAAAATGTGATCTGATCTTCATCTAAGTCACAACAATAGACAATCACAGTCTGCTTAAACTAATAACACACAAAGAATAAAATGTTACCATGTTTTTATTGAACACACCATGTAAACATTCACAGCGCAGGTGGAAAAAGTATGTGAACCCCTAGACTAATGACATCTCCAAGAGCTAATTGGAGTGAGGTGTCAGCTAACTGGAGTCCAATCAATGAGATGAGATTGGAGGTGTTGGTTACAGCTGCCCTGCCCTATAAAAAACATACCAGTTCTGGGTTTGCTTTTCACAAGAAGCATTGCCTGATGTGAACGATGCCTCGCACAAAAGAGCTCTCAGAAGACCTACGATTAAGAATTATTCACTTGCATAAAGCTGTAAATGGTTATAAAAGTATCTCTTGCTGTTCATCAGTCCACGGCAAGACAATTGTCTATAAATGGAGAAAGTTCAGCACTGCTGCTACTCTCCCTAGGAGTGGCCATCCTGTAAAGATGACTGCAAGAGCACAGTGCAGACTGCTCAATGAGGTGAAGAAGAAACATAGAGTGTCAGCTAAAGACTTACAAAAGTCTCTGGCATATGCTAACATCCCTATTAGCAAATCTACGATACTGTAAAACACTAAACAAGAATGGATTTCATGGGAGGATACCACAGAGGAAGCCACTGCTGTCCAAAAAAAACATTTCTGCACGTTTACAGTTTGCACAAGAGCTCCTGGATGTTCCACGGCAGTACTGGCAAAATATTCTGTGGACAGATGAAACCAAAGTTGAGTTGTTTGGAAGAAACACACAACACTATGTGTGGAGAAAAAGAGGCGCAGCACACCAACATCAAAACCTCATCCCAACTGTGAAGTATAGTGGTGGGGGCATCATGGTTTGGGGCTGCTCTGCTGCATCAGGGCCTGGATGGATTGCTATTATCGAAGGAAAAATGAATTCCCAAGTTTATCAAGACATTTTGCAGGAGAACTTAAGGCCATCTGTCCACCAGCTGAAGCTCCACAGAAGATGGGTGCTGCAACAGGACAACGACCCAAAGCATAGAAGTAAATCAACAACAGAATGGCTTAAACAGAAGAAAATACGCCTTCTGGAGTGGCCCAGTCAGAGTCCTGACCTCAACCCGATTAAGATGCTGTGGCATGACCTCAAGAAAGCGATTCACACCAGACATCCCAAGAATATTGCTGAACTGAAACAGTTCTGTAAAGAGGAATGGTCAAGAATTACTCCTGTCCGTTGTGCACATCTGATCTGCAACTACAGGAAATGTTTGGGTGAAGTTATTGCTGCCAAAGGAGGTTCAACCAGTTATTAAATCCAAGGGTTTACATACTTTTTCCACCTGCACTGTGAATCTTTACATGGTGTGTTCAATAAAAACATGGTAACATGGTAACAAGACTGTGATTGTCTATTGTTGTGACTTAGATGAAGATCAGATCACATTTTATGACCAATTTGTGCAGAAATCCATATCATTCCTAAGGGTTCACATACTTTTTTATGCAACTGTATATTGGTACTTTTTTTACTCTAGTCATTTAAGAGTTGCCTCTTTGCCTCTTTACAGATACCTAATTCATTTCATGTTTCTCTTCTCAAGCCTGTGATCTTCCATCACCATTCCAGAAGTTCAACTCCTGATGTCGACCTGGTCAGTTCTGAAGATGTGTGTGTGAAGTAAAGGACACAATTTCATGAGCATTAAAAAGATCAGAGGCAAGACTTTAGTTCTGGTGGACTGGAAGGGTTTTGGTCCTGAGAGTCTCTGGAAAACATTGATTCCCCGGTTTTTCTGAAGACATCCCTGCAAGTCTATTTCAAAGAGGAGAGTGAGTCAGGAGAGGTCATGCTGTTACTCTACCGATCTGTGCTTTCTGGTTTTTCACTCCAAGCAGGCACAGGTGTTACATCACTTACCCAGCTGCTTGTCTCCTCTACTGGCCTCTGCCTGTTTACCAACTTTTACCCTCTCTTTCCTAAACTAACCCTTGCCTGTTTACTATACTGACTGGAGGAAAGTCCAGGGGGTCCCATTTGGGAGATAAGAGGTCGGACCCGGACATGACATGGTGACATCTCCTAGTGATATGTCAGGAATCTTAGATTAGATAACCCCTTAACGCAGAATGCCTTGCATGTACGGCAGGGGATGCATTGCCAGAATGCATCCTGCCGTACATGCACAGAGGGATGATCGGGCGGCGCACGCCCGATCACTGCAGGTGTCCAGCAGTCCCTGGTAGCCAGGCCCCTGCTGTATCCGCCAGCATCGATATTTACAACGACCGCGAAATAGAAGTGGTTTGCGGCGGGTGAAGCAGCGCATCGAGTCTCTGTGGCTAAGGCGGGGACTCGATGCGTGACAAGGCAGCCTGATGCCATGCAGAGGCTGCCTAATGCCCTGCACGGCATTGGGACCTGCCTTCTACGGGTGCCTCAGGCTGGGTCTCCTAGGCAACCTGTTTGTGTACTACTCACTGTAGTACACGAACAGGCAATGGATTACAATACAGATACATTGTAATGCATTGCAGAGGGGATCAGACCCCCAAAAGTTGAAGTCCCAGAGTGGGACAGAAATAAAGTTTAAAAAAAAAAGTGTTTTGAATAAAAAAAGTTTCAAGTAAAAAATTAAAAACACCCCTTTCCCCTGATTTTAGAATAAAAAATAGAAAAAAAAAGAAACAAAACGCACATATTAGGTATCGACGTGTCCGTATCAACCTTCTAAAAATATATCACCTGATTTAACACCTCAGGTGAACACTGTAAAGAAATAAAAATAAAAACAGTGTAAAAAAAGTTTAATAGCAAGCGATCAAAAAGTCATATGCACCCCAAAATTGCACCAATGAAACTGTCATCTCATCCCGCAAAAAAATTATACCCTACTTAGAGAATCACCCAAAAAAATGTAAAAACGGAGGCTCTCAGACTATGGTGACACTAAAACATGATTTTTTCTTGGTTTAAAAAATGATATTAGTGTATAAAGCTTAAATAAATAAAAAAAGTATATATATTAGGTGTTGCCACCTCCGTATCAACACCGTAAAAAAAATATATATAAAAAACTGTGTAAAAAAGCTATTTTATCACCTTACATCACAAAAAAATGTAATAGCAAGCGATCAAAAAGTCATACATACCAAAAATTGTACCAATCAAGTCATATTTGGTATTGTCGCGTCCGTAACAACCTGCTCTATAAAAATAGCTCATGATCTAACCTGACAGATGAACGTTGTAAATAACCAAAAATAAAAACTGTGGCAAAACAGCTATTTTTTTGTTACTGAAAGAGAAGGTGACTTTTAAAAATACCTTTATTATTCTATCAAAGAAGGGTATTGGTATAAATATACCACTATAGTGCATGGAGACATGTAAGTAGTTAAGTTTCCTATGGGGGAGTATTCCCCCGCAAGAAATCTACAGTAACAGGATAGCAAGAAAAAAAGGAAAAAACTGGGGAGGGAGGGGCAGAGTCTTATGGACAGGGCAAAGGCAGAATTATCTCACCCTAATTTGCCCTATAGCCTACTCAGCCCAGGGCGACCCCCTGATGGTGGAGGTTCCCTGTCCCCGAATCTATTACTATCCAGTCCCTGTTAAACCCTACTCAAGGGAACCCTAGTTAGAGATATCTAAGTCGAGGGTATCGGTGGTTATTCCAGAGGAGGTGGGAACCGCCGAGACCCTTCTGATCAACAAATAAGAGTGTCAGTGGCTATTCCCAGGATTGGGTGTCACTGAGACTCAAACGCAAAAGAGACCCCAACTCGTTTTGCCTAGAACACACTAGGCTCATCAGGGGGTGATCTTAAAAGAAGTCAAAGATAGACAAAACAAAAATATATAGATATGTAAGATACTGAGCTCCTAAGCCGGATACACGTGGTTATTTCTGATTACCCAGAATAATGCTGTCCTGTTATAGGTACCTAGAAGAGCATATTAACTCAATTAATATGAGGTCAGTATCTATGTTTGCATTGTTGTAATATCCATCCATCAAGCAACAGAAGAAAGAAATACAAGGTCTACTTACAAAAGGACAAAAAGATAGAGTCCCAGCAAGGAACCACGGAGCTTGGGCTAAGTTAGAAAGGCCGTTGTTGCGGTTTTTATCCTGTCAAGCGCGCCGCCCAGGGATGACTTCCGGATGCCAGAAGACATGTTTCCGGCATCTGGAACGCACCCTGGACCGCATGCCTGCTTCCCTGTGTAATTTCCAGTGGCGTGGAGCGCATCGGATGGAACGCACCGGGCATTTAGAAGATTGCCGATCCCAGTGGTACGCATTGTGGGATGCAAATAAATGGTACGATTCGCTCGGGAGGCATGTTCTGCACAAGGGAGGATTCTGTAATAAGCGTATGTTGGCGAGGTAATTCGCCCATATTTCCCACGATGTTTCTTGTAGACAAAGTCCGCAACTGCAGAGAGGGCCAAAAAATGAAAGAGGGACTGACAGATGTCTCCCAAGAATTTATAAAGTGGATAGATAAGAGATGATAATAAATAATTTGGTCCCTCCCCCTGATGGTATAAGAGAGGAAGTGAGGCACCAAATTAAAACAGAAGATAAGGTGAGCTAATATTTGTTCACCACTTAGAGACAGTTAAAGGGCCATACACCCGCAAATGTCACTAAAGGAGGATATATATTTTAATTTAAAGGACCAGGAATTTGGGTAGCCAGGTTTTCAAATAAAACAAGTAAAGTTCAATCTTGCGTTTAAGCCGAGAGGGGACTGGGACTGGAATCTATAGATCCAAGCAGTTTCTTTCATAAGGATCTTCCTGTCCCAGTCACCTCTCCTTTCGGGGAGGGGGACCACCTCCAAGACTGAGAAGCGTGCGGAATCAAGATTGCCCGTGTGGCAGTTGTTGAAATGTTGAGCTATGGGGGTATCCTTCCGTTTTTTTATATCGTTGATATGTTCACAGATCCTTCTTCTAAGTTCTCTTTTCGTTTTCCCTATGTAATCAAGGGGGCATGAACATTAGTAGATATATACTACGCCCTTTGTCTTATAATTCGCAAAGTCTCGGATAGAGTAAGGACATTGTGTGACGGAACAGGCTTTGATATACTTGCAGGCTTTGCAGGATCCGCATTTAAAAACCCCCAGAGGCTTCCGATCTAACCAGGTACCCTCTTTTTTAGGACCCTCGTAGTGGATATGAACCAATCTATCCCGCAAGCTCCTGCCTTTACGGTATGTAACTTGGGGAAATTCTTTGATTACTTGTGCAAGGTCTGGGTCCATCAAGAGTATTGGCCAGTATGCTCTCAAAATGGAGGTCACCTCCCTGTTACCAGAGTTGAAGGTGGAAATCAGACGTATCAGACCCTCGTCTGTCTTGTCTCTCGACCTTGGCATCAGTAGATCTTCCCTCTTCTTGGACTCGGCAAATTGAAACGACTCCTTCAGAAGGTTCGAAGGGTAACCTTTCTGTGTTAGTCTTTTTTTCAACTTGTGGGATTCCGAGTAAAAGTTCCCCCCAGAGGAACAGTTCCTGCTAACCCGCAGATACTGCCCCCTGGGGATGCCCCTCTTAATAGCCGTAGGGTGGTGGCTGTCCTAGTGGAGAATACTGTTGGTGCCTGACGGTTTTCTATGTACCGATGTACTGAAGGTCCCCTCAGTTTTCCTCACCACCACGTCAAGAAAGGTGATTTGTTCAGTCTGGGTTTCAAATGTGAAGCTCAGACCGATGTCATTTTGATTTAAGGTATTGATGAATTCATGAAAGGCTGGTATGGTGCCCTCCCAGATCAGGAAGACATCGTCGATGTACCGAGTCCAAAATGTGATGTTGTCATTCCACCATCGATGCTGATCTGGGAAGACATACTTATCCTCCCACCAGCCCAGGAAGAGGTTGGCGTAAGTTGGCGCACAGGAGTTCCCCATCGCCATCCCCCTGAGCTGGTGGTAGAAAGAACCCTGCCCCTCCCTCCCCAGTTTTTTCCTTTTTTCTTGCTATCCTGTTACTGTAGTTTTCTTGCGGGGGGAATACTCCCCCATAGGAAACTTAAGTACTCACATGTCTCTCCGCACTATATTCTTTGATAGAATAATAAAGGTATTTTTAAAAGTCACCTTCTCTTTCAGTTACTTTTTTCCCCTTTGATACTCTGGTGACAGAAACATCCTAATACTAATCTGAATGATTGTTAATATTTATTTGTTTGTTACCTTGCCTCACAAAAAGTGTAATATAGAGCACAAAAAATCATCTTTACAATAAAATAGTTCCAACAAAACTGCCAGCTTATCCCATACTTTCCAAAATGGGGTAACTTTTTTGGAGTTTCTACTCTAGGGGGGTATCAGGGTGGCTTCAAATGCGACATGGTGTCAAAAAAACAGTCCATCAAAATCTGCCTTCTAAAAACAATATGGTATTCCTTTCCTTCTGCACGCTTTCCATGTGGCCATACAGCAGTTTTTGACCACATATGTGGTGTTTCTGTAAACTACAGAATCAGGGCAATAAATATTGAGTTTTGTTTGGCTGTTAACCCTTGCTTTGTAACTGGAAAAAATTTATTAAAATGGAAAATCTGCCAAAAATGTGAAATTATGACATTTAATCTCCATTTCCCATTAATTCTTGTGGGACACCTAAAGGGTTAACAAAGTTTGTAAAATCAATTTTGAATACCTTGAGGGGTGTAGTTTTTAAAATGGGGTCATTTTGTGGGTGGTTTCTATTATGTAAGCCTCACAAAGTGACTTCAGACCTGAACTAGTCCTTAAAAAGTGGGTTTTGGAAATTTTCTGAAAAATTTCAAGATTTGCTTCTATATAATATAATCTTATAAGCCTTATAACATCCCCAAAAAATAAAATGGCATTCACAAAATGATCCAAATATGAAGTAGACATTTGGGGAATGTAAAGTAATAACAATTTTAGGATGTATCACTATCTGTTTTAAAAGCAGAGAAATTGAAATTTGGAAAGTTGCGAATTTTTCCAAATTCTTGGTAAATTTGGTATTTTTTTAAAAATAAAAATGTAATTTTTTGACTTAATTTTACAACTGTCATGAAGTACAATATGTGACGAGAAAACAATCTCAGAATGGCTTGGATAAGTAAAAGCGTTTTAAAGTTATCACCACATAAAGTGACACATGCCAGATTAGCAAAAATCAGTCTGGTCCAGGGCTTCTGTCACCCCACTAAACTCATTTTTCTTTGTGTGTGTACTTATAATCCCTATCCTGCGATATTGCCATACATTATGTTATTAATAATTTTCGTTCAGTAGATTTAGCAAAAAACGTACTGTTAAGATATGCTAATTACCTGTCTACCAGCAAGTAGGGCGTCTACTTGCTGGTAGCAGCCGCAGAAAACCGCCCCCTCCTTCTGTTGATTGACAGGGCCAGCCGAGATCTCCTCCTCCGGCTGGCCCTGTCAGCATTTCAAAAATCGCGCGCCTGTGTTGATTCGGCGCAGGCGTTCTGAGATAAGGAGGCTCGCCTCCTCAGCACTCCCTCAGTGCGCCTGCGCCGATGACGTCACCGAAAGACAAGACGTCATCGGCGCTATCTACAAGGGTAGATAGCAAAACCCCCTGGGTCAGCAGCAAGGGGCTACACCCAGTAAAGCACAGGACAGACTGACCTCCTGGATGAGCATCAAGGTGCTACATCCAGCAAGACACAAAAGACTGATGACATGCCCCACAGCTCACAGGTAGATATACAGATGTAGTAGAGTTAACACATATGGTTTATGAGACGTGTTATCTAAACTAAATGCGTTAAGCAAACACCTTCAATTGCTTTTCAATGGCTTTTGTTTCAAGATAACGAGTTAATAAACATGAGTTAAGAGTTTGTGTGTTAACCCTGCTACATCTGTAGCTGCCTAAGGACACCTGGTAAGACACACCCAGGAATAAACCAGAGGAAGTTAACCCTATCAGAACCAGGAGTACCTGAACCATAGAACAAACGATACAGGCCACAGTTCGCACACACCACTGCAGCCAGCACGCAGTTCCAAGCAACCAGCATACACAGGTGTCAGCCTGCAGCCAGTACGCGAGGGAGCCGGCAGCCAGCCTGCATGGCACCAGAGACAGAAACTGCACAGATAAGTAGACACGGGGAGTGCACACATTCACAGGCAGCAGTTCACATAAGACACCACAGACAGCACGCAGCCCCAAGCAACCAGCCTACATAGGAGGCAGCCTGCAGACAGTACGCAAGAGGGCATGCAGCCAGCCTACATGGCCACAACTGTCACAGTTGACAGTGCATACACATCCTTTCCAGTTTCCAGTCTAGATTGCCATACAGCTTCTCCAAGGTACAGTAGCTGCTTCCTTTGATTAACTCATGGAACTAGGTGTAACTCTGTCTTCTCAAGACAGTGGGAGCTTCAGAAGGAGAAAAGGATCGTGGGTAGTGCTGAGCGTATCAAAGTTAACAAAGTGGAATTTTATTCTAATTTCAGGAACAATTTGATTTGCCATGAATACAAATTTCCTTGTGTTTTGTGGTAATGAATTGGATTTTTTGTAAAATGGCTGCTGCACGTTACAAAGTGAAAGTAAGAAGCCCGGGAATGAGGGATCACCCATAATGCTGTGCAGCCAACCAATCAGCCCCTGTGATGTCACAGCCCTATAAAAAGCCCCATCCTGCCTAGCCCCTGGCCATTTTACAGTGAACTGAGCATAGGGAGAGACGTGACAAGTGCTAGGGGAAGTGTTTTACAAACTTTTAACAGTAAAATCTAGGTTAGGGATAGTGTGGGGAGATCTTAGAGAGAGTTTACAGACAGGGAGGGCATAGGGGAGCATAGGGAGACTGCAGCACAGTGCAGGCTCTGTAAGCTGAAGGAATCCATATGAGACCTCCCTCTCTCCCCTGTAGGGCACAGAGATAGCTAATTGAATGGTGTCCACTTTGTTAAATAGATAAGCAATTCTATTATGCCTTGATTATCAAATTGGGGTGAATAAGCTGTCTAATATAACTGTTATTGGGGTGTCCACCTTTTTTTATAGATAATTCTATTATGCCTTGATTCTCAAATTGAGGTAATTAGGCTGTCTAATATAATTATTATTAGGGTGTCCACCTTGTTTAATAGATAAACAATTCTATTACGCCTTGATTCTCAAATTGGGGTGAATAATCTGTGTAATATAACTGTTAGTGTGTTGCCCACCAGGTTTAATAGATAAGTAATTCTATTTCGCCATCATTGTCATATTGGGGTGAATAACCTGTGTAATATAACTGTTAGTGAGGTGCCCACCTTGGGTAATAGATAAGCAATTCTATTAGGCCTTCATTCTCATATTGGGGTGAAAAACCTGTGTAAAATAACTGTTAATGGGGCATCTACCTTGTTTCATAGATAAACAATTCCATTAGGCCTTGATTGTCATTTTGGGATAAATAAGGGTACTTTCACACTAGCGTTTAAGTTTTCTGGTGTTGAGTTCTGTCATAGGGGCTCAATACCAGAATAAAATGCTTCAGTTTTGTCCCCATTCATTGTCAATGGGGATAAAACTGAACTGAACAGAATGGAATGTTCCAAAATGCATTCCGTTCCATTTAGTTGCGTTCCCAGACCGGAGAGCAAACCTCAGCATGCAGGGTGAATAATCTGTGTAATATAACTGTTATTGAGGTGTTCACATTGACATTGAATAACTTATTTTACATATACAGTTACTGTTACCGTACAGTATATCCAACAAAGAGGTGTCAAGGCCCTACAAAGGAACGGGAAGTGGCAAAAATGTTGCTGGAGCGAGCAGAAGTAGCAGCAGAAGAAGGGATGGTGGTAGCAGCAGACGCAGAACAGGCAAGAGCTGCCAGTGTCATCCAGTGTTTGTGTTTTAGTGACCAATCCCACTGTCATGAAATTGTTGACTTGGTCTTCAACATCTCAACTGACATCAGACACCCACAGGAAGGATTCTGTGGGTTCCTCTGAGAAGACACTTAGTTGGCATGGCCCAGGAACAAGTTCTGTGCCCTCACCTGTCCTGGACCTGCCTCTTTCCTTTGCTGCTCTTTCTGCCTATGCTCCACTTTTCAGTGAGGAAAATATTACTGAGGACAGTCAGCAGCTACTGCCAAGCCCAGATTTGGAGGAGAGGTCCGCTGTTATCTCCTGAACGCGTGCAAGTAGTGACAGAGTTGTGTGGGATTAGGTGTTGCGAGCGGTCGGGGACACAGCCATGAGACTGATGAGGGTGAGATAAGTGACGAGCAGACATTAGTGGATTATGATGTAGCTGATCACACGTGGGAGACGATTATAGAGAGAGCTTCATCATCATCATCATCATAATCGGGGGGCAAAGGTGGCAGATTGCCCGTGAGACAGCGGCAGGGCGGCAGCACTGTGAGATCTGGAGCCAAATGTGCCTGGGGTAGACCGCCTGCTACTAAGAAGCCCACCTGGGCTTCATAGAGGCAGAGACAGGCAGTCATCATGCAGTGGTGGGGGTAAAATGCCATTGTCGCTGGTGTGGGAATTTTTCATCAAGTTGCTGGAGTACATCAGCGTGGCCGTATGTAGGATCTGTAGGCAGAAGGTGAAGCTCGGCCAGGGTGCCAATGTTGGCACCACGGTCCTGTGTCAACAAATGGAGTGTCACCATAAAGTGGCCGGGGAAAACTGTGGTGCTAATGAAGTCATACAGCCTGATGCATCTCCCATCAGCCCCCACTTCTTCTCCAGCAGTCAGGTCTTCACCACCTCAGCAGAAGATAGCTATGTTTCCTTCCCATCGTCTACAGGTCCTGATGCTCCTTCTCCTCCTACTCCTCATCAGGCATTTCGCCAGCAATCGATCACCGAGGTAATTGCAAAGAGACAACAGTATGTATGCACTCTTCCAGAGCAGAGGCTGACCCTGCTCCTGGCAATTTGCTGGTACTACAGTCCCTCCCTTTCCATGTGGTTGACTCTGCACATTTCAGAGAACTGATGGCTTGTGCCGAGTCAAGCCATCACTACTTCTCTAAAAAAGCTGTACCAGCATTGCATATGTACAGTACAGACCAAAAGTTTGGACACACCTTCTCATTCAAAGAGTTTTCTTTATTTTCATGACTATGAAAATTGTAGCTTCACACTGAAGGCCCCAAAACTATGAATTAACACATGTGGAATTATATACATAGCAAAAAAGTGTGAAACAACTGAAAATATGTCATATTCTAGGTTCTTTTGCTTTGACTACTGCTTTGCACACTCTTGGCATTCTCTTGATGAGCTTCAAGAGGTAGTCACCTGAAATGGTTTTCACTTCACAGGTGTGCCCTGTCAGGTTTAATAAGTGGGATTTCTTGCCTTATAAATCGGGTTGGGACCATCAGTTGCGTTGTGGAGAAGTCAGGTGGATACACAGCTGATAGTCCTACTGAATAGACTGTTAGAATTTTTATTATGGCAAGAAAAAAGCAGCTAAGTAAAGAAAAACGAGTTGCCATCATTACTTTAAGAAATGAAGGTCAGTCAGTCCGAAAAATTGGGAAAACTTTGAAAGTGTCCCCAAGTGCAGTCACAAAAACCATCAAGCGCTACAAAGAAACTGGCTCACATGCGGACTGCCCCCCCCCCCCCCTGAAAAGTCACCTCTGCTGCGGAGGATAAGTTCATCCGAGTCACCAGCCTCAGAAATCACAGGTTAACAGCAGCTCAGATTAGAGATCGGGTCAATGCCACACAGAGTTCTAGCAGCAGACACATCTCTAGAACAACTGTTAAGAGGAGACTGTGTGAATCAATCCTTCATGGTAGAATATCTGCTAGGAAACCACTGCTAAGGACAGGCAACAAGCAGAAAAGACTTGTTTGACGTTTCGGTGGTTCTTAAGAGCTACGATCATAGGCTCAATCGGAAGCTAATGATTCCGGAATTCGTTGTGGCGTTCAGCTTGTACAGGAATGTTATCTGCTCTGTCCGTCCAGACAGGAGAGAGGAGTTGGATCTCTACCTTTAGAGAGTCACTGATTTTGGGCATAAGTATGGTGGTGCGGCGTTTTACGATTGCCACTGTTCTTTTTCTGCGAAAGCAGCAGCAGCACTCAGTCAGTTTCAGTTTACCACTAATTCGACCAACATAGACACTGAGATCTTCTGCAGACACTTTGCAGGGCTTAAAGCCCCATCGTGCTCACTTTGTCAGTATATTTCACACTGCCGAGTTTCAAAGTCTCTTCAGCTTCCAATGTACTCCTATACTGATTATACTACTATAACTCCCAAAGGGAAGGTATAACCTAACATTTCACTACTAGAGTAAAAAAAAATTCTAAAGCAGCAAAATATCAAATAGACGGTGAAATTGATATTTCTCATCCTGGCTTGTTGCCGTTAGTCCTGGAGGCTCTGCTCTCTCTGTAACTACTGCTCCCTCTCAACTTTGATTGACAGGACCAGGTATGATCAAAGTGTAGAGGGCATGGCAGTTGCACAGAGAGCTGAGCCTCTAGGTGTAGCAGAAACTTATTTGGAGATTTTAAGTTTTAAACCAATATTGACAATCTTCATTTGTGTTTTGGGTGAAATTCCTTGTAATCTATCAAAAGATATGGAGTTAATGGTGTATAAATCTCTCTTTTTGGCTCAATTATTAATTGCTATAAAATGTATGGGATTTGCTGTGCCCACATGGATGAATATGATGAATTTAAATAGATCTATTGAGAAAGCGGGCTATATTAAGCAATATAAGGTGCATGTCTATAATAGGCTATGGAGTAAATGGGAGATATTTATTGACAAGACATTTAAGACTTTTTTTTTACATCATTTAATTTGTAGTGTGTAAATGAAAAATTACTGGTGTTTTATTTATTTATTTATTATTATTAATATTATTATTATTATTATTTATTTCTGCTATCTCCTGTTGGGGGTGGATGGATTAATGGGCTATAAATGCAAAATTTAAGTACAGTATGTTTTTTCTTTTTTATGATATTATAATGATTATTTTGAATAAAAAAAAAAAAGGTGTAACAGAAACTCCCTTGTTGCTCCTAAAAGGCTTACTTGCATATATTAAAATATATTTTTTTCCCAGCAAGCAGGCACATATGAACATGGGACCAAAACAGATCTCTTTAGATGCCAAGCATACATACAACAGGTCAACCCGTTTAAAGTCCAATTCACGACACACAATCTTGTCTTTTTAATGGATGCAAAACACCTCCAATGTATCCTCTTTCTTTCAATTTCTAAGATATTAAATAGAATGATCCTATATCCTTTTGTTACCAAACCTTTCCAGTTGTGCTAGTTGAGGGCACTGGGACATCTTTAGAGCCATGGTGAACAATACCATCTGCACCATTATCAATGTGATACAGTTGCAAGAAAAAGTATGTGAACCCTTTGGAATAATATGGATTTATGCACAAATTGGTCATAAAATGTGATCTGATCTTCATCTAAGTCACAACAATAGACAATCACAGTCTGCTTAAACTAATAACACACAAAGAATAAAATGTTACCATGTTTTTATTGAACACACCATGTAAACATTCACAGCGCAGGTGGAAAAAGTATGTGAACCCCTAGACTAATGACATCTCCAAGAGCTAATTGGAGTGAGGTGTCAGCTAACTGGAGTCCAATCAATGAGATGAGATTGGAGGTGTTGGTTACAGCTGCCCTGCCCTATAAAAAACATACCAGTTCTGGGTTTGCTTTTCACAAGAAGCATTGCCTGATGTGAACGATGCCTCGCACAAAAGAGCTCTCAGAAGACCTACGATTAAGAATTATTCACTTGCATAAAGCTGTAAATGGTTATAAAAGTATCTCTTGCTGTTCATCAGTCCACGGCAAGACAATTGTCTATAAATGGAGAAAGTTCAGCACTGCTGCTACTCTCCCTAGGAGTGGCCATCCTGTAAAGATGACTGCAAGAGCACAGTGCAGACTGCTCAATGAGGTGAAGAAGAAACATAGAGTGTCAGCTAAAGACTTACAAAAGTCTCTGGCATATGCTAACATCCCTATTAGCAAATCTACGATACGTAAAACACTAAACAAGAATGGATTTCATGGGAGGATACCACAGAGGAAGCCACTGCTGTCCAAAAAAAACATTTCTGCACGTTTACAGTTTGCACAAGAGCTCCTGGATGTTCCACGGCAGTACTGGCAAAATATTCTGTGGACAGATGAAACCAAAGTTGAGTTGTTTGGAAGAAACACACAACACTATGTGTGGAGAAAAAGAGGCGCAGCACACCAACATCAAAACCTCATCCCAACTGTGAAGTATAGTGGTGGGGGCATCATGGTTTGGGGCTGCTCTGCTGCATCAGGGCCTGGATGGATTGCTATTATCGAAGGAAAAATGAATTCCCAAGTTTATCAAGACATTTTGCAGGAGAACTTAAGGCCATCTGTCCACCAGCTGAAGCTCCACAGAAGATGGGTGCTGCAACAGGACAACGACCCAAAGCATAGAAGTAAATCAACAACAGAATGGCTTAAACAGAAGAAAATACGCCTTCTGGAGTGGCCCAGTCAGAGTCCTGACCTCAACCCGATTAAGATGCTGTGGCATGACCTCAAGAAAGCGATTCACACCAGACATCCCAAGAATATTGCTGAACTGAAACAGTTCTGTAAAGAGGAATGGTCAAGAATTACTCCTGTCCGTTGTGCACATCTGATCTGCAACTACAGGAAATGTTTGGGTGAAGTTATTGCTGCCAAAGGAGGTTCAACCAGTTATTAAATCCAAGGGTTTACATACTTTTTCCACCTGCACTGTGAATCTTTACATGGTGTGTTCAATAAAAACATGGTAACATGGTAACAAGACTGTGATTGTCTATTGTTGTGACTTAGATGAAGATCAGATCACATTTTATGACCAATTTGTGCAGAAATCCATATCATTCCTAAGGGTTCACATACTTTTTTATGCAACTGTATATTGGTACTTTTTTTACTCTAGTCATTTAAGAGTTGCCTCTTTGCCTCTTTACAGATACCTAATTCATTTCATGTTTCTCTTCTCAAGCCTGTGATCTTCCATCACCATTCCAGAAGTTCAACTCCTGATGTCGACCTGGTCAGTTCTGAAGATGTGTGTGTGAAGTAAAGGACACAATTTCATGAGCATTAAAAAGATCAGAGGCAAGACTTTAGTTCTGGTGGACTGGAAGGGTTTTGGTCCTGAGAGTCTCTGGAAAACATTGATTCCCCGGTTTTTCTGAAGACATCCCTGCAAGTCTATTTCAAAGAGGAGAGTGAGTCAGGAGAGGTCATGCTGTTACTCTACCGATCTGTGCTTTCTGGTTTTTCACTCCAAGCAGGCACAGGTGTTACATCACTTACCCAGCTGCTTGTCTCCTCTACTGGCCTCTGCCTGTTTACCAACTTTTACCCTCTCTTTCCTAAACTAACCCTTGCCTGTTTACTATACTGACTGGAGGAAAGTCCAGGGGGTCCCATTTGGGAGATAAGAGGTCGGACCCGGACATGACATGGTGACATCTCCTAGTGATATGTCAGGAATCTTAGATTAGATAACCCCTTAACGCAGAATGCCTTGCATGTACGGCAGGGGATGCATTGCCAGAATGCATCCTGCCGTACATGCACAGAGGGATGATCGGGCGGCGCACGCCCGATCACTGCAGGTGTCCAGCAGTCCCTGGTAGCCAGGCCCCTGCTGTATCCGCCAGCATCGATATTTACAACGACCGCGAAATAGAAGTGGTTTGCGGCGGGTGAAGCAGCGCATCGAGTCTCTGTGGCTAAGGCGGGGACTCGATGCGTGACAAGGCAGCCTGATGCCATGCAGAGGCTGCCTAATGCCCTGCACGGCATTGGGACCTGCCTTCTACGGGTGCCTCAGGCTGGGTCTCCTAGGCAACCTGTTTGTGTACTACTCACTGTAGTACACGAACAGGCAATGGATTACAATACAGATACATTGTAATGCATTGCAGAGGGGATCAGACCCCCAAAAGTTGAAGTCCCAGAGTGGGACAGAAATAAAGTTTAAAAAAAAAAGTGTTTTGAATAAAAAAAGTTTCAAGTAAAAAATTAAAAACACCCCTTTCCCCTGATTTTAGAATAAAAAATAGAAAAAAAAAGAAACAAAACGCACATATTAGGTATCGACGTGTCCGTATCAACCTTCTAAAAATATATCACCTGATTTAACACCTCAGGTGAACACTGTAAAGAAATAAAAATAAAAACAGTGTAAAAAAAGTTTAATAGCAAGCGATCAAAAAGTCATATGCACCCCAAAATTGCACCAATGAAACTGTCATCTCATCCCGCAAAAAAATTATACCCTACTTAGAGAATCACCCAAAAAAATGTAAAAACGGAGGCTCTCAGACTATGGTGACACTAAAACATGATTTTTTCTTGGTTTAAAAAATGATATTAGTGTATAAAGCTTAAATAAATAAAAAAAGTATATATTAGGTGTTGCCACCTCCGTATCAACACCGTAAAAAAAATATATATAAAAAACTGTGTAAAAAAGCTATTTTATCACCTTACATCACAAAAAAATGTAATAGCAAGCGATCAAAAAGTCATACATACCAAAAATTGTACCAATCAAGTCATATTTGGTATTGTCGCGTCCGTAACAACCTGCTCTATAAAAATAGCTCATGATCTAACCTGACAGATGAACGTTGTAAATAACCAAAAATAAAAACTGTGGCAAAACAGCTATTTTTTTGTTACTGAAAGAGAAGGTGACTTTTAAAAATACCTTTATTATTCTATCAAAGAAGGGTATTGGTATAAATATACCACTATAGTGCATGGAGACATGTAAGTAGTTAAGTTTCCTATGGGGGAGTATTCCCCCGCAAGAAATCTACAGTAACAGGATAGCAAGAAAAAAAGGAAAAAACTGGGGAGGGAGGGGCAGAGTCTTATGGACAGGGCAAAGGCAGAATTATCTCACCCTAATTTGCCCTATAGCCTACTCAGCCCAGGGCGACCCCCTGATGGTGGAGGTTCCCTGTCCCCGAATCTATTACTATCCAGTCCCTGTTAAACCCTACTCAAGGGAACCCTAGTTAGAGATATCTAAGTCGAGGGTATCGGTGGTTATTCCAGAGGAGGTGGGAACCGCCGAGACCCTTCTGATCAACAAATAAGAGTGTCAGTGGCTATTCCCAGGATTGGGTGTCACTGAGACTCAAACGCAAAAGAGACCCCAACTCGTTTTGCCTAGAACACACTAGGCTCATCAGGGGGTGATCTTAAAAGAAGTCAAAGATAGACAAAACAAAAATATATAGATATGTAAGATACTGAGCTCCTAAGCCGGATACACGTGGTTATTTCTGATTACCCAGAATAATGCTGTCCTGTTATAGGTACCTAGAAGAGCATATTAACTCAATTAATATGAGGTCAGTATCTATGTTTGCATTGTTGTAATATCCATCCATCAAGCAACAGAAGAAAGAAATACAAGGTCTACTTACAAAAGGACAAAAAGATAGAGTCCCAGCAAGGAACCACGGAGCTTGGGCTAAGTTAGAAAGGCCGTTGTTGCGGTTTTTATCCTGTCAAGCGCGCCGCCCAGGGATGACTTCCGGATGCCAGAAGACATGTTTCCGGCATCTGGAACGCACCCTGGACCGCATGCCTGCTTCCCTGTGTAATTTCCAGTGGCGTGGAGCGCATCGGATGGAACGCACCGGGCATTTAGAAGATTGCCGATCCCAGTGGTACGCATTGTGGGATGCAAATAAATGGTACGATTCGCTCGGGAGGCATGTTCTGCACAAGGGAGGATTCTGTAATAAGCGTATGTTGGCGAGGTAATTCGCCCATATTTCCCACGATGTTTCTTGTAGACAAAGTCCGCAACTGCAGAGAGGGCCAAAAAATGAAAGAGGGACTGACAGATGTCTCCCAAGAATTTATAAAGTGGATAGATAAGAGATGATAATAAATAATTTGGTCCCTCCCCCTGATGGTATAAGAGAGGAAGTGAGGCACCAAATTAAAACAGAAGATAAGGTGAGCTAATATTTGTTCACCACTTAGAGACAGTTAAAGGGCCATACACCCGCAAATGTCACTAAAGGAGGATATATATTTTAATTTAAAGGACCAGGAATTTGGGTAGCCAGGTTTTCAAATAAAACAAGTAAAGTTCAATCTTGCGTTTAAGCCGAGAGGGGACTGGGACTGGAATCTATAGATCCAAGCAGTTTCTTTCATAAGGATCTTCCTGTCCCAGTCACCTCTCCTTTCGGGGAGGGGGACCACCTCCAAGACTGAGAAGCGTGCGGAATCAAGATTGCCCGTGTGGCAGTTGTTGAAATGTTGAGCTATGGGGGTATCCTTCCGTTTTTTTATATCGTTGATATGTTCACAGATCCTTCTTCTAAGTTCTCTTTTCGTTTTCCCTATGTAATCAAGGGGGCATGAACATTAGTAGATATATACTACGCCCTTTGTCTTATAATTCGCAAAGTCTCGGATAGAGTAAGGACATTGTGTGACGGAACAGGCTTTGATATACTTGCAGGCTTTGCAGGATCCGCATTTAAAAACCCCCAGAGGCTTCCGATCTAACCAGGTACCCTCTTTTTTAGGACCCTCGTAGTGGATATGAACCAATCTATCCCGCAAGCTCCTGCCTTTACGGTATGTAACTTGGGGAAATTCTTTGATTACTTGTGCAAGGTCTGGGTCCATCAAGAGTATTGGCCAGTATGCTCTCAAAATGGAGGTCACCTCCCTGTTACCAGAGTTGAAGGTGGAAATCAGACGTATCAGACCCTCGTCTGTCTTGTCTCTCGACCTTGGCATCAGTAGATCTTCCCTCTTCTTGGACTCGGCAAATTGAAACGACTCCTTCAGAAGGTTCGAAGGGTAACCTTTCTGTGTTAGTCTTTTTTTCAACTTGTGGGATTCCGAGTAAAAGTTCCCCCCAGAGGAACAGTTCCTGCTAACCCGCAGATACTGCCCCCTGGGGATGCCCCTCTTAATAGCCGTAGGGTGGTGGCTGTCCTAGTGGAGAATACTGTTGGTGCCTGACGGTTTTCTATGTACCGATGTACTGAAGGTCCCCTCAGTTTTCCTCACCACCACGTCAAGAAAGGTGATTTGTTCAGTCTGGGTTTCAAATGTGAAGCTCAGACCGATGTCATTTTGATTTAAGGTATTGATGAATTCATGAAAGGCTGGTATGGTGCCCTCCCAGATCAGGAAGACATCGTCGATGTACCGAGTCCAAAATGTGATGTTGTCATTCCACCATCGATGCTGATCTGGGAAGACATACTTATCCTCCCACCAGCCCAGGAAGAGGTTGGCGTAAGTTGGCGCACAGGAGTTCCCCATCGCCATCCCCCTGAGCTGGTGGTAGAAAGAACCCTGCCCCTCCCTCCCCAGTTTTTTCCTTTTTTCTTGCTATCCTGTTACTGTAGTTTTCTTGCGGGGGGAATACTCCCCCATAGGAAATTTAAGTACTCACATGTCTCTCCGCACTATATTCTTTGATAGAATAATAAAGGTATTTTTAAAAGTCACCTTCTCTTTCAGTTACTTTTTTCCCCTTTGATACTCTGGTGACAGAAACATCCTAATACTAATCTGAATGATTGTTAATATTTATTTGTTTGTTACCTTGCCTCACAAAAAGTGTAATATAGAGCACAAAAAATCATCTTTACAATAAAATAGTTCCAACAAAACTGCCAGCTTATCCCATACTTTCCAAAATGGGGTCACTTTTTTGGAGTTTCTACTCTAGGGGGGTATCAGGGTGGCTTCAAATGCGACATGGTGTCAAAAAAACAGTCCATCAAAATCTGCCTTCTAAAAACAATATGGTATTCCTTTCCTTCTGCACGCTTTCCATGTGGCCATACAGCAGTTTTTGACCACATATGTGGTGTTTCTGTAAACTACAGAATCAGGGCAATAAATATTGAGTTTTGTTTGGCTGTTAACCCTTGCTTTGTAACTGGAAAAAATTTATTAAAATGGAAAATCTGCCAAAAATGTGAAATTATGACATTTAATCTCCATTTCCCATTAATTCTTGTGGGACACCTAAAGGGTTAACAAAGTTTGTAAAATCAATTTTGAATACCTTGAGGGGTGTAGTTTTTAAAATGGGGTCATTTTGTGGGTGGTTTCTATTATGTAAGCCTCACAAAGTGACTTCAGACCTGAACTAGTCCTTAAAAAGTGGGTTTTGGAAATTTTCTGAAAAATTTCAAGATTTGCTTCTATATAATATAATCTTATAAGCCTTATAACATCCCCAAAAAATAAAATGGCATTCACAAAATGATCCAAATATGAAGTAGACATTTGGGGAATGTAAAGTAATAACAATTTTAGGATGTATCACTATCTGTTTTAAAAGCAGAGAAATTGAAATTTGGAAAGTTGCGAATTTTTCCAAATTCTTGGTAAATTTGGTATTTTTTTAAAAATAAAAATGTAATTTTTTGACTTAATTTTACAACTGTCATGAAGTACAATATGTGACGAGAAAACAATCTCAGAATGGCTTGGATAAGTAAAAGCGTTTTAAAGTTATCACCACATAAAGTGACACATGCCAGATTAGCAAAAATCAGTCTGGTCCAGGGCTTCTGTCACCCCACTAAACTCATTTTTCTTTGTGTGTGTACTTATAATCCCTATCCTGCGATATTGCCATACATTATGTTATTAATAATTTTCGTTCAGTAGATTTAGCAAAAAACGTACTGTTAAGATATGCTAATTACCTGTCTACCAGCAAGTAGGGCGTCTACTTGCTGGTAGCAGCCGCAGAAAACCGCCCCCTCCTTCTGTTGATTGACAGGGCCAGCCGAGATCTCCTCCTCCGGCTGGCCCTGTCAGCATTTCAAAAATCGCGCGCCTGTGTTGATTCGGCGCAGGCGTTCTGAGATAAGGAGGCTCGCCTCCTCAGCACTCCCTCAGTGCGCCTGCGCCGATGACGTCACCGAAAGACAAGACGTCATCGGCGCTATCTACAAGGGTAGATAGCAAAACCCCCTGGGTCAGCAGCAAGGGGCTACACCCAGTAAAGCACAGGACAGACTGACCTCCTGGATGAGCATCAAGGTGCTACATCCAGCAAGACACAAAAGACTGATGACATGCCCCACAGCTCACAGGTAGATATACAGATGTAGTAGAGTTAACACATATGGTTTATGAGACGTGTTATCTAAACTAAATGCGTTAAGCAAACACCTTCAATTGCTTTTCAATGGCTTTTGTTTCAAGATAACGAGTTAATAAACATGAGTTAAGAGTTTGTGTGTTAACCCTGCTACATCTGTAGCTGCCTAAGGACACCTGGTAAGACACACCCAGGAATAAACCAGAGGAAGTTAACCCTATCAGAACCAGGAGTACCTGAACCATAGAACAAACGATACAGGCCACAGTTCGCACACACCACTGCAGCCAGCACGCAGTTCCAAGCAACCAGCATACACAGGTGTCAGCCTGCAGCCAGTACGCGAGGGAGCCGGCAGCCAGCCTGCATGGCACCAGAGACAGAAACTGCACAGATAAGTAGACACGGGGAGTGCACACATTCACAGGCAGCAGTTCACATAAGACACCACAGACAGCACGCAGCCCCAAGCAACCAGCCTACATAGGAGGCAGCCTGCAGACAGTACGCAAGAGGGCATGCAGCCAGCCTACATGGCCACAACTGTCACAGTTGACAGTGCATACACATCCTTTCCAGTTTCCAGTCTAGATTGCCATACAGCTTCTCCAAGGTACAGTAGCTGCTTCCTTTGATTAACTCATGGAACTAGGTGTAACTCTGTCTTCTCAAGACAGTGGGAGCTTCAGAAGGAGAAAAGGATCGTGGGTAGTGCTGAGCGTATCAAAGTTAACAAAGTGGAATTTTATTCTAATTTCAGGAACAATTTGATTTGCCATGAATACAAATTTCCTTGTGTTTTGTGGTAATGAATTGGATTTTTTGTAAAATGGCTGCTGCACGTTACAAAGTGAAAGTAAGAAGCCCGGGAATGAGGGATCACCCATAATGCTGTGCAGCCAACCAATCAGCCCCTGTGATGTCACAGCCCTATAAAAAGCCCCATCCTGCCTAGCCCCTGGCCATTTTACAGTGAACTGAGCATAGGGAGAGACGTGACAAGTGCTAGGGGAAGTGTTTTACAAACTTTTAACAGTAAAATCTAGGTTAGGGATAGTGTGGGGAGATCTTAGAGAGAGTTTACAGACAGGGAGGGCATAGGGGAGCATAGGGAGACTGCAGCACAGTGCAGGCTCTGTAAGCTGAAGGAATCCATATGAGACCTCCCTCTCTCCCCTGTAGGGCACAGAGATAGCTAATTGAATGGTGTCCACTTTGTTAAATAGATAAGCAATTCTATTATGCCTTGATTATCAAATTGGGGTGAATAAGCTGTCTAATATAACTGTTATTGGGGTGTCCACCTTTTTTTATAGATAATTCTATTATGCCTTGATTCTCAAATTGAGGTAATTAGGCTGTCTAATATAATTATTATTAGGGTGTCCACCTTGTTTAATAGATAAACAATTCTATTACGCCTTGATTCTCAAATTGGGGTGAATAATCTGTGTAATATAACTGTTAGTGTGTTGCCCACCAGGTTTAATAGATAAGTAATTCTATTTCGCCATCATTGTCATATTGGGGTGAATAACCTGTGTAATATAACTGTTAGTGAGGTGCCCACCTTGGGTAATAGATAAGCAATTCTATTAGGCCTTCATTCTCATATTGGGGTGAAAAACCTGTGTAAAATAACTGTTAATGGGGCATCTACCTTGTTTCATAGATAAACAATTCCATTAGGCCTTGATTGTCATTTTGGGATAAATAAGGGTACTTTCACACTAGCGTTTAAGTTTTCTGGTGTTGAGTTCTGTCATAGGGGCTCAATACCAGAATAAAATGCTTCAGTTTTGTCCCCATTCATTGTCAATGGGGATAAAACTGAACTGAACAGAATGGAATGTTCCAAAATGCATTCCGTTCCATTTAGTTGCGTTCCCAGACCGGAGAGCAAACCTCAGCATGCAGGGTGAATAATCTGTGTAATATAACTGTTATTGAGGTGTTCACATTGACATTGAATAACTTATTTTACATATACAGTTACTGTTACCGTACAGTATATCCAACAAAGAGGTGTCAAGGCCCTACAAAGGAACGGGAAGTGGCAAAAATGTTGCTGGAGCGAGCAGAAGTAGCAGCAGAAGAAGGGATGGTGGTAGCAGCAGACGCAGAACAGGCAAGAGCTGCCAGTGTCATCCAGTGTTTGTGTTTTAGTGACCAATCCCACTGTCATGAAATTGTTGACTTGGTCTTCAACATCTCAACTGACATCAGACACCCACAGGAAGGATTCTGTGGGTTCCTCTGAGAAGACACTTAGTTGGCATGGCCCAGGAACAAGTTCTGTGCCCTCACCTGTCCTGGACCTGCCTCTTTCCTTTGCTGCTCTTTCTGCCTATGCTCCACTTTTCAGTGAGGAAAATATTACTGAGGACAGTCAGCAGCTACTGCCAAGCCCAGATTTGGAGGAGAGGTCCGCTGTTATCTCCTGAACGCGTGCAAGTAGTGACAGAGTTGTGTGGGATTAGGTGTTGCGAGCGGTCGGGGACACAGCCATGAGACTGATGAGGGTGAGATAAGTGACGAGCAGACATTAGTGGATTATGATGTAGCTGATCACACGTGGGAGACGATTATAGAGAGAGCTTCATCATCATCATCATCATAATCGGGGGGCAAAGGTGGCAGATTGCCCGTGAGACAGCGGCAGGGCGGCAGCACTGTGAGATCTGGAGCCAAATGTGCCTGGGGTAGACCGCCTGCTACTAAGAAGCCCACCTGGGCTTCATAGAGGCAGAGACAGGCAGTCATCATGCAGTGGTGGGGGTAAAATGCCATTGTCGCTGGTGTGGGAATTTTTCATCAAGTTGCTGGAGTACATCAGCGTGGCCGTATGTAGGATCTGTAGGCAGAAGGTGAAGCTCGGCCAGGGTGCCAATGTTGGCACCACGGTCCTGTGTCAACAAATGGAGTGTCACCATAAAGTGGCCGGGGAAAACTGTGGTGCTAATGAAGTCATACAGCCTGATGCATCTCCCATCAGCCCCCACTTCTTCTCCAGCAGTCAGGTCTTCACCACCTCAGCAGAAGATAGCTATGTTTCCTTCCCATCGTCTACAGGTCCTGATGCTCCTTCTCCTCCTACTCCTCATCAGGCATTTCGCCAGCAATCGATCACCGAGGTAATTGCAAAGAGACAACAGTATGTATGCACTCTTCCAGAGCAGAGGCTGACCCTGCTCCTGGCAATTTGCTGGTACTACAGTCCCTCCCTTTCCATGTGGTTGACTCTGCACATTTCAGAGAACTGATGGCTTGTGCCGAGTCAAGCCATCACTACTTCTCTAAAAAAGCTGTACCAGCATTGCATATGTACAGTACAGACCAAAAGTTTGGACACACCTTCTCATTCAAAGAGTTTTCTTTATTTTCATGACTATGAAAATTGTAGCTTCACACTGAAGGCCCCAAAACTATGAATTAACACATGTGGAATTATATACATAGCAAAAAAGTGTGAAACAACTGAAAATATGTCATATTCTAGGTTCTTTTGCTTTGACTACTGCTTTGCACACTCTTGGCATTCTCTTGATGAGCTTCAAGAGGTAGTCACCTGAAATGGTTTTCACTTCACAGGTGTGCCCTGTCAGGTTTAATAAGTGGGATTTCTTGCCTTATAAATCGGGTTGGGACCATCAGTTGCGTTGTGGAGAAGTCAGGTGGATACACAGCTGATAGTCCTACTGAATAGACTGTTAGAATTTTTATTATGGCAAGAAAAAAGCAGCTAAGTAAAGAAAAACGAGTTGCCATCATTACTTTAAGAAATGAAGGTCAGTCAGTCCGAAAAATTGGGAAAACTTTGAAAGTGTCCCCAAGTGCAGTCACAAAAACCATCAAGCGCTACAAAGAAACTGGCTCACATGCGGACTGCCCCCCCCCCCCCCCTGAAAAGTCACCTCTGCTGCGGAGGATAAGTTCATCCGAGTCACCAGCCTCAGAAATCACAGGTTAACAGCAGCTCAGATTAGAGATCGGGTCAATGCCACACAGAGTTCTAGCAGCAGACACATCTCTAGAACAACTGTTAAGAGGAGACTGTGTGAATCAATCCTTCATGGTAGAATATCTGCTAGGAAACCACTGCTAAGGACAGGCAACAAGCAGAAAAGACTTGTTTGACGTTTCGGTGGTTCTTAAGAGCTACGATCATAGGCTCAATCGGAAGCTAATGATTCCGGAATTCGTTGTGGCGTTCAGCTTGTACAGGAATGTTATCTGCTCTGTCCGTCCAGACAGGAGAGAGGAGTTGGATCTCTACCTTTAGAGAGTCACTGATTTTGGGCATAAGTATGGTGGTGCGGCGTTTTACGATTGCCACTGTTCTTTTTCTGCGAAAGCAGCAGCAGCACTCAGTCAGTTTCAGTTTACCACTAATTCGACCAACATAGACACTGAGATCTTCTGCAGACACTTTGCAGGGCTTAAAGCCCCATCGTGCTCACTTTGTCAGTATATTTCACACTGCCGAGTTTCAAAGTCTCTTCAGCTGGTCCGTCGGACGCTCACAGGGGGACCGGTGTGGTGGATAAGTTAGATCGCCCTATCAAACATTTAGGGAAATCTCAGATTTGCAACAATTTTAATTTCTCAGCTTGTAATTACAGCCAGTGTCGTTTGCTTCATGTCTGCACCAATTGTTTCAGAGCTCACCCTAAGATAGCATATACATTAAAATCAGATAAAGAATACATGAGTATCATAAACACTGATTATTTACAGTTATGGCTGCAAGGTCATCATGATCCTAAGTTCGTCAATTTCTTGGCCACAGGATTCATGGTAGGTTTCCATACAGGACTGGTCGCTCTGCCAGAGGTTACGTACGAATGCAAAAATGTACAGTCTGCGGAGAGAGCCCTAACTTCAGTGGACAAGTTGTTTGAGGCTGAGTTAGAGAAAGGGTTTCTCATAGGACCTTTTTCGGTGTCACCATTCGACCACTGGAGGGTAAGCCCGGTAGGGGTAGTCACAGGTAAATTTAGCAAACAGGAGAGGCCGATCTATGACCTCTCAGCCCCGCATGCTTCTCACATTGCCAGACTAAATTTCCTCATTCCGTTAGAGGAAGTCAGCATGAAGTATTCTACAATAGATCAGGCCTTAGCAATCATCATGCAGTTAGGGCCTGGAGCTTACTTGTCTAAGGCAGATATATCCGATGCCTTCCAACTCCTTCCCATCATGCCTGCTCTCTCGCAATGACATGGTATAAAATGGAGGAGTTTGTACTTTTTTGCCACAAAGCTAACGTTTGGCTCCAAGAGTAGCCTTTGGTTGTTTGATCAGTTTGCACAGGCCCTGCATTGGATTTTGGAAACCAAGTTCCATTGCGAACATGTCATCCACTATCTGGATGATTTTTTATTAATTGAACATCCGGGATGTACACCGGAGGGACTAGAAACTTTACTAGCAGTTTTTTCTCAGCTAGGTGTGTCGGTGTCACCCAAAAAGGTTGAAGGCCCATCCACTGTCATCATGTTCCTCAACACCGTGCTAGATTCAGTTAGCCAAACTGCCATATGATAAACTGGTGAGGATCAAGGAAGTTATCCACAAGTTCACTGTAGTGAATGTGGCAACGAAGGCAGATTTACAGTCGTTATTGGGCATGTTAAACTTTGCTATGCACATTATTCCACAGGGTAGGTCGTTCATTTCCCATCTGTTTGTCCTTCTTCCCGCAGCACCACATCAGGATAGCTCAGTAAAGCTAGATGGCCAGGCAGTAGCAGATCTAGTCATGTGGGACCAGTTTCTGAGCCACTGGAATGGGATTTCTTTTTTCATTCCTGCAGCTTCTAGTTCATCTCCCATGGTCTTTTCTGATGCTTCCGCTGGCACTGGTTTTGCTGCCATTTTTTGCACCCATTGGATGGCCGGGACATGACCCGGAGAGGTTAGACAGGTCCTGGATTTTCTACAGACTTCAGCCTTGTTCGAACTGTACCCCATAGTGGCTGCCGCATATGTTCGGGGAAGCTCATGGGCCAGTTCCACAGTCGTGTTCATTTCAGATAATTCGGCTACAGTGGACATTTTTATGAAAGGTAGATCTAAATCCCCACACGTTATGTCTTTCGCGAGACATCTAGTTCAGCTCTCGCTACAGTACAACTTTCACTACTGTTGTTCCCATGTCCAAGGTACACAGAACGTGGCTGCTGACGCATTGTCACGGGCTAACTTCTCCCTCTTTTCACAAGTCATGCCAGAAGCGGACGACATAGGGGCCTCGATTCCTTCTTTCTCAGTGTTAATTCTGGACTAACTAACAATCTGGTTACTGCACACAGCCTGGTAGCCAGGTCATTGTCATTTAACACGGCCAGGAGTTACAACATAGGTTGGAACACGTTCGGTAGGTTTCAGGAAAAATACCCCCAGGAGAATATTAGCTTTTTATATTATATATTGGCATTCATAGGTTACTGTCACTCAGAATTAAGGCTGTCTCACCACACTGTTCGGTCCTACCTGGCTGGGGTACAACACTTTTCTGCCATAAGTCATACTGAGCAGGGGTCCCTATTTTCTGCTCACGTTATCAAGGCCAGATTGCGGGGCTTCTGGTAAATGTAGTACGGGAGGCCAGCCACGCAGACAGACTGTCACTGGCAAAATCTTTCAAGACTTGTCTGTAATGCTGGATAGAGCCCCTCTCGGTGTACTCCCCAGTCTAATGCTTAAAGCCGCCATCTACTTAGCATTCTATGGGTTCATGAGGCCGGGCGAGTTCATGTGCACTTCAACCAATAACAGGTTTGTGAGCCTCAACCAGTTGAGTCGGAGCCCCGACGGTTACACGCTGTCCTTTCCAGTCACCAAGATGTCAGAGACAGGACCCCCTACTGAGGTCACTTTCTTTCCAACATCCCATTCATGGTGCCCAGTTCAGGTCTTTCAGCAGTTACTGATAGCCTTAGCGGACCGTGACCCAGAGAGTCCTCTGTTGCCATTTCCCATGGCACCACTCACCACATCTCAGTTTGTGTATCATGTCCGTATGCTGGTGACCAATTTAGGGTTGGTGCTGCTTCCGCTGCCTCCAGGAACAGAGTGCCGGCCCATATTATCAGCAAACTAGGTCGTTGGCGCTCTTTATGTTTTAATAGGTATAGACCTCAGCCTAATCAAGAGATGTGTCATGGAACCATGAACCAGACGTACAACAGAGATAGGTGGAATAAGAAGGCTTTATTGAAAATCAAGCCGTAGCTAAAGTCCAAACGGATGGCTAAACTGAAGCAGGGTCTTGCGTAGACGGAGGTCAGGAACCAGGGGGGTAGTCAGACGTAGCCAGGATCAGGAACCAACGGGGTAGTCAGACGAAGCCAGGATCGGGAACCAACGGGGTAGTCAGACGAGGCCAGGATCAGGAACCAGAAGCAGCAGCAGTCTTTGAAGCATGTGCACACAGGAGGACCAAGCAAGGAACTGAAGCCACAGACCTTCTATGTATATGAGCTAGGCATCCAGCTCCTCCCAGTGGGAAGGAGGAGCCGCAGGGTGGGAGGCTACAAGAAACCCAGAAACCAAGATGGCCGCCAGCACATGTCAAACGAAGGAGAACAGTGAGAACGTAAGACCATGACAGTACCTCCCCCTCAAGGGCCCCTCCTCCGCGGAGTAAGGAACGGTTTCAGAGGGAAGCGTGCGTGGAAGGCTCGGAGCAACGCAGGAGCATGGACATCTGTGGAGGGAACCCAGGAACGCTCCTCTGGACCATAACCACGCCAATGGACCAAAAACTGCAACCGACCGCGGACCAGGCGTGAGTCCAGGATATTGCTCACCTCATATTCCTCACGATTGCCCACTTGGACCGGACGGGGCCGAGGAACCGAGGAAGTGAAACGATTACACACCAATGGCTTCAACAGGGAGACATGAAACACGTTGGAGATCCGCATGCCAGGAGGAAGCGCAAGGGCATAGGCTACCGGGTTTACCCTGTGAAGCACTCGGAAGGGACCAACAAAGCGAGGCGCCAGCTTGGGAGTGGGCACTCGAAGGTTGAGGTTGCGGGTGGACAACCATACACGGTCTCCGACCTGGTAGGAAGGAGCGGGCGCTCGTCTGCGATTAGCCTGGAGTCTCTGGCGTTGCGCAGAGACCTCAAGGGACCTCTGGATCTGTACCCAAGAAGTACGTAGGACGGAAAGGTGATCCTCCACAGCCGGAGTATCCTGGGGAGAGAATACCTCCGGTAACACGGCAGGTTGGAACCCATAATTGGCCATGAAGGGAGACGTCCCAGAGGAAGAGTTCACCGCCGTGTTCCTGGCAAACTCAGCCCAAGGCAGGAGGTCAACCCAATTGTCTTGGTGATCGGAGACATAGCAACGAAGGAATTGCTCCAAGGCCTGATTGGATCGTTCTGCGGCCCCATTGGACTGAGGGTGGTAGGCCGAGGAGAAAGAGAGATGAATCCCCAACTGGGAGCAAAAGGCGCGCCAGAACCTGGACACAAACTGACTCCCCCGATCCGACACAATCTCCTTGGGCAAACCGTGCAACCGGAAGACCTCCCTGGCAAAAATCGAGGCCAACTCTTGTGCAGAGGGTAACTTCTTGAGAGGAACACAGTGGCACATTTTGGAAAACCGATCCACAATCATGAGAATGACCGTATGGCCTCGGGATGCAGGAAGGTCCACAATGAAATCCATCCCCAGGTGTGACCATGGACGCTCCCCGGTGGCTATGGGTTGCAAAAGGCCCAACGGAAGGTGCCGAGGGGACTTACTCTGGGCACAAACGGAGCATGCCGCTACATATGCGGCGATGTCGGAACGTAGAGAAGGCCACCAGAACAGACGTGAAACCGCCCAGGACAGCTGATTCTTTCCAGGGTGCCCCGCGGCCTTGGAGTTATGGTAGGTTCGCAACAACCGAGTGCGCAACTCCTCAGGCACAAAACATCTGCCGTTGGGTCTCCCAGAGGGAGCACCAGATTGAGCCGCCAAAATCTGCTCACCCAGAGGAGAGGTCAGGCTGGTGCGAATAGCAGCCAGGATCTGATTCGGGGGTATGACCGTAGTCGGAATCGACTCCTCCCCGGACAGCTCGGAGTACTGCCGTGATAAGGCATCCGCTCTGATGTTCTTGGAGCCGGGTAGGTAGGAGACCACGTAATTAAAACGTGACAAGAACAGAGCCCATCTGGCCTGACGTGGTGTCAATCTCTTGGCCTCAGAGAGGTAGGTCAGATTCTTGTGGTCCGTCAGGATGAGAACCGGAACCACCGAGCCCTCGAGCAAGTGCCTCCATTCTTTAAGGGCCTGCACGATGGCCAATAACTCCCTGTCACCAATCTGATAGTTGCACTCCGCGGAAGACAGTTTCCGGGAGTAAAACCCACAAGGAAGCAGAGGACCCTCTGGTGTTCTACGCTGAGACAGGAGGGCGCCTACTCCCGTCTCAGACGCGTCCACCTCGAGGACAAAAGGCAACCCAGGGTTGGGATGCGACAGAATCGGAGCCGACACAAAGGCGGACTTTAGAGCCTCAAAAGCTCGGATGGCCTCGAGCGGCCAGACCTGAGGATTACTGCCCTTCCTGGTCAGATCCGTGAGAGGCTTGGCTAGCATGGAAAAGTCCCTGATGAACTTCCGATAATAATTGGCGAAGCCCAAAAAGCGCTGCAGGGCACGAAGCCCACTGGGCTGGGGCCACTGTAAGACAGCCGAAACCTTCTCAGGATCCATGGAGAACCCCTCAGCGGAAATGATGTAACCTAAGAAGGTTACCTGGGATCGGTGAAATTCGCATTTCTCAAGCTTACCGAACAGCTTGTTCTCTCGTAAGCGTTGCAACACTCGTCTGACATCCAGAATGTGGGCCTCCATGGATGCAGAATATACCAAGATGTCATCCAAATAGACCACCACACACTGCTGCAACAGGTCACGGAAAACATCGTTGATGAATTCCTGGAAGACTGCGGGCGCATTGCACAACCCAAAGGGCATAACCAAGGATTCATAATGACCGGTCCTGGTGTTAAACGCGGTCTTCCACTCATCGCCCGCCTTGATCCTTACCAGGTTATATGCCGCCCTCAGGTCGAGTTTGGTAAAGACCGTGGCCCCTTTGAGGCGATCGAACAGCTCGGAAATCAAGGGTATCGGGTAAGCGTTCTTGATCGTGATGCGATTGAGACCCCTGTAGTCGATGCAAGGCCTCAACTGACCGCCCTTCTTTTTCACAAAGAAAAATCCAGCCCCTGCCGGGGACGAGGATTTGCGAATGTGTCCGCGTGAAAGCGCCTCCCTCACGTACTCCTCCATGGCCTCATTCTCCGCTACCGACAGTGGATAGACTTTGCCACGAGGAGGAACGGCACCAGATTGTAACTCTATGGCACAATCGTATGGGCGGTGCGGAGGTAGGGCAACCGCACGCACCTTATCGAATACATCCCGGTACTCCTCGTATTCAGGAGGCAACAGAGAGTCCGAGGAAGTACACAGCAACTTGACAGGCCCATGGATGCAACTAGCCCCACACTGCGGTGACCACGAGAGGATCTCGGCCGATCTCCAATCGAAAGTCGGATTATGCTTCTGGAGCCAGGGGTACCCCAAGACCACCGAGTAGTGTGGAGACGAAATAACCTGGAGACAGACCGACTCTCTGTGAACGGCACCAATGGCCATCCCCACTGGAAGGGTCTCCTGAGTCACGTGTGGCGGCAGAAGGGGTCTGCCGTCTATCGCCTCAAGAGCCAGTGGGGAACCTCGAGGCTGCAGAGGAATGGAATTGGCGGCGGCGAACACACTATCAATGAACAAGCCACCAGCACCAGAGTCCACCAACGCCTGGGTCGTCACCGAGCCCCCGACCCAGGAGAGGACAACAGTAATCAGTGGTTTGTCAACACGGGAAACCGGGGACGAGGAGACTCCACCCAAGATCTGCCCCCGACAGGATCTCAGGTGCGAGCGTTTCCCGGACGGTTCGGGCATGCCAACCGAAAATGCCCACCGAGACCACAGTACATGCATCGGCCCTCGCGTCTCCGGAGTACCCTCTCCCCCTCGGACAGGCGAGCAACCCTCAGCTGCATGGGTTGACCCCCAGACCAGTCATCCCCAGGAGGCGTGGGAGGAGAGGGAGGCACGGGTGGGACAGCAAACGTAGGCGCCAATCTGTTAGAAGGCCTCCGCAGGCTCTCCTTAAAGGAAGGTCTCTCCCTGAGTCTGGTGTCAATCAAAATCAGGAAAGAAATAAGGGACTCGAGCTCCACTGGTAGGTCCTTGGCTGCAATCTCATCCTTCAAGGCATCCGAGAGACCATGAGAGAAAGCAGCGACCAGAGCCTCATTATTCCAGCCCACCTCTGCTGCAAGGGTACGAAACTCAATGGCGTATTCAGCTACGGATCGTGAACCCTGTCTGATGGACATAAGGAGCTTCGCAGCAGAGGCAGCACGAGCCGGCACATCGAATACCTTCCGAAGAGAAGCAACAAAACCGGAAAACTCGGCAACCACCGGATTGTTGTTCTCCCATAAAGGGCTGGCCCAGGCCAAGGCCTTGTCCGAGAGCAGCGAGATCAAGAAGCCCACCTTTGATCTCTCAGTAGGAAAGGCATGTGGCAGCAACTCGAAATAAATGGCCACCTGGTTAAGGAAACCTCGGCACTGAGTTGGCTCTCCCCCAAAGCGCTGTGGAAGGGGGGCAGAACCGGTCATACCCCGAAACACCGCAGGTGCAGCAACAGGTGTCGGGGTAGACTCTGGCGCAACAACCGGAGCGGCAGTAGGAGCGGGCCCAGGAGCGACAACCGACCCATCGGCAACGGAAGCTAAATGAGCCGTGCGTTCAAGCAGGGTTTGTAACGCCACAGCGAACCGACCCAACAGGTGATCCTGCTGATCAAGTCTGGCAACCAGCGTAGGTAGCGAGGATGGCCCTGTACCGTCAGAATTCATGGCTTGGTCCTAATGTCATGGAACCATGAACCAGACGTACAACAGAGATAGGTGGAATAAGAAGGCTTTATTGAAAATCAAGCCGTAGCTAAAGTCCAAACGGATGGCTAAACTGAAGCAGGGTCTTGCGTAGACGGAGGTCAGGAACCAGGGGGGTAGTCAGACGTAGCCAGGATCAGGAACCAACGGGGTAGTCAGACGAAGCCAGGATCGGGAACCAACGGGGTAGTCAGACGAGGCCAGGATCAGGAACCAGAAGCAGCAGCAGTCTTTGAAGCATGTGCACACAGGAGGACCAAGCAAGGAACTGAAGCCACAGACCTTCTATGTATATGAGCTAGGCATCCAGCTCCTCCCAGTGGGAAGGAGGAGCCGCAGGGTGGGAGGCTACAAGAAACCCAGAAACCAAGATGGCCGCCAGCACATGTCAAACGAAGGAGAACAGTGAGAAGGTAAGACCATGACAAGATGTTGCTTGCATTTCAGAAGTTGGTCATGTACTGTTTGTTTATAATAAAGTATTGCTAATCATTTAATTGTGGTGTTTTGCCCTCTTCAGGCATCCCTCCTATGCAGCGGTTATGGCACAATTCAAGCCGCTTAGGTCTAGTTAGTTCGGCAGGTTGATGGTCACGTCCCTAGTCGCCTACATCACACTGGTAATCCGTGACCACAAATATAAGTTAACTGTCTAATGTAATAACACAAAGCACAGAGCACAGCAATGACACTGCTGTCTCTTTCATGACTGCAATAAACTTTAGAAAATAGCTTCTGGGGAGGTTCTTATATAGTAAGGGGTAGGCAGCTTTTCTATTGGTTGCTAGGGATGTTGCTAAGCTGTGACAAAGCCTTCTCCTTGGCCCACAAGCTAGAAGAAGGGAGGGATGATCACCTGATGTGTACTGTGTTAAAAAACAAATATTCGTCATTACGAATATATAGCACTATATTCTAAATATTTGCGAATTCTTGAATTGCCGATAAAAATTCGCTTTTCCAATATTCACGCTCAACACTAGGGCTAGGCATAACATTTTCAATACGGAATGGATATGTAAGACATACGGAGTACATTCTGAATGTGTTCCGTTTTTTGTCGAACCCATTGACTTTAATGGAGCCACGGAACATGATTTGCGTGCAATAATAGGACATGTTCTATCTTTCAACGGATTGGAAAAAAGGAAGTACTGAAATGGAATGCACATGGAGACACTTGAGCTTTTTTTGCTGACCCATTGAAATGAATGGTTCAGTATAAGTAACGCATACTGAACAAAAAAAATGGCCAGTATACTAAACGCAAAAAACCTTTGTGTGCATGAGCCCAAACTGTTTCACTACCACAACGAACTAGCTATGCATGTGTTTGCACTGCACAGAAATACTCTCTCTGCAGGCCTGGAAGTAGTTGATTAATAACGCGCTTCGTGACTAATTAACTCGAATCAAATCAATTTTTTTTAATAAAATTCGGTAAAGCTTCCGAATTAAAAAAAACAAAAAAAAACTTTGCTTATCTCTAATTGTGTGGATGCAGGTGATCTACTCCAGTACTGTCATAAAGGACCACTGCAGGAAAAATGTCAATGACTAGGTGGCTCTCAGAAAGGTAATTTAGGCAAGCAGGTGTCTTGTGATTCCTATAGTCAATCTGGATTTGTTTTTGTTGATTCTGGATCTGATGCTTGATTAGAATTTTGCTATTTCTATGGGTATTCAATTACTTACTCTTCAGGACCCTGTACAGGTTGCTGCTGTAGATACCACACCCTTGGCCAAAGGTTTGATTGAATACTATACCCCTAATATCTCTATGCTCATTGATGAGATGCATTCTGAAGTTCGTTCTCTGTTTATAATGGAAAATTTACCAGCTGATGTTATCATTGGTATGCCAGGGCTCCAGCTACATAATCCTATTATTAACTGGACTTCTGGTGAACTAGAGAAATGGGGACCCAAATGTTACAGTACCTGTAGATTTAGGCCTAGTTCAAAGAATATCAAGGAAAATGTCTGCTGGTATTGTAATTTTTGCTATTTTCCTGATTTAGCATCTGAGATCAGAGCCAAACAGTGTGTGTGTGTGTGTGTGTGTGTGATGTTAACATATCCAGGCAGTGGGGCGGTAGGTATTTTTTTCAGGAAGCAGAGAATATTACTATATTTAGGTACTAGCAGAAGGACCAGGCTTCACACCGGTATATTTCATCTATTTCATTTAATGTTTGTGTGTGTCGTTAAAAGATATCACCAGTATCCACTATAACAGTGACCTCCACAGTGGCCTGCCCCTTTAATAGTAACATCCACAGCGCCCTCCCCTTTAACAGTGACCTCCACTTCCACTGCAGCCGCTCTTTTATTAGTGCCCTCCACTGTACCCCGTCTTGTTAACACTGATTTTCACAATAACCCGCCCCTTAACAGTGACCTCCACAGAGCTCCATTCCCTTAAAATGTGACCTCCACAACATCCCGCCGCCTTAACAGTAACCTCCACAGTATCCCACCCCTTAACATTGACCTCCATAGCGGACCGTATCCTTATCTGTGACCTCCACTGTTCCCTGCCCCCTTAACAGAGAAATCCACAGCGCCCACCCCTTTATTAGTGACCTCCACAGTACCCCATCTCCTAACAGTGATTTCCACAACCCTGGTCCCCTTAACAGTGGCCTCTGCAGCAATCTGCCCCTTAACACTGACTTGAGCTCCCTAGCGGGCCATCCCCTTAACTGTGACCTCCACAGCAGCCTGCCCCTAGGGTGGCCAGAGGTCCGGTTTTAGGCTGAACAGTACATCTTTCAGACACAGGGATGTCCTTTTGAACAGCTCACTCTCAGACAGCAGCACTGTGCTGTCTGAGCGTGAGCTGCAGAGAGAAAGTCACCCTCTCTCCCACCCCAGCAGCTGACAGAATTTGATTGTTTTCAAAATAGAATAGGATGATAAGACGGCACTCACCCAGCAGAGTTCTATAAAATCCTTTAAAGGATTTTTATAGAACTCTGCTGGGTGAGTGCCCCCTTATCAGCCTCTTCTATTTTGGAATTCATGACTGTCTGTTGCGGTGGATATCCATGGTTGATTGATCGCAAAATAGGGGTTTATTCAGGAGTGTGAGCTGTGCCGCCCGATCCCTTCTTTATTTGCATATTACAGAATTAGATTTTTACTTTCATTTTTTGTATTACTGTCGGCTGTTAAGTGGGAGGGGGCAAGATCTAACTGGGTCGGGGTGTAGCCGTCTTTTGAGGGTGGCCTAAATGGCCACCCTACCTGCCCACTTCACTGTGACCTCCACAGCACTCCGCTCCCTTAACAGTGTCATCCACAGGGCCCTGCCCCTTTAAATCTGACCTACAGCAGTGAAGAAAAATGGCTGGGTTGTTATGGAAATCTGGTGTAAAACTGTATGTATGTGGAGGCTAGGGCCTGCAAGCTTTTATTGGCTGATAAGGGTCATGTGACCAGGCTTCTATTGGCTAAAGCATTTTTTGGGACTATCTCAGGAATCGTATCTGCCAGAAAGCTGAGACCCAGTCTAAAACCTTCCCGGACACGTGATGTACCCGTGTGCCAAATTTTGTGATTGTTAACCACTTCAACCCCGCTAGCTAAAACCCCCTTCATGACCAGGCCACTTTTTACACTTCGGCACTACACTACTTTCACCGTTTATCGCTCGGTCATATAACTTACCACCCAAATTAATTTTACCTCCTTTTCTTCTCACTTATAGAGCTTTCATTTGGTGGTATTTTATTGCTGCTGACATTTTTACTTTTTTTGTTATTAATCGAAATTTAATGATTTTTTTGCAAAAAAATGACATTTTTCACTTTCAGCTGTAAAATTTTGCAAAAAAAATGACATCCATATATAAATTTTTTGCCAAATTTATTGTTCTACATGTCTTTGATTAACAAAAAATGTTTGGGCAAAAAAAAAAAATGGTTTGGGTAAAAGTTATAGCGTTTACAAACTAAGGTACAAAAATGTGAATTTCCGCTTTTTGAAGCAGCTCTGACTTTCTGAGCACCTGTCATGTTTCCTGAGGTTCTACAATGCCCAAACAGTAGAAAAATCCCACAAATGACCCCATTTCGGAAAGTAGACACCCTAAGGTATTCGCTGATGGGCATAGTGAGTTCATAGAACTTTTTATTTTTTGTCACAAGTTAGCGGAAAATGTTGATTTTAATTTAAAAAAATTTTTTTCTTACAAAGTCTCATATTCCACTAACTTGCGACAAAAAATAAAAAATTCTAGGAACTCGCCATGCCCCTCACGGAATACCTTGGGGTGTCTTATTTCCAAAATGGGGTCACTTGTGGGGTAGTTATACTGCCCTGGCAATTTAGGGGCCCAAATGTGTGAGAAGTACTTTGCAATCAAAATGTGTAAAAAATGGCCTGCGAAATCCGAAAGGTGTACTTTGGAATATGTGCCCCTTTGCCCACCTTGGCTGCAAAAAAGTGTCACACATCTGGTATCGCCGTACTCGGAAGAAGTTGGGGAATGTGTTTTGGGGTGTCATTTTACATATACCCATGCTGGGTGAGAGAAATATCTTGGCAAAAGACAACTTTTCCAATTTTTTTATACAAAGTTGGCATTTGACCAAGATATTTTTCTCACCCAGCATGGGTATATGTAAAATGACACCCCAAAACACATTCCCCAACTTCTCCTGAGTACGGCGATACCAGATGTGTGACACTTTTTTGCTGCCAAGGTGGGCAAAGGGGCACATATTCCAAAGTGCACCTTTCGGATTTCGCAGGCCATTTTTTACACATTTTGATTGCAAAGTTCTTCTCACAGATTTGAGCCCCTAAATTGCCAGGGCAGTATAACTACCCCACAAGTGACCCCATTTTGGAAAGAAGACACCCCAAGGTATTCCGTGAGGGGCATGGCGAGTTCCTAGAATTTTTTATTTTTTGTCGCAAGTTAGTGGAATATGAGACTTTGTAAGTAGAGTTGAGCGAACACCTGGATGTTCGGGTTCGAGAAGTTCGGCCGAACATCCCGGAAATGTTCGGGTTCGGGATCCGAACCCGATCCGAACTTCGTCCCGAACCCGAACCCCATTGAAGTCAATGGGGACCCGAACTTTTCGGCACTAAAAAGGCTGTAAAACAGCCCAGGAAAGAGCTAGAGGGCTGCAAAAGGCAGCAACATGTAGGTAAATCCCCTGCAAACAAATGTGGATAGGGAAATGAATTAAATTAAAAATTAAATAAATAAAAATTAACCAAAATCAATTGGAGAGAGGTTCCATAGCAGAGAATCTGGCTTCCCGTCACCCACCACTGGAACAGTCCATTCTCAGATATTTAGGCCCCGGCACCCAGGCAGAGGAGAGAGGTCCCGTAACAGAGAATCTGTCTTCATGTCAGCAGAGAATTAGTCTGCATGTCATAGCAGAGAATGAGGCTTCACGTCAGCCACCACTGCAACAGTCCATTGGCATATATTTAGGCCCAGCACCCAGGCAGAGGAGGGAGGTCCCGTAACAGAGAATCTGTCTTCATGTCAGCAGAGAATTAGTCTGCATGTCATAGCAGAGAATGAGGCTTCACGTCAGCCACCACTGCAACAGTCCATTGGCATATATTTAGGCCCAGCACACACACAGGCAGAGGAGAGAGGTCCCGTAACAGAGAATCTGGCTTCATGTCAGCAGAGAATCAGTCTGCATGTCATAGCAGAGAATGAGGCTTCACGTCAGCCACCACTGCAACAGTCCATTGGCATATATTTAGGCCCAGCACACACACAGGCAGAGGAGAGAGGTCCCGTAACAGAGGATCTGGCTTCATGTCAGCAGAGAATCAGTCTGCATGTCATAGCAGAGAATCAGGCTTCACGTCAGCCACCACTGCAACAGTCCATTGTCATAAATTTAGGCCCAGCACCCAGGCAGAGGAGAGAGGTCCCGTAACAGACAATCTGGCTTCATGTCAGCAGAGAATTAGTCTGCATGTCATAGCAGAGAATGAGGCTTCACGTCAGCCACCACTGCAACAGTCCATTGGCATATATTTAGGCCTAGCACACAGGCAGAGGAGAGAGGTCCCGTAACAGACAATCTGGCTTCATGTCAGCAGAGAATCAGTCTGCATGTCATAGCAGAGAATGAGGCTTCACGTCACCCACCACTGCAACAGTCCATTGGCATATATTTAGGCCTAGCACACAGGCAGAGCAGAGAGGTCCCGTAACAGACAATCTGGCTTCATGACAGCAGAGAATCAGTCTGCATGTCATAGCAGAGAATGAGGCTTCACGTCACCCACCACTGCAACAGTCCATTGGCATATATTTAGGCCTAGCACACAGGCAGAGCAGAGAGGTCCCGTAACAGACAATCTGGCTTCATGACAGCAGAGAATCAGTCTGCATGTCATAGCAGAGAATGAGGCTTCACGTCACCCACCACTGCAACAGTCCATTGGCATATATTTAGGCCTAGCACACAGGCAGAGCAGAGAGGTCCCGTAACAGACGATCTGGCTTCATGTCAGCAGAGAATCAGTCTGCATGTCATAGCAGAGAATGAGGCTTCACGTCAGCCACCACTGCAACAGTCCATTGGCATATATTTAGGCCCAGCACACACACAGGCAGAGGAGAGAGGTCCCGTAACAGACAATCTGGCTTCATGTCAGCAGAGAATTAGTCTGCATGTCATAGCAGAGAATCAGGCTTCACGTCACCCACCACTGCAACAGTCCATTGGCATATATTTAGGCCCAGCACACACACAGGCAGAGGAGAGAGGTCCCGTAACAGACAATCTGGCTTCATGTCAGCAGAGAATTAGTCTGCATGTCATAGCAGAGAATGAGGCTTCACGTCACCCACCACTGCAACAGTCCATTGGCATATATTTAGGCCCAGCACCCAGGCAGAGGAGGGAGGTCCCGTAACAGAGAATCTGTCTTCATGTCAGCAGAGAATTAGTCTGCATGTCATAGCAGAGAATGAGGCTTCACGTCAGCCACCACTGCAACAGTCCATTGGCATATATTTAGGCCCAGCACACACACAGGCAGAGGAGAGAGGTCCCGTAACAGAGAATCTGGCTTCATGTCAGCAGAGAATCAGTCTGCATGTCATAGCAGAGAATCAGGCTTCACGTCAGCCACCACTGCAACAGTCCATTGGCATATATTTAGGCCTAGCACACAGGCAGAGGAGAGAGGTCCCGTAACAGACAATCTGGCTTCATGTCAGCAGAGAATCAGTCTGCATGTCATAGCAGAGAATGAGGCTTCACGTCAGCCACCACTGCAACAGTCCATTGTCATAAATTTAGGCCCAGCACCCAGGCAGAGGAGGGAGGTCCCGTAACAGACAATCTGGCTTCATGTCAGCAGAGAATTAGTCTGCATGTCATAGCAGAGAATCAGGCTTCATGTCAGCCACCACTGCAACAGTCCATTGGCATATATTTAGGCCTAGCACACAGGCAGAGGAGAGGTTCATTCAACTTTGGGTAGCATCGCAATATAATGGTAAAATGAAAATAAAAATAGGATTGAATGAGGAAGTGCCCTGGAGTCCAATAATATATGGTTATGGGGAGGTAGTTAATGTCTAATCTGGACAAGGGACGGACAGGTCCTGTGGGATCCATGCCTGGTTCATTTTATGAACGTCAGCTTGTCCACATTGGCTGTAGACAGGCGGCTGCGTTTGTCTGTAATGACGCCCCCTGCTGTGCTGAATACACGTTCAGACAAAACGCTGGCTGCCGGGCAGGCCAGCACCTCCAAGGCATAAAAGGCTAGCTCTGGCCACGTGGACAATTTAGAGACCCAGAAGTTGAATGGGGCCGAACCATCAGTCAGTACGTGGAGGGGTGTGCACACGTACTGTTCCACCATGTTAGTGAAATGTTGCCTCCTGCTAACACGTTGCGTATCAGGTGGTGGTGCAGTTAGCTGTGGCGTGTTGACAAAAGTTTTCCACATCTCTGCCATGCTAACCCTGCCCTCAGAGGAGCTGGCCGTGACACAGCTGCCTTGGCGACCTCTTGCTCCTCCTCTGCCTTGGCCTTGGGCTTCCACTTGTTCCCCTGTGACATTTGGGAATGCTCTCAGTAGCGCGTCTACCAACGTGCGCTTGTACTCGCGCATCTTCCTATCACGCTCCAGTGCAGGAAGTAAGGTGGGCACATTGTCTTTGTAGCGTGGATCCAGCAGGGTGGCAACCCAGTAGTCCGCACAGGTTAAAATGTGGGCAACTCTGCTGTCGTTGCGCAGGCACTGCAGCATGTAGTCGCTCATGTGTGCCAGGCTGCCCAGGGATAAGGACAAGCTGTCCTCTGTGGGAGGCGTATCGTCATCGTCCTGCCTTTCCCCCCAGCCACGCACCAGTGATGGACCCGAGCTGCGTTGGGTGCCACCCCGCTGTGACCATGCTTCATCCTCATCCTCCTCCACCTCCTCCTCATCCTCGTCCTCCTCGTCCTCCAGTAGTGGGCCCTGGCTGGCCACATTTGTACCTGGCCTCTGCTGTTGCCAAAAACCTCCCTCTGAGTCACTTCGAAGAGACTGGCCTGAAAGTGCTAAAAATGACCCCTCTTCCTCCTCCTCCTCCTCCTCCTCCTGGGCCACCCCCTCTTCCATCATCGCCCTAAGTGTTTTCTCAAGGAGACATAGAAGTGGTATTGTAACGCTGATAACGGTGTCATCGCCACTGGCCATGTTGGTGGAGTACTCGAAACAGCGCAACAGGGCACACAGGTCTCGCATGGAGGCCCAGTCATTGGTGGTGAAGTGGTGCTGTTCTGTAGTGCGACTGACCTGTGCGTGCTGCAGCTGAAACTCCACTATGGCCTGCTGCTGCTCGCACAGTCTGTCCAGCATGTGCAAGGTGGAGTTCCACCTGGTGGGCACGTCGCATATGAGGCGGTGAGCGGGAAGGCCGAAGTTACGCTGTAGCGCAGACAGGCGAGCAGCAGCAGGATGTGAACGCCGGAAGCGCGAACAGACGGCCTGCACTTTATGCAGCAGCTCTGACATGTCGGGGTAGTTGTGAATGAACTTCTGCACCACCAAATTCAGCACATGCGCCAAGCAAGGGATGTGCGTCAAATTGGCTAGTCCCAGAGCTGCAACGAGATTTCGCCCATTATCACACACCACCAGGCCGGGCTTGAGGCTCACCAGCAGCAACCACTCATCGGTCTGTTGTTCTATACCCCGCCACAACTCCTGTGCGGTGTGGGGCCTGTCCCCCAAACATATGAGTTTCAGAATGGCCTGCTGACGTTTACCCCGGGCTGTGCTGAAGTTGGTGGTGAAGGTGTGTGGCTGACTGGATGAGCAGGTGGAAGAAGAGGAGGAGGAAGCCGAGAAGGAGGAGGTGGCAACAGGAGGCAAAGAATGTTGCCCTGCGATCCTTGGCGGCGGAAGGACGTGCGCCAAACAGCTCTCCGCCTGGGGCCCAGCTGCCACTACATTTACCCAGTGTGCAGTTAGGGAGATATAGCGTCCCTGGCCGTGCTTACTGGTCCACGTATCTGTGGTTAGGTGGACCTTGCCACAGATGGCGTTGCGCAGTGCACACTTGATTTTATCGGATACTTGGTTGTGCAGGGAAGGCACGGCTCTCTTGGAGAAGTAGTGCCGGCTGGGAACAACATACTGTGGGACAGCAAGCGACATGAGCTGTTTGAAGCTGTCTGTGTCCACCAGCCTAAATGACAGCATTTCATAGGCCAGTAGTTTAGAAATGCTGGCATTCAGGGCCAGGGATCGAGGGTGGCTAGGTGGGAATTTACGCTTTCTATCAAATGTTTGTGAGATGGAGAGCTGAACGCTGGCGTGTGACATGGTTGAGACGCTTGGTGACGGAGGTGGTGGTGGTGGTGTTGGTGGTACATCCCCTGTTTGCTGGGCGGCAGGTGCCAACGTTCCTCCAGAGGCGGAGGAAGAGGCCGAGGCGGCAGCAGCAGAATAGGCCGAGGCGGCAGCAGCAGAAGAGGTAGCAGGGGGAGCCTGAGTGACTTCCTTGGTTTTAAGGTGTTTACTCCACTGCAGTTCATGCTTTGCATGCAGGTGCCTGGTCATGCAGGTTGTGCTCAGGTTCAGAACGTTAATGCCTCGCTTCAGGCTCTGATGGCACAGCGTGCAAACCACTCGGGTCTTGTCGTCAGCACATTGTTTGAAGAAGTGCCATGCCAGGGAACTCCTTGAAGCTGCCTTTGGGGTGCTCGGTCCCAGATGGCGGCGGTCAGTAGCAGGCGGAGTCTCTTGGCGGCGGGTGTTCTGCTTTTGCCCACTGCTCCCTCTTTTGCTACGCTGTTGGCTCGGTCTCACCACTGCCTCTTCCTCCGAACTGTGAAAGTCAGTGGCACGACCTTCATTCCATGTGGGGTCTAGGACCTCATCGTCCCCTGCATCGTCTTCCACCCAGTCTTGATCCCTGACCTCCTGTTCAGTCTGCACACTGCAGAAAGACGCAGCAGTTGGCACCTGTGTTTCGTCATCATCAGAGACATGCTGAGGTGGTATTCCCATGTCCTCATCATCAGGAAACATAAGTGGTTGTGCGTCAGTGCATTCTATGTCTTTCACCGCTGGGGAAGGGCTAGGTGGATGCCCTTGGGAAACCCTGCCAGCGGAGTCTTCAAACAGCATAAGAGACTGCTGCATAACTTGAGGCTGAGACAGTTTCCCTGGTATGCATGGGGGTGATGTGACAGACTGATGGGGTTGGTTTTCAGGCGCCATCTGTGCGCTTTCTGCAGAAGACTGGGTGGGAGATAATGTGAACGTGCTGGATCCACTGTCGGCCACCCAATTGACTAATGCCTGTACCTGCTCAGGCCTTACCATCCTTAGAACGGCATTGGGCCCCACCATATATCGCTGTAAATTCTGGCGGCTACTGGGACCTGAGGTAGTTGGTACACTAGGACGTGTGGATGTGGCAGAACGGCCACGTCCTCTCCCAGCACCAGAGGGTCCACTAACACCACCACGACCATGTCCACGTCCGCGTCCCTTACTAGATGTTTTTCTCATTGTTATGGTTCACCACAACAACAAATATATTATTTGGCCCAATGTATTGTATTCAAATTCAGCGGGATATAAATTTGAGGCCTAGTATTTAGGCGCTGGGTGACCGGTATGGATTTAGTGACAGAATTAGACTTGGAAATGCACAGAAGCGTGTGTGTGAAGTTATTCTGAATGACCCTATGTGCACCTTCAATATGATCTACCCTTTTAGGGATAGATTTCAAATAGCTCTGATATAGCAGAAACGACTAAATTATGAAATTGCTAAATTGGGAATTGTATTTCAACCCAGAACAAAAAATGTGCTTTGACGGACACTAAATAACTTTCCCAGCCACAACAGGACAGCGGTAACGAGAGATTTAGCGGGATAAAAATTTGAGGCCTAGTATTTAGGCGCTGGGTGACAGGTATGGGTTTAGTGACAGAATTAGACTTAGAAATACACAGTAGCGGGTGTGTGTGAAGTTATTCTGAATGACCCAATGTGCACCTTGAATATTATATACCCTTTTAGGGATAGATTTCAAATAGCTCTGATATAGCAGAAACCACTAAATTATGAAATTGCTAAATTGGGAATTGTATTTCAACCCAGAACAAGAAATGTGCTTGAACGGACACTAAATAACTCGCCCAGCTACAGCACTAAGGACAGATTTAGCGGGATATAAATTTGAGACCTAGTATTTAGGCGCTGGGTGACAGGTATGGGTTTAGTGCCAGAATTAGACTTGGAAATACACAGTAGCGGGTGTGTGTGAAGTTATTCTGAATGACCCAATGTGCACCTTGAATATTATATACCCTTTTAGGGATAGATTTCAAATAGCTCTGATATAGCAGAAACCACTAAATTATGAAATTGCTAAATTGGGAATTGTATTTCAACCCAGAACAAGAAATGTGCTTGAACGGACACTAAATAACTCGCCCAGCTACAGCACTAGGGACAGATTTAGCTGGATATAAATTTGAGGCCTAGTATTTAGGCGCTGGGTGACCGGTATGGATTTAGTGACAGAATTAGACTTGGAAATGCACAGAAGCGTGTGTGTGAAGTTATTCTGAATGACCCTATGTGCACCTTGAATATTATATACCCTTTTAGGGATAGATTTCAAATAGCTCTGATATAGCAGAAACCACTAAATTATGAAATTGCTAAATTGGGAATTGTATTTCAACCCAGAACAAGAAATGTGCTTGAACGGACACTAAATAACTCGCCCAGCTACAGCACTAAGGACAGATTTAGCGGGATATAAATTTGAGGCCTAGTATTTAGGCGCTGGGTGACAGGTATGGGTTTAGTGCCAGAATTAGACTTGGAAATACACAGTAGCGGGTGTGTGTGAAGTTATTCTGAATGACCCAATGTGCACCTTGAATATTATATACCCTTTTAGGGATAGATTTCAAATAGCTCTGATATAGCAGAAACCACTAAATTATGAAATTGCTAAATTGGGAATTGTATTTCAACCCAGAACAAAAAATGTGCTTTGACGGACACTAAATAACTTTCCCAGCCACAACAGGACAGCGGTAACGAGAGATTTAGCGGGATATAAATTTGAGGCCTAGTATTTAGGCGCTGGGTGACAGGTATGGGTTTAGTGACAGAATTAGATTTGGAAATGCACAGTAGCGGGTGTGTGAAGTTATTCTGAATGACCCTATGTGCACCTTGAATATTATATACCCTTTTAGGGATAGATTTCAAATAGCTCTGATATAGCAGAAACCACTAAATTATGAAATTGCTAAATTGGGAATTGTATTTCAACCCAGAACAAGAAATGTGCTTGAACGGACACTAAATAACTCGCCCAGCTACAGCACTAAGGACAGATTTAGCGGGATATAAATTTGAGACCTAGTATTTAGGCGCTGGGTGACAGGTATGGGTTTAGTGCCAGAATTAGACTTGGAAATACACAGTAGCGGGTGTGTGTGAAGTTATTCTGAATGACCCAATGTGCACCTTGAATATTATATACCCTTTTAGGGATAGATTTCAAATAGCTCTGATATAGCAGAAACCACTAAATTATGAAATTGCTAAATTGGGAATTGTATTTCAACCCAGAACAAGAAATGTGCTTGAACGGACACTAAATAACTCGCCCAGCTACAGCACTAAGGACAGATTTAGCGGGATATAAATTTGAGGCCTAGTATTTAGGCGCTGGGTGACAGGTATGGGTTTAGTGCCAGAATTAGACTTGGAAATACACAGTAGCGGGTGTGTGTGAAGTTATTCTGAATGACCCAATGTGCACCTTGAATATTATATACCCTTTTAGGGATAGATTTCAAATAGCTCTGATATAGCAGAAA